>NC_134116.1:68014399-68640649 GCF_040939455.1 Microcebus murinus | reverse complement strand
GCCTGATTCAAGGGAAATTCTAGATGGCTTTGATGTTCACAGTACATTGTGATGCTTTTGTCCCATCCTCTTTCATTTGCTGTTGAGCATATCCTCTGTATGTATGTAGGATGGAAAAGCCAGATAGCTAACTAAGCACCAAATGTGTGTTGCTGCAAATGCTTTCTTCAGGGCTGATTTAAGTAATACTTCTCCAATTTGGTATATAAAGACACAAAAGTTTGATGAAAAGTGAAAAGTTTTGTCAGTATTCTTATTGTTCCAAAATGTCTCATTGTATTTCATCTTATAGCCCAAATACCTGCAGGGTGGATTGTTTTTGCTTTTTGAATTTTTTTCCTTTCCCTTCATTTTTTTTCTTCCTGAATTCAGTATCTATAGCTTCAAATTCACAATTGCCTCCTAAGCCTCTCCTTTAATCATTAAGAATAGTATAGGTCCTCTCAAATTTCAAGATTTGCATCCACGTCACATAAGCACTGGTAAGTATGGATTGTAAAAAAATAAATAAACAAAAAATATTGAACCTTATTTTACTTGCTCAACTTGACCTGGGTTAAACTCTAACTTCAGATAGAAACCAAGTTCTCAAGGGCTAGTATCTTTTGCAGTTGTTGATATCTATGCCACAAATTTGACTGTGGACCCAGACAGTCAGAGAAATTTGGATGTTAGTAATGAGAAAAAAATGTATGTGACATTTATTCAACATTCTCAGAAAATCCCTTGGTTCTCTTGAGAATATTTCTCAACTTCCTTTCCCAGTTCATAGGGTTGAGTCCCTACATTGAAGAATATTTTACCTTAGCCCCCATCTGTGATCCTTGCCTATGTCCTCAACTTTCTCTCTATTGAAGTTAAGATGTCATTCTAAGAATTATATTTGTCTCTTATTTTTTTCCTCTCACCAAGAACTCCATATGAAGCCTCTATTTTAGCACTGCCATCTGTATTTTTATCTCAATATCATCATTTTTTGATAATGCTTACTAGCATAGAAGTTGCTATGCGATTACGGATAGTGTGGCTTTTGCACAAATGGCAGAAGTAGAGTTGAGTGTAGCTCCTAGCCAAGGCCACATTTTCTGCTGGAAACTGTCATATATGGAGAGCTATTCTTTGGTGCACCTAATACACATGTCAAAATAAAGGAACATTTTCATATGAATACAAAAATATTAATACATGGATCATCCTTTAAATATTACTAATATGGTTTAAGCTAGAATATAATCATTAATAATAATTCAATAGATTTAGAAGAACAGAGAAATAGGGGATGATTGCAATTGAGAAGTCTTCATTGAAAGGCAATATTTGTAACTGGGCATTGAAAAGTAAATAGCATTTCACCAGGTAGAGAAAGAATAGAATAAATTTCTGGGAATAGAGTATAAAAATCTATCGCTTCTTAGGGAATTTGAAAGAACTCAGCCTGAGCATGGGTGGGTGATATGGAGTGGTATGGTTATAATAAAAGAGATAGGACAGGGTCACACTGTGGAAGACTTTGCTGGCTAGAGAGTTTGGAACTTAGATAATAATAATCATAATAAAAAAAACTCCAAGATTTTGGGAGAAAGGAGTGACATGATTTGATCTGTTTTTGGTTAATAATTGGCTGGTGCATCAGTTAGAAACAGATGGAACATTCAAATCAATTAATTTAAGAAAAAATTAGTAAAAAGTTTCTGCTAAAGATGTTGGCAGAATATATGGAAATCAAAAGAAATGAAACCTCTAATACTTAAAACTAGGGTTGGGGAAGGGTTTCACCATCCACACCTCTAAAAAAAGAGAGCTGTGTAAAGAAGGCCACCTGGTAGGATCAAAGACACCAGGAGAATAAATAACCTGGACTTCCTCTTTGCCTACCCTTTGAACTCCTACCAGTATTTCCCAGTGGTCAAATCCAACCAAGAGCTAAAGGAAAAGAACTCTTGTTGATGTAGTCTACACACTTCAGCTTCCAGGAGAGCAGATCAAAGTGGAGGAGGGTGGAGAGTAGATTTTAAGGGAGAAATTCTGGAAAATTGCAAATTGATAAATAGCTTGAGACAGCAAGAGAATGAGGTGGGCAGTCAAAAGGATGAAGGAGATCATTGTAACAGTCCAGGCAAAGACACCAGGGGTCTGAACTAAACCAGCATTAATAATAATGAAAGGGAAGGGAAACATAGAAGGAATGTGGAGATGGAATTATTAAAGCTTAGCCACATTTGGAGTGTAGGAGGAGAAAGAGAGGAACATAGCAAAATTGAATGGGTTAAATAGTCATGCTTTCCTCCAAAATATACATTAGAGAAGAGAGAAATGATGGATGTTAAATAAATTGAAATGTGTATAAGTAAAAATGGGGCATTAGTCTCTGGGCTTGAGGAAAGAGGTTAGAGCTGGAGATGTCTATTTGGTCATATTCTACTACGGAGTTGACAAATTAAGAGTATTTGAAATTAAGAGTATTAAGAAATATTGTCCAGGGAGGTAACTTAGAAGGAGATGTGAATGAAGCCTAGGATAGAACCCTGGGGGATGGCAATACATTTGAGGGGAGGAAAGGGGTATGACTCAGCCAAGGAAGCCAAGAAAGAGCCAGAAAGTGTAGGAGGAGGGCCAGTGGGTGTCAAAGCAGAGGCCAAGAGGTGATGACATGAAGCTTTCAGTGACAAAAAGTAGCAACGTTTATATATGTTTTATATGTGTTTTACAGTTAGAGAAGGCTTAGGGGGTAGATTCAATCTTGTTTTTTTCTGATGACTTTGCCAGTTATGATTATTTGGTATTTGTCTTTGGAGAGTAGTTAATAATTTAATTCTTTTAACAAATTTCTATTGAGCATGCACTGGGACCTCAGTTAGGCAATACTGAGGATATAAAATTGATACAGGATGTATGGTAGCTCTCTAGGAACTTATAACTTTTTTGAAGTTATTGAGCATAGTATGATTTAATATATATTATATAACAATGAGAAATATATGGCCTAGAGAATTCATACAGAAAAAGGAAGAAACTAGTTTTATACTTGGAAACATAACAAAATATGTGCCAGGGTATCTTGCTCATAGTCACTGGAATATATTAAGGCTGCCACAAAGAAACAGCACTGCCATTTCTGTTGTGTAGCAGTGGGTTCTTTTCCATTACAGATTCTGAAAATGGTAATGGAAGCATGAGTTACCGGTAGAACTGCTTGCAATGAATGCAATGTGAAGAGTAAAACTGGCTTTAGCATTACAGTTGTTCCTTATTAATCATGGTGGTTGTTATATAAATTCACTGTGAACACTGAATTAGCTAATATTGAACTGTTGCTCCTGGGAGAAACACAGGGTTAGGGTCCTCGGAGCTTCTGGTCATAACATTTTAATCAGGAAATCAATACATAAACTTGTTTCATGTGTGTTTCTGTTTAAAGACACCTTTTTAATACACATTGTTGATCACTAACACTGAACTCATGGCCAACAACATAGTAACTCGTGGATGAGCAAAGCAAATCTAAATACGCATTTTCTCTGTAAGGCACATCCTAGCCTCTTGCATTTAGGAACATGAGACAGCAGTATGCTTGGGGGCCTTTTAAACAGTAATGTCACCAACAAAAACCACAAAATTGTGAAAAACATGCCACTAAAAAGACCATGGAAAGGATACTTGCTTACAGTATGAGAGCTGGAATAAGAAGGCAGAGCATTGCTTTTTTTGACCTGGGCTGAGAACATGCACAGCAACAGACTCAAATTTTTTATCACTGTGCACATCTGAGAATGACTGTGGAAGCACTGTGACTCACAATTTGGGGGTTACAAATTAATTTTGGTGAATAGGCACATTCCTGAAGAAGGAATCCACAGATAATGAGGACCAACCATATTTGGTTAAAGTATAGGTAATGAACTTAAAGATGCTGAATGAAGCATGTTTCTAATGAATGTTGAATATTTAGCAGTATTAACTTGAAACTTTTTATCATTCATCTTAATTTTATGTTGTTTAATCAATACTTAGTAGGCCATGCCTTTTATTAGGAGTTGGAGATAGAAAGACAAATAAAACATAGTCTCTACCCTCATGCAACTTTCATTCCGGGGTGGGGGCAGATGTAAACAGAAAGTTTCAAACAACTATCCTAAGTGCAATAATAGATGCATGGATAAGGAGCTATGGAAACACTAGTGGAGAATCAGTTAGCAGCAGTCCCCAACCTTTTTGACACCGGGGACTGATTTCATGGATTGCAGTTTTTCCATGGATTGGCGGGGCAGGACACGGAGCTCAGGCAGTGATGTAAGCGATGGGGAGTGGCTATAAATACAGAAGAAACTTTGCTTTCTGCTGCTCACCTCCTGCTGTGTGCCACTCTCCTTCCTAAGTTTCATGGAATTCAATTCTTCCACAGATGGATGGAGGCAGAGCTCTGTGGCTGGGTCCCAGTCTTGGCAGAGTCTTCTTAGAAGAGGTGACCCTAAACTGAATTTAACGAATGAATCAGTAGGAGTCATCTAAGAGGAATAGGAGAGTAGACTACGCAGGAAAACCACCTGAGTAAAGGAATGGAGTTGAAAAATAGTACATGTAGGTGGGAAATATAAGCAGTCTGTTAGTGGAACATACATTTGAGTCAAGGAGTGTCAGGGACAGCGGCTTAGGAAAGGGCCAGATCTGGGAGAGCTTTGCTTTCTAAACTTTATCTTTGCCAGCAGTGTTCAATCTTTCTTGTACTGTGCGTGCAAGACCAGTGATACCTTGTGCAAGACCTGCTCCCAGGAGTCTGGGCTGCTGGTTTTATGTCATTCTTGATGCAGCAGTGAACTGTCCCCATTCGCTACCTCTTTAGTAAGACCATCAGAAGTGTGAACAAGTGAGTATTACATTATCATCGGAATAATTTTTATCTACTCTAATTTATATTTAAAAAGGTAAGTTATTTGCAAACGTAGGTGATCTAGTTATTGTTAGGAACATTGCCTGTGACACACCTTCCCCCACACTGCTTTGGCTTATTTTATCCCATCTGTTACCAGAAACAGAAAGTTTGAATTGTGTCCACCTCCAAATTCATATGTGGAAGTCCTAGATCCCAGAGCCTCAGAATGTGACCTTATTTCAAAATAGAGTTTTGCAGATGTAATTAGTTAAGATGAGGTCATATTTGAGTAGGGTGGGACCCTAATCCAATGTGGCTGGTGTTTTTATAAAAAAGGCGAAATTTGGACAGAAACAAGCACACAGGGGGAACTGCATGGGAAGGCTGGAGTTATGCAGCTATAAGCCAAGGAACTCCCAGAACCTAGGAGGGAGGCCTGGAACAGATCTTTCCCTAGCACCTTCAGAGGGAGCACGGCCCTGCCAAGGTCTTGATCTCAGACTTTCAGGCTCCAGAGACAATACATTTCTGTTACTTGAGGCACTCAGTTTGCAGTACCTTGTTATGGCAGCCTAGCAAACTAATACACCATCTTATCCACCTCTAAGGTTTTAACTATAATATCATTATAAGCCTACTGTTTTCCAGGAAAAAAATTTCCAAAATGTGTGTCTTTAGAACACTAGCCTCTGGAGAGGATCAACAAAGGCAACTTTTATGGCCAAACGCCTCCTGGAACTCTTAAACCTACTGTAAAAAATCATCTCTCAGGAGGCCTGCAGCTGAGAACTCAGAATTCCTCCCATATGGGACTGTAGAAAGAACATGTTTTAATTATAACATCTCTTGAGACTTTTGTTCCTAGTATATGCAGCTCTAGTGCAATAAACTGCAGTCTTTCATATTTTTATTGTTACTTGATTTTATAAATGTCTGATCACAAGGCAGTTTATGTCATGAATATGTTTTAAACGTATGTTATTTTAAAGTGTGGACAGTTGTAAGTATGCTTTATGATAATTTGTAATGCTTTTACTTTTCCTCAAATACCTTTTGCTACTTGCTGCTCTGGAAACATCTTAACAAACATGACTTCAGATATGGTATGCTGTGTTCCATACTACAGAATTACATCTTTTCAATCTCCAAAAGCACAATGACTTTTATTTAAAGAGTGATTTGTCTCAATTTTTTCTGTAAAGAAATTAGAGTTGGAATAATCTTGAGTGAACACATTAACCTAATTATTGCAGTTGTCCACCTGATTTTGTTATATAAACACCACTTTAACACAGGCATATTAGAGGAAACCTCGAGTCAAGTTTTCCTTTCTGCAGGATAGCACCAAACGCTTACCAGTCATTTTGCCCACCAGAATTCTGATTATGAACAGGATGAAAGCCTCAAGCTTTTTCCGTGAGAATATTTCATTTTGTTTTCAATAGGAAGAAATTTTCACTAATCAGTGTCTAAGAAGTCACTCAGTTCTAGTTAGAGGAAATTGGTGATCATTTTATTTTTATATTCATTTTATAGTTATATTTTTCTATCTTATTTTAATTGTTTTTGGTGTGGTTGTTTTTATGTGTATATGAAATATCTATTATATTCTATCTGCATAAACTTATTGGGAATTTGCTCCATTTGCCAAAGGCTGATTGTGTGGCAGCTGCATTACTTGCTCTACAAATGTTTCTTCAGCCACGTAGATGTATTTTAGAACAGAATAAACAGGCAAACATGACCACATAAAGACTGAAAATGTAGAGCAATAACAATCGGTCCATAAGTCAGCCAGGGTTTACTGCTTTCGGACATACCTTTTGCATTGTGTCACAGTAATAATTTGTGAGAAATGCTTGTAACAGAATGTGAGGAGACGCCCATGGTTTTGACTACTTAGTACTTCATATAAAGGCTTTGGCTCGTGAAGTCAGCAGATTTGGGGTTGCTGAAGGAATACTGCTATTTATCACTCATTCTCTCTCTAGACCAGAGGTAGCTTTAAAAGATGTCTAGCATTGCCTCACCCATAGCAAAAGAAAGCCAACAAGGACAGAAAAAGATTTCTAACTCTACATGACCTTCTGGGTGTCATGCCTAGAAATATGGATATCTCAAAGCCAATAAAAAATTGGCTAAAACTCTTCACCTTTTATGCACTATCACTATTGCTTAGTATTTGGGAAGAAAGAGCATAGCAAACTAAGCTTGTATAAACTTAGTTAAAGGTCTGCCTGACTACCCACCCAGTCCTTCCTAAGCATTGTGTTCTGCCCACAATTAACTGGCTTTTCTCCTTCCCAATCCAGACATCATTCAAGGTCCACAGGGTAGAACAGACTTGTATGAGCATTATTGTTCTGATCTTTTGGCCCAGAGGTGACTTGTACAATGTCTTGTACTTGTGGTTTAAATTTGTACATTTGGAGTTCCCCTGAGTCAATTATATTCTGTACTCAGTTCTTTTCTTTGCTAATGGGGCAAACTTTAAAGTATAACCAATTTCTAGTCCAGTTGGTCAGGGGCTTGGCTGTATTTTGAAGGTCAACCATCTCAACCACCAGCTGTCCCTCAAATACTTTTCACAGATTCTCCAGCAGAGTGGCCAAAGAAGGTTTAGGATTGTATATGATGGAGTGAGAAAGAAGCAGGAACCTTATCTTGCCTATGGATCTTGTTGGTAGGGATGAATTTAGCATTTTCTTCACCTTGCCAACTCCATCCCTTTCAAATAAATATGTAATACCATGTTATAATGTAGCCTTTGGGCAAATTGGCTTTCATTTTGTATAGGGCAGTGGAAAATCCAGTTGAATTTGGCAAGGGGTGTATGTTTAGAGGTGTGTGTGTGTGTGTGTGTGTGTGTGTGTGTGTGTGTGTGTGTTGGTAGATAGAAACAGTGACAGGAGGAGGAGGGAGGGAGGAGAGAGAGAATGAGAGGAATAAGTGGTAGCTGCAGTAGGGAGTTAAAATTGTGTGAATGAGCAGAGATGGATAAAGAGATATTGGGATGTTTGCTTATGTACACTCTTATTTCCCACCTCTGTTTCCTCAATACAAAGACATTTGTGTTTCATTATATTCCCCAATTTTTCATTCTGAAAATTTAAAAACTCGAGTATGTGAATACCCTTCCTATAGATCCACTGGTTTTTATGATTGTACCACATTTTCTTCTCTTTCACTAAATACACACACATTATTTGCCAAACCATTTGAAAGTAAGTTGTAGACATCATGATACCTCTATTTAAATACTTTAGATGTAACTTCTAAGAACAAAGATTATCCTACACATAAGAAAATTAATAATAATTCAATACCATCAAATTCTATCCATCTCATTCAAATTTCTCCAGTGATCTCTAAAATTTATTTTATAGCTAGTTCTTCTTAATTATATTCCAGGATCCAATCAGGATTCATATCTTGCATTTGACTGTTTTGTCTGTATAGTATCTTCCCACCTACAACAGCCTCCTTCCCACTCAATTTTCTGAAATGGACTTTTTGAGGTGTTCTGGCTAGTTGTCATGTAGAATGTCTCACTTTCTGGGTTTATGTGATTGCTTCCCAATAATTAGATTAAGGTCAAACATTTTTGGCAAGAATTGTAGGTGATGTTATATAATTTTTATTGTATCACATAATGACCAGATGTCCAAGTGTCACTTGGTCAAGCTGTTGAATGCCAGATTTCTTCATTGTAAAAGTATATACTCCTCTTTCTAAATATAAGTAATTTATGGAGCAGTTCCTTGGGTCCATGTAAAAATTCTGTAGTAACTACCTTTCACTCAAAAGCTTGACAGCCCTGATGAATCAGTTATCACATTGGAAATTGTAAAATTCCATTTTAAAATCCTATCATTAGTTCTATATTTATTAGCTGGCATTATTCTGCAAAGAAGAGTTTCTCCTTATCTCTATCTTTGTCATCTCTCTCTATCTCTATCATCTCTCTCTTTCTCGGTCTTTCAACTATTTCTATTGACTTGTGGCCTTCCTGTGTTATCATCTATTATCTTTATCAGTTTTGATGCTCAAATCATGCAAAATATGTGCATTTGTAGCCTTCAAATTTCAACAATATTTTTATTGTAGTAAAAATACATAACAAAATTTACCATATTAATCATTTTTATATATACAGTAATGTTAACTATATGCACATCGATGTACAACTGATCTCTAGAACTTTTTCACCTTGTAAAATTGCAACGTTATACCCATTGAGCAGCAGCTCTTCTTTTCTCCTCCTCTCAGACCCAGGTAACCACCATTCTACTTTCTGTTTGTAAAAGTTTGACTACTTGGATACCTCATGTAAGTAGAAAAACACAGTTTTTATTTTTTTGTGACTGGCTTATTTCATTTTGCACACGGTCCTTGAGGTTCATCTATGTTGTAGTAGTATGACAGGAATTTCTTCCTTTTAAAACTACGTAGTATTCTATTGATTATATACACAAATTTTTCTTTACCCATTAATTCATAGATGGACATTAAGGTTACTTCTACCTTTTGGCTATTAGGAATAATGCTGCAGTGAACTTGGATGTGCTGATACCTTTTTGAGATTGTGGTTTTTTTGTTTTGTTTTTTTTGAGACAGAGTCTCACTTTGTTGCCCAGGCTAGAGTGGGCAAATTAATTCAAATTAAAAGCATCAGTTATCAAAAGAAATCATAAAGGAGTAAAAAAAAAAAGCTGCTAAATGATACAATATATTTGCAATAAATTTAACAGACAAAAGACTTGAACTCAGAATACATAAAGAACATCTACAAATTAAGAAAAAGATAGATAACCCAACAAAAAAATAGGTCTCGCTCTATTGCCCAGGCTGGTGCATGTAGGACTTTTAAACAATTATTTAATTGTGCCATGTCGTCGGCCTAGCTCACAGCAACCTCAAACTCCTGGGCTCAAGCAATCCTCCTGCCTCAGCCTCCCGAGTAGCTGGGACTACAGGCATGCGCCACCATGCCTGGCTAATTTTTTCTATATATATTTGTTAGCCAATTGATTTCTTTCTATTTATAGTAGAGACGGGGTCTTGCTCTTGCTCAGGCTGGTTTCGAACTCCTGACCTTGAGCAATCCGCCCGCCTGGGCCTCCCAGAGTGCTAGGATGACAGGCGTGAGCCGCCGCGCCCGGCCCAAGATTGTGTTATCAATTATTTGGAAAACTATCAGGAAATGAAATTGCGCAACTGTATGGTAATTGTACTTTTAGCTTTTAAGGAAACTCCACAGTGTTTTTCACAGCAGCCGCACTGTTTTACATTCCCACCAACAGTGCACAAGGATTCCAGTTTCTCCACATCTTTGACAACACTTTTTATTTTCTGATTTTTGGATAGTGGCCATGCTAATGGTATGAGGTAATATTGCATTATGGTTTTGATTTGCGTTACCCTGATGATTAGTGAGGTTGAGCATCTTTTAATATTCCTCACTGACCATTTGTATATCTTCTTTGGGGAAATGTCTACCAAAATCCTTTGCCTATATATATATATATATATATATATATTTTTTTTTTTTTTTTAATTTCGGCATATTATGGGGGTACAGATTTTAGGTTTCAGTAAATGCCCATTTCCCCCCCTTCCCCCAAAAGTCTGAGTCTCCATCATGACCATCCCTCAGATGGTACACATCTCACTCATTATGTATGTATATACCCGCACCCCTCCCCCCTCCCACCTGCCCAGTACCCTATTACTGTAGTACCTATGTGTCCACTTAGGTGCTACTCAGTTAATACCAGTTTGCTGGAGAATATATCTGGTGCTTGTTTTTCCATTCTTGGGATACTTCACTTAGTAGTATGGGTTCCAGCTCTAACCAGGAAAATATAAGATGTGCTATATCACCATTGTTTCTTAGAGCTGAATAGTACTCCATGGTATACATATACCACATTTTATTAATCCATTCTTGGATTGATGGGCACTTGGGCTGTTTCCACAGCCTTGCAATTATGAATTGTGCTGCTATAAACATTCGAGTGTAGGTGTCTTTTTTGTAGAGTGTCATTGGATCATTTGGGTAGATGCCCAGCATGGGATTGCTGGATCAAATGGTAGATTCACTTGTATGACTTTAAGGTATCTCCATATTGCTTTCCACAGAGGTTGAACTAGTTTGCAGTCCCACCAGCAGTGTAGGAGTGTTCCTCTCTCTCCGCAACCACGCCAGCATTTATTATTTGGAGATGTTTTGATAAAGGCCATTCTCACTGGGGTTAAGTGATATCTCATTGTGGTTTTGATTTGCATTTCCCTGATGATTAGAGATGATGAGCATTTTTTCATATGTTTGTTGGCCATTCTTCTGTCCTCTTTAGAAAAATTTCTGTTCAAGTCCTTTGCCCACTTTTTAATGGGGTTATTTGATTTTTTCTTCCTGATTTTCGTGAGTTCTAAGTATATTCTAGTTATCAGTCCCTTATCGGATGCATAGGATGCAAAAATTTTCTCCCATTCTGTAGGTTGTCTGTTTACTTTCATGACTATTTCTTTGGCTGTGCAGAAGCTTTGTAGTTTGATCATGTCCCATTTATTTATTTTTGTTGCTGCTGTGATTGCCTTTAGGGACTTCTTCATAAACTCTTTGCCCAGGCCGATGTCTAGGAGAGTGTTTCCAACTTTTTCCTCTAGAGTTATAATAGTTTCATACCTTAGGTTTAAGTCTGTTATCCAGCATGAGTTGGTTTTTGTGAGAGGTGAAAGGTGTGGGTCCTGTTTTAGCCTTCTACAGGTGGCTATCCAGTTTTCCCAGCACCATTTATTGAAAAGGAATTCTTTTCCCCAGCGTATGTTTTTGTCTGCTTTGTCAAAGATTAGATGGCTATATGAGGATGGTTTTATATCAGGATTCTCACATCTGTTCCACTGGTCAATATTCCTATTTTTGTGCCAATACCATATTGATTTAATTACTACAGCTTTGTAGTGTAGTTTGATATCTGGCATATTAATGCCTCCCATTTTGTTTTTGTTGCCTAGAATTGCTCTTGATATTCGGGGTCTTCTTTGGTTCCCTATGAAGCGTAAAATTATTTTTTCTATATCTGTGAAGAATGCTGATGGGATTTTAATAGGTATTGCATTGAATCTGTAGATCAGTTTGGGTAGTATAGACATTTTGATGATATTGAGTCTGCCGATCCACGAGCATGGTATGGATTTCCATCTGTTTACATCCTCTGCTATTTCCTTCCTCAGTGTTTCATAGTTCTCCCTGTAGAGGTCTTTTGCCTCCGTGGTTAAGTATATTCCTAGGTACTTTAATTTCTTTGTTGCTATTGTGAAGGGAATTGAGTCTTTGATTTGGTTCTCAATTAGATTGTTGTTGGCGTACATGAATGCCTCTGATTTCTGTGTATTGATTTTGTATCATGAGATTTTACTAAATTCATTGATCAGTTCCAGGAGTTTCTTGGTTGAATCTTTGGGGTTTTCTAGATACAATATCATATCATCAGCAAACAGTGAAAGTTTGATCTCTTCTGCCCCTATTTGGATACCTTTGATTCCATTTTCCTGTCTGATTGCTGTAGCCAAGACTTCCAGCACTATGTTGAACAGAAGTGGAGATAGTGGGCAGCCTTGTCTGGTTCCAGTTCTAAGTGGGAATGATTTCAATTTTTCCCCATTCATTATGATGTTGGCTATGGGTCTGTCATATATGGCTTGTATCATTTTTAGGTATGTCCCTTCTATGCCTATTTTCTTAAGTGTTCGTATCATGAAAGGGTGTTGAATTTTGTCAAAAGCTTTTTCTGCATCTATTGAAAGAATCATGTGGTCTTTGTTTTTGCTTCTGTTTATGTGGTGAATTGCATTTATAGATTTACGTATGTTGAACCATCCCTGCATCCCTGGGATGAAGCCCACTTGGTCGTGATGGATTATTTTTTTGATAAGCGTCTGGATTCGGTTAGCTAAGATTTTGTTGAAAATTTTTGCATCTATATTCATTAGGGATATTGGTCTGTAGTTTTCTTTTTTTGTTGCATCCTTTCCTGGTTTTGGTATCAGAGTAATATTCGCTTCACAAAAGGTGTCGGGGAGGTTTCCGTTCTTCTCGATATTGTGGAATAGTTTCTGCAAGATAGGTACTAGTTCTTCTTTGCAAGTGTGGTAAAATTCGGGTGTGAAGCCATCTGGACCGGGACTTTTCTTTTTAGGGAGATTTTTAATTGCTGTTTCTATTTCAGCTGTTGAGATTGGTCTGTTCAGGGAATCTATTTCTTCCTGGTTGAGCCTAGGGAGGCTGTGTGTTTCTAAAAATTTGTCCATTTCCTCCACATTTTCCAGTTTGTGTGCATAAAGATTTTTGTAGTATTCATAAATTGTATCTTGTATCTCTTTGGGATCAGTTTTGATATCTCCTTTTTTGTTCCTGATGGAGCTTATTAGAGATTTCTCTTTTCTGCTTTTCGTTAGCTTAGCCAATGGTGTGTCAATTTTGTTTATTTTTTCAAAGAACCAACTTTTTGTTTTATTAATCTCCTGAATAGCTTCCCTGTTTTCAATTTCATTTAGTTCTGATTTGATCTTGTTGATTTCACTTCTTTGGCTGGGTTTGGGGTTGGTCTGCTCTTCTTTTTCCAGCTCTCTGAGTTGTTTTGTTAGATTGTCTATTTGTGATCTTCTTGTTTTTTGGTTATAGGCATTTATGGAGGTAAACTTTCCTCTCAGAACTGCTTTAGCTGTGTCCCAGAGGAGTTGATAACTTGTCTCTCCATTGTCATTTTCTTCATAGATTTTTTTTATTTCCATCTTGATTTCTTCATTTATGAAGTAATCATTTAGTAGGAGGTTGTTTAATTTCCACGTTTTTGTGTAGAAATGTGAGTTTCTGTTAGGATTGATTTCTAGTTTTATTCCACTGTGATCTGAGAAGGTACATGGCATGATTTCTATTTTTTAAAATTTCTTGAGATTTTCTTTGTGTCCTAGGATATGGTCAATCTTAGAGAATGTCCCGTGAGCTGATGAGAAGAACGTATATTCAGTGGATTTTGGGTAGAATGTTCTGTAAATGTCAGTCAGACCCAATTGTTCTAGAGTTTTGTTTAAGTCCATTATTTCTTTATTAATTTTCAGTTTGGAGGATCTGTCTCGTGCCGTCAGTGGGGTGTTGAAATCTCTGGCGATTATGGAGTTCCTATTAATCCATTTGCTTAGCTCCAGTAAGGTTTGCTTTATGAATCTGGGTGCACCTAAGTTGAGTGCATATATATTTAAAATTGTTATCTCTTCTTGTTGAACTGTGCCCTTCACCATTATATAATGACCCTCTGTGTCTTTCACTACTTTTGTTGGTTTAACAACTAAATCGTCTGAAATTAGAACTGCCACACCAGCCTTCTTTGGGCTTCTATTTGCTTGGAATATTGATCTCCACCCTTTTATTTTTAATCTATATGCATCCTTGCAGGTTAGATGTGTTTCCTGAAGACAGCATATTCTTGGCCTGTATTTTCTTATCCTTTCAGCCAGCCCATGTTTCTTGAGTGGAGAGTTTAAGCCATTCACATTTATTGAGAGAAGTGATAGGTAAGGTAGATTACTGATAATTCTGTTGGGTTGGATGTTGTTGTTGCTAGGATTTCTGTCTTGAGCCATTGTAATATCTGGCCTTCAATATCTTTGGGTTTTGGTTGTTTTTATATTCGTGGGTTATTATTATGATGTTCCGTGCATAACGCTGTTTTAAGTACTTCGTGTAGGGCTGGTCTTGTCTTGGTGAATTCTCTGAGACTTTGCTTGTCTGAGAATGTTTTTATTTCTCCTTCATATACGAAGCTTAGTTTTGCAGGGAATAATATTCTAGGCTGGGCATTGTTTTGTTTCAAAAGAGTGACAATGGGGCCCCAGTCTCTCCTTTCTTGTAAAGTCTTATTAGAGAATTCTGGCGTTATTTGAATTGGCTTTCCCTTGTATGTTACTTGCTTCTTTTGTCTTACAGCTCTTAGAAGGGCCTCTTTAGTTGATACTTTGCTCAGTCTGAGACTGCATGTCATGACGTCTTCCTGTTTGCGTTGAATCTCCCAGGGGTCCTCTGAGCTTCTTGAACTTGTATATCGAGATTTTGAGCAAGGCCTGGGAAATTTTCCTCTATTATATCTTCAAACAGCTTGTCCAACCCTTGAGTGTTGTCTTCTTCCCCTTCTGGTAACCCTATGACCCTCACATTAGGTTTCTTCATATAATCTCACAGCTCTTGTAGGCTTTGCTCTTTTCTCTTGTTTCTCTGCTCTATTTCTGTGACTGATTTATTTAATTGGAGGGTGTTATCTTCAAGCTCTTAGATTCTTTCTTCTGTTTGATCTACCCTTTTCTTGAGACTTTCCATTGTATTTTGTAGTTCCTTGAATTGATTCTTTATTTCCAGGAGTTCGATTACACTTTTCTTCATGGTGTCTATTTCTTTTTCCATATCCTGGAGGCTTTTTGTGGTTTCTTTATGTTGGCTATTGAGTTGTTGTTTCAGCTTGATGAGTGTTCTTATGATCCACATATGAAATTCCTCTTCTGTATATTGGTTTCCTGATTTTGGTTGGTGTCCGTTTCTAGGGGGCTGGTGCTCCTCTTTGGGGGTGTGTTTTCCATTTGGTTCTTCATATTTCCTGAGTTCTTTCGCTGATTTCTTCCCATGTTGATCAGTTGTTGTTTCTTTCCTTAAGTTATTGTTTGGGTATTCACACACCTTGTTTAGTTTCTGAGGCGTTAGGTGGTGTCTGTGGGTGAAATTGGACCACTCCCTGTATATTGAGTCAGTGGGTGCCGTGGAAAGGCTGTGCAAGATGCCGTCCCTGTCAGTAGGTGGCGTTTGCTTGGAGGAACAGGCTATGCTGTTGATTTTGTGTCCTGTTATCAGCTCTTGTTCTGGGCGGAGCTGCGTTGGGTAAGCCTGCCCTCAGGCAGTTAGCAGGGGTCAAAGTTCTGTTCTCTGCTTCCAGGGAAAGCTGTCAGGGCATGGCTGGAATGGTCCCGCTCAGCCAGAAAGTCTGGGTGTGGGGGTGGGGCTGTCTGAGACCCGCAGTCTGGAGCTGGCCTTGCTTCTTTCCACCCTCCCTAAGTCCGCAGCTACTCCTGGGCCTCTGCCAGCAGGCCAGACCACAAGCCACCAGGCCTCCCGGGATTGTGATGTTGGCGGTGAGGTTCCCTTCACAGGAACGCCACCTGGGTTGGGCGCAAGGCCTCCTCCTGGGAGGAGTGTTGCCCTCTAGGACACTGATCCACCCCTGGAGGCACACACACCTCAGTAGGTTGTTCACATATAACCCTTCTGTGCCCCGGGCAATGCTAGCCCTCTGTGCAGGGGATCTGGTCTGCAGGTCCGACCTCTGGGTCCCAGAGTTCAAACTGTATTCCCACCAGGGAGAGGATATCCGGTCCCAATTCACCCACAGGGAGCCCAAGCTGGGTCTATGTCTCTCAGCCTCTGAGTCTGCACCGTTCTCCTGGGAACACCATGTCAGCAGCACCTGGGAGGGCGGGCGGGTAGGGATCTCACAGTCTGAGTTCCCCTGAGTCAACTGTAGGGTCCTAAACGGGAAGGTCCCGTTCCCTGGAGGTGCCTCCGGCTGGTGGCTGTATTGTCTCTCTGGGCAGCTGCAGGTAGGGTCGGTGGGGGGGAGGAGGGGAGGCCATATGGCACCTGCCTTGCGGCTCGGGCCTGTGCACACGGAGGTGCCCAGTGGAAGTTGGGAACCTGGTGCCACGTCTGCTACAGGCTCACTGCTGCCTGGTGGCGGCGGTCTCTGGGCTGGTGTCTGCAGGTCTCTCCACCCGCTGGGGAGCCCACCAGCAGTCCCAGATGCAGGGGAAGGGAAACAGCAAATCCACCTACCCTTGCCGCTGGTCTCCGGGCTTCTCCGGTCGTCTCAGCCTCCAGTTCTCCTCCGCAGCCTCCTCCTGTGGAGTCTCCCGGGGTCTCAGGTACCCCTCCTTCCGGCCCTTGTCCGCTGTATGCTCGTCTTCTTGCTTCTTTCCTCTAATTTCTGCTAGAATCTGTCTTTTCTACAGATACCCTCTGTCTGGCAGTGTTATTCGTCCGCCATCTTCTTTTGCCTATATTTTTAATTGAATTATTTGTTTTTGTTGTTATTGTGATTGAGTTGTATGAGTTCTTTATATTTAATATATTCTGGATATTAACCTTTTATCAGATACATGGTTTGCAAATATTTTCTCCCAATTTATAAGTTGTCTTTTCAGTATATTATTTCTTTTACTGTACAGAAAGTTTTTAGTTTGATGAAATCTCACTGGATTATTTTACATTTCTTTACTGTGCTTTTTGTGTCATATCTAGGAAATCATTGCCAATCCAATGTTGTAAAGCTTTCACTCATTTTCTTTTAGGAGTTTCATGGTTGTAGGTCTTAAAATTAGGTCTTTAATCTATTTTGAGTTAATTTTTGAGTTACATAATGTAAAGTAAAGGTGCACTTTCATTCTTCTGCATGTGAATAACTAGTTTTCTCACTTGTTGAAGAAACTATCCAGCTGCATTAGCTTTGGTACCCTTGTTGAAGATCATTTGACCATATACACAATAGTTTATTTCTGGGCTTTCCATTCTGTTCTATTAGTCTATGTGTCTGTCTCTATGCCAGTATTATACTAGTTTGATTACTATAGCTTTGTATTATGCTTTGAAGTCAGGAAGTGTGAGACTTTCATGCTTTGTTGTTGTTGTTGTTGTTGTTATTTTTTTCTCTTAAGATTATTTTGACTATTTGGGGTCCTTTGTGGTTCCGATTGAACTTTAGGGTTTCTTTTCTCTTTCTATAGAGAATGACCTTGAGGTTTTGATAGGAATTGCATTAAACATATAGATTGCTTTGGGTAGTATGGACATTTTAACAACATTAAGTCTTCTAATCCATGAACCTAGATGTCTTT
The DNA here is from genome assembly GCF_040939455.1 of Microcebus murinus. NCBI lineage: Eukaryota > Metazoa > Chordata > Mammalia > Primates > Cheirogaleidae > Microcebus > Microcebus murinus. The sequence goes on along the minus strand of NC_134116.1, from coordinate 68,622,846 downwards.
CCATTTATTTGTGTCTTTAATTTCTTTCAGTGATGTTTAGTAGTTTTCAGTATGCAAGTTTTATACCTCCTTGGGTATGTTTATTATTAAGAATTTTATTAATTCTGATGCTATTATAAATGATATTAAAAAATTTTTTTCTGTATTGTTCATTGTTAATGTTAAGTAATACAACTTATTTTTGTGTACTAATTTTGTATCCTGCAAATTTGTTTATTAGTTTTAGCAGTTGGATGTGTGTGTTGGAGGATTAGGAGTTTCTATAAATGAGATCATGTGCTCTGAAAACATAAATAATTTTATTTCTTACTTTTCAAATTGGATGCCTTTTCTTTTCTTTTCTTTTCTTTTCTTTTCTTTTCTTTTCTTTTCTTTTCTTTTCTTTTCCTTTCCTTTCCTTTCCTTTCCTTTCCTTTCCTTTCCTTTCCTTTCTTTTCTTTTCTTTCTTTTCTTTCCTTTCTTTTCTTTCTTTTTTCTTTCCTTTCATCTAATTGTTCTGGCTAGGATTCCTAGTACAATGTGGTGAGAATGAACATCTTGCTTTGTTCCTGCTCTTATTGGAGAAGTTTTCAGTTTTTCACCATTGAGTATGGTGTTAGCTGTGTCCTTTTCATATATGACCCCTTTCTTATGCTGACACAATTTTCTTTTATTTTTAGTTTGTTTAGTGGGGTTTTTTTTAAAGGCTGTTGAATTTTGTCAAATGATTTTTTCTGCATGTATTAAGATGATTATGTGGCTTTCATTCTTCATTTCATTAATGAGGTATATTACATTAATTAATTTTTGTGTGTCATACCAACTTTGCATTCTAGAAATAAGTCCCATATGATCATACCTCCTTGGTTATGTTTATTATTAATAATTTTATTAATTCTGATGTTATTATATATGCTATCCCATATATACATTATATATATGGGATTTTTTGAAAATTCTCTTTTTGTATTGTTCATTGTTAATATATGGGGATATAGCCTATTTTGTGTATTCATTTTTTGTGTAATCTTTTTTATATGGTATTGAATTCACTTTGCTAGTATTTTGTTGAGGATTTTTGCATCAATATTTATCAAGGATATTGGTCTGTAGTTTTCTTATAATGTCTTTACCTGGTTTTGGTATCAGGGTGATTGATGCTGGCCTTCTAAAATGAGTTTGGAAGTATTTACTTCTTTTTAATTTCTTTAAGAATTTGAGAAGGATCGGTGTTCATCTTTAAATGCTTGGTAGAATTCTCCAGTGAAGCCATCAGTTCTGGGCTTTCCTTCGGTGGAAGATTTTTTATTACTAATTCGATCTCTTTCCTACTTATAGGTTTGTTCATATTTTCAATTTTTTCACACTTCCATCTTGTTTGTAGGTTCCTTGGAATTTATCCATTTCTCACAGATTATCCAATTTTTTAGCATGTAATTATTCATAGTAGCCTCTTTTTATATTGGTGGTATTATTTTTAATGTCTCTTTTTTCATTTCTAATTTTATTTATTTGAATGTTCTTTCCTCTTTTCTTAGTCTAGTTAAAGGTTTGTCAATTTTGTTTATCTTTTTAAAAAGCAATGCAAATCTTGGCACTTTTACAGCTCAATGTTTATGTGTGTATATTTTGAAGCCACATCATGGAGGAAGACCAAGTAGCATACAGTAGTTCCAGTTACATTTGGATTCAGTTGCATTTGGATCACGCTTTTTAAAAATTCTCTCTCACTTTTCTTGAGAAGCAGTTTATATGACTGGGACATGATATCATAATAGGTATCATGCAGATGTTGAAAAGAAGATAAATGACTAAAACCAAACTGATGCTTAATAAGGAATATAGTAAAGCTGTGTAAGATCAAGCAATTAGTAGTAGACCATCTGGGACCTCAGAAAACTGTTAGTTTGTAAGTAATTTTGGTGGATGTTTGATCCTGTGCTTTCTCCACTTTATCTTAGTTTGACTCTTTATCCTGTGGTGACTGGCTTTACCTGAACCCAAGCCATTGCATACAGTTTCTCTCCAAAGTTCTTGCCATCACCATCAGCCATAGCTCCTGATGTTTTTGTCTGTGTGTTTTCTGTGCGCTGCACTTGGATTGTGCTATCTCTATAAAGAGTCCAAAAATAACTTTATCTATCTAGGACACTGCTTCATAGTTCATTTGTGGGATCTTTTTTTCCCCTAGAGTCTTATGTATCCAATTTGCCCTTTAGTCATCTCATACTCCTCTTGTAATCTCCCAGCCCAAATTTATTCTTTTCTATTCCAAATGTTTTCTCATGATTTGGAAGTCCTAAAAGAATAGCCAGGAGCCAGATTATATAGGGGCTTTAAAGACATGGTAAGAATTTTGGATTTTTTTTTCTATTCTATATCTCATAATATCTACAAACCCTAACACTTAGGAAGGTATAGGTTCAGTATAGTATCAGTTCTCTTCTATAAGGAACATAACAATAGAATAGCAGATTGAACTCGTCAAAATGAAATGCAGTCTGGAAACCTTTAAGAAGGAACTACCATGTTTTATCACATTTGAATATATCTTGGCAGTATCTACAGAGAATCCATACTCTAAAATATGACAAACTGAATATGTTGTTAGTCTACGTAAAATTCCTGTTTACGATATTTGCTAAAGATGAAGAAATGATAAAACTAGGTGATTCATTTTCAAATCCTTTAATCCTAGCCTAAAGCTGTGTGTGTGAGGGTGTGTGTATATGTAAAGGAGGGAGAGAAAGACACGATTGAGTCCTTGCTGCTCAGTGATCCATGGGAAATAAAATCCATATAGAATTCAAATGCTCATTGCAAATATTCACTTTTCCGCTAAGACTGTGAAGAAGATAAGGCAAAAGGAAAAAATAATAGTAATAATTTTAAAAATTAATATAATCTTAATGTGAGGATACATTCATATATCACAGTGTTAATTACAAAAAATATTTCTGATGCCAGTTGTTTTTCTAATTACCCTGGTAAATATTAATAATTAACTCCTAGGAGGTAGGGGCAGTAGTTTATAAGTTATAAAACACTGTGTATTTATAAGGAATTATCTTTCATAGGAATACCTTATATATAATAGGTGCTAAATAAATGTTTTAATTATTATTAAGTGCTTTACATATCTTTAGTATCTTACAAATTTTTATTTAATTTGAAAACAAAATTTTATGGGCTAAAAATATTTTTTTTTTTTTTTTTTTTTGAGACAGAGTCTCGCTTTGTTGCCCAGGCTAGAGTGAGTGCCGTGGCGTCAGCCTAGCTCACAGCAACCTCAAACTCCTGGCTCAAGCAATCTTCCTGCCTCAGCCTCCCAAGTAGCTGGGACTACAGGCATTCGCCACCATGCCCGGCTAATTTTTTGTATATATTAGTTGGCCAATTAATTTCTTTCTATTTATAGTAGAGACGGGGTCTCGCTCTTGCTCAGGCTGGTTTCAAACTCCTGACCTTGAGCAATCCGCCCGCCTCGGCCTCCCAGAGAGCTAGGATTACAGGCATGAGCCACCGCGCCCGGCCAAATATTCTTTCTTGATCCCTGAATAATCAGGTTCATAGTTGACTGTGGATTTTGTATTATGTTTAATACACATACTCCTCCCTCCCCACACACACACATTGCAGTACTTGACATGTTGATATGTTTGATTAGTTGTTCTTGAAAATCACTCCTTTTTTTGGTTTTCATGACACTGTAGTACTTAAATTTTCTACGTATCTTTCCCCTGGGCTTCCCCATCCTGTAACTATGCATGGCAGGAGTACTAGGTGGATCTGTTTCCGGGAGAAAGAGAATGCCTCTGACTTTGGTTCAAAGACTACCCTTCAAACTGGCCAAAATATTTGTGGAACTTCACTGCAGTTTAAGATCTTTTTATCCAAACTTCCTTCTTTCCCTCTCTTCTGCACAGATATCAGAAGATAAGGGTCTTCCGGCTATACTGGCCCCTGTGACTCCCTCTGTATTTCCTACCACAGTCTTTTCCATTAGTACATCTCTTGAATTTGGAATCTTCTCAGATGATTTGGACTTGTGCACTTACCCACCCGGAATAGGCAACCTAACCCTAGAACAGCAGGAGAGAATATTTACTCTCTAGAGCTTTCTTCAAAGAGAAGGTCCAGTTGGCCTATGTATGGTATTTTAATATTCACAAAGTTACCAGTCAGATAGATGTGGAGTGAATTAAGGGATTGAGAAAGGCCAGTAATTGCACTAATTGAAGACATCAGCTGGAGTGGGGAAGACCCATGCTCCAACACAGCACAGGAGACAAAGAGTAGGCAAGACCAGCTGATCATGCTAGAGTCTCTCTCTGTCCCCATTTACCATAAGCTGCCTGGAGGGACAACAAGCTCAGGCTCAGGCTTTCACTGATACTGTTAGGAGCATATTGCTGCCAAAGTAGCATTTAAGGAAAAGTAGCAAGACATATGAGAAAACAGGCAGTATAAAAGAAAAAAAAGAGGAAATAGATTATCAGAGGGAACAGATTTAATAGGCCAAAAAGTGAAAGACTTTTACTTTTATAAGCAAAGCAACTACCCTCAATAACAAAGGAAGATATTAGAAATATGAAGTAGAAAAAATTCATAATGAAAAAGAACAAATTGGAGATCTTGGGTATGAAAAATATAATACTTTAAATAAAAAACTCAATAGCTGATTAAATGGCAGAGTGGATATCATCTGAATGAACATGTAGGCTGGTAGGTCACGTTAAGAAATGTCCTGAGACATTACAGGGTCCTACAGGGGTGGGAAGTGTAGGAAAAAGTTAAGATGAATGGATAAGATTAAAAATATAATGGATTTCCAAAATGACCAAAAATACGAATTAAAAATATTTTGGAAAATAATGTAAGAATTACCCCAAATAAGAAAATACATAGACCCCATAATATTTTAAATTGAAATAATATAATATGCCTAAAATGAATAAAAAGCTATAAAGACAGCTCATTCTAAAATGATATGACTAAATTGATTTTTAAAGTGAAACAAAATATATTAAAACACAATTTGCACACTCTGTAGGTTAGAACATAACACAGAGCCTATCCTTTCATTCCCAGTGCTAGCAGTTAGGACAGCATTTTACTTCAGCATAGAATATGGCCTTGAGTGGCACTGGAGAGGTGCTTTGGAGTAAGCTTGACCAGCAGGCAGCAAACCTTAGAAACCAACCTACCCCCCTCAGGAGGTAGGGCAGGGACTTAGGCACCTAAGAAGATCTAAGTGATGAATGGTAGTTCAGTTTTGCAGGACAAATAGAGTACATGCCAATGCAGATTGTGAAATAATCCAGGTAGCAGACAGTCTGATACTACTAAGCAGACAGCAGCAGAACATGGTGCTAAGGCTTTTGGTATTAGGCATAAAAGTAAATAGGAATGGTCACATAACAAATGTAGGGTTCACGAACTGGGACATAGTTCTTAGAGGGGTAAGAAGATGGAAAATGGTAAGGCCTTGGAGGAATAGGGTGAGAACTAGGTTGTAAGGCAAGAAATTTTATTTATAGAAACCAAGAGATTTGGCCCATGAATGGGAACAAAGAAGGGTGTTATTCCAGAAGCAAGGTAAAAGCCCCATTACAAAAATTGTGTGGTTAAAGTAAGCCTATTCCTGACTTGTAAGTTATTGAACTAGGATTCCTTAACTTCCCTACATCATATTCAAGACTGAATTGATGCTAGATCCTGTATCTGTATTGAATCTATAGGCAGGGGTCATGTCACCCCACCCATCTAGGGAGAATTCTACAAGAGTTTTCAAAGAAAATTTGCAGTGGACAAGTTAAGCAGGACAAGTTATTCAGGACTGTTGAAATAAGGGGAAACTAAACTCTGTTGAAACAATAGGCAAGAGAGCTTTCCAGAACTGGAGTGAGTTACTGGAAAAGCCTTGGAGGACACGCAGAGGGAGGTGTTCAGTGTGATTAGGCCATTTGTGTTTGCTAATTGGTGCCAATTGAAGTTAGGTTCCTACCCTTCTGCAGAGACTGGGACACAGGGGCTCTATCTTTTTCCATGATTACATTTCAAAAGGATGGCCCCCAGGTCCTTCAGAAAGACCTTCCAGGGTTGTGAAACCCTAGAAAATTTTCATCTCAAAGGGGAAAAGAAAGAGCCCATACATTGCAAATTTTCTAAAGTAAAAATGCTCTAAGAAAAGGGAAATCAGGAGCCTGTGGTTAGGAAAAAATCTCCTTAAAAGTTTAGTTAAACCAGGGAGGAACATGAAGGCCATCTTGGTCAGAGTAACAGCTTAGGGTGGATAAGGGGAAACACTATTTATTACATACTGAATATGAATTTTAAGAAATAAACATTTTTATTGTTTTTTTAACAGAGAAATCAAGTTTTAGAGAGATTAAGTACCTTAAGTTAAAAAGCCACTAAGTGGAGCAGTCAGTATTTGAATTCAAGTATCACTGACATTTTACTGTACAAGGTGAATCACCTTAAATAGTATACGTTTAAAAAACCATCTTCTTGTCCTCCCATCTAGTTATAATGGACCCCATCTAGTTATAATTTCAGGATATTATATACATATATAATCGTTACTTTTTTTTTACTTTTTACTTTGACATTTAAAGCATCACTTTTTATTACTCAAAAAATTTATAATATTTCTGGCAACCTTCCCCTTACACTTACGCATAGAATACACTTGTTGAGTATTTATGAATACTTACAAAATATGCTTCTGTCCAATAAAATCTGTTATCAGCAGTTGAGGATGTGGCACAGGATCATCTAGAATGTTGCATTTTCTCACTCTATAGATCAGAAAAAGAAGGTGATGACTTCAATTGGAAAGAATATTCTGCTAATATAAATTTGCATCTCATTCTAATTCCATGGTAGACATTCAATAATGATTGCTCACAGCAGTGCATGCTATGAATAATAGCATGGATTTCAAGCAAGAAAATCTAATTATACCTACAGGCATGATGGCTAAAATAGGATTGACAAATGCATTTCATCTGACATCACTATTGTATTTCATGGGCAAATGAAAAAAAAAAGTACAGCCAACATTAAGAAAAATTTCCTACAAGTGCTCTAGAATAAACTGTTTATACGTTTTGATTTTGCCCTTCCACAGTTATTTAAATAGAAATAAAGTGGGGGGAAAGAAAAGAACTTCATAATAATCATATGTCAAGTCTAATTTATATCATGATGTCACCTAGTTTGGCAAGAATATCATAGCCAGACACAGTTGTGTTTGTCTAAATTTGTTATCCCTAATGATGTCCTGAATCCTAAATAACATAAAAACATATAGTTTCTACAAATATCTTATTTTCACAGAATTTCAGTAATTAAGGCAGCTACAGATACTTGACATTTTAATTATTAATAGTGGTGGTTAAAAGTCATTTTCACCTAATTTAAAATAAATGTATACAGAACACATCATTTTTAGGGAATTGCCTTTTCTATTTCAAATTGACCTTTTATATTTATTTCTATCTTAGGTGTTTGTACTTAAACATGGGTCATTTTATCTTTGAAAGGAAATTCTCCACTTAATGCATTTTGTTAGTTCATAATGCTTTAAGGAAATGATTGTAGTTTGTGATGTTTTTTGAGGCATCTACCCCATTCTCATGTACTTGCCTTTGATGAGGAACATTAGGGGTATGTGCCTGTAGCTTTTTCCACTCTTTGATCTAGTAAATTAATAGCTTACATACTCATAAACTGTGGCAAATGCCCTTGCTGAAGAGCTGCTAAATTTCCAGGCCCAGATTAGATGCCATTGTAGCAGTGCTCACCAGAGAGGATTGCGGAGGGGCTCTGAGCCACGGGAGAAGCACAGAGGTGCAGGAGAGGGTTAGCAGTGGAGTCCTTACCAAGAGAGGGACTCCCACAGTGAGCCCATCACGACATAGGAGTCCTCTCCAAATCGCACGTTCATATCTTTTCTGCTCTCTGTTAAAACATGGAATGTTGCATTTTAGAAATAAAGTTTATTTTAATAATGCTGATATTATTAACAAAAAAGCTAGACAGGGAGGGAGAAGAGATTGAAGTCTTAATTGCCCTCAGCAACAGCTTTCTTGTCCATAAAATAAAAAGTTATGGTAGAATGCCTACAAGGCCACTTCTGGTGTTCAACTTTTACAATTCTATAATGTAATGTATACTTATACACAAATTTACATTTAATGAAAACACTAGTATATTAATTTTAAAGGAGGGATATAAATGTAGAATCTGAGCCCCCATTTTTTTTGTATATTGTTTATTCTTCTCACTCCTGTTTTACTTCCAAATTTTCTTTCTCCATTTCTGAATCTTTCCAAATATGAAGCAAGTCTTCCATTTGCTTGTCAGTCCTGGCATTGCAGAAGACCATTGTTTTTAAAGTATCACTTGCAGTATGATTGAGGAAATATAAATATTGCATATATAAATGAGAACGAGTGTGAACTTTTTATTGTCTACAGTAAAATGCACACACAATTCCAATATTATTTTTAAAATGAAAATAAAAGACAAAGAAAATAGAAAGCATAGAAGTGCCATGTTTGTAAAGAATAGAATGCTTAGCTTTATATTGTTTTAAATAAATAATCTGGCATTTTTATTATTGTCATTCAATTTTATCTAGGTTTTACTTATTTTAGCATTTCATACCTGAGTACAATATTAAGCACAGAATGAAGTGTGGAATTAATTCTTTATCATTAGTTTGGCAGAAAGTCACATAAATGTTGAGTCTTTATTTGGGTTTTCCATAGTTTGAATGTTTGTCTTCTCCAAAACTCATGTTGAAACTTAAGCCCCAATATAGCAGTATTGATAGGTGGGGCCTCTAAGAGGTGATTGGGTCATGAGGGCTCTGCCCTCATGAATGGACTAATTTATTAATAGGCTAATGAATTTATGGGTTATCAGGGGAGTGGGACTGGTGGCTTTACAAGAAGTGGAAGAGAGACTCGGGCTAGTGTACTCAGCCTCCTTGCTATGGGATACTCTGTGCTACTGTGGGTTTCTACAGAGTCCCCCCATACCCCCAGTAAAATGAAGCTCACCAGCTGCAGACCCTTGACCTTGGACTTCTCAGTCTCCACCCCAGTTTCCATTATAAGCAACAGAAAATGAATTGAGACAGGATTCATTCTCTCTTAACAATATGTACATTTCTTCTTTTCATTATTGTTCATATTGTAAACAAAGCACCCTTTTTCAGAGGTCTTATTCTATACTAAGCCAGGAAACTATCCACATTGTATTTTTATCATGACTTTGCCATTTTGGCTTCGCTCAATTAATTTGTGTATTATTTTTGAATCACCTTTCTCTTTACTACTTTTCTGAAATACCAAGAAATTCTCTTTCCATTTAGAAATTAGAGTAGGGCACAAATCAACATCAGTGTTATCCATGAAACAAATTTAAAATAATAACTTAGGTTTAGAATAAAAATATTCTTTCTCTCTCTCTTAATATCCAAGGAAGTTGCCATGTCCTGTATCTTCTACATTTTGTTTATCCATCTCCTTTTTGCTATTCATACAGCCTCTTTCAGACTCTCTTTGCCTGTCATTTAGGTCATGATAGTGAATATTCAACGTATCTATGACTTTAGTTTTTTCCCTTCAAACCCATTCTAGATGTTAGGGATGCTCATACCATGGGATGAGAAAGAATTCTCAAATCAAAGATTAAGATAGGTTTTAAAGCAAGAAGTTTGTTTTACTTTCCAAGGGAGGAAAGGCATAGCATGAAATGAAAGGAAGGAAGAATGATGGCCTAAAGGATGAGTGGCTTGGGCTTTTATTGGGGTTCTACAGAGCAGAGCAGTTGTTGCAAAATCATAATGAAAGGTGGTTGTTTACAGAGCATTTGTTGATTCAAAAATGATAAAGGAAGGTGGTTGTTTTCTAGAGCAGTAGTTATCTGTTGGGCTGGTTTTACCTGATTTCTCAGTCTGCAGTCTGGCAGATGCTACAGGGCTGTATTCCCTATTCTGGCTTTTTAGTACTCATCTAATTCTGCAAAACAAGCTCTTAAAAAAAAGGTTAAGTAACATGTGGTCAATGAAGAAGAAAGCAATGAGGGCTAGCACGTCATTGTGTGCAGTGATGTTTTTATGTTAGATGAATTATTAGCCATGCTGTCCTTTCAGTCCCTGCTTCCTTTGGCTGGAATTGTTATTCTTATCAATAGACTCAGAGACTGGGGTGTTTGGATGATGATCAGTTCTTCTGTGACTACTTCCTGCTGACTTATAGAGTTGTCCGTATCTGAGAGTCTAATTGAGGGTCATTAAGAGGGAGAGGCTGAAATCAGATGGTCTTAAAACCAGAGCAGGGGCGAGATAGAGATTTAATTGGAAGGAAAGGGCAAAGGCTGGAATCTGGTTTTGTACAAATGCCATCAAGTAGCGAAAAATGCAGGGTCCAAAAATGAGTGCTAAAGGTAAAGCTGCTATGGATCCTGAGAGAGGAGTTAACCAAGAGAACCGTGACCACATATGGAGCTTAAAATCTCACCAGTAAAATCCACCAGAATTACCTTGTTTGTAAAGGGTATTGGCTTTATAAAAAGGTACTTTTGTAATTAGTGTGAAAGTTTCCCAATTTGTTAACTAAGAAACAACATTCTTCTCCCAGAAAAGTTCAAGTGCCACCCTGGTTGGCAGTTAATAGATCTATAGCTCTTCTATTTTGTAATACTACACCTGCCAGAGAGAGAACTTGTTCATGAAGTATATTAATTTATTTGATTATTTCGGTAATTGATTGACTCCTAATGAGAGTTTTTGAGTTGTGAATATAGAATTAAGAAGGCTTCCCGTTCCTGTGCCTATTCCTGCAAAAATTCTGACATTCATAGCCATAATAATGGCTATGAATGTCTACCATAGGAGAACTTCTTGGTCATTTCATTTTAATGAAATAATTTGGTGAATATAATTTTTTGGCATATAGGTGAGTAGTTTCCAGGTGACATTTTTCCGATTTAGTGTTTTAGTTCCTTGAAAATACTACAGGAGATGATTGCAAAAAGACTTGCATTCATAAAAATGTATATATGGCTATGTCATATTGAGAGACAGAATCAATCCACTGTAACTTACAAAATCCACATTTATTGAGCAATGTGTGTCAAGAACTATGCTCTGCTATAGTACATGTGTTAACTAAACCAATCCTCAAATAACTCTGTATTTTAATTTCCATTTTAAAAGCAAAGGAACTCGCGGGGTGGGGGGATCAAGATGGCGGTGAGAAACACCACCAGACAGAGTGTCTCTGCAGATCTGTCTCTGCAGAAAAGACAGATTCTAGCAGAAATTAGAACAAAGAAGCAAGAAGATGAGCATACAGCGGATGAGGGCCGGAAGGAGGGTTACCTGAGACCCTGGGAGACTCCACGGGAGGAGGCGGAGGAGGAGAACTGGAAGCTGAGACCGCAGGAGCAGCCCGGAGACCAGCGGCAAGGGTAGGTGGATCAGTCACCTTTCCCGTCCCCTGCATTTGGGACTGCTGGTGGGCTCCCCAGCGGGTGGAGAGACCTGCGGACACCAGCCCAGAGATGGCTGCTGCCAGCTATCGGTGAGCCTGTAGTGGACGTGGCACCAGGCTCCCAACTCTCTCCCGGCACCTCTGTGTGCACAGACCCGAGCCGCACGGCAGGCGCCATATTGCCTCCTCCTCCTCCCCTCCGCAGACCCTACCTGCCGCTGCCCAGAGAGACAATACAGCCACCAGCAAGAGGCACCTCCAAAGAATGGGACCTTCCCTTTTGGGACCCTACAGCTGACTAAGGGGAACTCAGACTGTGAGCTCCCTACCCACCAGCCCTCCCAGGTGCTGCTGGCACGGTGTTCCCAGGAGAACGGTGCTGACTCAGAGGCTGAGAGACATAGACCCAGCTTGGGCTCCCTGTGGGTGAATTGGGACCAGAACTCCTCTCCCTGGTGGGGATACAGTTTGAACTCTGGGACCCAGAGGTCGGACCTGTAGACCAGATCCCGTGCACCTAGGTCTAGCATTGCCCAGGGCACAGGAGGGATATACGTGAATAGCCTACTGAGGTGTGTGTGCCTTCAGGGGCAGATCAGCATCCTAGAGGGCAACACTCCTCCCAAAAGGAGGCCATGCACCCAGCCCAGGTGGCGTTCCTGCGCAGGGAACCTCCCGCTGGCATCACAGTCCGGGGAGGCCTGGTGGTGTGTGGTCTGGCCTGCTGGCAGAGGCCCAGGAGTAGCTGCGGAGTTGGGGAGGGTGGAAAGAAGCAAGGCCCGCTCCAGACAGCCGGTCTCAGACTTTCTGGCTGAGCGGGACCATTCCAGCCCTGCCCTGACAGCTTTCCCTGGAAGCAGAGAACAGAACTTTGACCCCTGCTAACTGCCTGAGGGCAGGCTTACCCAACCCAGCTCTGCCCAGAACAAGAGCTGATAACAGGACACAAAATCAACAGCATAGCCTGTTCCTCCAAGCAAGTGCCACCTACTGACAGGGACAGCATCCTGCACAGCCTTTTCACGGCACCCACAGTCTCATTATACAGGGAGTGGTTGAATCTCACCCACAGACACCACCGAATGGCTCAGAAACTAAACAAGGTGTGTGAACACCCAAGCAAAAATCTAAAGGAAAGAAACAACAACTGATCGACATAGGAAGAAATCAGCGAAGGAACTGAGGAAATATGAAGAACCAAACGGAAAACACACCCACAAAGAAGAGCACCAGCCCCCTAGAAACGGACACCAACCAAAATCAGGCAACCAAAATGACAGAAGAGGAATTTTGTATGTGGATCATAAGAACGCTCACTGAGCTGCAACAACTCAATAACCAACACAAAGAAACCACAAAAAGCCTCCAGGACCTAGAACAAAAGTTCACTAAAGAAATAGACACAATGAAGAAAAGTTTAACCAAACTCCTGGAAATGAAGAATCAATTCAAGGAACTACAAAATACAGTGGAAAATCTCAAGAACAGGGTAGATAAACCAGAAGAAAGAATCTCAGAGATTGAAGATAACATCCTCCAACTAAATAAAACCGTCACAGAGATAGAGCAGAGAAACAAGAGAAAAGAGCAAAGCCTACAAGAGCTGTGGGATTATGTGAAGAAACCTAACATGAGGGTCATAAGGTTACCAGAATGGGAAGAAGACAACACTCAAGGGTTGGACAAGCTATTTCAAGATATAATAGAGGAAAATTTCCCAGGCCTTGCTCAAAATCTCGATATACAAGTTCAAGAAGCTCAGAGGACCCATGGGAGATTCAATGCAAACAGGAAGACGTCATGACATGCAGTCATCAGACTGACCAAAATATCAAGTAAAGAGGCCCTTCTAAGAGTTGTAAGATGAAAGAAGCAAGTGACATACAAGGGAAAGCCAATTCGAATAACATCAGACTTCTCTAATGAGACTTTACAAACAAGGAGAGACTGGGGCCCCATTCTCACTCTTCTGAAACAAAACAATGCCCAGACTAGAATATTATTCCCTGCAAAACTAAGCTTCGTATATGAAGGAGAAATAAAGACATTCTCAGACAAGCAAAGTCTCAGAGAGTTCACCAAGACAAGACCAGCCCTACAAGAAGTGCTCAAAACAGTGTTATGCACGGAACACCATAATAAAAACTAACGAATATAAAAACAACCAAAACCCAAAAATTAAAGGCCAGATAATACAATGGCTCAAGACAGAAATCATAGCAACAACATCCAACCCAACAGTATGAACAGTAATCTACCTTACCTATCAGTTCTCTCAATAAATATGAATGGCTTAAACTCTCCACTCAAGAGACATAGGCTGGCTGAATGGATAAGAAAATAGAGGCCAAGAATATGCTGTCTTCAGGAAACACATCTAACCTGCAAGGATGCATATAGACTAAAAGTAAAAGGGTGGACATCAGTATTCCAGGCAAGTGGAAGCCAAAAGAAGGCTGGCGTGGCAGTTCTAATTTCAGACGATTTAGTTGTTAAACCAACAAAAGTAGTGAAAGACAAAGAGGGTCATTATATAATGGTGAAGGGCACAGTTCAACAAGAAGAGATAACAATTTTAATTATATATGCACCCAACTTAGGTGCACCCAGTTTCATAAAGCAAACCTTACTGGAGCTAAGCAAATGGATTAATAGGAACTCCATAATTGCCAGAGATTTCAACACCCCACTGATGGCACAAGACAGATCCACCAAACTGAAAATTAATAAAGAAATAATGGATTTAAACAAAACCATGGAACAATTGGGTCTGACTGACATCTACAGGATATTCTACCCAAAATCCACTAAATATACGTTCTCCTCAGCTCATGGGACATTCTCTAAGATTGGCCATATCCTAGGACACAAAGAAAATCTCAAGAAATTTAAAAAAATGGAAATCATACCATGTACCTTCTCAGATCACAGTGGAATAAAACTAGAAATCAACCCTAACAGAAACTCACATTTCTACACAAAAACATGGAAATTAAACAACCTCCTACTAAATGATTACTTCATAAATGAAGAAATCAAGATGGAAATAAAAAAATTCTATGAAAAAAACGACAATGGAGAGACAAGTTATCAACTCCTCTGGGACACAGCTAAAGCAGTTCTGAGAGGAAAGTTTATCTCCATAAATGCCTATAACCAAAACAAAAAGATCACAAATAGACAATCTAACGAAACGACTCAAAGAGCTGGAAAAAGAAGAACAGACCAACCCCAAACACAGCAGAAGAAGTGAATTCAACAAGATTAAATCAGACCTAAATGAAATTGAAAACAGGGAAGCTATTCAGGAGATTAATAAAACAAAAAATTGGTGCTTTGAAAAAATAAAATTGACATACCATTGGCTAAGCTAATGAAAAGCAGAAAAGAGAAATCTCTAATAAGCTTCATCAGGAACAAAAAAGGAGATATCACAACTGATCCCAAAGAGATACAAGATACAATTTATGAATACTACAAAAATCTTTATACACACAAACTGGAAAATGTGGAGGAAATGGACAAATTTCTAGAAACACACAGCCTCCCTAGGCTCAACCAGGAAGAAATAGATTCCCTGAACAGACCAATCTCAACAGCTGAAATAGAAACAACAATTAAAAATCTCCCTAAAAAGAAAAGTCCCGGTCCAGATGGCTTCACACCCGAATTTTACCACACTTGCAAAGAAGAACTAGTACCTATCTTGCAGAAACTATTCCACAACATCGAGAAGAACGGAAACCTCCCCGACACCTTTTATGAAGCGAATATTACTCTGATACCAAAACCAGGAAAGGATGCAACAAAAAAAGAAAACTACAGACCAATATCCCTAATGAATATAGATGCAAAAATTTTCAACAAAATCTTAGCTAACCGAATCCAGACGCTTATCAAAAAAATAATCCACCACGACCAAGTGGGCTTCATCCCAGGGATGCAGGGATGGTTCAACATACGTAAATCTATAAATGCAATTCACCACATAAACAGAAGCAAAAACAAAGACCACATGATTCTTTCAATAGATGCAGAAAAAGCTTTTGACAAAATTCAACACCCTTTCATGATACGAACACTTAAGAAAATAGGCATGGAATGGACATACCTAAAAATGATACAAGCCATATATGACAGACCCATAGCCAACATCATACTGAATGGGGAAAAATTGAAATCGTTCCCACTTAGAACTGGAACCAGACAAGGCTGCCCACCATCTCCACTTCTGTTCAACATAGTGCTGGAAGTCTTGGCTACAGCAATCAGACAGGAAAGTGGAATCAAAGGTATCCAAATAGGGGCAGAAGAGATCAAACTTTCACTGTTTGCTGATGATATGATATTGTATCTAGAAAACCCCAAAGATTCAACCAAGAAACTCCTGGAACTGATCAATGAGTTTAGTAAAGTCTCAGGATACAAAATCAATACACAGAAATCAGAGGCATTCATGTACGCCAAGAACAATCTAATTGAGAACCAAATCAAAGACTCAATTCCCTTCACAATAGCAACAAAGAAATTAAAGTACCTAGGAATATACTTAACCAAGGAAGTAAAAGACCTCTACAGGGAGAACTATGAAACACTGAGAAAGGAAATAGCAGAGGATGTAAACAGTTGGAAATCCATACCATGCTCGTGGATTGGCCGACTCAACATCATCAAAATGTCTATACTACCCAAACTGATCTACAGATTCAATGCAATACCTATTATAATCCCATCAGCATTCTTCACAGATATAGAAAAAATAATTTTACACTTCGTAGGGAACCAAAGATGACCCCGAATATCAAAAGCAATTCTAGGCAACAAAAACAAAATGGGAGGCATTAATTTGCCAGATATCAAACTACACTACAAAGCTGTAGTAATTAAATCAATATGGTATTGGCACAAAAATAGGAATATTGACCAGTGGAACAGATGTGAGAATCCTGATATAAAACCATCCTCATATAGCCATCTAATCTTTGACAAAGCAGACAAAAACATACACTGGGGAAAAGAATCCCTCTTCAATAAATGGTGCTGGGAAAACTGGATAGCCACCTGTAGAAGGCTAAAACAGGACCCACACCTTTCACCTCTCACAAAAACCAACTCATGCTGGATAACAGACTTAAACCTAAGGTATGAAACTATTAGAACTCTAGAGGAAAAATTCGGAAACACTCTCCTAGACATCAGCCTAGGCAAAGAGTTTATGAAGAAGTCCCCAAAGGCAATCACAGCAGCAACAAAAATAAATAAATGGGACATGATCAAACTACAAAGCTTCTGCACAGCCAAAGAAATAGTCATGAAAGTAAACAGACAACCTACAGAATGGGAGAAAATTTTTGCATCCTATGCATTTGATAAGGGACTGATAACTAGAATATACTTAGAACTCATGAAAATCAGGAAGAAAAAAATCAAAAAACCCTATTAAAAAGTGGGCAAAGGACTTGAACAGAAACTTTTCTAAAGAGGACAGAAGAATGGCCAACAAACATATGAAAAAATGCTCATCATCTCTAATCATCAGGGAAATGCAAATCAAAACTACAATGAGATATCACTTAACTCCTGTGAGAATGGCCTTTATCAAAAAGTCTCCACATAACAAATGCTGGCATGGATGCGGAGAGAGAGGAACACTCCTACACTGCTGGTGGGACTGCAAACTAGTTCAACCTCTGTGGAAAGCAATATGGAGATACCTTAAAGCGATACAAGTGAATCTACTATTTGATCCAGCAATCCCATTGCTGGGTATCTACCCAAAAGATCCAATGTCACTCTACAAAAAAGACACCTGCACTCGAATGTTTATAGCAGCCCAATTCATAATAGCAAGGCTGTGGAAACAGCCCTACTGCCCATCAATCCAAGAATGGATTAATAAAATGTGGTATATGTATACCGTGGAGTACTTTTCAGCTCTAAGAAACAATGGTGACATAGCACATGTTATATTTTCCTGGTTAGAGCTGGAACCCATACTATTAAGTGAAGTTTCCCAAGAATGGAAAAACAAGCACCACATATACTCACAAGCAAATTGGTATTAACTGAACAGCATCTAAGTGGTCACATATGTACTACAGTAATAGGGTATTGGGCAGGTGGGAGGGGGGCAGGTATATACCTATATAATGAGTGAGATGTGCACCATCTGGGGGATGTTCATGCTGGAGACTCAGACTTGTGGGGGGAGGGGGGAAATGGGCATTTATTGAATCCTTAAAATCTGTACCCCCATAATATGCCGATATAAAAAAATTAATTAATTAATTAAAAAAAAAGCAAAGGAAGTCGGAAAGGATGGAAAATAATCAAAAAAGTTCAACTTTATTATTATCAATTCTGTCTAACATTTATATGGTTCTTCCTCATTCATATTTTCATTTGATCTTGAGTGAATTTGAGATAGGCAGGGCAGAAAGTTTTCATATCTATAAATGAGAGAGATACTAGTATATTGCCCAAATTGACCCAATGAGTAAATGACTGCACCCACCAAAAACAGCCTCATAGATCCTTTGATTATTCAATAGTCTTCATTTCTCAATCACACCAAAGTGGTTAAATCCAAATGAAATAGAACAAAAGCAAATTTGAAGAAGAATGTGTGGACAAAAGCACCTCTATCACGAATCATAGTTGCCTCTGGTTTCGGCCTCTTTTGAGAGGATGCAGGTATTTGCATATATATGTTATAATATATAGGGATAATATTACTACATAGGTATACTATATTATACTGGGTGTTTTTATTTAATACTAGATAGTTGCATCAAGTGGCAGTCAGGTCACTGAACTTGTGCTTTGGGTGAGGGACACAGGACATTGGGGACCACCCAGAGGAGAGAATCCAGCCTCATGAAAGAGGCTTGAATCTCTACCATGTCTGAGAATGTTACAGTCACTGGAAAATTTCAGCCTGAGGAATGGAAAGCTTCGCTGGGAAAAATCAGCACCATGTGGATTAGATTCCTTCTCCAAGCCCTGTGGTAAGACCTACGGCAAATGAATGGAAACTATAGGGAAAGAGCTCATTTTAGCCCAAAGAGTAAGTAAAATATTTTAACTATTTAGATGTGAAAAGGGATTCATTGTAAGGTAACAAGGGAAGGCTAAACTTTATTAACTACAGCAGCAACTATAGCAGGCAATATTGTCATTGGGTATTATTATCACTACTACTGAATGCTAACTGTATAATGTAGAAATTTATTTGCTCTTATAGAAGTGAATCAGTTTCAAAGGGGTTAAGTAATTCACTCAAACACACAGCTAGCAAATAATTGGAAGAGACTTTCATACTAGTTGTGAGGTGGGATTGGATGATGCCTTCAACATAAGACACTATGGCTCTATGAAATGCTGCCTCACTTTAATGCCTCATAAAGAATGAATCTAAATGGTAACTAGGGGTTGAATAAATAAATAATTAGAACACTATTGACAATGAAACACTGACCCCCCTCATAAACCAAGAATAGTGATAGGTATGGGTTCAAGAAATTAACAAGAGCCAGGTGGTGGCTCACGCCTGTAATCCAGCCACTTTGGGAGACTGAAGAGAGAGGATCACTTGAAGCCAAGAGTTTGAGACAAGCCTGGGCAACATAGCAAGACCCTATCTTTACCAAAAATTAAAAAAATGTTTAGGAAGAAAAGAAATTAATAAGAAAAAGGCAATAACCACCATCTGCCTCATCCCCCAAAACATAAGAGAAGGCACAGGATCAGCAAGGGTTACTTTTGAATCATAGGACTAGTTTTAAGTAAGAAAGATGCCACTGAAGGTTTAGTAAATAAAGAACTGACAAGGAGAAATACATAGTTAGAAAATAAGAAAAGGGACAAGCTATAAAAAATGGTTGAGGTTTATATATTTAAGATTTAGTTTCTGATAGTTCTTTAAGAAGGACAAAACAGCAGTAGAATGATCCCTGCACCAGGCTGAGATTCAAGAGACCTTGGCTGTTATCCCTGGTAAAACTTGGTAAAATGTTGAATCTGATTCTGTGATTATGTCTGTGAACTGACCCTGGTCCAGCACCCAGACTCTCCTGGGGCCCATTTCCATCTCCTTGCTCCTTGTGTACTCCCCTAATAGAATCCAGTGGGTAGCATTGAAGTAGTGATTTTAGGGATTTCAAGTTTAAGGTCCAGATGGTTTAGCCAAAAGTGTATGTCAGTTCCTGACAGCAATAAAAATATGAGGTTATCAGAACTATGTGTGCTGTGACTCTCAGCCATCTGAAGGCTAGCATGTGAAACCTGGCTCTTCATGGAAAGAATTGCACACAGCTACAGATACTTATAATATTGACCTAAAATAACAGAGTTTTAAACAAAATAGAACAAAATAGAACTTCATTTCTTTCCCATGAAAAGTTAGAGGTTAGTAATTCCACTTGGTTGTCATATAGATACCCAGGCAATTTACTCATGTGCCTATGCCACCTGTCTGGTGTTGTCTTCATACTTTGGTTTTCCATGGCCACATCCATTTTTCAGGTAACAGGATGAAGGAAGAGAGAAGGGGATACTATGCCTCTCCACTTTAAGTTTCAGACATTTCATTAGCCAGAACTTGGTCACATGACATATCCATCTACAAGAAAAACAGAAATATAGTCTCCATTCTGAGTGGTCATGTGATCCACACAAAAATTCTATTACTATGAAAGGAAAGAATTGAGTAATGAAGTAAATGACTGTCTCCATGGAAACCTGGCTGCCCTTACATGCGTGCACTATCTGTCTCTCTCTCTTTTTACCGCTGTAATTTAAAATAGAACTGCACTCCAGTTATTTGTTAAAAAGTGCACATTAGTGTTCTCACTATACAGACATTCTCTATGTTTCACTTGGCCAATTTGTTAAAATCAGCACTTGGAGCAGGCCACATGGTGTGTTTAGCTGTGGTGAATCAGTCATTTTCAGTAAAAGAAATGTCTGTACAATGGAGGAACATTGCTGAAAGAGCTCCACATGGGCTTGGGCTGACAAATGCTCCATTTTAAAAACTGCATTAGATTAGGTGATTTGTGGGGTGAAGGGGTCATGTGGGAGAAGTCTGATGCTCTAAAATTTGCAATAAGTTGATGACTTATTGCAAATTTTAAATAATGCTATTGGATAGGCAAAGAGAAAAGGCTTCTCATCATGTATTCATGAATTAACTCAATCCCTATGGCAGCTAATAATGACTTGACTGCCTGGAGAATTATTAAGAGATACAGAAGGGAAGATATAAAAATATTGAGAAGAAGCTCCCATTCTTAGCTAGCAAAAAAACTCTAAAAACCATGGCAATAATAAAAATGAGGAAAAGCAAGTACTTCACTAAAGAGTGTGAGGTTGGCAAAGATATCAAAGTATTCTCTAAAAACTTCAATCCAATAGGGCCCACTGATGAAGTGATATTCCATCCCATACATTTTACTATATTCTTACATTCTCTTATTTCAAACTTAGAAAATAAGAATATCTATATTATGAATAATTCATCCTGAGTATACTCAGACTCTGGAAATTATATGCAGTAGTATTTTTAGGAGAGCATTATATTTTATCATGATATTGCCAGAAGTTAGAAATTATTTGAGCTCTTCTAGACTCAATTCTTTATACTTCTGAACATTTAGAAAGAGCTCTTTTTCTTGCCAGTGAAAGCACCTGAGAAAATAAGACCCTTTGATTTTTATATGGGCCTTTCCAAATATTTTACTGCAGATGACATTTTATTAAACTTGGATTCACTAAAAAGGAACTTTATAAATATTCACACAAAGATGGCTTTCATTCTGCATATATCCATATGTATACATTGTATACATATGTTTGTGCATATGTGTGGATGCCATGCAAGAGAGAAACGTAGCTAATTCTTTAATAATTGCTTCACACAAACTTTGCTGAATATATATTACAGTGTTGGTGTTGCAAATTGTTTAGTGAGTTGGGTTTTGTTTGAATTATAGGAAGCAGTTGAGTTTGCTTTGACATTTGAAGAAAACCAGAAGGGTTTTCTTCTCAAAAGTTTTCAGTTTTAAAGTCCAAAGAACTAGAATGAGAGCTGTGTTTGTCTCCAGTTACGTGTATTTTAATCTGCTGTTAAGTAAATAATATGTTCTGATGAGATTTTCAAATAACCACTAATTAAGATTTTTTCTTTTTTTGTAAATGATGATAGAAGTTATTCACGCCAATTCTAGTTCTCTCTAACTCTGTGTGTAATAGCATTTTTTTCAAATTCTATAAGGCACAAATATTTATTATCAGCATTTTATTATTTATAAATCTTTTTAGTCAAAATTTTATGACAGTGGCCAAGTAGTTTTTTCAATTAAAGAAGTCAATTAAAGACTAATTTGGAAAAAAAAATAGAGGCATTTGAGGTTTCACTATGAATTATAATCTATTTCTGGAATCACTCAGCTGGAACAAAAAGAGAGACCTGTTCCAAGTTTTTGACCAGCATCTTTAAAATATAAGTACATCATTTCCCTCAGGGAAATAATGAAACCAACTAACGATAAAATCACTTAAAAGAAATTCAACAGGGAACTTTCACAAACATTTAATGAACAAGACTCAGCTTTGAAATGTGTGATTTAACTAGTCTGTTTCTCTTAAAAATAAACCAAGACAGTGTGATAGAATTCATGAGTAAAATCAATTGAGGTCTTGAGCTTTATGTAGTTAGAGTTTGAGAATGGACGAGAACAAGATGGCAAGAATGAACAAGACTTGAGAAAGCGCAGCCTCATTGTTGGTAGGTTAATTTGCTTCAGGAGCCAAGTAAGAAAACTTCACTCACAAAAGATTCTGATATTAGCTAGAATGCTTTAGGAAAAGAGATTTTTGTATACTGAATTCACACTTACTAAATCCTTCCAATGCTGTGTTGAGAAGCAGTAAAAACAAGCAAAGATCAGTAGTCTTAACAGTTGGCTCACTTCCTTTCCTTCTCCTTAGCTCTCTGAAATCACTCTTGTATGTAAACCAAAACTCACAATCAAAATGTTCTCCTGTGAGAGTCAACTACAGCACTGCCCAACAAATGCAGTGTCCTCCCCTCCCCACTCCTCGGAAAGTCCTCTGATCACCCCTGCTCGCAAGCACTCCTTCAGGAAGACTGGCTCTCCTGACACTGATTTTTTTCTGTTCTAAATATCAAAATCACAATACCCATCACTACATGTCTTTGTCATTGAAATGATGATCTTTGGTTTGCTCAAAATTGTCTAATATTACCTTTTTTCCTGAAGCCTTGATCCTTGATTTTGAAAGTCCTGTGAAACTGTAAGGTACAGGTTCTTCACTGGAGAGCTGCATGCTTTCCCCTAATCACAGAATGATGCAGCACAAATAGACAGGATGGGATCCCATCAGAGATGGTGCCTCTAGAGCAGGAGTCCTCAAACTTTTTAAACAGGGGGCAGTTCACTGTCCTTCAGACCGTTGGAGGGCCAGACTATAGTTTAAAAAAAGCTATGAACAAATTCCTATGCGCACTGCACATATCTTATTTTGAAGTAAAAAAAAAAACAAATGGGCAAATCACCCGCATGTGGCCCACGAGCTGTAGTTTGAGGACGCCTGCAGAGAGATCCGCCAGCCCATGGGGATGGACCCATAGAGTTCAGGCTATCTACCTGTGGACAACTACACTAAACCACACAGAACTTCACTCCAAACTTATTGGTCATTAATGTGTTTTAAATGATAAAGTGAATGCAAGTCTGTAAGGTGATAGAGAAAAATTTGGGTGATCATATTAGCAATATCGTTTGCAGAGAAAGAATTTGCGCAGTAGTGTCTAAAGTCAGAGTGGCGGATCTGCTTTGGCATGATGTCCCTGAGAAGAGCCCCTTTGCAGCTGGTCCATGCCAGCGAGGAGTGGCCTTGTTTGTTCCTTGTGTGCCATTAGGAAAAGTGCTGGAAAACACAGCCATGAGGTCATAGACTATCTCTGTCAAGAAAGAGGTGGAGTCACTTATGACTGGATTGTTTGAGCTGTAGACATTGTCAGAAAACTGAAGGATACTTTTCTTTAAGGTATCACTATTTCATTATTCTCAGGACAGAATGAAAGACACCTACGTGGGCGTGCACACACACCCCACTCACATGCAGACACACACACCCTTGTCCTTCTCACCAGAAAAAAATGTTATATTGGAGAGTAATACAAATAGGGAAGGAACAGGCAGACCTTTGACAAGACATTCGTTTATTGTTAGGAAGTGATTTGTATCTAGTCTTTTCATTGCCAAATGACTGCAGCATGCAATAATGGAAACTTGGAAATTAAAAAAAAAGCACAATTCACTTCTCACTCCATTGATCCGTAGTAGCCATAGAATACTTAATATTTGGAAAAAAAAACACCTTTGACTCAGAGGTCTCCTTTACCTCTGAATGAATAAACAAAAGGCTTTGCCATTTCATTGGTATGTCAGTCCTATAGCATTGGTCCTTACCTAGGGATGGGGTGAGGACCAATTTAAATTTCCTCCTGAAGTAATTTCCTGGTGACTGTGCCTGCACTTTGCATTTTCAGTCAGCTGGGCAGCATTTCTATATCTTATTTGTCTCCCTTGGATGGAATGAGAATTTCTTCAAATTATTTTCTGTTTGTTTTTGTGATGATGATAAGACATCAATATTTTGGAAATAGAGGGAAGATCCCCATTGGCCAATGGCTGATATAAAGAGGTAAAGGATCCTACATGTGGCAAATCTAATCCTGGTCCAAACTGACCTTCCTGCTCAGATGGTTTGGAAACTAGGCTGTGGCCAACACTGTCTGATTTAGTGGTTTTCCTGAATCCTGCTACTTCCTATCATATATCAGGATCTGTGATTTACTTTATATATGTGTCTGGGAAAGAATGTGAGTGATACATCCAGGGCAGATATAAGAGAGTTGGGAGCAACTTTGTATTTTTCTACATTGCCCAATATCCCAACTCCCCACTCCCCAGCTCCCTCAAAAAAGACTAACTGACCACTTTCTTTTTTCACTTAAAATGAATCATTGAATTCCACGGGTTAACTGTACATTTTTATATCTTAGACTGCCTCCATCGTATAGATGGATTTCAATGGAAAAATCAACACTCATTTAGGCAATAAAATGGTAGCATCAGGAAGGCAATGTTCCATTATTTTATCATTTAAACTTATTTAGGGTTTTTATAATTTTTAAGTGAGCTCACACTCACTTTCATTTCATTTTCACGTCAGCAAGTTGAGCCTTAGAAAGAGGAAGTGACTTACCTTGGTTCACACATGACCTTCCCAAGAGAGATGTGATCAGAACTAGAGTGTGTTGCGTTCGTGGCGATGTTCACATAGCAAGTGTGCTCTTTAATAGCTGGCATTCATGCATTGTTGTGTAATGGCCAGTTTCCACATATATCTTCTCTTTTAATCACACACATATTGTGTGACAAATATGTTCCCTTTTACAGAGTAGAGACAGTAGATTGTAAGCTCCCAAGGGGGAGGGGCCTCGTCCATCTGTGCACCGTCCTGTCCACGTGGCCTGCTGTTTTGTAAGTGCTCAGCGCTCATCTATCGACTGGAGGAGTCAATTAGGGAGGACTCATTCAAGATCTCACAGTTGAGAAGGGCTTTTATCACTGACAAGTTGTTATTAAACTTCTGCTCAAACATATTCAGTGCCGAGATGTAGCTGTGGTACATATCCTTTTTTATTTAATTCAGTTTTGGTTTTGTCTGTTTGTTTTTGCCTGCACAGCTCCTCAATCTCCTCTCTTCTACTCAGAATGGTTCTGTTGATGCCAGTTATGGTTGCTGGACTTTTAGGGGTAGACACATGACTGAGGGTAGGTCTGTCACAGAATACAGCCCCTGTCTACAGTGACTGGTCCTAGAAGTGGCCACTGGGAATCAGTGATGGTTCCCCATTATAACTCACGAATGAAAGGTGGGCGAGAGAGGGCTGCTCTCTTTTTCTTTGTGATTTCAAACTCTGGTATGCTTGGTGCTTCTGGTGGCTCTCTTAGATCTTGTACATCAAGAGGCTGCCTGGGAGAGAAACCAAACACGGTGAGACCTAAGCTCAGAAATGGAGAGCATGATGGCAACTATTCAAACCTCTAAATCAGAGGTCCTCAAACTTTTTAAACAGGGGGCCAGTTCACTGTCCCTCAGACCATTGGAGGGCCGGACTATAGTTTTAAAAAAAACTATGAACAAATTCCTATGCACACTGCACATATCTTATTTTGAAGTAAAAAAACAAATGGGCAAAAACACCCGCATGTGGCCCAGGGGCCGTAGTTTGAGGACGCCTGCTCTAAATCTACTATGCCCTAGAGCTAGCCTTACCTTCTGTTTCTCAAGTGTGTGGGCTAAGGTTTCCCTTTGCTTTCTTTTTTGTTTTGTTTTTCCACTTGTAATCCAAAGAGACTTGACTAATATGACCACCATTCCATAATGATACAGTTTTAACTTTTTAAAAATGTTTCCATATGGAGCTCTGATCTCCTTTATGGAGAGAGAAAGAACAAGTGTGACCCTTTCACGTAACAATGTTTCTAGCACTTGGAGGAAGCCACTCTCTCTTTCCCCTGGCTTTTGCTGAAGCCTCCTCTTCCCTGGGTTCTGAATCCTATTCCTTCAACTGCTCTTCATGTGACGTAATGTCCTATTCCATCCTAGTTGCTAATATTGCAGTGCATCTCCATTTGCTCACAGTGTCTTCACATGAGGGAGAATGAGCACACTGGTTAGAGCAGCATAACATAGGGTGATAATCTTCTTTCTTTCATAAATTGTATCCTTTCATTGCTCCTGAAAGTCTCATTGGTCTTTTTTTGTAATACAAATATCATCAATTGAATCTCCCAAGCCTGGATATTTGTTGATTATAAATTATGCCTCCCATACCAGTCAATAATTTTTTTTCTTTTTAATTAATTTTACATATATTTCAAAGTAACTTCCAGTTAGAAATGTTAGTTAGTTAGTTAGTTAGAAATGTTAGTTAGTTAGAAATGTTGCATCTTTTCCACTCATTAATATTTATTTTGAGTCTATCAGGAAATGTATTTGCTATTTTTTTTTGACTTTATATTTTCAGGAAGCTATGTTTAAAGATTATATTTTTCAAATTTTTATTTATTTTCTCTTATATCATCAAGGAAGCTAAACATTTCCATGGCATAATGCTATTTGTAAGTCAAAGATAGTCAATAGTTTTCTTAGATAAATGTAAAATCAATTTATTTGTGAATCTTTTACTTTCCTAAGTCTTTATTCATTCTCTGGTGACTATTAGTGTAAAGAATGTGATTTTCTTTGAGTTCCTGTCTGAGAAACTAGGAAAAAAAATAACAAAATTGAAGCTTGGCTTCATTTGCCAAATATTTTGCACAGTGCTTATTTTGTATTTTTTTCCATATTAAGTGTAAGAAGAGACTCATTGGCACATTATAAATAAGCGATGAATGCTGAAAAGGGAGCCATTTTCAAAGGCAGCATTTCCCAAGGAAATAAAGAAGAGGTGAGATCAGCACCCTAGAGATTCTACAGTGTCTTCTGTTTCCCTCCTTCTCTTTCTCAATAAAAATTGAGAAAGAATCCAGGTAATTGAGTCAAAAACATGCTGCTTTAGGTATTGCAAATTTTTCATCCAAAAGTATATACTTGGCTTGAATTATATTATTAACCTTTATATTTTGGTTTTAGATTTTCCCTCCATACACAGCTGGATAGAAACATTTTCATGTATCCTCATTTTCAATCTACTCAAACAAAACCCTAAATGAAAGTGTTATTAATTTATTATTTTTGATATAGATTTATTTATTTTTATTTTATGTTTTTTTTATTTTTTGAGACAGAGTCTCGCTATGCCTCAGCCTCTTGAGTAGCTGGGACTACAGGCATGCGCCACCATGCCCAGCGAATTTTTTCTATTTTTGGTAGAGACGGGGTCTCGCTCTTGTTCAGGCTAGTCTCGAACTCCTGAGCTCAAAGGATCCACCCACCTCAGCCTCCCAGAGTGCTAGAATTACAGGCATGAGCCACCACGCCTGGCCTTGATATAGATTTAAATAAAGATTCTGTAGGAGATAGAGAGGGGGTAACACATGACATACCACAATCCCTCTCCCCCATTAAATATTTTTATTTTCTCTAAAATTCTCATCTCCATCATTCCACCACTGCTGTTCTTCATTATCCTCCCTTTCTTCTTAATGGTTCCTGTATTTTGTCATTCAGATTTTTTTCTTCAGAACCTCAAACCCCTTTTTTACCTTTTGTTTTATAGAGCAACTACCACAACCTTTACCACAACCCTTTTGTTAGGTAGGTAATCCTTTTCATTACAGTTAGTTTATTATTTGGGTTTAGAAATCTTTCTTCTAAATAAATACAAGACTTTCTCTGAAAAGGATTTTGTTTTATTTTTCTATCTTGTTACAGTATCTTCTGTCATTACATAATTCTGTAGTTGGGGAGAGTTGTAAAAACTAATTCAGAAACAGGACCTGGAACCTATTCCTCCAAACTCCTTGACTTACAAATTGCTTTAAACATTTGGGAACTAAACCCCAAGAATTTTAAGCAATTTATTTGTGTGTGGCTATCTACTGCAATAAAATATCCAGAACTTGTATCTAGACTTTGCTTATTACATGGTAAACTTGGATCTAAAACTGTTTTCTAAGTATAAGGGTTAAAAATAAGTGCTAGTCTAGATTCTGCTGAAGATAATTTCTGTCCTAACATTCTATGATTTTTACCACATTCACTCTGGAAAAGGGAGGAAAAAAACAATGAGTTGGCAAGGATTCTTATTTAATTGAAGTTTAATTGAAGTGGATTGCCTTAAGAATAAAGTGACTTAAACCCTGTGTGCACAATGTGTTCACATGCAGGCAGCCTCAAAGATCATCAACTGGAAGAAACAGGAAGAGACTTTGAAGTAGATAACTTCTCATGTGTTTCAACATATTCCCTGGTGGAATTTTACTTTTGTATCATGCTTTTCCAAGTTCTCCTCCAGATGTTACATAGTGATTTTTTTTTCTTCAGGAAAAGTTTAGACATCTTGTATACAGGCATTAAGATCAAAAAACAGAGGCGTCAGCTCAATTTTATAAAAATGTCCCATAGTATCTTGTTCAAAGATGCTGGAATCATTTAAGCAGATCCTTCTATCTAGTTTCCACACTGTCCAAATAATCCTCCTTAAAATCCTATATGACCTTTGGTCTAATGCCCATGTTAAGAAAATTGGGCCAGTAGTTAAAGATTTATTCAATCATGTTTCTGGCTTTGGGGGTATATAAATTATTGGTTAATCAGTAAAAGTTCAATGGAATAAACATTCTCTGTACAATTAATTATAATTTAATTAATTAATTATAGATTGCTTAAGAATATTTTAAAAAATAAATGAGATATAAGTTTGTTTAGAAAAGGGGTCTATAGAAGAGGGTTGTTAATATTATAGTGGGGAATGGAATCATACCTCTGGTTCCCACGCATTTTTTATGAAGATAGAGACAGCTGTCAGGTTTCAAATCATTCAAGACAGAGACACAACAGCAAAGGCATAGAGAATCTGGAGGAAAAAAATAGACAGATTTGACTAAGGAGAACCCCATCGCTATGCCAGTAGATATTGTAGTGTTAGTGTAAATACAAGATTAATGCATATTAGCTGAAAAGAAATGATGAAAAAATCAATCTCCTTCTCCCTGTCCTATTTGAACTCTATAATGAAATAGGACATTCGCTTTAATATCCAGGTAACATTTAACCAACTTATATTAATTCAGTTATATTAATTGAAAACCATCATAAAAAGCTGAGAAAAATCCAAAGAAGCAAAAATATTGACTTCCAACGCAAATCTTACATAATTACTTTAAAATATTCAAACAGGAGATTTGGGAAAGAGAGTGGGTTGTATTTAAATGGGGAGGAGAAGGGAGGGAGGGAGAGAGAGGGTCACCATTCTTGGAGTACTGCTCTGTACTAGGCACTGTACCAGTTATTGTGCCCACATTAATTCATTTGGAAGCAGCATTAACTAATATGAATGAGTCCTTACTCTTGTCCCCTATCTTTCCTTGCCATGATGAAACAGGCAGGGCCCTAAGAAGCCTCTGAGAAGATAGTGAGGACATTCAACACACTGTTCATTCTAAAACTATAGTTAAGACATAGTATATGGCTTTGATATATTCGTATATGCTTTTAATCAGTGGCTTTAAGGTTTAGAGAGGACAGTTTCAAATGTATTCTGTGCTGACTCTAGGTGTTTTCAGTGAATGCTCTGAAAAGCTTTCAGTTTTTCATTTACATGGGCAGATGGATGGTACATTGGCTGTGGAAGGCTTTCTCTGTCTCCAAATGAGGGTGAACTAAAAGAAGTATTGGGTAGAGTGCACTTTTTGCCCTGGCAGGAGGAACCAGACATTTTAATAAATAAACACACAAATCTATGAATGGATTGATTATTATTTTTTCTCTAATGTGATTAAGAGCTCAGGACTAGGTAATTAGCAGCAGCAGAGAGAGAGAGAGAGACAGAAAGAGAGAGAGAGACAGAGACAGAGAGAGACAGAATGCATGTGAGAGTCCTATTAGTGAAGTTCTCATAGTTAAACTAAAATAATCCTAAGGGAGAGGAAGCAAAAAAGAAAAAAGAAAAAAAAAAAAGTATTGCGTTGGACTTAGAGAAAAAAAATAACTCTTGGCACGAAAACAGAAGTCTGGCATCTCTGAAAACATTTTAATCAGCTGAGATCAGGCTGTTCATTAGGCTTAAAATACTATCTTCATCCACAAAATCCTGTTAATTTTAGCCAAATATGGGTAGGGTTTATGTATAAGAAAGAAATAGAACTACTTTGTGGATGCTGGGCTGCCAACATCGGTTTATTTGTGAATTAATTAATTCATTTATTCATTCAACAAATATTATTGAGCATCTCCTCATGCCAGGCAGTGTTCCAGGCAACAAGGACAGGCCAGAATAATGAACAAGACAAATAAGGCCCTTATGGAGATTCCATCTTTAAAAAATTCTCCTAAATATCTTCAAAAGTAATTATAATCTACATTTTGTATTTCTTTCTTCTTTCCATAATTCTCTCTTTTTCCAATTTTAATCCAATTCATAAATATCTTGGAGAGAAAGGTGATTTTTAAGTTAAGTACTAATATTTAGGACCTTTGACTTTTTTGCTTAAGGCATAATCATCTTTTGTCCATGGGTGAAGTACCACATTCCTGTGGTCCTGGTTTATTGCTGAAATGCATTCACAGGTTTAGCAGCACCCAGTGCTGAGAGTTAATGCTCCTTGTTTGGTCTGCGCTGCTTATCTCTCTGTGTAATCTTGTGCAGGCCACAGCTTCTGCCTCCTTAAATAGGCTGCTGGGTCCAGTCTTTATTCTGAGCCTGGAATTTCCGTTCCCTTTCCCATTCAGTGTTTCTAGATCTTTTCCAAACACTGGGGAAATTCAAAGATGGAAGGGAATATTGGCTCTAACTGATTATATCTGTTGTTTTATAATTAAATATCTAATGCTTACCATTTTCTTCATAGTATTCACATTGAGTTTGACCATAGTTTAAATTTTTCATCAGGGACTTAGTATTCTTTGTACTTAAAGTAATGTTTATGCCACTCAAATCACGGGGAGAAAAATGATTAAAATAGGTTGGTTGCTGTTCAAGACAAAAATGAGTTGTAAACTAGAGGCAGTATAATGCAGAGGTTAAGACCATTGACCAGGGGCCATACTGCCACGGTTTAAATCCCAGCTGCCCTCAGGCACACAGGTTGCTCCTCTGCCAATGGGAATAATAATAGCACGTACTTCACAGGATTGCTGTGAAATTGAAATTAGTTGTTACGTGTGAAGCACTTAGAACATTGCTCAGCATATAGCAAGATCTATATTATTTTCGTTATTAAGGGTAAGATTATAATCAGGGACAAGGGAGGGCCATTCCTGAATTAAGAAGATAAAAAAGTTTAAGCCTTTACAGAATAGGTTAAAGTTTGGAACTGACCTGTATGTTACCTGCAATTGCTTTGAGCAATGAAAAAAGATTTAATATGACACCAAATGGAAAACTAATTTTAGTCAATAATGTGATCTCATAAAAATAAATAGAATATTGAAATGTGCATTTTGAACTAGGAATTATGTAATTGACAATTTGAATTTCCTCTCCTGTGGACTGCCTGCTCATGTCATTTGGCAAGTTTCATTTTGTGTTATCTTTTTCTTGTTTGGTTTATTGGATTTCTCTGTACTCAGCTTATTAGGGAAAAACCTACACCTATATGGTAGAAATTTTGTGTTCTTTGACTCATACCCCGGCCCCACAACCAGCCTCTGGCAACCAACATTCTATTCCCTGAATATCTTTTCATGTGTGTATTTGTTTGTCATCTGTGTATCTTCTTTGGTGAAGTGTCTCTCCATGTCTTATGCCCATTTTCTAATTGCATTCTTTATTTCACTGTTGAGTTCTGAAAGCAGACTCTTTCTCAAAGCAAAAGTTCTACACTTCGACGAAAATCAGTTTATTAATTTTTCCTTGTATGGATTATGCCTTTGTTTTCAAGTCAAATAACTTTTTGCTTAGTCTTAGATTCAGAAGATTTTCTCCTAAAATTTTTTTTCTAGAAGTATTATAGTTTTATAGTTTATATTTAATTCCATTATCAATTTTGAGTTAATTTTGTATAAAATATGAGACTTAGGTTGAAGTTCACATTTTTGCCTATGTATAGTCAATTACTTTAGCACTGCTTATTGAAAAGACTATCTTTCTTTATTAAATTGCTTTTGAATATTTGTAAAAAATCAGTTGGGCATATTTTTGTGGATATATTTCTAGCATCTCTATTTTACTGTATTGATCTATATGTCAGTTATTCCACGAATACCACACATTCTTGATTACTATAGCCTATGTAATGTCTTGAAATTGGGTAGACTGTTACCTCCTACTTAATCATTTTATTTTCAACATTATTTAGGTGTTCTAATTTCTGTGCCTTTTCAAATAAGTTTTAGAATAATCTTGTTTATAAATATACAAAAAATCTTGTGAGGATTTTGAGAAGATTTACATTTAACCTGGATATTAATTTGGGGAGAATTACCATCTTTACTATGTTGAGTCTTTCAATCTATGAACATGATATATCTTTTCATTTATTTATATCTTCTTTGACTTCTTTCATCAGCATTGTAATTTTCAGGATACAATCCTTTACCCATTTTCTTAAATTACTACCTAATTATTTCATATATAATCTTATTTTTGAATTATCTATTTTGGCTTTTTATAGTATTAGGATAAATCGTACCCTTACTTATGTAGACACAGCTGTTATATCCATGAGGCAAATACTTTTTTCTCCCATATTTTAAATTGAACACCTGGCATACATTTCTAAAGCATTTAAAAATATTTGAATGCTGTGTTATTATTTTATTATTTATCATAGTGTTCCTTTTTTATCACTTGTGAAAAAAGCTTTAATGTTGATTTTCTCTACCATCTCTTCCATTAATTTGATTTAGCTTGAAACAAAATAAGGTTTTTAAACTGATACTGTTTTCTTAAATTTAAAGTATGTAAGAAAATCATGATTTAAGAAAATTCTTCTATAAATCATACATATTTTTCCAGAAAATTCTGAGAGCTAAGTTTTGAAATATCGCCCACATCTTCGAGATAGGGAAATGACTAACAAAAGGCCTTCATATCTAGATTAGAGTCTATGTACTAAATCAAAGCAGAAATTTTAATGTTCACAGTTACAAGCATTTTTTATTTATTAACTAAAGAACATGTGAACACTGCATAAAACAAACTTCCTAAAGGAATTCATGTCATGGAGATTACTATTTATGTGTTAAGAACAAAAGTTCTGTTAATGGTTATTTACTTTTTTCTCTTATTCCTTTGGGATATTATAGTCAGACATTGAACATGCAAGAAAGTTCTATTTATTATGAATCTCATTTTCTTTCTCAAAGTCCAAATTGTATTCTAACTAAAGTTATAGACATGTTAACATAGACAAAATTCTCAGTAACATTTGATTTTTCAGTAATTGAACATGATAAACAACAACCAGAAGTTCTGTCCAT
This sequence comes from Microcebus murinus, assembly GCF_040939455.1. Classification (NCBI taxonomy): domain Eukaryota; kingdom Metazoa; phylum Chordata; class Mammalia; order Primates; family Cheirogaleidae; genus Microcebus; species Microcebus murinus. The sequence goes on along the minus strand of NC_134116.1, from coordinate 68,589,169 downwards.
TACTAGAACTCCAAGTGAAATAATAATAATTTATATATAGAAACACCTTATGTTTTCTCTTAGTATGTTTAGAGATAAAGGACAGCATCAAGTTTTTTTCTCTGTTTTTAATAACAATATTTCTAACATGTTAAAAATATCTTTTATAATTTTTTAGATTTATTTTTACTCAAAATTTGGTAAATGAAAGGTTTCTAATATTACATTAGAAAGGACAGAAGAAAATGTGCAAAAACCCAGTGCACAATTAATTCTTGAAAAGATCTTTTATTTAGTACAAACTTTATATATTTAAACCTAAAAACTTTAATATTACTACTGTCAGGGATGTTGTCAGCCAGCCTGGCACAAAAATTTCTTGAGTGTGGGTTACCGAACATCGTATTGCAATGATTTTACAACTTGTTTTTCTTACTCTAATGAAATAAACACAATTTATACTTAAAACATGCATCAGAATAACTCATTGATTGTATGAGAATTAAACAAAAGGGAGGAAGAAAGGACAAGATAACATTTTTGCTTCAAGCAGATGGCTTAAAGAGCAGTAGATCAGGCAGACCAGCTGCGAACTTTGGCTATGTTATTTACTGAATATGACTTTGAGCAACTTATAATTTTCCTATGTGTAAAGTGCACGAACAATAAGTTCATCAAAAGCTGGCTGTCTCAGTGCCCATGCCCTTCACCCTGGCAGCTGGAGGGGGCGGAGCCAGGTGGGCAGGGCCGCAGGGCCCTTCTGGCTTCCTGGCTGGCAGCCACCCCTGCCCAGCCTTCCAGAGGATTACATCTCTGTATATAATATATACTTGTATGTATTGTTCCCGGTTTTGTAAGGATCATGCCCTCTGTCAGGTCATCCCCATAATAGCAACTCCCAGAGCAACAACAACAACAAAAAATGGTTATGAAGATTATTAAATTAAGTGTACTTGGCTCATAGTGAATGCTCAATAAGTACATTGTATCTGGAATTATTGCTATTTCTGTGTTGATTTCTAAAATCCGGGCAATTATAAAAAGGCAGTGATCAATGAAACCTATGGTGCACAATTTTGTTTTTGAAAGTTAGCTATCCTTTATTCAGGAACAGAAACATTCTAAAATTTACAAACTAAATATAACAGAAGTAACATATTCATCAACTAATTAATTAATGAGGGATATGTTTAAATTACAAATGCATGTAAATGCGGCAATTAACACTAACATAATTCATAATAGCTTCTTCATTATTATTTTGCATTTTAATTACTTCCTTTACATGCACACAAATCCTTTAATTTTGTGTATCTTTGTGCTGAAGTTTCCTGTGCCTGGCAATATTTAAGCTTATAAAACTTCAATCAAATGCAGTGAGTGCTTATATCTATATTTTTAGCTCAAGATTCTTCCCAGATTTTTGCTCTGGGACTTTAAGAAGTAACTTCCTTAATAAATGTTACCATTTTGAAAAGTGATCAGAGTAAATTTTCCATTAAAGAGAACACCAGAGGAACCATGGGCCCTGAAGAGGAAAAGACAAGGATTAGATTTCCAGCCCACTGATTTTTTTCTTACTTTAAAAAGATAGGATTGTCAAGAGCTGAAGAGATAGTACTTAACTGTTTTAGTTTCTCTTAATACTGTAATGAAAAATAAAGTAGCTTTTGAATGACTCAGAAATGCATCTCTATACACCTTGTTTTCCAGAGACTTTTACCTAATCTCAACTTTTCTCAGGAAAGAGGAGTAAACATGGACATTTTGCTTTGCTTCTTATTTCTCATGTTCCTTTCTATTTGGTGGGGCTTCTTCAGTGTTGGTTGGATGTTTTACAGGGTTCACATTGGGCAGCCAAAAGTACTCAGGAAGAATTATTTCCACTTTGTTTATATACATCATTTTAACACATGCAGCGGGGGACTCACAGCCTCATGCAACTAAATCACTAATGTTTAAGTCGTTTTCTTCAAAAACAATTTTTTTTTGTTGCTCCCTCCATTCTCCTATTGGCCATGTATTGCAGAGGAAAACTTTATTTATAGACACAATTTTATATTGACTTTAAGAACCATAAAGACTTTCTTTACTGCATATTTTAACTTCACATAAAGGATTCTATGTTGCAGTGCAGTTTTCTCTTCCTTGATATAATGTAATCAGCCTGAGAGCAAAGACTCAGTCTTATTAATATTATCCTGAAATGCCTGACACCACTGTCCAAAGTATACTTGGTTCACAGTAAGTTAAAATTTAATTAATGATGGAAGACACTCAGCCTTAACAGTGTCTGATAAGTGGCAGACCATTTATCAGAGTCTGAAGTGTGTTGCTTGTGGATTTACACATGGCAAAGCAAGTATTCTGTGTACAGGCTGCTGAAAGTAGAAGTTGGAGAGAGTGAAAATCCAATAACATTGATATAGAAAAAAATCTAATAATGCTGATGTGAGTATACACAAATCATTTTTGTGGAAAGATGGCATAAGGGGGAATCTCATATAGTGGCTTTAGTCTAAGAATGCAGAAAACTTATTTCTCACTTCCAGAGTATGCAGTTATACCTGTAGCCCATCAACTGATAAGATGCCTATGGCAGACTCATTCTATGAAAACTTTAACAAAAATTATATGTTAAAGTTACAAACAAATTATAAATATATCTGTGGCATTTCATTCCTTTCTTCTAACCCAATTTAACCGGATTTCAATGTCTCTTAATCATCTTACTAGAAATGGTGAAATTATATTTTTATTAATTCTGTGATGAGCAGGGTGGGGATAGAAGGATTATCTAGATTTCAGATGAGTTTAAACATGAGTCTGTGTAATGCACTAGAAAGCTCTGGGAAGAAGCCTGGGAATTTGAAGGAAAAAAAACCTTTGACTACAGAAGATAAGATAAGTTAGATATATGAAATTTTAGATAAAAATAAGGATATGAGCCAAGGAGCATTTTGTTTTCACTAAAAATAAGAGATAAGGAACAACCTCTGCACACGCTTAAGCTTTGGAGGAAGAAAGCAATGGCTTAAATAGGAATGATGGACCTAACACTCTTCCCTTTTGTGGAAATCTGTGGCCTTATGATGAAATTCCAATGACTTATCTGGAGGTACGTGTGTATTTAAAAATATATTCCTTTCCTGATGCCCTGTGTTCTTTCCTTTAAAGTTTCCAGTTTGCTGTTCTTGGCGCAAATCACCTGGGTATACCCCTGCTGCTCCCCTCTTGGTAATGTCCCCTTCTCATTGTTCTTGAGTCTTCACTGTGATTCTTCTTCCACTGTGATCTTTAACTAGGAAGTCTCAGACCATGGAAGAATCAGATATCCAAAACATGCTGGTGGTGTGAGCAACCTATAATGAAAAATCAGAAGTTTGCACAATCAGTCTTTTCATGTTTAGCAGGATATTGTGGTCCTTTTTGCTGAAAAAAGGTCCTTTTGAATCCTTAATGATACCTGTGTAGCTTTCTGACTATCATAGCATTTGTTGTTGCTTTGTGCATTGTAAGAGATACCAAGGGATGAGAAAATGCAGTCTTGCTCTCCAGGGAATTAAGATCTTGTTGTGAATAACCACATCAACTAGAAAATTAGAGAACTGCAAATTAATATGGTGAAATCCAATATATGCATGCTAAACATACGAACCAAGAAGAGAGTGAGCAGCAATGAAGAGATGGGAAGATAGACTTAGTAGCACACCAGTATATAGTACGTCTACCCTCGAATTAAAGGAACTCTGGAACATTAAAAATAGTCAAATGTAGTAAAATAATTAGAAAGCAATGAATTTGGGATATTTATTACCTCTTATTTAATATAACTTATTTAATTATAGGGTTATATCATTTACTTTTTATTAATGCCTATGTTTAATGGCCAACACTCAAAATTCCTGAAAATTTGACAACGGGCAATCAGAGCTGCTATGAGCCAGTTTTAGCATACGTGCCCTGTCTACTTTCTTGTTTTCTTTGGTTATACAGTGACAATTGTGCATCTATCCTTTAGATTTAGCATGTTCAGAGTAGATTAAGTTATTTAAATTTTTAAACTACATAATTTGGATGCTGTATGTAAGAGAAATCCTGGGATTTAGTTATATTAGTAGTATATTTTTCAATAAAAGGGAAAATATCTTTGTGTAAATAAACTATGCTAACAAATTAGCCACACTTCAGCCCACAAACCATGACACTGATTAATATAGTAGAAGTAACAGATACATAATTCTGTAAATCACATTTGAATTATTGAAGTATTTGTTAACTACAAACACAATTTAAAACAAAGTCATGATTCCTTTTCATTCGTTATTCAAATTGTTTTTAATGTACTTATCTCAAACACTCTTGTGGACACTAGTCTAGAAGGATTCTATGAGTGTAGTAGGAGAAATAGGAAAGATTCAACAGGCAATCGCATTCTTGTGAGTCCTCTGATGGAGGGATGCAGATGCTTATTGGAACACAGAAGACTTGGTATGGGAAAGTCCTGCCAATGCCTCTTCCTAGAATATTAATATTCATTGAAAAGCACCCATACAACCACCATCACAGACTAACCGCGACTCTAATACCAGCAGCAAACGTATGACCAGAGTAGGACTGAGCATCAGAGAGCCAGACAGTAAGGGAAAGAAAGGAGAGCACATCACACGAACTGAGCTCCCGTTGACACCAGGCATCAAATGGCCTCCAATAAGAGAGCGGAGCCAGTAATGCACTGTTTGCCAGCGACAGTGATCTAGAGTCAGTGGTGATCGTATATTATTTGCGAGCAGACCCTCTTAGGAATATAGCTCTTCTTGTTTGAAGATGAACAATGAGTGGAGAAAATATCCACAAACCCAGGCTATTTCAAGGAAGACTAAACAAGGGTGTACAAGACAGTAAAACCACTCTTGTTTGGCTGACGTGTGTCTTTTAGTATATTTTGTTCCAGAAGTATACGGAAGTGATTTATTTTCAGAATCCTTAAACGTCTGAAATTTTGTGTTATATTCAGTAAAATCCAATTTGTACGGATGACCAAAATCTTGTATATATTCAAAACTTCACAGGTCCACTACAACTTTCTCTATTAATGTCTGGAATTTTGAAAAGTTGTCTAGGGAGACCTTGAGTTTTGTATTTTGATAAATTCTAACATTTTTTGCATATTCAGTTTGATGCTTGAAAGTATAATTTTAATCCTATTAGATAGGCTATTTTTCCAGGATGTATCTAAATTTGAGAGTATTTTTTCATTGTCTCCACCCAAATATAATAAAATATCTTTCTTATCTGCTCAGGTAATTTTTTAAAATTCAGTAATGTTTTCTTCATTATGTCTTTTATTAATTATTGTTTCTGGTTTAATTATTCTATTTTCCTATGGGAACTATAGATTCCATTTTCCCACAAGAACTATAATTATAAAATAGATTCTTTGAAATCTTTAGTTTATCTTGTTTATTAGTAAATCTATGCAACTGCCCCAACTGGCCCACTCATTTCAGGTGTTTCCCAGCATACCTTTGTCCCATATTTGCATTTTAAGCTATTTTACAAACTTATCCCAAGTCCAACCATTTTAGACTTGATTAAATCTAACCTAGTTGTTTAAAAAGTAAAATGATCCATGGATCTTTAAGAAAATATAGATATTAAACATTAAAAAATTTCTTAGTGAATATATCTGAATACTAATGACTGAATCTTTGTACTAGCTCAATTCTTATTGCAGTTTCCCTTCCTTTTTTGGATGCAGACAAATTGCTAAACCAAGAACCTTTCCAAATTAGAATCACAAAATACCATTCAGATAAGTCAATTTACAACATGTTCCGCAAAGTAGGTTGGGCTTTGTCACACTCAGTAAAATCTATCACTTTAAGATGTGGGAAATGGCTTGTACTTTTGAAACTCGTTAGAAATGTGATTTATTTTGACTTAGACTCAATCTGAACACTCTGGTATGTCAGTTTATTCCTAACTCTTTTAACAGGAACATGAGAATTTAGTTGAACTTGAACTCTGACAATTTAGTGGTTGTGATAATTATGCATAAAAATAATCACTATTGATCATTAATCAAATATTGTGATTCAGCAGAAAAATACTTTGATCATAATCTTATACTGTAAAAGTTGGCTAACTAAATATGCTAAACTTTTTTTCTTATTTTATTAAGTACATTTCATTCTTCCTTTTTAAATATGTAAAGTGCATCTATTTCTTCACCCATTTTTGTTTTCAACTCTTCTGTCTTAGAGGACTAGAAGTCAGCTCCTGATAACAGTGCTAAATTTTGCCTCTCTTATTTAACTTATCTCAGTTGTAATTTCTTTATTAGTAAATGAGTTACTTTATGGACTCACTGAGATGCTTCTGTAAAGTGGGAATACTGCACCAAACATCTATTTTAGTCTAGATAGCATGTTTTTGTACACTTTGGTTGGCAGTATATTTGGCATATAGTTGGCATTTGATAAAGTGTGACAGATCAGTTTTAAATTCAAGAGTATTTTTATTTGGGAATAAATGAAAAAGTTTTATTTTATCTCTCTAAAATTATTTGCATTTAGTTGATTTTATTTGATTTCTCATTTCATGGACCTTTCCAGTTGAAAATATGTTTGGTTTTTGTTTGTTAAGGTGCAAATTTGTCAAGTATTACAATAAATGGTAAGTGTTCTGCAGATGAAAACAGAAGAAAAAAGACCCTATGAATAAAATATTTTTATATCTAATAACTAGGCCTTGAGATATAGCATTGCCAGAATCTTCAAAGTAGAACAATATTTATTTTAGCTCAAACATCTTTAGGACCACAAAGTGGGCATTAGGTGAATATTAGTGTTGAATCTAACTCTGACTCAAACCATGTAGGTGTCTGGCATGTATTTGGAGCCACTTCTAGAAGAGACTCTGTGAATAACAAACCATCTATTTAGCTCTTTGACAAGAGTAACTCTATCCTTACACTTTCTGCATGGCAGGCTTTAGACCCTCAAGATCTGGTAACATTGGAATTGAGTTTTATTTAAACAACTTCTTGTTCTAAAGCAGGATGAGGTAAATCAATCTGTTTTCAGATGACCTATGGTGATTTCTTCTGAGGAAAATTTACAAGTTAAAATCCCTCTAATTGAGAGACAGACCATCTGAATAGGAAATACCATTTCAAACTCAGTACTTAAAAACAGACATTCAGGGTAACTAATCCAGTGTTGCTTTGAAGAATTCCATGAACTAATATCTCATTCTGTAAACATGTATCAAGCAAATTATGTGCTACTCTTATAGCTCTGAAAGACATCTCTCCATATATACATACAAACACATATATGCATATTATTGTTATGTATATGTATGTATATGTATAATTAAGGCAATTATGTGTTTATATGTGCACACATCTTAATTATATACACACATGCATATAATTAACACTATTGTTAGCATACTGTACATTTAAGAGCAGTTTGTCATTAATACAAGTTTATATAAAGCCATATTTTAAATAGTCTTCAAAAATGCCATTTTGTTCATATTTTTGCCCATATTTATCATTTTTTAACTGTACCTCCTGACTACTGAAGAAATGCTACTAGCATCAGAGACCTGTCAACTTTAGCATTTTGTTACCTTGTGCTTGCAATACCAGGATTATCTGCTAAAGCCTTTCTTTCCATATAATGAAGGCTTATTTACAGTGCCACATTTCAACATGAACAAATGAGGGGACCGCTGCCACCCACTCTTCCCTCAGGATGCTGCCCCTGTAGTCACTGACATGTGACCATTGAACGTATAAACAGAGTGAGGATGTGGGTGGGGATCCATATTGTATCTATCAGCAAATCTAATTTCTTCTTTTTATAATTAAAACATAAAATAAATTCTCAAATACCTTTCCTGAATTCCAAAATGTAATATCACATATTTCAGGGTATGTATATCTAATTATGAGATTATTTATTTGCAAAATAATTTCAAAATTTGAAACATACTATAAAATATTGCTAAGTCACTAGGAATTTCAAAAATTGAAACATGCCTAAAAGAACCACAAGACCCAGAGGAGATGGACTTAAATTAGGAACTGTTCAATCTTCTGTATATCCTGAAAGAAATGTTCAGGTGCTTTACTGTAGATAATGTAGATTTTGAATCACAAGTATTTTTTTAATATAAAATTATCTTTTAATTTTTCATGTTTCTTTTCAGACTACATTTCTTTCTGCCTCTCCACCCACTCCTCTCTGATTCTGATTATACTTTCATCTGAGGATTGTGCTATCATTACTCCCTACTTTCAAAATAATTCTCTAATGCAGTGGTTCTCAACTGGGGCTGATCTTTTTACCCCAAAGAGGACATTTAGCAATGTATGGAGATATTTTTGATTGTCCCTCTGGGGAGGGAGATTGGCTTCTTCTTGGTAGAGGCCAGGGATGCTGCTAAACATCTTACAGTGCACAAGACAGTCCCTAACAATGAAGAATTATCTGGTCCAAAATGTCAAAAATACAAAGTTAAGAAACCCTACTCTAATGGGATATTCACTGGTTCTGCGATTCACAGAAAGGCAGAAACAGAGTAAGGTATATATGTAGGAAGACTAAACGTCTTCCCTAGAGACAAGAGTGCTAAAATAATGACCTAGAGCAGTGCTTCTCAAAGTGTAATGTGAACACAAATCACACAGGAATTTTGTTAAAATTCAGATTTCAATTCAGAATATCTGAAAGAAGTCCTAACATACTGTATTTCTAACAAGCTCCCAAGTGATGTTCATGCTACTGGTCTGGGGTCAACATTTTGAGTGGCCAGGAGATAGATGATTCTGCATATGACTCCTTAGGAAGCAACCTGTGTGAGAAAAAGGACAATAAGAGAAATAATTCCACCTGTCTTTGTATAGATCTGGAATATCTGTAAGAACTATCATAAGACTCTTAAGGTTTTAATTTAATTTACTTACATATATTTTTTATTGTCAAAGTATGTGCAGAATTTTCAAAAGGAAAATTGTTCTACAAGACTTTTCATGAAAAGTAATATAGTTTCTTGACTTTTCTCCACTCCCAGTTTCCTTCACCGTTACCTAGTATATCTCTTACCTCTCTCTGTATTCCTCTATATCTCCTGATTCCGTGTCTTCTTCCTTGGCTAATTTCCATGTATTATGTTACATATCATCTGGTAACTTCCTGACAAATAGTACATGGGAGGACAAGATCTTGAACATCTGCATGCCCCCAAAGTCAGTGTTTTCCTCTTGAAATTGATGGATGTTTTTAGGCAAGTTTTGATTTTGGTGTTGAAAGACATCAAACTATTGATTGTGAAAGCAATGATCCATTGTCTTTTAGATCCTAAAATTCGTCTTGGGAAATTCAAATCCTTGTTCTTATTACCCAAGTCTTTCTAGGTTTTAGGGACATAATCAGTCTGCTTCTAGGCTTTCCTGTTTGATGGCATTTGGCATTCTCTGACAGGCCAAGCAGGTCACTGCTTTTCCAGTGGTTTCATTTTCCAAGTGTTGCCATGCCATTGCCTATTTCTTTTGCCCTCATGCTTGTTCCCCAAAGGCATAAACCTGCAAGGACAACATGGATTCAGGAAACACTATAAAAACCATGCAGAGGAAAGAAAGTTGAAGTTTTTAGGAAAGAAAGAATTTGCCTTGGGCCTAGAATGTGACTTTGGTGCTATAAAATCTGTCAAGTCCCTTAATGGGAGGAAAACTAGCATTCTCTGAACACCCATATTCTTGGTTCTTCACACGTGTAATGCCATTTCGTATATCCAGTAATTTTAATGTAACATAACAGTGCTCAGAGAGATTTATCAATTTTTCTTTAAGAAAGAACAGGAAATTAGATGCAGATACCTTTCCTAAAAGACTAGAATAAAAGACCTTCAGTGTAAACATAAATATGATGTACCTTTTGTCCATTGTTCCAGCTGATTGAAGCTTTTTGATACCAGGTATTTCTTTGTCCTCAGCTTCATAGACTAGATGCACACACACACACACACACACACACACACACACACATTCTCTAGTCTTCTTTTTTAAATTTTTATTTATTTTTTTATTTTTAGAAAGGAAGGAAGGAAGGAAGGAAGGATGGGAGGGAGGGAGGAACTCTCTAGACTTCTTGAACTGGCACACAATCTTCTTTAGAAAAATCCTTAATAAATGTTTACTATAGTAATAATTTTCTGTGGCACCAGTAGCGGTGAAGTTAGGGAATATGTCCATTGGATAACATGTTATTACTTTTCCTTACTTCTTCCAAACACTGTATATGCATCTAAATTCCCTTAGTAGCCATCAACTGTAAGTAATATTTTTTGGAGAAAAACTTTACGAAATAAGAAAACAAAAATCACAAAATGTAAGAACATAAGATGAGCAAGGCAGCAAAAAAACCCACATCCTCAATTCAGAGTAAAGATGACATTTGAGGAACAAAGAAAAAAAATTCTTCATTATGCATGGAAAAGTTTGGGAAAGTACATTTATTGTCTATAGTACTCATCAGTGAGAAAAGAAACCTATAAATCATGCAATGGCCGGAGTATGGACTGCCATCAGACACTCATGTCATCCGGTAAGCACTTGTGGCTGGCCACAATGTATTTCATTGCCAGCTGAGATACTTCAGGGCCTCTGCTCAACTGCCTCTGCTCAGTCTAGAGAGTAGACTCTCTCTACTTTAGGTTTCAAGTTCTGTCCCACAATTTTCCAGTAATCCTACAAGCAGGAAAATCCATAATCAAAAGGTTTGAGCTAAAATTATAACCACCAATAAATATTTAATATGTATTAATTTTGTTCCTGTGTGAAATTTTTGGCAAATAGAGTCTGAAAAATTCATTTTCCCTAAGTTCTTGAGTTATAAAGTATGTCTGAATTTTGACTTTCTTTTTTTAATGGCTCCTCAGTCAACTTAATGAATTTTACTTTTAATGTGTTTATTATTTGGTCAGGTATATATTCTGATTTTCCTTCTTTGGTCATTTTTTCACTATCGTATTAGTATGGAAAATAAAATATGATTTCTATTAGATATAAAGATAGATTGCATGGAGTCAACAGATAGAACACAGCTTTTGGCCTCTTTATTTTGATGTAGCTGTCATGTTCTGTTTTTTGGGGTTTTTTTGGTGGCAAACAAACAAAAAAATCTGACCTCAAATAAGGAAAAAGAAAATTTCCTATAATCTTCCCCAGAAAAAGTTACTGGAAACATTTGTTTGAATTTTTTTAAAACCCCTTAAAAACATGATTAATTGATGCATACAAGGAAAAAATTTGAAAAAAAAAATGATTTGTCCAAACCATACATGAAATACTATTGCTATCTTGAATGCTGTATTCCAAAATGGTGACTGAATCAGAATATATGGAGACTACAAGTTATGGATTAAATAACAAACTTCTTAAAGTTATAAAATAAGTTATCTTATTTTAAACTAAAAGTAATTTTCTAGACTCCAGTTATAGACGCAACTGGTGGTTTAACAATTCCCCTAGGGATGGTTGATTAACTTAAGTGAAAATTTAAGTGGCCTCTGTCCTCTTACCTCAAGTCCCAGGGTGACAAAGGGAGTGCCAATGGACACCTTTGGAAAATTTAAAGCATCCTTCAACTTCAATATACTCTGTAGTTAGGGTTGATTACTAAGATGTTAACCTTTGAACAAGGGGATGAGACTGGTGGCATGAGTAAATAAGTAAATGGGTAAATATACTGAGGAGATTTTGGCACCAAGAAGAAACTACAAGATCATCAAAAATAGCAATAATATTGTATACTTCACAACTTGTACTAGGTACAGGCATCGCCAGCGTTTCATCAATTCAAAATCATTGAGAAGGAACCGCACATCTCTTCTGCTGCTTAAATGGCTTGGAGCACCTGGTTCTGAAAATATGTGATCCATCTGGGCAGAACCAGGAATTTGGAGGTCAACTTGTATTATGAGACAGAGTAGGAAGGAAATTGACTTCAACTTCTACAATATGAACATAAATTCTGATGTCATCATGAGGTTAGTTGCAAGTGCTTAGTCATGCCACCAGGGAAAACAACTAAATCACTCAACTTTGGTCAGTCTGTTCTTTAATTACTTAGGTACAGATTTATAAAATATAATAAAAACTCACATACTTTGTGGGTAACTTGGAGATTCCTGATATCTCTTACAGATGACTGTTAGCCAGTCCTCTGTTAGCTAAGCCATCATTTCTCTCTCTCTCTCCCTCTCACTCTGTCTTTGCTGTATGTATAATAACATCTTTGATAAAATTTCTCATTCTTAGGAATTATTTTGTAGTTCAAAATTAAATATGGTAACAACTTTTGATCATCAGTTATGAATAGACTCACAATGATATGCTGTTTATTGTAATTCACGCTCATGATCTTGATCTCATTAGCACCTTTAGCATTGGCGGTATGATTTTGAGCCTTGTCGAAGGACAATGAGGTTTCATCAATTTTTTTTAATAACAAAATCTATATTTGTATTTTTCCTCCAATTGAATTACATGACACGAGAGGTTAAGCACACATTTCTGGGATATTATTGCTTGCCACTTTTACAGCAGCCCTGCTAGATACATGAATCTGTCACAGAGCCGACTGTACTTTGAAATATTTTTTTCATCGTCCTGAAGACAGGACTGTTCTCAGATTTTGTATGGCTGACAGCTTCATAATATTGGGATCCCTCTTTGTGAAAAAAGAAAATTAGGAACAGGGACTTAGAAGAGGTCTGCACATATGAGAGTCCTTAAAGCTTAAATTTCATTAGCTTTGTAGCAAATGTGCCTTTTCCTGGGATTTGGTATTTTCTCCTACTTTTGTTCTGCAGTCAAAATGAAAATTCTAATGTATGGGCCTTTTTCTTACTTTAGAATTCTTAAAGGATCTTGTTTTACTTTGCAAGAAAATATTGAATTGTGGCTATTCTTCCTACAATGATATTTGCTTCATTCTTCATAATATCAAATTTACTCCCAGCTGCTTTAAGAAGAAAATAATTATTACTCTAAGAACAAAGTAACAGCAAGTGTAATATTTTGAAGATATTTTAAATGCAATTATATGAAGCATGCATGGCACAAAGTATATAACTGAAATAAACCGATATGAGCAAGTTCACACATGTGAGATGTGAGGCAGTGACAGTTTCATCATAGAGGCTGCCTGGGTGATAGTGATTGCAAATAATCATTGGTTATAAGATCCTTCCTTATTTCAGAGATGTTAAAATATGAAGAAGTTGTATATGTTAGCATTGCTGAAATGTGATAATTCTCTTGGTGTTGGATTTACAGTTTGACTTTTTTATTGAAATTTTTTAATTTGATGATTATTTTTAGAGCTTTACTGAGATATAATTTATAATCCATAAAATCCATTTAAATGTGTATGATGTAATGATTTTTACCACATTTAAAGACTTATGCAGCCATTACCATAAAAACTCTTGGACCAATTAGCAATTGCTTTCCATTTCCTAAATCTGCCCCTGATTTAATGACTTTTTATTGAAATATTTTAGTTTGTTTTATTATAGAACAAATTTAATTTGTTTTATTTTTGCCTATTTTTGTTTTATAATTTATTACTTAAGCAAAAATTTTTAGCTATTTGAGAATCCTAAACTCTGATTGATATTTTATTTCCATTTGAGAGGAGTAAAATTCCTCATTGTTGATTTTATTGGCTTTCTTTCTTAGCATTAGTTTCCATCACATGTTTTGGGATATAGATGCATACAGGATTATCTTGTGTCAAAGTTTGTTTTTCCTTCTCTTCTTTTCCTTTGAGCTCATCCTTTCCTCTCTGTTGGTCTTAGAAGTTACTTCTATATTTCTAGATTCATGCTCCACCTGCAAATGATAACAGTATTATAGAGCCAGGCACTGAACCAGTGGGTAGGTTGGCCCAGGTCCTGGTCGTGAGGTCACCTCTGCTTCTTCTAGTGTGGATATGTAGATTTGTTTATGCCATAGCCTTAGAAATAATATGGCCACTTTGTTTAGCTGCTTCTTATGAAGAAGGAAGCTTTATTTTTTCTTGTATCAAATGCTGAACCTGATTCTCACTGTGATTTTATAACTGTTTTACTATAGAAAATGAATTTCGGACAGCTTCTTCTGCCTTTAGATTTAGAATTGAACTCAGAGGACCTAGCTGCAGTCCTGCCTGCCATCTTCAGTTTTAATTCCATTTCTGGCTATGTTGATAGTTATCTTGTTTTTAAGTGTATTTATATCTCCTTAATTTTTATGATGCTACCTCTTAATGCTATGTGTTATCTATCACTGTATATGTGTTTGTAGAGAGAGAGAGAAAGAGAGAGAGATTTATCTGTATATAGCTCCTCAAAGCAAAACATTAAAACATCATCTTAACTCTAAATAGGAAAAGTTTTTAAGCTGTCATATGATCCTTGAGCTACAGGCTTCTCTGTAATTGCCTTTGGAATGTTTTAGATCTGCTATACTGTTGATAAGTTGAAGAATTATGTCTTTGATTTTTTTTTAAAGTTTAGTTTTCCATTTTTGGTTTTGGATGTTGAAAAATAAAGATGTGATAAAACTTATTATGTGGGACCCAGCAGGCATAATTTTGTTGCCTTAAAAGTGAATATATCAGTAGTATGTGAGATGCATTAAAGTGGAAGAATATAGGAGCAAAAGATTTACAAAGATGTTGTTTTAATAACATGAATTACAGATCTGGAAAAACATAGTAGAAATGAAATGAAGAAACTAAATATCAAGAGAAATGAATGAATTATTAACCATCCTAGGGCTAAAAAAGATTAATGACAAGTGTTTTCTAATTGTTTAATTTCCAGTTTCTTTCTTCTTTTTTGGTTTTTCTTTCAGTTTTTTTTAATATTTTATTTCAAGAAAATATGAAAGTACAAACATTTTGGTTACATTTTATATCTTTGCCTCTCCCTAGCAAGAGTTAGAAGTATGCCCTTCCCCTCCACAATGCTCACCACATACTCTTTCATTCATCTCTCCTATTCTATAAGAGTCTTATTTCATTAAGGACAAAAGAAAATGGATCATTACCTCAGTGGACATATAGGAATAACATTTATTGGGTGTCGGGCAGGTGGGAGGGGGAGGAGGGGATGGGTATATACAAACACAACGAGTAAGCACACTTGAAGCTCTGACTCAAGGGGGGAGTGGGAACATTGGTAATATACATAACCTTAACACTTGTACCCCCATAATATGCTAACATAAAAAAATGTAATATATCACATTAATAAAGAATTTTTTAAACATTAAAAAAAAAGAGACTCAGACCATAGAAGGTGATGAAGATTAGAGAAACAGACACATAGCATCCAGGACTGAAACCAGGGAATCTAGTTTGAATATCCAATTTATTTCACTATTCCATGAGGCTTTAAAAAGATTTTTTTTTTCTTGAGTATAGCTTTTATTCAACCACCTAAAATGTATTCCTTATTCTGTCCCATTATCCTGTTACATATGAGCTATTACCATCGCCCTCAAGTCACTCTCTGACTTACATGGTTTTCCACTCTTGGACATTTATGTCAGCCCCCATGGGTGTAAGAACACTAAACACAGAGATGTTAGAGCATTTCGTACCTGGGATGTTTTCGTTTCTTACAGAGTTGTAAGTTAATCTTGCCCTGGAGACTGGATTTGGAATGTTTTGTGTTTTTTTCCAGGAAAACAGGAGCAGGGTCAAGTGGCCAAGACATTAAACTTTAAGTGGCCAAGACATTAAACAAAAGTCTCTTCACACAAACTTTCTTTAGGCTTTTCCCCCTTCAGTTATTCTGTTTCCTCATAGACAGTATCTTCTTGCTGAGTAAATCTTTCCTGTAATCCATCCTGGTAATAATACCCCAAATTGTTCCTTCTTATTCTTGTCTATTCTAATTGAGGTTGCTAATGAATATTTTGGCATTGAATTATGAACTGTCATATCATTGAATAGACTTTCATATTTATCTTGTTTCTACCAAAACTGCCGTCCACATTAACATTTTAGGTATAAATGCATGCATTAAAATGCACCCATTTTAGCATTCGATTTGATGACTTTTGAAAATGTATATAGTCAATCAAGGTAATGCACAATTTTATTCTCCTGCAAAGTTTCCTGTGTTGCCATTTAGTCCATTCTCCCCAACCCCATTCACAGGTAAGGACTAATCTGCTTTTTGTCACTATAGTTTACATTTTCTATAAACATAATTTGACTATACACTGTTTTTAAAAATCTGGCTTCTTTTACTCAGCATAGTTTTGAGATTTATTTATATTGTTGCATCTATCAATAGTTTATGCCTCATATTATTGGATAGTATTCCATTGTATGGATAGGCCACATTTTGCTTATACACTAACTTGCTGATATACATTAGGATGTTTTTTGATCATTGCAAATCAGGTTGCTATGAACTTTATGCACAAGTTTTGTGTGGACATATGTCTTAAATCCTCTTGGCAGGTAAATACCTAAGAGTGAAATAACTGGATTATATAATAGGTGTTACCTTTAACTTTTTAAGAAACTGCCAAATGGTTTTTCAAAGTCATTTTACCATTTTAACATGCCACTAGCAGCACATGAGAGTTCCAGTTGCCTCCCATTGATGCATTTGTTGTAGTCAGCTTCTTTGATTTTAGCCATTGAATGTTGAGTAGTCCTATTCATTGTCATTTTAATTTTCATTCCCCTGATGGCTAATGATGCTATGCATCTTTTAAAGTGATCGTTTTGGTTACCTGATTTTGGTTGGTGTCTGTTTCCAAGGGGCTGGTGCTATCATTTGATCCAGCAATTCCACTACTGGGCATCTACCCTAAAGATCAAAAGTCACTTTATGAAAAAGACACCTGCACTCGAATGTTTATAGCAGCATGATTCACAATCTCAAAGCTGTGGAAACAACCCAAGTGCCCATCAATTCATTAGTGGATTAATAAAATGTGGTATATGTATACCATGGAATACTACTCAGCTTTAAGAAACAATGATGATATAGTACCTCTTGTATTTTCCTGGATAGAGCTGGAACCCATTCTACTAAGTGAAGTTTCTCAAGAATGGAAAAACCAGCACTACATGTACTCACTAGCAAATTGGTGTTAACGGATCAACACCTAAGTGGACATATAGGAGTAACATCTATCGGGGTGTCCAAAGGGTGGGAGGGGGAAGAAGGGAAGGGGTATTTACAACCGTAACAAGCAAGGTGTGCAACATTTGGGGGTTGGGCATGCTTGAAGTTCTTACTAGAGGGGGCGGGGGGCATGGGCAATATATGTAACCTTAACACATGTACCCCCATAATATGCTAAAATAAAAAATAAATAAAGTG
Organism: Microcebus murinus; assembly: GCF_040939455.1. Taxonomy (NCBI): domain Eukaryota; kingdom Metazoa; phylum Chordata; class Mammalia; order Primates; family Cheirogaleidae; genus Microcebus; species Microcebus murinus. Next base: position 68,571,778 of record NC_134116.1, on the reverse strand, counting down.
ATCACTGGCTATTCATATATCTTTTTAAGTGAAGTGTGTCTAAATCATTTGCTTATTTGTTTACTGGATTGTTTATTTTATTATTGAGTTTTGAGACTTCTTTATATATTTTAACCACAAGTCCTTTGTCATATATGTGTTTTACAAATATTTCCTAGCAGTTTGTGGTTTCTCTTTTCAGTCTCTTTCAAAGATAAAAGATAAGAAATTTTCAATTTTAATAAAGTACACTGACTCTTATTTTTTTTCTTTTATGCATCATGTGTTGTACATGCACCTTAATTGTTCTCTTCTATTTTCATCTAGTAATGGTTCCATCCTTATTTGTTGGTGAGACTATTCTTTTTCTATTAAACTGTCTTTGCACCTTTGTCAAAATCAGTTGTCTACATTTGTGTTATTGAGTGAACACTGCTTGATATATCTTCTTGATGATTTGATATCTTTATCATATCATCATGATATGTTCCCTTTCATCCCTCGTATTAGTTTTTATTCTAGTATCTTCTTCGCTTGCTATTTTGTAAAATAGCATTTTTACAAATGCTATTTATAAAATAGCATTTTGCTATTTTGTAAAATAAATTTTATCATGTATAGTTAAGATTTTGCTTTGTATTAATATAGCTGCTGCAGCTTTCTTATTATTAATGTTTGTATGTTGTAACTGGTTGTATCTCTGTATTTTTAACTAGCCCTGTGTTTATGTGTGTGTTTGAATGCAACACAGTTTACATTTATATCATAGTTATAGATACAGCTTTTATAACCTGGCTGACATTCTAGAATTTTACAATTTGCATATTCAACTTATGACTGTATATCTCCACATAAGAATACACCATTTCACATATATTGTAATGGTATACTTCTGTTTCTCTCTTCCATCCTTTTGTGCTATTGTTATAAATTTTACTTGTTCATGTCATATAAATGACACAATACAATGTTTCTGTTATTCTTTAAGAAATTATATTTTAAAGAATTTAAAAAGCAAAAAACAAGTCTATTACATTTATCCAGTATTTACTATTTTTAGCACTTTTAATTTCTTTATGTCAATCCAAGTTTCTATTAAGAATAGGTTTTGTTTTGCCTAGATAACTGCTTTTATGATTTACTTTAGTATTAATTTAAGTCTTCTGGCAACAAATAATTCCAGTTTTCATTAGTTTAAAAAAGTCTCTCTTTTGCCTTCATTTTTGAAGGATATTGTTTCTGACTATACAATTCTAGCTTTGTTTACTTGTTATTTTCTTCTAACTTGCATAATTCCTCATGAGGATTCTGCAGTAATTCTTATCACTATTTCTTGAAATAATGTGATTTTTATTATTCTGACTGATTTAAGGATTTTTTTCATTACTGCTGATTTCTAGAAATTTGACTGTAATGTGTCATGGTGTGAATTGTTTTGTGGTTCATTGAGCTTATTTGTTTTGTGGGTTTATAGTTTTCAAAATATCTAGAAAATTTCTGTTATTATTTATTGAAATGTTTTTTGTCTGCCTCCATGCCATTAACACACACCAACAAATCTTCTGAGATGCCATGTTAGGCTGTTGAGCCACTGGTTATTAAGGCTCCATCCATTTTGCCCATTGTTTAATCTCCTTGTTTCAATTTTGTTAGTTTCTATGTTATGTATTGAAATTCACTAATCTTTTCTTCTGCAGTGCCTAATCTACTGTTTATCTCATATAGGAATTTTCCATTGTAGATATTTGTTTTCATTTTAAAATACCTTGCTTTTCCTCATAATATTCGTTTTCTTTTAAATCCTTAAGCGTGTTGTGCTAGTACTTTCATCACTTTCACTTTTGGGTCTGATTCTATTGACTGATTATTTTCTTAGTGACAAGTTATCTTTTCTTGGTATATTTAGCAACCTTTTATTGGGTACTGTATATCATAAATGTTACCGCATTTGAGTGTCTGTATGTTTATCTTCCTTTAGAGAATGTTCAGCTTTGATCTAGCTGAAGGATAAACTACAGGTGGGTTTTATTTTTCTGAGTCTTGATTTTAAGTTTTTACAGGATAGGTCTATAAAAGCCCTATTCTAGAACTAATTTAACCCCGTGACGATGGTGCAATAATTTGGGGGTTTTTACTAAGTGCTCTGGCTGATCAATGAGATCCCTCACTCTAGTTAGTTGGAGAACAAATGTGCTACCTCTGGAAATTGGTTCAGCATATAGCTGTTTGTAATGATTTTCTTGGTCCTGTGGAGTTTAAGCTATACATACCTGGCTCAGTAGTCAATCCAGACTCAAAGAGATTGCATTTTAGTTTCTGAATCTTGTTTTATGTGTAGTCTCTTATAATCTTATCTGACAAATTTTTGATTTTGGACACTGTATTACCAAGTTATAAAATTTCCATTTGATTTCTTTTATTAGTTTTTATAGCTCTCCCTCAATTGTCTATCTCTTTACAAGTTCAATATTTCCAAATCATCTGAGGGAGCACAGAGTTACCCTATGACATCATATTCAGGCTGCATTTGTTCTTTTGTTATTGCAGTGTCATAAGGGATGGGGATGGAGCAGGCTAATTAATCCTATCCCTTCTTGTCAGGTTCCAGACAAATTGAGAAATAGACATGAAATCAGATTAGGATTAAAATTCAGCTTTAACAGTGGGAAAGCTTGATCAAAGAGTGTGGCTTGGACCAGTAGTAAAAATGGGCTGCGTACTATGACCCAACCCGCCCCAGGCAGTACAGCTGGAGAGCTCCTGGTGCCACCTGGAGCTTATCAAATGCAAGGGGTGAGGGTGAAGAGGAGCTGGCAAGTTCCTCGTAGAGGAAGGGCCTCTGTCAGGCACGGAGAGTGTCCATTTCCCCAATCTTAGGTTACACTTTTGTGGAAAAGAATGAATGAGTGGTGGAGAACGAGGCAACAGCTTCTTCCTGATAACTTCACGAAGACAGTGAAAGATTGAGAAGAGTCTGAGGGAGTGGGAGGAAATATTTTCCCTTACCATCTTGTTCAAAGTCATCTGAATTTAGGCCCTGCTTGTTAACTGTCAACCACAATTTGTTGTGAGATATAGAGAAAGAAAAATGACCTGCCATAAAAAGTGTAGGGAAATTGTGCTGAAATTCGAGTTGGTAACTGTTGCTTTAATTTTTCAATGTTTGAATTTTTCAAGGGTCATGGTTTTATTCTTTTTAAAATTTACTCAGCAGAATAATTGCTCACTTATTTGCTGTATTTTTCTACATTAAAGATAAACATAATGGAAGTATTTTCTAAATTGTTTATAACTAAAATTATTAATTTTAACTGTGAATTATATTTTATTATTTTATAATATTAGATTTATATTTAATTGTATATTTTACTTTTAATTTATATATTTAATATATATTCAATAATATATTAAGTTACATTACATTATTATTTGTTATGTTATTATTGGCCAAAGGGAGAAGAAATAAATGTTATGAATATGAAACCTGATTAACAATACAATTCAGATATTTACATAGCATACAGATATTTATATGGTAGGGCTCATTTTAAAAAGCAATTAATAGACATGACTTCCAGATTGATGTTGACATCCCGCAAGAGATAACATGAACTATTCAGAGTTAAGAATACTATAACCCAAAATATGAAAAAATAAAATTGAAATCCAGTTTTAAAATTTCAGAAAGCCAGATGTGGTGGCAGGCTGAGGCAAGATGATTGCTCCATCCCAGGAGTTCGAGTTCAGCCTGGCAACATAGCTAGACCTCTATATAAAAAAGACATCAGTACTAGAATGTTTATAGCAGCACAATTCCCTATTGCAAAGATGTGGAAACATCCCAAGTGCCCATCAATACATGAGTGGATGAATAAAATGTGGTATATGTATACCATGGAGTTCTGATGAGCCATAAGAAAACAATGGTGATATAGCACCTCTTGTATTATCCTCCATAGAGCTGGAGCCCATTCTACTAAGTGAACTATCAAAAGAATGATAAAACAAGCACCACATGTACTCACCATCAAATCGGTATTAACTGATCAACACTTATGTGCACGTATAGTAGTAACATTCATCGGGTGTTGGGCAAGTGGGACTGGGAGGAGGGGATGACACACTGGAAGTCCTGACTCGGGTGGGACAAAGGCAATATACGTAACCTAAACATTTGTACCCACGTAAAATGCTTGAAATAAAATAAAATAATCATAATTATAGTAAAAATATAAATATCACAATCAGATCTTTTTCTTTTAACATGGATCTGGAGATACATAGAGAAGTGTATAAGTTGCAATCTCCTAGTCTTCAATTTAACCCTTTGCACTCGGATGTCAAGTGTGGATAATGTGGCGTGGATGATGAGAAAAAAGTAAGCGAGTGCAAAGGGTTAAATGATTCTAAATTGCTATACTGCTGGAATTCCAACCTCATTAAGTAAACTTACCTAAAAATCTCTTTTTAGAAAAATATTTCCACCAAGGTAATTAATTAGAGGCTTTCAGGCTCTGATATGTGGCAATATTTACTAGTTTACATTGAAGTCATGAATCATATAATGGAGAAGGACTGTGGTATGGATGGTAATTTCTCCATTCAGTCATTGTAATTATAATTACATTAAAAGCACAATTGTAATTATAATTTTCTACTCCTACAGTGTAGACATCATCTTCAAAATTAACTTTCCCCAGTTTCTTCAGTCATTTTCCAACCTCCATGTACATTTCCCGATTGTGTTATTCTAGCAGTACAGAAACACTTTTTATATTGTTTTGATCTTTCTTGATATTTCTAAAGCAGGAAAATAACATCTAAGTTGTTTAGGTCTTCCAGTTAGATAAAACTTGCAAATCGAGGCTACTTTTTCTCTCTGTTTTGAATCCCTTATGACAATCTAGTCTGTGTATAAAAATTATTGTTATGAAGTGGCTTTATCATGCTAGACCTAGACACCAACATAAATCTGTGGGCAGGTTGATTTGGTGCATTATTTTTCCAGTAGATGGGAGTTCCTGGGGGGTATATCCAAGTATTGAGTATATCAAATGCTTTGGGCAGATACATATTATTTGAAAGAGACCCATGATTTGCAAACCACCCTGTTAGGCCTTGGAGAGTAAATAAAGATTAATATAAGGATGTTGCTCTCTGCCTACAAGGTGAGATTAATTGCGAAAGGACGTGGGGTGAGGTAGCACATATAGACTGAATAAGAAAGTGGGAAGTAGACAGCTTAGCTCCTCAAGAGATACAGTAATGACTTATGTAAACTACTTTCCATAACATTAAACAAAATATTTTAGCGTATTTGGAATTACTACTTTGAGTGTGAATTGAATATATACAAAAGTGCAATTATGGAGCAAAAGTTATTATCTTTACCTTGCTATCTCATTATGATTGAGAAGGGACTTTTCTATCTTGAAAAGGGTGAGTTATTTATTCATTAGTCCATTATAGCATATACTCATCCAATTGTCCATCCATCTATTACTCCAAAATGTATTGAGCATCTACTACTGCTATGGTCTGTAGGGGTTAGGGCTAGTTAGGGATACAAAGGAAATTAATATATCATGTTTACTGTCATGAAAGATTTCACAGTACACTTGGGGGAAATGCACAATGAATTTACCTTAAATAAGAACAAGACCAGTCCTTGCATTAGGGCACTAGCCATGGTCTAGGCCAATTCCACTACCCTGAGATAGCCATAGCAGTACCAGTTTTTTTTCACTATTATTTTCCCAATATTTTAGACCTCAAGGTGTTCCCTCCTAATAAAATCATTGGAGATCCATACATTCAGGTATGGCTAGCTGACAAATTATCTGGAAACATTTTAGAAAGAACTGATTAGATGATTCAGAGTAAGAAGGACCAAAATAGGTTTCCAAAGAAGGACACAGGGGCACTAACGGAACAAGTAAAGGTGCCAATTCATTTTGACATTTTTCAATCTTCTGGGAAGAAGAAAATGATACCGCCCCCCACCCCCAAACAATGATGTCATCTTATAGAGAAAATCATTAAAATGATATTTTAGAAATATTATTATCAGGAGAAAGTATTCATAATATGTTATAAAGTGAAAAAAAGAATCATTAAAAAGTGCCACATTGTGATTGCATATTTGGTTGAAATACTAATATATATATGAATATATATATTATATATATAATATATATACTATATATATGAATAGAAAAAAATTGAAAATGCATAGACTAAAAGGATGCATGTTAGCCTTGAACTGTTGGATACATTTATGGTTGATATTTTAAATTTTCTCCTACTTTTTGGAACATATGTTACTTCTCTAAATTTTTTTTTTACCATTTAAACATTTTAATTGAAGTATAATAAAGATATAGAAAAGTATGAATACAACAAGTACTCAACATTCAAATTAATAAACAGACTTTATCAACATTTTAAAAGTAATCTCCTTCCCACCCTTGATGCCTTGCCATTCACCATCCTGTAGTAAGTTTATTAAGGTTTTCATTACAGTGTTGGGCAGAGGTCTTATGGGAAGACATGGTATTATGTTAATGTACAAATTACTGAGTTCCTTACGTAGTTATTATTATACATATGGAATATACACATGTTTTAAGTAATTAATTGAATATGTATTTGTGAATGTATTTTGTAAAACCTAAAATACATCATACAAATACAAATGTTAGCAATTATTATTTTTAATTTCTCTGACTTGGTGAGCAAAGCCGTTTAACCCATTTAACTGTCTTTACTTAATTTCTTTCTTTTCTTTTCTTTTTTTTTTTTTGAGACAGAATCTCACTCTGTTGCCCTGGCTAGAGTGCCATGGCATCCGCCTCACTCACAGCAACCTCAAACTCCTGGGCTCAAGCGATCCTCCTGCCTCAGCCTCCTGAGTAGCTGGGACTACAGGCATGCACCACCATGCCTGGCTAATTTTTTCTATTTTTAGTAGAGACGGGATCTCGATCATGCTCAGGCTGGTCTCGAACTCCTGAGCTCAAACTATCCGCCTGCCTCGACCTCTCAGAGTGCTAGGATCACAAGCGTGAGCCATCATGCCCAGCCTCACTGTATTTATAATTAATTATAATTTCCTTCCTTCCTTCCTTCCTTCCTTCCTTCCTTCCTTCCTTCCTTCCTTCCTTCCTTCCTTCCTTCCTTCCTTCCTTCCTTCCTTCCTTCCTTCCTTCCTTCCTTCCTCCCTTCCTCCCTTCCTTCCTCCCTCCCCTCCTTCCTCCCTCCCTCCCCTCCTTCCTCCCTCCCTCCCTCCCTCCCTCCCCTCCTTCCTCCCTTCTCCTTCTCTCCCTCTCTCTCTTTCTCTTTTTCTCCTTCTCTTCCATCTTGTTCACTGACATTGTACTTTACATAATCTTATGGTGTTCGTGTAGCTCACAGAGTCTAACAGAATGTAATTCAAGGTTTCTCATGTGATGGCTTTTCCCTGTTTCCAACATAGTGACTACATTTGGTCATTTTTGTCCAAGTGGCTGGCTGGCCTAGAAGGATTACAGTTTAGTTTGGATGCTCTTTTATTAAAGAATCTGTGCTTGTCAGCTTCCCAAACCGGTCAAGTCTGAGACCAAATCCCCATAAGACTATGCACACATGCAAATGATATTCGTAAAGGCTCTCAGAGTTAATGGATGTGAAATCCAGAACAACCTCTCAGCTGGGGAAGTAGCCTTCTGGATGGATGTCAGTTTTAACCCAGTAATTACTTCCCCAGATTTCTCTCTATTTCTTTAAAAGTAGAGTATGTTCAAAACTGGACAACTGCCATACATTATTTCAAATCATGTTTCTTGAACTATGAATTAATAAAGTACAAATAAATTATGCCAATCTTGAATATATATTAAATTATCATATATGGTAAACATGAATGGAAATCAATTATGGGACTATTTAAGATACTGGCCAATAGCTACACAAATGCATTTAAAAAATTTCTCACTTTAATGAAAAAGTTTGTATTAACTGATAAGTTATGGAAACAGACTGTGTCAAAGAAGAGAATCTCTATAGAACTTTAAAGTCTCTAAAAGTATGAAGTAACTCTCCATATACTGGTATGAAAGATATTCACAATATATTACTATTTGAAAAGATTGGCATCGATTTGATATGGTACGTTTGATGTATAGAATGGGTAGATAGACATAGATAGATAGTCATATCTTATATACGTATAATATATGTTTTGAAGACAATGCCGGATCTTGGAAAGAATGGCTATGGATAGGAAGCAGATTTACTTATTAACCATATGATTGTCTGTTCTCTATATTTTATGCCATATATATTCATTACTTGTACAAAAAAAAATCTTGAAAAGAAAAAAAGAAAATATAGTACTCCATACTCAACAACTTAGGACTCTAAGAACAAAACCAAGCCTTTAACCCCTTGATTCAAAATTTAAACCTTGTTTCCTAATAAAATTGTTTTCTTTCTATTCATCACACTGCTACTTGGGACCACAGGCCTTTCATAAACTATTTTTATTGGTTTCTTCTCTAGTGTTTTTTGTTTTTTTTTTTAAACACTTTAATTAGTGACTGTGACCAATCATTCATGTTGTAGGGGTGATAGAATCAAGTATATGGAAAGGCAATGGGCCTTATTAATGAAGGGGATTTGGACTCACAATAGGCTTTTGTTTTGTCCAAATTGATGTCAGAGCTCATATACAAGGTCAATAAATCAATCACCTAATCAGTTTATGATCTTTTCCATGAACTTTAATTGCACAAAGAAATGGTTGGTATTTCCATGCCCTAGGGGCTTTGTTCTGCATTATTTCATGATGAAAACTTTGGTATTGTTTTTTGATGCTTGATATTCTACTTTGTAAGAGTTCTCATGCCAAACAACAAACTTACTTCTGGTGAACATTTTATTTACTATTTTTAGATTAGTCATATATAAGCTAGAAAAGATTCAATACAATATAAGTTACCTAACCAAAACAAACAAAAAAAATAAAATTTAAGTTTCTGTTTTCTCACTTGCTTACTCTTATGAATCTTATTTTCTATGTGAGCAAGATCCCTTTTTTATCTGGTTTCTTATCCAGCTCTTAGCTTTATATAAATTCCATAGAGCCTTTAAACTGCTCTTGTAACACTGTTAACTCTCAAACTCTCCAATTTTCTCTTGTTCCTGCTATCTCAGTCACCCAAATTTATACAATAAACCTTTGTCCCTCCACTTGGCTGTATGAGCTAATGAATAAAATCACAAAAGCTTTGGGACTGTTTGCAGGATAATTACATGGTCTAAACTGGAAAGTGATTACCAACAGCAGAGGGCACGTGGAGGGCACTTTTATATAAGGAAGACCTATAAGAAGCTTGAAGGCTGGCATGATGTATTTGATAAAATGTAATTAAATATTCAGGCCATTAGAAATATCACAAATTTTTATTAGCTTGGTTTGATAATACAAATCACAAAGAGCCAGGCTTGAAAAAATTTCCAACACTTAAAAAATTTGGAGAGATGTAGCAGCTAATGGCAGACCAATGTTTCTATTAAAACAAGAAAAAATAAATTCATAAATCATTTTCCATAGGGAGCTTTACAAGGAATGAACACTAGATGAAATAATGTTCCAGAGGGTGAAGAACCTTCTGTGCTCCAGTGGTTCCCAACCTCCCCACTCCCTGCTCCCTCTGTCCCCAGGGTCATTTGCTGATTCTGTGGGTAAGCTAATGATTGGGCTTAGTGCTGACAGAAAACTTCTGTTGGGGGAAGAAGAAGCTAAAGTAGTAATTTTAGTGGTCATGTTAAAATAGAATGACAATTTGGAAACTTGAGGCTAATATTATCCATGGGACATTTGCTGACTATGAGGTACTGCAGAAGACTAGGAAGTTGGGACTAGCCTTCAAAAAGGCAGAGTAAAATTTCTGGAAATTTTACATAGTATAGGAAGCCAAACCTTTCTACAGGGGGAGGAGGATAGCCCGAATCTCACTGCCAATCTCCACCTCAAGATATTTGCCAGATTTTAAAGCCATATTGACAAGAAGTTGGGAAGCTGGCCTGGATATCTTTGATAGTCAGAGCTCAATCTTCTGCAGAAGTTCAAGACTAATGAGCTAGATACCCGCTAGTTTCTTTTTCTATAGCAAAGGAGATATATGCTAGAACAACAGGGTTGACCCAGAGGTAAGTAGATCCAAACTAAATCTCTAAAGCAATCCAGAGCCAGTTTATGCTCAAATTTAATTGATATGATCAGCAACTCAGATTACTGCCTAACAGAGGAAAGGGGAAACCCTCTGGTAGAAGGTAACATCATCTGGAGACTCTGAGCTTCTTATGAACACAGTGTTTGTCCTGTGATAAAACATAACAATCAGATAGCTGCAAAAATGTGACTCCCCATGAAAAGGAAAAATAACCTACAGTAAAGACACAGGTAATTGAGATGTAGTTAGCAGTCTGATTCTGATTTTGAAATAGCTGTTCAAGAAATGTGTTTGAAATATGGTCTATAAAGTAGATAAAAAGTTGTACAAAATAGGTGAAAGTATAAAGATAGCATCAGAGAATTATCTATAGAATGATCAAATTGATATTCTACAACTAAACAAAATCTAAAATTATCAATCAAATAGATGAATTTATTAGCATATTGGATGTGTAAGATTAGTAAAGTGTATAAGTGACCAATAAGACATAACCTGAATTGAGGCACAGAGTAGAAAAAGCATGGAAATCACTGAACAGCAAAATTATCAGACATGCTAGAACTGAAGTACCAGAAAAAGTAGAGAAAGAATAAGACATAAATAACTATTGGAGTATTCATGGTCATGAATGTTTCAATCCTGTTGGGAAATATCAACTTATATATTTCAAAAGCTCAGAAAACCCAGAGTAGGCTAAGTAAAAAGATAAAACACATCTGAATATAGAAAAATCAAATTGTTGAAAACCAAGGACAAAGAAAAATCTTCAAAGCAATCAGAAAAATAAAAGACACACTACCACCAAAGGAGCAAAATTATTAACTTCTCAGTAGTATTGAAAACCAGAAGACAATATAATGAAATCTTTACATGCCAAAAGAAGATAATTAAATTATAATTCCATACACTGTCAAGATATCATTCAATAAAGAAGGTGAAATAAAGCATTTTCAGACAAACAAAACCTGAGAGAATAGATCAGCACCCAGCCTGAATCAAAGAAAGTAACTAAAGGAATTTTTATTTAGGTAGGAAGGAAAAAAACTTAAAAATAAAAACATGGAAGAGCAGGAGGGAATGAAGAACAAAATAAAGTATGTTGGTAAACATAAATGAATATTGACTATACAAAACAGTCACTCTTACACCTAAATTATATGTAGAATTAAAATGCCTAACAGCTATAATGCAAAAGATCAAATTATGGAAAATAGACTTCAAAGGTTCTAGGATTTTAGCAGTATTGAAAAATTGGCAACTTCTTTTGCCATTGTCTCTGTGATTATTCTATAACTCTGTTATTGTTATCTGATACTGCCCAGGGTCTTTTTCCTCTAACCCCAGGCTGATAGATGAACTTACTTTTTATTCATAAAGAATATTTTGACTTTTTCATTTTGGTAGTTAGTCATAATAAAATTATAGATTGTGTCTTCCAAAAAGCATGCATTGGAAACTTAATTTTCAATGCACAGTGTTAGGAGGTAAGGTCTAATGAGAGGTAATTAGGTCATGAGGGAAGAGTGAATGGATTAATGCCTTTATCAAGGGAGTAGCTACATTACAAATGGGTGAGTTTCACCTCCTTTTACTCTCTCTCTCTCTCTCTCTCTCTCTCTCTCTCACCCTTCTGCCATGGGATGACCAGCAAGAAGATCCTTGCAAAATGACAGCACCTTGATATTGGATTTCCTAGCCTCCAAAACTGTAAGCCAATTAATTTATGTTCCTTATAAACTCCCCAGCTTGTGCTATTCTGTTATAGCAGCACAAAACACACTAAGACAGACTATTACAAAAAATACCTATTTTTCTTCAGAAATGGAATTTGGAAGAGGTGTATTCTTTACACTGAAGTAACTTATGATGTGCATTGTCAACTCTTAGCAGGTCCTATTTCTTTATCCCGTATTACAGCCAGAGCTTTTCTCAATTGGTATTTGATTTCTTTATGTAGTTCCTAGACTTTTCCCTTTTTTTTTGTTTTTCTTATCTCTGTATTACCTAAACATTTATAGCTGTTAATACAGTCTTTCATATATTCTGAAGGTTTGCCCTGAGTGGACTACTTTATGTCCTCTGAAATTTGAAAATGATTAATATATAACCCTCTATACATGGTATCAAGTAATATTTAAATTGTCTTGATCCCATGAGGAAGATCTCAGAATGTAATGACTTCTTTGATGATGGTTCATGACACATTGTGGATGTTCAAAAGCAATGTGGTTACTTTTTTCAGAGAATTGAAAAGGGGACCTAAACCTAAGAGTCTAGATGTTGTCCCTGATGTTGGGAAAAAAATTATAGTTTGAAAACACATTATGGAACTTATCACAAGAATTAGTCATATGGAGATCAATGCACTATTTTCTTGTTCATTTTCTTCTACTTTTTTCCCCACTCTTTTCCCTAGTTTTGTTAGTACCAATAAAACAGAAAACTGGATTTAGTCTTAATTTTTAATGTAATTACTCTAATTATCAATTTTCCTTCATTACATTAAATGTCATAGATAAAGATTTCATAAATTTTGATCAGAAAAATAGTATTTTTAAAAACTCAGGGTTTTTGGATAACTTAGTTGAAAATTTTTTATTTGTCTAAATATTCCAAATGAAGATCTTGTCTGCCTCAAATGACCCTGACCATAAGTAAAATAATGTTAAATAATAAATATCAAGCATGAAAAAGGAGACAGAAAATCACGTATCTAAAACAAATATTTCAGAAATATTTACCTAACCAGAGAAAATTGTTTTAGGAAAACTATTTTATGAATTTAATTTTAATTATTTTCATTTTCCTTAATTTCCTTCCAGCAATGAAAAACTATTTTCCATATGGTTACTATATTTCTTTGCATGAAAATTACATTCTTGGATGGACGCATCATTTGTTGTTGTTTATGGAGTAATGCGGTCTCATTGAGGTGGTAGTTGAGAGTGTATCTTGGATGTGACCAACAGGACACAGCTGTTTTGAGGAGAATCAGGCAGGCATCATGTCCCCCAATGCATTTCTCATTTAGCCATGAGCCTGGTTTAGGAATAGGATGAGCATTGAGTACAGGACATGAGAATTGGATGAGATGCAGAAAGGCTTAGATACCATGGAGGGGAAGGGAGATAAATAGGGCTGGGCAAACAAATAAGGTGGTATCAAGGATGAGGTAAGGATTAGAGATGAATTCATCCAGGCATTTCAGAAGAGGAAAGGCAGGAGAGAGAAAGTTTGATTTGCCTCACTTTAAAATTTGTAGCTCTAGAATTGTATTATCCAAGAGGGATGAAAACTTCTAAGTATGTTACTCTGGTTTCATTCTATGTTTTTCAATAACAAAACTGTATGAGCTTTCAGAAACCAACCATTTAGCAAAGATATAATTATGATAAACAGTTCTGAAAATGCCAATCATGTTCTGTAAACTTGGAGCCTATAAACAAATCAGAAGATAAAAGAATAACAGGCAAAATATACTCTGATTTCCCTTCCTCTTATGTGGCAATCTGAGTGTGAGGAATAACTCTGAGACAAATGGTTCTGTTACCTTTTGTTTGTTTGAAGAGAACAGAAGAAAAGTATAAATAGATAACTTGGGTAAGAAAACATTTTGCTCAGCAAAAGTGAATAGAATGCATATTTTAAAGTCTAATCAGTTTCAAAAATGTATGCATAAAATTGTGACAAATAATTTTTATTGTTGTTTTTTTTCTGTATTATTTAGTGGGTGAAACCTTTGGACTTTTTTCTGTTGGTTGTAATAGTAAAACCAAAAAAATATACTACTTGAAAACTTGCAGTGATTATTTCCCTTGGATTAGCCAAACCATATGGAATAACAGTTCTCTTCAAAAACAATGTGTAGCTTATTTTGAAGAAAATGTGGTTATCATTAATGTTACTTTTTATTTTCCTCCAATCTTCTATCTGGTTCAAGTACTGAATTTTAAATTTTTGTTTGGTAAGTTTATTGCAAATGTGCCAAAATTTGACATCTGCAATTTTTAGTGTATGCTATGTTAAGAAAAACAATGTGTTCTTTTAATTAGGTATGATTTCAGACCCATAAACAAAGTAATGAAGCAATTTTTTATTTTTGCTTCCCAGGAATGGATGTTCACCCAGACCAGTAGTTCTCCCAAGGTTAGCATATTTGAATTGAGATTCACTTGGGGAACTTCTGTAAGTTATAATTCCTTCTTTTCTCCCCCCCAAGACTTTTTTCAGCTTCCTTCCAGACATTTTGCTGTGCCTTATGTTAAGAACTATTGACAGGCATTATGCTACATTCTAGAGGTACATTACTCTTGCCTTTGAGGGCTTCTAGTTTTCAATTCGGACAAGAATATCAATAATATAATATAGTGGTATGAGTGCTCTTATAGATAAAATGAACCTTATGGAGCCAGAATCTAAAGCAAACTTATGGGTTAAGGAAAGCTTTAAGAAGTGACATCTGAGTTGAGGGTTAAAAGATGACTAGAAGTTAACTGGATATAGAAAAGGGTTTTATGTGTGAGGGTGTATGTATTTAGTAGTCTTGTTTGAAATTTAGAATTATTACAGGGAACATTCTAAACCATTGTGTATTCTGAGAGTATACAAAAGTATGAAGGGGTGAGGGTCAGAATATATTGAATATATTATTGTAGTTTATGGAAACAGTGCATGATGAATGAAGTGGAAGAAGACACGTTCAGTTCATAATCAGTCATACGCAAAGAAAAAAAATAAAAAAAAAAAAAAAAGAAGACACGAGGTAGGAGCAGATGATGAAGAGCTAAAGAAAGGAACTCACCCTTTATCCTGAAAACTGTGGGATGATTTTAAGCAGTAGTGCTACATAATCATATTTGTGATTTTGAATGATTAGTGATAACAGAGAAGCAAGAGGCTAGAGAAAATGAGACTGACGTAGTGTCAGTCCAGCTGTGCTACTATAACAAAATACCCGAGAATGAGTAACTCATAAAGAAAATAAATTTACTTTTTCACATCTTGGAGCCTCAGAAGTCCAAGATCAAGATGCTGGCAAGTTTGATTGTCTGGTGAGGGCTGCTCTCTACGTCCATGGTGCCTTGCTGCTGTGTCCTCACATGGCAGATATAAACCATGGAAAAAAGTAAACAAAAAATCCAGGCCACATAGAGATTGTTTGCATTGAGTTTCTGGTCGTAATTTCTAAGTTCTTAGTCTACAGCTCTTTCTTGAAATTGGTTAACTATTTGAATATATTTACTGGTATATAAACTAATACTTTTATTATTTTGCCCAATTTATAATGAGTTGATTTTCTGTTGTTTGTAAAATGTTGGATTCTGACTAATAAACAAACACATGAAGAAATGTGGCTAAAAAATGTCATGTGTCATATCCAATTAGATGATGTGAGAGCATAACATTTAAATTATTTTTTCCTATCTCCTATTTGTAATGACTCCTAAAATTGAGAGAAATGGCACACCACATTAAATTGAGTATCATTCTAAATTCTCTTTTTATGCATTTGTGTGTGTTCTGTGTACAGATCTGACAGATAGCTATTATTATGTTTAAGAATAAATAACAATTACAGTATTTGAAGGATAAAACTCTACAGGATTATGACTTTTCAGAGGCTTGCATTTGTAACTGGGCCTGTGTGAGTGGGATCAGTTTCATGATGGGGCCATCATTTTGCCAAATGCAAAAATAGTTCATTAACAGCACATGATTAAGAGCCAAGTAACCCTTCCAAACTACAAAATGGAAAAAAAAATCTGTGGTAATTCTAAGGTAACATTTCTCTCTGAAGGAAAGAAAAAGAGCATTTGGAGTCCTCAGAACTGTGTTCAACCTAAAATTTGTTATGAGCTTTCTCACTTTACCACTATGAAGAATGAGCAGGAAAACTTGGAGCAGGAAGTGACTTGTTAGTACATGAAGAGGCTGATATAGTCAGAGTCTAATAATGGTTGGCTAACATGGAGAGACTTTGAAGGAGAACTTAAATAAAACTTGTAAACTCTTAGAGATTTTCCTGTGAGTAATAACTACCGACAGATGTGTACAGATGAACAACAGCTTGAGAAGATGCTCAGGCCATTTTTCCTCCAACTTGGTTGTTTATAGCCTTATTGTCTAGGAGTGACGATTACAGATGGAGAAAACTTGGACTGACTTACAACTGGAAGTTCTACTATTTTGATTCAGTAGAAATAGTTGAAAAACATTCAATAAAATTTTTGGATGATTTATTTCATTCACTAAATATAATCTATATGAAACACACTTCATTAGGAGCCATGGGATACAAAGATGTAAAGTAAAGTGGCACTTTATCTAAAGCCTAAAGTTTTGTAGGAAAGATGACATGACTGTATAGCTTTATGCTAGCTTTTTGTCAGGAAAGAGGCAAGGTTAATTGTAATTTGTAACAAAAGAGAGGCTCCACCAAAGCACTACATGAGATCAGAAGAGGAGGGGGTGGTTGTCTGGGCACATCAAGACGGGTGCCATGGACAATGTGGGGTTTGAGTTGAGCCTTCAACATGAAGAGGAAAGAAACATGGTAAATATCATACCATGCAACTGTAGGAAATCAGTATTAATATTAGTTCAATCTTGGTTGGTATATAGAGTATTTGTCAAGTCTTACTTTGAGTGAGGTTACGTTAATACATTGATCTTTTGAGGGCATCTTGTATGCCTGCCTAGAAGTTTAGAGTTTCTTCTATAGTTAAGTGTAAGTCTTCAAAGACACTGAGCAATAGAGTGACATTATCAGAGCTTGGTTTTAGAAATAAAAGTGAGCTGAATTTTAATAAAATAAGACCAAGAGATACTATAATTAGGAAGCCCAATTGGAAGACTATTGCTAGAATCCAGCAAATAAGTCATAAGACTCCAAAGGGTAGTAATGGGAGCAAAGCCCAGCTTCAGTGGAAACTGAGGAAAGGGAGTCACTGAGGAAAGGGAGTCAGCACACAGGAGGAGAGGGCCAGAAATTAGACTTACTATTAAGACAGTCTAGAAGTCTGTATGTCTACACCCTTGTGTTAATGGTACCACTAGACTCTCTATCCACATTTTTACCAGGAAGAAATAACATTAGGAAGAGAATAGTTTTAAAATAGGAAAAATGATAATGAAAACCAAAATTTACTTACTAAATTTAGGCAAGTTAAAAATATAATATTTTTGTCTTTTGATATTAGCAATTTCCCCATTATAATATATGTCTAAGTGTGTCATGAGGAACCTGAAGATAAAACTTGAACTCTTTATGAAGAAAAAGCAACACATAAGGCATCATGAAATTGCCACCAGGAAAGCTGGAAGAATAAAACAAAGGATTTGTTCAAGGCAAATGTTCTATGGCATTTTAGGAAACTGAGTCTAAGAATTAGAAATACGCATCAACCATGTTAAGTATTGGAAAGAGAAACTGGAACTCTCATATACTTCTGGTGGGAATGCAAAATAGTAGAATACTTTAGAGCATGGTTTGGTAGTTTCCTATATACTTACCTTGCTATACCTTTTCTATGATCTGGCCATTCCACTGCAACATATTAATCCAAGAGAAAGGAAAGTTAAAAAAGAAGCCATGCATACTGTATGGTTCAATTTGTAGAAAAGTTAGAAATGTAGTTATCTGTAGTTATGGAAACTAGATCAGTGGTTGCCTGGAGCTGGGGCATGGAGGCATGGTAAGGTAGGAATTAAAAGGAGCATAAGGAAACTTTTGGGGCTGATGGATATATTCACAATTTTAAGTGTGGTGTTGGTTTTCACAAGTTTATTATATGTCAAAACTTATCAAATTGTACGCTTAAATATTTACAGTTCATTGTAATCTAAATATACTTATTTAAAGCTGTTTAAAAAAGAAAACAAAATGAAAATTTTAGTGTTTATAAGAATCATGGGGAAAGTTTGCCCAAAAGATTCTTTATCTAAGTATTGGGTGAACCCAAAGATCTTCATTTAAAAATAAACTCTCCTAGTTGATCCTGATGCAGTTTGTCAGAGCCCCAACCTTAAGAAATAATGCTCTCTGTAGATTTCTGCCAAGACCACAATCCTCAGTTCCATGTGCCCAAACCAAAAGTTATATGCTACTTATACAGAGAAAAAGAGTGAAAATCAGATACAAAGGCTCAGGACAATTGCAACAAATTTGTTTGCTGTGCCCAAGTTTGTACTTGTTAGGTAATGGCATGTAGCAAGTTGATCAATGGTGTGATTTAAGTGCACAAAGCAAAAGAAGAAAGAAAATTTATGTAAACTTTTTGAGCCTTTCTTTTTTTATACAAAACTGGTGATAAGTCTTTTCATAATTTTTAAAGAATTAATGTGTATAAAAGCACATACTCCAATGCCCCTCAACTTTTAGAAAGTGAGTAGGATTGATGTTTACTTTTAAAAGTCCTTATTTTAAGGTTTTGAATTGTTTTATTTTCTTTTAATTTTGTCTTTTTATTTATATTATTGCTAAATTTATTTCTATTTTATTAGTAGTTCCTCTTTAAATTTTGTGAGAACATTTACGTGTGTCACTTGAAAGACTGTCTTTTATCAGAAAAAGAGGCTAGATTTACATATGTGTTTAAGCCAATGTTGATTTCTTTTTTCCTCTATGGTCACAGAGCAGGGCCTTTAAGTCAGCAGGCTTTAAAAAGACCTCAAAACCAATCTTATTGTCCCAGATTACCATGTTCAAAGTCCAACTTTGGAACATCTGGCTCATTATCAAATGAAAATCCTGAAGGGGTCTAAATGAATGAACCCATCCATTGTTCCTTCTATGCAGTTAACTGGTAATCTTCTAGGGCATCCTGAACAACAGGCTACCTGTTTGAAATGGCCATCTATGTTGATGATATTTTAGTCTATTTTCCCAGCGCCACCATACGTAATCACCTCTTATTTTTTTGTTATTTTAAAATATTAAGGGAGTACAAATGTTTTTGTTACATGGATCACTTTTGTAATGCTTGAGTCATAGCTATAAGTGTGCCCTTCAACCATAACCACCTCTTCTGAATCATTTTGGGAGGATCATAACCACACCATCTCCAGCTGAGATTCTCTACATGGGCCCCAAGTTGGTAGGATATTTTCTTTTCTGGCAGGGACCCTAACTGGTTGAAATAAATCTCAGTACTCTCTGGGACTAGAAAGCATTCTGGAAAACCAAAGCTATAGAGCACATCAGTAAATGATACTCAGAATTTTATATCTCACTTCCTCACCCTAATCGCTCCTCAAATAAAGATTCTTTTAGCTACCCAAGAAGAATTATAGGTTCTTTAGTGCTGAGACCAATTTTCTTTGATCCAAGCTAGATATCTATGGACATCTGGATATCCTGGTACCTTCAGGGTGGCTTTCCTCAGTTGTACAGTCTCCCAGTGACTGCCCTACAATCCATGGTATAATGTTCTTGCTACTCAGTATGGATTCCATTTCCTAAATGTTCTCATTTCAACCAGTCTAAGGTAAGGATAGCACTTATTTAGATCTGTGTAGATCAAATCAAATTCTTGATAATTCCCAGCAAGCAAATACTTTCTTCCTCTCCTTAGCCATGCAATGGGCTCTGTTACTTCATCTTAGTTGAGGGCATCCCTGTGGCTTCCCCAATGCCTAGCCCAGGAATAATAAATTGATCCATTCGTGCTTGTGGAGTGCTATTTATTCTTCAATTATAGCTTATGGTGTATTGTGGATAACTGGTTTTCTCTTTACCTTTTGAGAACTGTAACTGTGTCTGATTCATCTCTTAAATCCTCACAACTTAGCATAGCCTTGGGGTGAATTTAGGTGCTTAGTTGATGTTTTATAATTGCTTCATTATCTAATGATTCTTTATGAAACAAAACAGTTTGAAAAATTCAAGAAACACTAATTTCATTCAATTTCCTTTAATGAGTACTTGTTACAATAAGAGGTATAAAGTCCTGTTCCCAAGTCCAAACCACTTTTTAACTTAAACCTTGAGTTTTCTGAATTACTTACCATGAAGTAATTCTCTTTATACCTGAAAAAATGGTTTTATTGAAATGTTTGAGATTAAAAAAAAATGTATTGCAAGAAGCATATGACAAACATTTCAAGAGTAAAAAATTAGTTGTAAAAGTAACATAATTTACCAGTAAACCCACATTGTCTACAAATGTGCAAAGCCTTTTGATGTAAAAGGTTTTGTTTGTTTGTTTGTTTTATACTGAGCACCAATTTTTATAACTTAGCTTCCCATGGAGAGGTAACTGCTTACATGCATTTTATTTATCCATTACATACATTCAAGGCTCAATCCTTTTGATGAGATCACTGTTTACCACTCTTAGATTTGTATTGCAATAAATCCGATGACAAGGATTTTTTTTTTGAAGGAGTCCAAAGTTAGCCAGAACTTTGAATGTCAAGATGAAAAAGCCTATAAGGTGACATGATTCCTTCAGTTCCTATCCCACAGGAGGCTAGCCCCACAATTTTCCTCTGAATGAGAATTCAGAAAATAAAATATTAAATTCGTGTTCAGAATTGTTTGATGATTGCTTTCTTGTGCGGATGTTTCATCAGTTCCTGATGTCAACGTGGCTCTCATAATTTTCTTTTAAGGTCAGGTTGTTGACTTAAGGTTGTTTAAACTTTGCAGTTTGGTTTTTGGATTTTCACTGAGAACGACTTTCCCGTGATCGTCTTCTAGATCCTGATTAGGAAGAATTGTGAATGTTATAAAACTTCAGAGTTTAAAAATATGATATTCTGTGTATAAGTATCTCTATCAAAGGCCATAGTTTCTCATTGTAATAAACTTTAGATAATGTTTTCTTAACAATATCCTTAGTTTATCTCAATGAAACCAAGATTACCTTTTGATCAAAGGTGTAGGAAAACAAAAATTTGAAATTTATGATTTTAATTTTTTAGAAAATTTGGATGGACTTGGATGTGTACAAGAAATCCTTGATAAGTTCTTCAGTTAAAAAATATTTGCACAATTGATCCTTAACTTTCAACGATCTATACATTGAATTGGCTTAAAATCAGATAGGCTTATAAAGTACATGGATAAGGCTTACAACTTCTTTTGACTCTTAGTATTTAATTATCTCAGAAATTCAAATTCATAATTCCAAGCTTGTAATTCACTCTAGGTTCCACAAGGGAAGTCTTTGCTCTTTCAATGTATCAGAATGTAAGGTAACTAAATGGAAGAATTAGAAAATGCACATAGTATAGTTAGGAAGAAAATTGTAGTGCATATATGATATATAATATGTATAATCCACACATTTATATAAAGATTTATGAATAGTTATACAGTTTTCTGTATGTGTACAATTTTTATTTACTTATGTCTCAAACTGTAGCCTCATCTCATGTAATAACATTTTTAAGGTTTTAGGTCTGCCTGCAACCTATATTTGTTTGGCTCTTGTATTCAAACACTTCTTTTTGACTTAACTCTTACAGACACAAAGTTGATTGTGTATTCTTAACTTGTATACACTCAATTTTGATATATATGTATGGATTATACATTTGAGTTTACCTCAGTGATTCAATGTATGGATTATACATTTGAGTCTACCTCAGTGATTCAATGTGCCTTGCTTGCAGTTTACATGAATATATTTGCATTTCCCTTAATATTTGTTATTCTTAGATTCTATTAATAGTGCAGAACATGAGCAATTTATTTTCTGATTCTTATCATCAAAATCCTTTGTATCAAAGCTAACTTTTCTCTCTGACAGACAACAAAATCCAACAAAATACATGAAAATACTCTCCTCTTCTTTTATTTCTTTTAACATAACAAAATGTGCCATATACACACACTACTACAGTCAGTACACTTACCTTGAACTCTTCTGTTGGTTTGTATCTTCCTCACAGGTGTGTCTAAAATTAAATTATTGTAGTTAGAAATACTTTTTGATTATGGCTAAAATCAGACAGGAGACACAGGTAAAAAGAAAATTGTAAAGTTTTAAATAGGTGTTACTTAAACATGTAGTGTTTTTTTGGGAGGTAGTAAATTTTATGATCCTTACAGTTTCATATTGACAATGGACAATTAGACATTTGTTTTCTGTATATCATAATGAATGTTTCCTAATTGGAAAACACATTATTTCATTATGGCATTTGGACGCCCACATAATGTGCCATTTTTACACAGAGCAAATGATTTATATAACTTTTTTCACCTTTTTTGTGAAAAGCATTACTTTATGATAAAGGGATATTTACCATTATAGAGAGTTTAATACAAATGCCTTCCCAGAGATAGCCACCCAGCTCTGTGGACATCCCTATTTGTAATGTATCCCTTTGCAAAAATTCTCACTATAGATCAATTTGTGACGGCTTTTTTGTAAATGAGGACAACAAAATAGCATTGACTGGATGACTCTAGAAATATAATTATAAGCAATTCAGGAAAAATGTGCCCATATCATCCATCATGGAGATCGATCCTATAACACCCTTTAAAAATTAACTAGTTAAAAATAATAAAAGCTTTCACATTTATGAACAGCAAGTGTTTCATAACTATGCAGTTTTTTTTTTGTTATAGTTGACTTCAGGTTTATGTGGTAACAAAATATTGGCTTATAAAAGATTGCCAAGAGGAGATGGACCTAACCTTTAATTAGTGAGTAAGAGCATTGTTTTTAATAGGTTTCTTATATTCCAAATAGTAAATTATTATACAATTTAACAGTGGACTGAGGCGGGGTACGGTGGCTCATGCCTGTAATTCTAGTATTCTGGGAGGCTGAGGCAGGATGATCGCTTGAGCTCAGGAGTTTGAGACTCGCCTGAGCAAGAGTGAGATCCCGTCTTTGCTTAATATAGAAAAATTAGCCAGGCATCCTAGTGGGCTCCTGTTATCTCAGCTACTCCGGATTGCTTGAGCCCAGGAGTTTGAGGTTGGTATTAGCTATGATGACATCACTGTACTCTAGCCAGGGCAACAGAGTAAGACTCTGTCAAAAAAAAAAGAAAATTAAACAAATAAATAAGGATTATAGAACTATTTGCAAAATCATTTTTTAAAACAAGTGTACTCAAATTTCCTTTCATAATTTATTAGCATCCACTTAATGAGGTTTTGCCAATTTATTACTGTTTTGCTATGATAATATTCCAGAATAAAAAAACATTCATTTTGGCAAACAAATATTTTAAAAGAAAAGCTTAATTAAAGTGCAGAAATCAGGTGTGCTCCCAGCAGCTCTCTGCTATCTCAAAATGAAGGAAAGTTGTATTCATGTTTAGAACAGCAAAATGTGGGAAGATAAACCTGAATAATTTGGCACAGATGTCCCCTCTCTGCCTAAAGTATGCAAAGTGCTTCAGCTCAATTATTTGGAAGTTTCTTTTGTTTGGTTGTTTGGTTTTTTGCATTTTTACATGGCTATGACTATAGAGATTTAAAGTGGGTTGTACAATATTACTGTATTGACCATGTTAATATTAATTGATGATAATACTGATAGTAACAGTATTCGCTGACAGCTTACTATTGCTGAACATTGTTCCAAGAGCTTTCCAGATGTTCAGTCATTTGGATGTAGGTAACATTACCATTCCTTCATTTTTGAGATGAAGGAAATAAGGTGGGAAAGAGTCAACTAACTTAGATTTAAGTCAGAGCTCAGACTGGAGGCAGACCTATAACTTGATCCACTATTCTTTACATGGGCTATAAATTTTAACATATTATATTGGCAGATTTGCAAAACCTTCCAAAATGACTTTTTTTTTTGGTGCTTACTTTCTTTCTCCATACCCTGTTATTCTCCTTTATTTGCTTGAGTAGTTTAAGAATACATATTTCTATGTGTGGTAAGCATGAAAAATTCTATGAGTTTTGTGAGAACATTTTTAAGTTAAGAGTTTGGAAGTATTTGGGTGACAAATCACAACACCAGTACTAAAAAGTCCACTTGGTCATGTTAATAGTCAGTACTAAAATGATTGGGAAATACATTCAAATCATCAACATGTACTACCTGCACCACAATATTTACAATATGAACAGTTCAGATAGAAAACTCAGTTTCAGATAGAACTTATCAAAATGAAGACCATGGTTTAGATATGTATTAATTAACCAGACTCTGAAAAAAAAAAAAAAAGGTCCTGCATAATGTAATTTATATCACCTTCTTTGTAAATCAATGCCTCTTAGGATCTAGACAAAGGGATACTTGTGACTCAGTGATGACCTGTGGTTTTAGATGGCTAAAAAAGAAAATTAGCATCTCCAATGAATGCTGATACTGGTAACTTTACTGTGTATTCTGTCTTTCCTATGAAAAGCAAAACCTTGGAAATGTTTGAAGAAAGACTTATGATGTGGCATTGTAAAAACTGATGCCTTATAGATATGTACAGAGACCTACACTGGGAACTAAAGGAATCAACCTCTCAGATGAACAGAAACAAAGGATAGGAAAGAGTCCATTAACTAAAAATTGAATATCATATTCTCTTAACTTATAGCAGTTGTATCTTTTCTTGGCTGAAGCAATTCTTTAGCACTTAGCTGCATTTTTTATAATAACTCATTAAAAGGGGCTTATTAAAGGGGGAAAACATACTTACCTGAAATTTGAACCTAAATGAATTTAAAGTAATATAAACAGGTACAACTGCTAGTTTATTCATTGTCTAAAAAGCACTACCATTCTACAAAGCTGCTTACTATGGCAAGGACTTAAAAAAAGAATTCAATTTAATCTTCATAATGTATTTGTCTTTTCCCTCAGATTTTAAAATGTTTTCCTAGAAGACACTTAAACATTTGGGGGTAAATAGTGAATTCTGGATTAGACCTAACATGAATCTTTGGTTCCATTATGCCTTGGGCATGCCATATATTCTTTGTGTTCTGAAAGGAAATCTTGTATTTTAAGACATACATATTTCTAGTGAGGGAAAATTCAATCATTGTTTAAATAAAAAATATATTTTTAGTATCACTGACAAGTCTGCAAATACTATGTAAAAGATTTTATGTATATTAAAATATATGATATAGAAACAATAATTGCCAAAAATAAACAGGTCTCAAGATAATTTATATCTTCTTGGACACAGCAGTGCAATTTTTTAAAAGTAGCAGAAAAGTATCTGGACTGTATTTTGGATAAATACCACACTTCCATTGTGTTTCTCAATATAGTATATTTCAAAGAGCATATTTGGTTTTTCTAAATAATTTACTTGTTTCTCTAAAATATTTTTTCAGCCTAATAATTTTATTGTTAATAAAATCAAGTAGAAATCCATTTTTCAAATGCCAATGATCCAAATTATATTTTATTAACATTTAATATTTCTTTGAATAATTACCATTTAGAGTTTGTGTAAGATTTGAATTCTTTTTTTACTTTGCTTTTGAAAGTAAGTCTATTTAATGCCATAGACAGAGAACATTCCATAAAAGATTAAGATTAATTTTATATGCAAACAGTTTACATCTCCAGGTATAGATTATCGCTCAAACTGTTAGAAGAAACAAATACTCATTCCCAAGCATGTAGTTTTGGAAGAGACAGTTAACTAAATGCACTCTTTTGGGGAATATTTATGCACTTACAGAATCCAAAAACATGCCTTTATCATTGTTATGGGGGCAGTGAATACATTTTTAAAAAATATAAAATGTATGTCAAATTTGGGCTTGTTTAACAACTAGAAATTTAAACATTGTTCCCCTTTCACATACTTAAAATATCTTTACAATTATCTGAATCAAAGCAAAAAAAAAAAAGTATTCATTGCTCCCCAACCTTTAGACCATAGAACTTTTTAAAGACTGTTTAAACTAGTAATCATTTCTTCATAACTATTACTTATGCTGCCATTAAACCAATCCATCTGTTAAGACAACAGCTGATGTTGCCCTGTTTTTAACCTAATTAAAAGAAGAATCTGCTTGCTCAGTCTTTAAAAAGTTGAAGAACTATCACCAGAACCTATTAAGGGGGTTAGTTGTCATCCTTTTACTAACCTCCCTGAAGCAGTCTTTTAATATCTTCATCTTCAAATAAATGACCATCACCACCTTCAATGAATTTGGTGACCTTGGTGACCTCTGAGAGGATACATGTTTATAGCAGAAGTTGGTTTATATAACAAAAAAGACAGCAGATTTGATGTGAAAAATAATGGCATCTGCCCAATAATGAATTCCAGACCAACACTTAGTTCTTTCACAGTTTTTAGGGGTGTGTTTTGATAAACTAATTTTCTTATAAAGCTGTTGAACATTATACTGTGTAACAAAACAAATAATGACTGCCCTTTATTCTTCACTTCATATTTTCATGATTTTTTAAATGTTGGTATGGAACTTGAACAATAGAATGAGATAGAGTAGAAACATATACAAGGCCTCAAAGATTATTTTGGGCTTGGATACAGAGAGCTTAGGTAAAGTTATATTTTGATTTTTCTAGAAAAGCTCACCTTCTTGCAACAATTTCTTCAGAGTTTCTTCTGTATCTCCATCTCCAGTAGAAATCCTAGTGTATTTTATTTCAGGACCTAAAAGAAAGACAATTTAAAAAGGTCTAAAAGGTCTAAAACAGGGGTAGGCAAACCTCTTCTGTACAGTGACAGAGAGTTAGTATTTTACATTTTTGGGCCATGTTGTCTGTGTTGCAGCTGTTCAACTCTGTCACTGCAGTATAAAAGCAGCTATAGACATTATGCAAATGAATGAACATGACTGTGCTCCAATTTATTTATTTATTTATTTATTTATATAAATAAGTAGCACAGACCATACTTGCTGACTACTTGTTTAAACAAATACTTATAGAAATAGCTGAATTTAGAATTTGAGACTAATTGATAGGTCACAGACTGATACAAAGGTTTATTAAAATTATCAATAAATTATTTTATACAAACTTGCATATATTTTTGTACATAGATGTATGGACCTTAAGATTAATGAAAGCTCAAAGGAGGCAACAATTTGTCTTTCATGATTCAGTGACTCATTAGTAAACAGTAAAGAGGCTATATCATATAATATGAATATGTACACAAAGTAAAAATACATGTTTATAGATTTATTTATAAATTTCCAATATAGAGTAAAACATAGATTACATATGTAAAATAGCATCATTTTTGCCAGAAAAGAAATGAAGTACCTTCAGTAACCATTATGAAAATGACTTAGGTTCTTCAGTGTTTCTTATAAAGATAATTTAACATTAACTATTGTTTGACAATCTGGGCATATATCCATGTATGGAATTAAAGACTACCTGTAATGATTCGTTCTTCCCGTGTCTCTTTTTCTGTTATTTCCACAGGTACTCCATCAATGATTTTGGTGTACTTTTTAATAATTGGCTCTGAAAGTAGGGAATGAAAAATGTATTTGATTTATTCTCATATGGTGTCTATGAGCGCTGTTCAGAAAGTACCCAGCCATGTAACCATTCTCGTTATGTTAACACTGGCTGGATACTTTCTGGACAGCCCTCATATACTTGTATTGGCTAGACATTTTAATGATTAAGTACATATCTCAAAATATTACCATTTAGGAGTAAATCATAATCATTTTTGGAATATATCTCAAATAAATTCAGATCAATAGAGGTCTAAAAGGTAACAGTTCTGTCCTGAATCTTGGGTGAGGGGAGGGCCAGCTGTCAAGATAACTCTTCATGTCTCCCTTGTTTCCTGCCTGTGGAATGCATATTTAGTGAGAATCCAGGGAGCTGTACATCACTGGAATGGGAATCCTATAATAAATCTTAGTAGTGGCTTATTAGTCAGAGTCTTCTGCAATGGTTTTTCTTCTATGTCTGAGTCCAATATGTCCTCTTGTCTTGACATTAGTGTTATCATTATAATCTATAATCGTCATATGCATATGCAGAAATAATGACAGTTTTGTTGGACCTGGTGATTTAATGGTTTAGTTAATTCCACCTAAATCCATTAAAAGGTAAACTATATTTTATTTCTGACTGGCTAATAAGGACCCATAGCTGAGATAATTATTCCCATAATTTATGTAAAATAAAAATCAGGAGAAAATATCAGATGTTCAATATTTCTAAGCCAAGAGTATTTCAAAATAACCATAGTGATGCCAAGTAGGCACCAGGAAATACACATAACGCACCTCCATGGATCACTTCAGTTACAGTTTCACCTTCTTTAATCAGTCTGAGTTCAGGTTCACCTTCAATTTTGACCTTTGTTATTGTGGGTCCTGAGACATTATTTTAGGAGACAAATTATCATGTTAAATCAGTCCTTTAAATTGACCAGAACAGGAAATTTATTCCAACATTTGGTGTGACTCAAATGTCAAGCTAATTTTAGGCTCTATGTATGAAATCAGTTTTAAGCATTTCCCATTGTCTTCAAATTAGACAATATTTATGAGAACAAATGACTTGGTCTATTGGTGTGCTTCTAAAATTACTATAATCTGCTTTAGCATTTAAACAGATGTATAAATCCATCCATTCATTGGTAATTGTAAGGTATGATCACACAAAATATTGTACGTGGCTACGCTTTGTGAATCATATAGTATGTACAAATTTGAGTTGCTCTATTGATAACTGGTGGAGTTCTTACTTTAGCTTACTGATATTATCTATTACTCTTTCCTTATTAAAATTTTTCATTTATGTTTTGAAAATCACTAAGTACCTTACATTTTTGATCTAGTGGGCATAGGACTTAACATAGGGAAATCCCAATTTTATACTTACCTTAAAGATGCTGAGTTTCAAGTTTTATGGGAAAATGGACTTGAGTACTTACCTTCTATGTGATAATGATAAGAAACTAACTAATTAACGGTTAAACAGTCCCTCAAATGCAAAACTTAAACAAGTGTTGCATTTGGCTTACAAAATGATTTTGCTTCCAGAGAAAATCATTTTGAATGTTAGAAAGCTGCTTCCTGCATTAGTTAATTAAGACTGTTTTATATAGGAGTAAGAAAAATAAGGTTCAGTACATTTAACTCATACTTTAATATCCTTCAATAGTCAAATGTAACTGTATTTGCTTATCTTTGAGAAAATTTTTTGTCTATCTAGAAATTGTCAATGTACATCATTACAAAAGTTAAACAGTCTTTAACAGTCTAAAATAATGAAAATAAGAGTACAGTTCTTTCCAATCATAAATATTTCATGCCATAATATTTGATTTATGAGGCCAAGAGATATTGAGCATAAAAGATATTGAGTATAAAATATAAGGTCAGGTTTTTAAGGTGTAGAGAAAGTATACCTAAGGAGTTTAAGAACAGGAAATGAGTTAACAAAAATATATAAATTTATATTTCTTTAGAAAAGCCAAACTGAAATTTCAGAAACATGCTTTGTAGTTAAGCTCTATAAAGGTAGGAATTTTATAAGTTTGTTTCCCCCCTACTTATTCCCAGCATCTAGGAGACTACTCAACCACAATGGGTGCTTAGTAACTATTTTTGGATTGAATTTCAGTTGATTTATTCTTAATTATAAAATTTGGTTAAGTACCTTTTATAAGGAACATCTTAAAATTGTGACTTGCAGCTTAATTTATGTAGTAAGAATTTGAAAGTCATCAATGAATGTGAAAATGTTCAAACAATAAGAAGGAAATGTCAGTAACAATCTTAGAAGCTAGAGATAAACATTTGTTTCCTTTACAATGTGACACAGAAGTAAAATTTATGAATTTTTGAACTGAAGAGTTATTAATGAATAGGTGACATGGCCCCATTTTTCATCCATCTTCCCTTTACAGGCAGAAGGCAGGTAGAATTGATATTCCACTATGCTCCTAACCAAAGAAAGATTAATAGAGTAGAATTCTGCTGACACAGATTGAGAAGATAAGTTGAACGAAGAAGCTTGAAAGAAGAGAGAAGAATCTTTGAAAATAAGAAAAATGGCACAAGTACATGATTTAAGTTAAAGAATACAAAAGTTCAGGAAATCTAACTTTTAAAAAATGTTTTAAATCAATTGTATTAGCAAGGATCGTTTTGCCATTTTTCATTAAAATGATGGAGAAACATTTTTTCAACAAAAAATTCTGTGATTTAATTTCTTCTTAAAACACCAAATTCTCTTCATCAATATATAAAATTAATCAAGTGACTATGAGTATACTGTTTTTTAAAAGCACAGATTTGAAAGAATAACTTAATTTTAGGTGTCAAGAATGAATAACAATATAGATAACTAATTAGCTAGGAAATCAACATTTACTTATGTGTCCTCAATGTGTACGTTTTAAGTCATGGCTCACTTTAAAAGGCATAGACAAAAGTTTTCAAGAAGTTGCCATCTCAATCCACCGAATGAGAAGAAATATCAAAATCAAAGATAATCATAATAATAGTTTTCCTGAGATTTAATCAAAGTTATAATCTGTTCCTTTTTTGGAAGACTGCTTCTGTCCTTCTTATGGAATAAAGAAGATAGCAAGGTCTTTTCTCTGTGTCAAGGCGCTACATCAAGATGCTTAAACATGGAAGTAAATTCTAAAAAAGTCTGATTTCTGGAGATAATAAAAATACATGAAATGAGAGTAATGTTAAAGATGTTGAAGTTGGCTAATATAGTTGAGAGAAAAGTCACTGTTTATTTAATGTTCTAGTCTGAAACATCAGAAGAGAAGTATATATGTAAAATACATATATATGTGTTATATCACATATCAGAATATGTTCAGGACTGGGATTAAGCTGTCTAAGGATGACTCACTGCACAAGCTGCTTATTTCCTCTTCTGTTTCTAATGTTTTAATTTTAAAATATATCACGTGGAGTGGTAATTTCCAAGCTTTCATCAATGTACAGCTTCTATGCTTTCTTAGGCTGCAGAATGAAGAAATGCCTGCACTTTTTCAAAAGAGTTTTTTGTAATAGTACAAAAGGGACCTTGTGCAGAGATAGGAAACAAAGCAACAAAAAGAGTATTCTCTGAAGAGTCTAACTATAGGAAAAGAATTCAGGATTTATTTGTTTGGTGATTATCTGGGCACTAGTGCTAACGCCATGTCAATTAGATTCAAATTAAATCAAGTACAAGCAAATGTACTGAAAGTATTAGGAATGCACCATCTACTTTGCTAAATAATTTGCACTCTGCATTCTGCAATTACATGAGCATGCCATTGGTATAGAAATATTTAGCATGTTAGTTTCAAAAAGAATGTAGATACATTCATAGAAATCAGTATTTTTATGGATTCTTTTCGCAATGAAAGGAACCATGTAGAACGTTGATTTTTACCTTCAGTTTTGATAATAGGCTGAAGACTGCCTTCAATCACTTTAATTTTTGGTTCCACAAATTTGGTTATAATTTTAGTTGCTGAAAGTATAGAAAGTGGAACATGAATGATGTTTACATAAAAAAAACCTGAACAAAATTTCCTTTTTTTTTTTTTTAATCTTTGTAGGGTGCTCAGGTATCAGATATGGTAGTATGTTCAGGCAGTCAGATACAGGAAATATTCACAGTACATTAATATAATATCTTCTCATATCCAGATGTTGAACTCTGAAGTCCAGTGACTTGAATTTGTTCCAGTAGAATATATATATACTCACTAAGTTAGGAATTCTATCTATAAATCTACAATTTTGACTGTACCACTAAAGCTCTTTACCTTCTTTTGTACTTCTTGAAAATATTGGCTGCATAGCAACAGAAGACAAACATGATTAATGTCATGCAATTCATAAGATCTCAAATTGCATTGTTGGATTCTTTGTCAATTAAAAGAAAAAATTGAAAGAAAACTAATTGAAATTTTTCATGCATTTGACAACAGTGAAATAGAAAGGAAAAAATGGAAAATAGTTCAGAATACTTAAAAGAAAGAATAAATTTCAGCCAGCCAGACATGAGCTCTATTCAACAAATATGATATGATAAGTATTTAAGTTAGTCTAAAATGTCTTTAATTTTCAGCTTATCATCATTTTTTTTAAAAATTAAGGGTGTATATTTTAAATGTATGTCATCTACCCAAGTAAGATAATAGTGTATAAAGTTGATTTAAAATAGCAGTCAACTATTTGGTTTACTTTGGTTATACAGATTAACTAAAAATGCGCCTCTGGAGCCATACAAGCAAGACAACTGGCTTTTTGTCATTGCTGCTTAGAGGCCTTAAAAGATGGTTCCATTAGGTAATGGGCTGCACCAAAGCTATGTGCACTGCGCTCTTATAACTCGTTGTGCTGTCAGTTCTCACCTAATGTTTCTAAGATTTCTAGCTGTGTCAACTTTTTGAATTGATGTGATTCTAGGCCATAATAGAGACTATGTTTCCATTCCATTTTGAGATCTCAAATTATGAAGTGCTAAAATGTATCAAATCTGTGTTCAGTTATTGATTCCACAGGTGGTCTTGTCACACAGGGACCTTTCCATGAAGGTTGAATGCACAGAGATCTCTGCTGCTACTACCAAAATGTGTTAATTACTTTAAGTTCAATTTTTTATAGTATGTTAAGGAACTTGAGGTTTAGGATGTTTAGTTGGTTGGTAGTTCCATTTCTATCATGCTTTTCTGATCACTTAAATAGTTTTGACAGGTCATATCTGAAGATTAAATCCTTTCCAGCTCAAATATTCTATATTTGACAATTTATACTAGAGGGTATCCCTTCCCCCAACCACACAATTTAAAATACATGTTGTTTTGGGCACAAGAATAATATGAAGCAAGGAAATTAAGGGAATTTCAGAGACAAATCAACAAAATAACATAAAATAGGAACTTTTGTTTAATTAGTCTCTACTTTTATTTGAAAATGCTTCTTAATAACAGAATATCCATCTTTGGAGGTGTAAAAGAAACATTACACATTGGAATGTAAATATTAAAGCTGTTTCAAGGGCTCTGAGAAGGTAGGGAAGTCATTAGACATATAATTTCAGAAAATATAGTTTGTACTCTCTGAGTGAGGATATAATTTAGTAGGGGGGGAATAAAGGAATAATAATAATATATAATAATTTTGGCTCATTGTACACAAAATATTGCATTGACATATACAGAAAGTTGTGGAACTAACATGTATAAAGTAGGAAAGTTAAAGAAATGTCCTGCAGATATACATATATATAATGTATACATTTTTGATGGAGAAAGATGACATAACACATCTGATGAATAGAGCCCATAAGGATTCTTTAATTTGTGATAAAATGTATTTTAAACACGTTCGGGCTGGAATTTATAGCATGCTGAATCACAGCTATTCCCATTAAATCTTTCAAACAGTGCTGAGCTGGCCTGATACTGAAATTGTAGATATTATTATATAACCGAAATCAACAAGAGCAGCAGACATTTTGTTTTGCTCCTTGCATTGGCTTTCCTCCTTTTCCATACCTACTATACATTTTAAGGGAAATTTTCTTAATTAAATAAGTTGATGCTCATGGTATAAAATAGAATAATTTTCTAGTCAGAATAAATGTGGGGATTGAAGAAATGTTTTAGCTACTGATACATTTCAAGTGTTTATACTGCAGAGCCAAAACAAAATGAAAATAATTTCTGCTATGACAGCTACAATGAAAGAAAGAAAGAAAAAAGATAAAGGAAGAAAAAGTCCCAATAAAAAGATATCCTATGAGCTACAATTATGAAAATGAAATACCTTTTAGCATTGTTAAGTAGTAGAGGTTTAATTTTGATAATCTGGTAATGTCAGGGATAAAAGAACCTCGGAATCTAGAAACTATACATTTATCACCTGGTAGATTTTTTGTTCCTTAGTCCAGTTTTGGATGGGGAGAGTTTTTGCACCCCATTCTCATAAAAATTAGTATTCTTTGGCACACACTTCCCATCCCGCCCTTTGACAGCTCATGGCTGTGTGTGTGGAGTGAGCAACAAGCTTTCGGCAATGTCATTTCTGTGTCCACTCATCTGAATTTTCAGATAGCTCTGGAGGATCTTCTAATGATCCCTCCCCTTTGTATATCATTTTTTTTTCTGACTCTTTGCCATGGTATTATTACATTTTACTCTCTTTCTCATATTGTGCCACTCCTGTTTTTCCAATGAATGGGGAAAGGGTTCATCAGAGTTGAATGGTATGGCCAAGCCCAAGAGGCCTTACCAAGACCTCAAGCCCTGTTTCAAGTGTGAGATTTGCCATCATTGGGAATTCTAAATACCAGATTATCAATAATCGTTGTAAACACAAAGAAAATGATCGTTTCTTTTTTTGCATCTTGCCACATATGTGGCAAATATTCATTATATACTTACTATAGACTGTCATGGGGATTTCTTTGAAGGTGCTACCACGAACAAACTGAAAATAAATGTTTATATTTAGTAACATGGAATGTGGTAGTTGTGTTAACAAAAACTATAGCACCACTTTAATTCTTACTAAAGTGAAAACAGTGAAGCTATCATTACACTTAAAGAAATGAAGGCCTCATATAAATCATCTTCCAATTCCTTGCTATCAGGCCAGATAGTATAAAAATCATTGACTTTTTGCTCAATTTAAAAAATTATAGAATAATTAATCCAAAGCTTAATATGTTTATTAAATACTATGTCATGGTTTTTGCTACTTTGACCCTACAATGACAAAGAAGTAAAATATTCCTTTGCCTTCAACCTGGGATTAGTGAAAATTATTTATAAATGAATTCTTTTTTTTTTTTTTTTTTTTTGAGACAGAGTCTCGCTTTGTTGCCTAGGCTAGAGTGAGTGCCATGGCGTCAGCCTAGCTCACAGCAACCTCAAACTCCTGGCTCAAGCAATCCTTCTGCCTCAGCCTCCCAAGTAGCTGGGACTACAGGCATGCGCCACCATGCCCAGCTAATTTTATATATATATATATATTAGTTAGCCAATTAATTTCTTTCTGTTTATAGTAGAGATGGGGTCTCGCTCTTGCTCAGGCTGGTTTCGAACTCCTGACCTTGAGCAATCCGCCCGCCTCGGCCTCCCAGAGAGCTAGGATATAAATGAATTCTTTATTTTTCTTTATATTCAGCAGTAAAGGTATTTAATGATAGAAAGATATTAATTATTTACGTTTGTCTTATTTTCCCAACTGGACTGTAAAATATTTGAATAAAGACCATCTTTGATTCAGCTTCATATTTTCCGTAACACTTAATGTGCTACTTCTGCTAAACAAAACCATGAAGAAATGTTATTTCATTAAAGGTGGGTCAGTGGCACATAAGCAACAAAGAGCAATCCAAGTCCAGTGTATGTTTACTTATTAATGCATACATTTCTAGTATCTTATGTTAAACTGTGGTATCTGTTCAACATATTATAAATGAAATCAATAATGTTCTGTACCTTAATTTGGATGTATTTGATCAGTTTATTAAGTATTTCCAGCAGCTGATCATTTCCAACAGGTGTGTCTATGAACAGGAATATTAAATGCATATTGGTAAGAAAGGATAAAATAAAAATCCAGATTCACATTACAAAAGAGTTAACCCATTATTGAGTTCAATAATTACCAACCTGCTGGATAGAGGAGTTTATCTACAACATGAATGACACCATTTGTCGTCATGATGTCAGATTCTTTTGATTTCAATTCGTTCACCAGAAGTGTATCATTTACCTATCAAAATAGGTAATGCCAATGAGAAATTTAATGAAGGACATTAAGATAATTTAACACTGGATTAACACTGTCTTAAATTTATTCTAGACAACTTACTCCTTTCAGGAAGATTTTGCTCCCTTGTGTGGTCTTTAAAATGTTAGTAACGCCAGGTTCAAATCCCTTTCCGATGAAAACCCCTGGGGTCAGGTGATAAAGAATGATGTTTTGAAGAGCATTTTTGTCCCCTAAAAGGAAAGATATATATTTATTTAACAATATGACATTTTAATAGTACAAAGAGTAAAGAACAAAAGATTTCCTTGTCTTTTTTATTCCACACTGTATTTTCTCAAAATGTCCTTGTTCTCTCAAGTTCATATCAATGGTATGTTAAAACATACAATCATTTCAATCAATCAATCAATATTACCCTACTTACTGGGAGAAAACATCAAATTATTTTTGAAATTATGACTATTTCCTTCTTTGTCACCAAATTATGTGGACCTTAATAGAAATAACAAAAGTGAAAATCTAGCTCAACAATGTGGCAGTAAGCGGTTTAAGAACTTTACTGAGGGACCCTCCACACATCCCAAGTGGAATTAAAGGAAACCAAATCTAGCTGTGAATACAAAAGAAGGCCTTTTTTGTGTGTGTGGGGGTGCTGACATCTGGACAGGAACGCTTGAGAAAGAAGGAAGATCCTGAAATCAAGGGGCAAATATCTGATATTCATTTCTACTCACCCATCAGGATTTCCTTTTCTTCACTAGTCATTCCCTTAAAGGCATCGTTGGTTGGCACAAATAAGGTCCAATCTCCAGGCTGTGTCAGGAGCTCTTTCAAGTCTGCAGCTTCGAGGAGGCTGAGGAAGATGCTAAGCAGGAAGGATGTGTATTTATTTGGTTAGATTTAGGTGTAGGTATATTCACCTAAAGCACACATATAATAGAATAAAATCCATGTATTGTGGAAAGAATGAGAAAACTGCTCATACATTTTCATATATTTCAAATTTACCTATGAAAGTTTTATCGTGAGAAAATGATTGAAATACACAGTATAAAGTTTAAATTTGTTCATCTCTGTTTTAATCTTATAAAACTTGACAAGGTCACACTTTATAACAGAATTGAATATTTTTTTTTCATTTAAGACCTCCACAAAATAGTCTTTGCTGATATATACTATCATTGGAAAAGCTAATTACAAGAAAAATTTCAAGGAATAGTTGAGTTTATGAGTTTGGTGGATTTTTTTCACCCACCAAATCATATTATGTTTTATCAGGAGGCAAAATAAGTAGCATTTATAAAAAAGATATATATATCAGTTTTGAAAACATTTGTATAAACTTTTTATTCTAAATTCTATTCTCAGCAATACTAGAAACTGAATGCTTTTTGGAATGCTAACTGTGAAACAAAAAAATATGCCATTAGTTCTCATTTTTTTGTGGAGATGCAACTAATAGACTTACCTAAAGCGCTTATCTTGTTTTAACTTTTCATGGAGAGATTTCTCTGCTGGCTTGATGATCTCTCGGAATATATGAATAGCACCATTTCTTCCTTGCTTACTTCCTCTAACCATGCATGAATTTTCAATGCAGACAGCCTAGCAGAGAAAAGACAGAGAAAAGAAAGATATGTGGTGTCCTTTTCCTTGCTTAAAATTTCCCATGTGCCTGTAGCTGCATACTTGAATTTCTAGATTGGCCCTTCTGAGAGGTCACCTGACCTCTGAAGCCAGAGGAAACAGCTTCTGTCCTCTGTTTTCAATGTCTACGCAACCTGACCTCACATTTCTTATCCAGCCAGGTGTTCTGCTACAAGTCAAGCTACCCTATGCATAGAGCAGGTAGTTTTGTCAATAAATTACAAAAATTCTAAAGAATTCCACTTCTACATTTTCTATCATTTCTCTCCAGGTTTGAACTATTCTTCCAGATCCTCTTTTAGGTTAACATTAACCACAATGTTTCCTGACTTAAGTGTCTCTTGTGATCTTCACAAATATTTACTTTATTTTCTTGACCATAAGAGCCTATCAGTTTTAAGTCAAATTATTGATAGATTTATAGCTTTTTGAAAAATATAATATATGTATATGTATAATTTAAACTGCAGCCCATGTGGTACACAATTAAAAATATGTGTACCTTGAGATTGGGAAGCCACAGTGAGCAGCTACTGCATGCTATGATCAGTTCTAAGTAAGGATTGACTTCCTGTGAAGGATTTTAGCTTCCGCTGCATGTGTTACCTGGACAGACGCTGAACAGAACCGCTCGTTGCACTGTAATTTTGATAAGCAATATTTCTAGAAATTTTCCTACAGATAAAAGTATATTAGCACTGTTTTATAGAGTCAGGAAATCTCTATGTGTCAGTACATGTTTATCTTGAAAGTCATTCAAAAGGGGTTTGGTTGCTGAAGATTATCTTACAGTAAAAGATCATCCTACATATTTGATTGTAAAGTACTCTACCAATGAAAAGCTTATTTTACAGGGCTTTTAGTACTTTCTGGAATTTAAAATAATTAATATTTTAGAACACAAAGTCATTTATAATGAAATACATGCTGACTTTCTGAGTTATTAATACACAGCAGATTTTGTACTTTCCTCAGGTTTTTCACCCAAGTACCCAGTTCCCTGATCCTCCTATGAACACTCACTTAATAGTAGTGAGTGTTCACTTACATTCATAATATTCTGCAAAACATTCGTTGTAATAACCTTCTTTAACATGTGCAGGTCATTTCACATTTAGGTCAATGTGGAGTTTTTATCTTGTTCTGATTCACTTACTGTACGATACACGAAGACTCTGAGCTGTTTGCCTCCAATGGTCTCGAGTTTTTGTCCATTGTAAAGCTCATTAAGGCCAATTTTTACTTTCAATATGTGATTCTGCAAAATCAATTTAAGAAGCCGCTGATCCATGCTCAGAGTATCATCTATAAATAAATTCATTAAGAAAGAGCATTATTTTATGAGAAAATACTGAAGTTTCTCCTGATGAGAGAAAAATCATGAAAATGGATAATCCCTGATACTATTGATATTTATGGATCTTACATTCATAGAATATATGAGTCAAGTAAGTACCCAAGACTAGCAACTCAATTCACCAAGTGGAAACTCTGCAACCTATTAAATCAGATGACTATAGCATAGTTCCAAGCAATTCAAACATTGAGTTTCATCTCTGCAGAGTTATATAGTTTTATGGTGGTCATATGTGGTCATTAGCAAAAGCTAAACTCTATTGGTAGCCAAGATTTTGTCTGATAATTAGATGTTAGTTAATCACATGAAAGACTAGTGATGGATTATTTGTAAATTCATCTTTATTCCTGGGTAGAGAGTCAAAGCACACAACCTCTTAATATGGGTTAATGTCAAAATATGTGACTATAATTATTATAAAGAAGAAAACCAGCATTTCAAGGAATTTGAATTTTTTTCTGATTAATAATTTTCTGTATCACAATTTAGTATTTAGAAAAACATAAAATATATGTTACTCATTTTTTGATTACTAAATTTTGCCTAACAGTTTAAATATGTCTTTGTGAAATCATTTTTCTGGGAAAGGTGATAGGTTACATTAATCTAAACAGTATGAATAGTGGCTGCTAGGTGAAAGAAATACTTGTATAATATTTTACATCAGGATATGGAAATGTATAATAGCCTCTTGTTTTATTTCTTTATAATTTGACATTCCTATTGTCTAAATTTTTAGATGCCTAATATACCTATTTATTTCTAAATATATTATGTTGGTGTCCACAAATCAGATTTATTTTTCTTAAGATCTAATAATGCAAACTTAGGTATGCTAGAAATATTATTACAGTCACAGAATAACTGAATTACTCCTATTTTGCTCCTTGTAAGTTATTAACCATAACAACGAAATGTTTTTAATTGAACATTTTAGCAAAGACAACATAGTGCTAACACATTGTATGTGTAGCCAATGTAGAAACTAATCAACACCTTGTAAATCAGTTATTATTTCTTGTTGCAAACAATCACAGTAAAGAAAAAAAAATGTGTGTGAAGAGAGAGCAGGAACAACACCAACCAGTACATACCAGAAAATGCATTATTCACAGGTGCCAGTAAAGTGTATTCTCCATCCGGCCTCAGAGCAGATGCCAAGCCTAATTGGGCCACAAGGTCTGTGAAAGTGGTTTGCTGATTTCCAGCCAGCTCAATAACTTGTTTGGCTGCAAAATAAACCATCACCATCCAAACAATGTCATCATTGCTATTATCTTCATTACAAAATTAGTAAATCAATTCTTGGCTATTTCCTAATATTGTAAGCTATTTACTGGAATGTCAGTGTGATAAGACATGCTGCCCTTCTCTAGGAAGACAGTTCCCGCTTTCGTTTTGGGGGGTTGATAACCACAAGTTTCAGAAGGAAAATATTTTTCTGTCTTCCTACTTAACAGTTTTTTTTAATTATCTATTGCTCTTCTCATCTCTCTCCACCCTGTGCGTGTCATAGCTTTCATTTATCCAGAGACATTTAGTTATGTCTTTCCTTCTGTGTTCAAGAAAAACTGGCACTGTGAGAACCTTTATAAATACGAGATGTTAGAAACCCTGGAAAGCCAAAGTTCCATGAGTGGCCATCACAATTGGCCACTATTTAGTCCTTAGTTCACTGTTTATGGGGTTTGTGATTCACATACCTTTCTTTTCACTGCACATTCATCTTTTCATGGACTTACTTTTGGGGACACTATTATTGGTAAATAATAGTACATAAAAAATATGAACTGTTGCTTACCAGAATCAGGAATTAGGACCTGATCGATCAGATGGATCACACCATTATTTGTCACAATATCTTTTTTGTTGACCATTTTGATTCCGTTTATTGTTATGCTGTCACCATCACATCCTATCTCAATCGTGTTCCCTTCTAGGGTCTCAAAGACTGCTCCTCCCATAATAGCCTCGGAACACTGGAGAGTGTTTAAGATGTGGTACTTCATGAGAGCTGGAGGACAAAATAAAAAGAGCAAGCTTTCAGACCAAAGGAAATAACATTTGAGCCTTCAAAGGTGTGTTTTATTGTGGAACTAAGTATTCCTATGAAATATAATACAGAGGTAAGACCTAAGGATTGAAGGTTTTAAAATTGTTCATGTTCTAGAAAAGTTTTTTTTTTCCCCATAAACTACACCTTAGGAACAGCTCAGCTTGGTAGGAAATAAGAAGAGAAGATCCATTTTAGGAAATGGTTTGTGCAGTACTAGAAAATGTGGTAGATTCAGTTCCAACTTTCATAAGAATGTAATTCCTGATGTGAATCGGTCCTTTCAGAAGGCCTCTACAGTTATTTGTTAGTGACACCTATTCCAAAATACCCAAGCAGTATCTTGCATTAACTGCTGATGACAGTATCTATACATAACTTGTAATGAGGTTGAAAGAGGCTAAGACAAATCATTTCCTAAAGACGTTTAGAAAGTAGCCAAAATAAAGATGATTTCTGGAAGGACATCTGGAAGGATCTATGCCTCAAGTATATTATATCTATCCTATATCTTAAAAATAGCTCATCTTCAATTGGTTAAATACATTTTGGGTTAGGCCAAGTACATGTAATGTGCCTACACAAAGTCAAATCTATCTCACAATAGAAAAGGCAACAGAAAAGCAGCTAAATTCTTCTGTGTATCAATAATTAATGACTCAAGAGAACCATAAAATCTTCTCAACTCAATTATATCTTTTGGCATAAATCCAAAATTAAAAGCATTGTGTAATATGTATGCAATATTGAACTTCAATGATCTAATATTTCTTTTCAACACTTGCTAATCTGTTTGAATATCTGCTACTTATTTACCTGAATTATTATTCTTAATAAGAATAAGGATATTCTTCTTATTATTAACAGTTATACTCTGCCTATTCTTTCAAGGATTTTTTTTAAAAAGACTTTTATAATGCACATCAGAATAAGTTTTTTTTTTTTCCTTTGCTTATCAAAGCTGATATTTTGGGCAAGAACTAGTCCCTTTTTCATTTCCTTTTCTTCTCAGAATGCTAGGCGACTTCTCAGAGAGGAAACATCATACTACCTTCAGAAGCCACTTTGTCTCCCATGATTCTTTCTAGAACACCTCGTGGGAGTCTCTCAAAAGCCTC
This sequence comes from Microcebus murinus, assembly GCF_040939455.1. Lineage (NCBI taxonomy): Eukaryota > Metazoa > Chordata > Mammalia > Primates > Cheirogaleidae > Microcebus > Microcebus murinus. Next base: position 68,529,768 of record NC_134116.1, on the reverse strand, counting down.
ATTGGTAGGAGCAAAGAGTGTGAAGTGACCATCTCTTCCAAGGGATTCCAATATGTCCGATGTAATGGCAGCTGCCTGAAACACAAATGTGCTTTTCAGAGGCTTGCACATGGCAAACCCAAAAGAAAATTAAGCCCAGGCTGACATGAGGGAGTTGATTCCTTCACTATAGTTGTTTGTTCTTATTAGATCTTTAAAACATTACATTTTAGCGCAGCCATCTACATCTTCCAACTTTCCTCAAATTATGTTTGCAAGAATGGGAATTCTGCCAATGTTTGTGTGACTGTAGTGATATTCAGCAGTACATATAATAACTGAAGTGAACACATTCTAAGCACTAAAGACATGACAGTCACATAACTAATTATTCTTTATCTACCATGTCCACAAAAATATTATTTGATGAGATGATTTCTCTTGTATAAATGAAGACAGTTTCATTTCAAGAAATATGTTTGCTATATGTCTGCCAGATATGTTTAATAGCATTTTTATTGTTCTTAGATTATTTTTCAGAATATTGTGGGAGTACAAATGTTTAGGTTACACATATTACCTTTGCCCCACCCAAATCGGAACCCAGATATAAAACCATCCTCATATTGCCATCTGATCTTTGACAAAGCAGACAAAAACATACACTGGGGAAAAGATTCCTTATTCAATAAATTGTGCTGGGAAAATTGGATAGCCACATGTTCCTAGATTTTGACAAGGTAAGAGGAGGGATTTCAATGATCCAAGATAATATTCTCTTGGACTTACTCTGAAAGATGAAAGTTCATCTTCTGCCTCAATGAAGTCTTGAATTGAGGTCCCAATTTGTGTAAGGACACGGTCAATGACATGCACAACACCATTTGTTGCAATCTGGTTCCCATGGATGATTCGAGCACAATTCACGGTGACAACCTGTAATTATTTGGAAAAATCAAAGTACAGAAATCAGAGCTATCCATTGACCACTGAGACTGCAAACGGCAAACCCCTTTCCTAGTTTTTCATTCATACTAGCAAATGTAACATAAAGAAACCCACGTTCTAAATGTAAATGCTGTGGAGGAAGACTTATATATTGCTGTATCTTAATTAAGAACTAAAAGAAAATGGAACCAGTTCAGAACCAAGTCCAGTCATACTTAACATATCTGGAAACATAAGTCAAAGTATTTTTTTATTCAAATTATTACTTTTATTCTTCTTTTTCTTTTATGTAGATAGTGATAAACTATTTTAATGTAAGTCAATGAAATACATAAAGACTAATTCTAAAACAAGTGAGAAAGATAAACACATATTTATTAGAGAAATATAAACAGTTCTAATGCAACAACTTCCTAAATATTGCTTCATCACTGACCTATTTTGTGCGTGATAATTTGACTGTCAAAGAGTCCTATGACCCTGCTGGCAGTTTTCCACAAAAACTGATCCAAACACACAAGAACCCCCATTGCTACAGTAGATAGAGGGTGAATAAAAGAACACTCATTTTCTGTTTATTCTTTTGCCTATCTTTAAATTATTTCAAATACATAAACTATTAACCTTTTTTAGAATACCTAAGTCTACTGCCAATGAACTTCTCATGTCATTTATCCTTCATAATCATTCTTTACTAAAAATTAGTAACTAGATTGAAAATTTACATGACCTAGATTTGGGGGAAAGTCATAATACAGCACTTATTCTCACTAACATTTTATCATTTTTATGAACATTATATAAAAGGTATAAACAAAATTAAAGGAAAGAATTCTCAGAAATGTAATTTTTATTTATGAACTTACCCCATTAGGATAATGGTTAATGAAAAGCCCCAAATTGTTATACATTGAAGGAATAATCATGCCATTTTTTAAGTCCTTGGTCAGCATTCTCTTATTAACCATGTGGCTGTGTAAAGCATTCAATAATTCAACATTTACATTGCTCTCCAAACCCCTACGGATATCCTAGAAAAAATTGAAATGATAGAAATTTAATTTATTGTGGTTCATTATTAAAAGTCTTATGATCACTGTCTTTCTACTGATTACCCTATTTCTACTCTCTTGTTCTTTTCTCATTGCATAATCAGATGATCATATAGAATTGAAATAAATAACTTAACATCATACTATTCCAATTGGTTAAGGAACTTTATAAGTTCAGGTACCCAGTTAAGGGTCCTGAATTTGATAAAGTGCTTGGACAGAACAATTTTTTTAGATTAATATGCTAATGAAGAGACAATCTTGTTATAAATGATAAGATGATAAGACTTGGGATATAAAATTATCAGATATTTAACATATTTTAAGTGGGAAACAAAACAAAAATGACATGATATTTGTATATAACACTTGAGTTTTAGTAAGTGTTTTACATTTATTACATAACAAATTAAAGAATTTGACCATTCTGTACTCTTTATCTATGCAATACATGTATTATAAAATGCTGAACTCAAAGCTACAGGAAATACAATGATAGGTGAAGTATAGTCTCTACCATTGAGATACTTATCATATCGCAGCAGGTAAAAGTAAACATAATAAGATATAGGACAGAGGAGGAAAGAAATGCTTTCAGGGATCAAATAAGGAAGGGCAGCTATTTGGAAAGTATAATAGTTTGAAGATAGATTTTGAAGAGTAGATAAGATTTAAATAAGTAGGAATGGTGTGGTGGTCATTCTAAGTCCAGTTTCTGACCATTCTGATATAGAGTGAATGTTGGGAGAGCAAAGTTGCCTAGTGTGATTACCATATATTTCTATGTTTCTCAGATAATATTAAGAAAGAAGTTTAGAAACATATGCTGGACAATAATGCGGAGGACTTTAATGCCTGATAAGGAGTAAACTAAACTGGCAATGAGGAACCACTGAAGATTTTGTGGCATTGGAATTTAATAATTAGAACCAGGCCTCAGGAAGGCAAATTGAATGGTAATGCAGAGCAGAAAGGAGGATATTGGTTGGGAATATTGCTTTAGATGAAACAAAACCTATGGCTGACAAACAGCAATTTGTAAGAATTGGAGAGGGGAGGTAAGGATCATTCACAATTTTCAAGTCTGAACATTGAGACTGTCACTTCCAATTGTGGAAAAAAGATCACAGAAAAGCAATTATTTATGGAGACAAAAAATGGCATACATTTTAGATAACTTTTTAAAAAAAATGCAAATGGCATATCCAAGGAGAAATACTAAGATGGATATTAGAAATGCTCCAAGAAGAAACAAGTACAAGAACCACAGATTTCATGGCTATACACAGTAAAGTGATAGTGGAAGCTATCAGAAGTGCATTTAAATAGCAGAATTAAGTTCTTGGAAGAGATTTTTATAAATTCATTCTTAAGGTAAGGAACAAGAGAAGTCAGAAAAAGGAACTGGGGAAGTGGTTAGAGATGTGAAAAACAATCAGAAGAGAGAGCTCTATAATGCAAGCAACTAACCATGCAGCTAATGTAGCAAGATAATGTCTACAGGACTATGCCTACATTTTAAGTATCTTTGAATCTAGTAATAATCATCAATCATCTTCACATCAAGTAGAATGTAGGAACATATTTCTATACTAGTCTTACTGATTTGGAAATTGAGTCATAATTTAGTGTGTTGTAAATTAGACAGTGCACATAAGCTTGAAAATCAAGTGTATTGTTTACAACATTTCACTTAAACATCCACACATGTTTGCAAATCTGAAAATTTCTGAAGAGCCATATATATTTACATATAATTAAACATACATGATAAAATATAGCTATGTAATATAGTTTATGATAGAGTTTTAAATTCCACTAGGCTTCTTAACTTACATTTATATTAGATATGTCATCTGAAATTATAAATATTTCCTCATAAATAAGAAGGAAAGAAGAAAAAAGTAAAATAGAATAATAATGCCCTTCTGTTCCATTCTCGATTTGCTTTTTTTTTTTTTTTTTTAGTCTATAAGTCTACTGGGGAGTTATTCTGTTTTTGATGTAGTAAAATGTTTTACTTCCATCAATAGCTCGTCTCTTTATGCAGCCTCATATACACACAATAGAAATATCTATTAATATTGAACTTAATAAATAAAAATGAAATAACAATAAGAACAAACAATAAATATATTGATAAAATAATGAATTACAGAATCCAAATTGTCCCAAGCGTCGTTACTTGGTGCGAAGTAAGTGAATGATCCCTGTCCTTCGATCTCTTCCCTCAGTTTTGAGACATCAGAATAGCGCTGTGTTGTGGTGGCTCCCACGATGCCCAAAGTGCCATAAACATGGTCGATGGGCAAAACTGAAATAATCAAGAAATGAATAAGTACTGAGGATGATATTTTCGATATATATTTCATAATCATTTAAACTTTCATTAAGTTTCCCAATACATTTAATTAACAAATTTTGCAATCACATTCTATGAATCATCAATTTTATATGAATGATGCCTTTTGAATGCTAAATAATAAAGTACTATTGAAAACTCTTATTTCATATATCTTTTGTGTTGATGAAAAATAAATATTAAGTTACCATCCTGGTTTAACATTTAGTCTATTTAGGTCTCAATTCTGCTATGTCAATAATAATCCCATTATAATTAAATATCAAATATGTTATTTGAATCTATAATTTCTATAAATTTGGTTTCCTAAAAGAACTATGTAGACCTGCTTGTTCTCATTATAATATTAGAAATAAATGAGATCAAAGTGTCTAATGCTTCCAGAATATTTCTCCTGAGCATCAGAAGAAAGACTCATGTATGAATGTCAGCCAGATGGGATTTATCTAGTAATGTGCAGCCAACTTATTTTTCTGACTCTATATGATTTGGAAATTAGTATCATTTGGATTATATAGGAGAAATGGCCATTACATTTGTGAATATCCCAAGACTAGGTAACATAATTAATAAATTATAAAACCAGGATTTAAAAAGACCCCAAAAGATGGAGGAATTGAGTCAAAATAAGCGAGATTAAATTTAACAATGTTCTATGTAAATCCTATGTCTAAATTAATAAAACAAACCTTAGAGAGCCTTGACTTGATAATGTTCAGTAAAATAACCTGTAATCAACTTTAATTGATTACAAACTCAATATGAGCTAATGATATGACATGGTTACCAATGACATGGTCTTGATACTCGCTTAGCTGCTCAGAACCACATGCATTATAGATATTAGTCTGGGATTACAGTCAGAAAAAATATTACTGGACTGGGGACTTTCCATGAGTTGGTGGTCATGGTGGGGAGGACTGCAGAGTCCATGTCACATACGAGAACCAGAGATGATCAGCCCAGAGAAGAGGAGATCCTATTGGGGATGAGAGGTTATCTGGAGGTAGGGCACAATGATTGTCATTAAGTATCTGAATGACTGTCATCTCAGAAAGGAAATAGATGAACTATTTTTTCTCTTGTTGGCAGAGTTACAGGAAACCAAATTTCAATACAAGAAACATTATAAAACCAGAGCTGTTCAACCAGAGAAAATGATTCCTTGCCAAGTAGTGAGGTTTTTATTCCCCGACAAATTGAAAGAAAGGGGATTTTGTAGAGAAGAATTTTGTTCTCGAAGGGAAGCCGAACTAATTTAAATTTATGACTAAGCTTCTGTGGTATTGCCCACCATCCAGTGCATGAGAAGTGTGTTCTAATATTTGATCACCATGGTAAATTCATGATTAACACAAAGATATGAGGGATAGATCTTGGATTTATGATGGTGCTAAATACACACACACACACACACACACACACACACAAGGCGTCTCCACAAGCTACCTCAACTTTTTCCTTGCACAAGACAAGTTCCTCATTTAATTCAGGAAACTGAGATTTTACCTGCTGGGCAGCCTTTCATTCCTTCCATTCTCATATAACCAGGGCAACATTCATATAGTACAGTCCTGTACATTGTAAGAAAATAAATATTAAAATGAAGAACTATGTAGATCCATTTTCACATAAACTTGGCAAAACATATTATTGGCAAAATTTATTGAGAGTCCAGATATCAGGGTTTTTTTCCCCTAGCACCAAGTATTTATATTAGTTTGATTTTTCTCTGTAGCCTCATGATACTATGGAAAAGTTCCAGGATATTGATCCAGAAGAATGAAATTTGTATCCCTGTTCCACTACTTGATAGACAGGTGAACCTTGAGCAAGTCTTTTAATAAATTTGAGTCCCAGTTTCCCTAAGTATTTAATATGGATATAGTAGCTGTAATACCTACTCAAAGGGTAATTATGAATGTCAAATAAAATAGTGCTTTTGAAATCATTTTGTAAACTACAAATTGCTAGAAATGTTCATTAGTATAAAGTTATTAGAAACATCAACATTATAATCAATAAAATGTTATCTCATTGCTAACTAAAATAATGCTAGCTTGGGTTAGAATTGTCAGAGTTATTAATGTGATCATATTAAACTTTAAGATTTGTTTATTTCATTTTTGTCAAATTTGAAAAAACAAATTCAATAAGTTTGTTTCAAGTTATTAGAGTACCAAATTCAAGAAGATGCTACATTGCTCAAAGTTAACAAAGAGTGTCATGTTCTATAGGCAATAAATAAGGCAACAGACTAGAAAATTCAAGCAAAGATATACACAGAATAAATTTATTTAATTTCCTATATTTTGAGGGAAAGTAATAATCTAAAATTATTTATCTAATAGCTTCCATTTTTTACTTTGTTATAAAATAATCTTGATTTTCATTTTATCAAATTCTATGGAACATTTTCTGGACTTCTTCAGGATCTAACACAGGTATGATTTCTTAATTAAAATTTTACATAATGATTTATGTTCCCTTTCAATAGAAATATGAATATAAATGTATCAAACAATAATTAGAAATAGGGTGACTATTATAACCAAAAAATAAATACATACCATTGTATAATTTTTAATTGATAAATTCCATGTCATACAGATTATGACAATTACTTAACAGATTATTTTGTAATTAATAAATTAAACATAAATTAGATAATTTAGATGCTATTTCTTTTCTGCCTTTTTATCTACTTGTGATAACTGTACTTAATAAGAAAGAATGAAAGAATTTAGACATGTATGGGAAAAGATTGCCAACTATAAGAATAAAAACTTTTTCTTAGATAAAAATGATAATAAGAGCAAATTTCTAAGAAGCAAAAATTTTAATGGTATAAGAGATAATCTTATATAGTTAAATAAAACTAAAGTAAGTAAATGTTTTCATATTGAAGCCAGGTCCATTAAGTAATTATCCATGATTTGTGTTCCTGCTAAGGATCTTGGATTCCTATTTCTCTATTTTTCTAATGAAAAATTTCTAGCATGGAATATGGGCTTACAGATAATAGATTAAAAATATAGACAAAGTTAAGTGGGAAATGCCAATTTTAAGTTATTCTCTAATTTTAATATAATTTTAAGAATAGTTGGTATTGGAAACATATACAAGCTATATAGAACCCTTATGCAAAACCTTAATAGAGCCCCTGAAAAAATTTTATTTACATTGATCCCCATATAAATAAATGTGAATATTTGGATGCAAGGAGATTGATTAAGCATTGCTTATATATTGGCTTTAACATACATTGTAAAAGATTAAAAATGAGATCCATATATGCTTAGTCCAGAGACTGATAATACTTACTTTAAGTAAAATAGAGAATAAAAAAGGAAATTATTAATAAAATTTCTGTAACACATGCTGATATAACCGACAGATCAGTCTTCATGTAGAACCAGATAAGAAAATTCCAACAAGGCTGATTATAATTTCAGCTGATGATAGAGCATTATGTTATCTGAGTACATACTTTGAAAACTAAAAAAGGAGAACATTTATGCTACAGAAAAACTAAATACTCCCCTATGGTTAACAGACAAAGCAAAAGCAAAGAAAAATTGTTGCTATGCACAGCTCTAAACATGGGAAATTCATCTGTCTTTTCTGAATAGTATCTAAAATTTCATGGGATGCCAACCAAAAATGCCACTGACTTTCTCTAAAGGGAGTCTACAAAATACTATATTAATGGACCACTGTGTATAGTGGGCAACATCTTAAACCTAGGAAACTTCTTGTTTTTCATTACTTTCCCCAAATCCCCAAAGCAACTGGTCAACTAGAAAGCAAACATTTGTGTCAACTGATATATAAAGTCCCAGAGACATCTCTGGAAATCTTAGCAGAAGCAAGCAAGTGACAGACCAGGCATTCTTCCTGTCTGTAAGAAATCAATAATCAAATTATTGATTTCTTTGGTTATTTGAAACTAGCATTACAGTGCCCAGATGTAAATGTGATTGTGAAAATGAAGCTGCTTGGGGAAGATAAGCTATGTGTTTGAACAAAAGAGACACTGTTATATTTCTGGTAAAAAGCCAGACTTCAAAGGAGCGATTTTTTTTTTTTTTTAATGGAAAGCAAGAAAGAATCTTGGCATACGCTCTGTACAAGCCTTGGCATCTCTAATATATTTAGACAGTTAAAGTAAGATGAGAACACATTTTTCTAACTTCCAGGAAGGATGTAATAAAGATTTCCTTAAATATTTTGGGGAGCAAGTCCTTTCTTATCTAGTCAGTGTGCCTACCAAATATGCCTCATGGTATCCAAGAACAAACAGAACAAAGAGCTGAGAACCCAGAGCCTTTCAGTTTCCAGCTGAGGCCTGGCTTGCAGCATGGCAAAAATCACTATAGCCACCGACTTGAATTATAATTTCATGAATGACTCACACGTTTAGCAGATGTCTGCAAACTAATAGGAATAGCATCTAAGTCAAAAAAATAACATTAGGTTGAAACTCTATTAAGCGAATGGGCAGGGAGTGGGCAGCAATGTCCTGTGGTGGTTCAGATCTGGTTACTATGGGGAAATACAGCTCAGCTAAGAAGGTTATATGCCTTGTGTACATGATTCTTACTTAGAAATAAAGATAATAATATGCATTTCAAATGGGCACCTTGTCACAACTCCTTTTCCCCTTACTTATATGCATTTGTTTAAAATAGTTGAAGGGCAACTAATATGATGAGTTTTAGTTACATAGTAATTTCACATTCAATTCATTTTGTCATCTCAGAAACTCTATAATATAGGTATTAAATCCATGTTTCACAGATAAAGTCTCCAAGAGTTGAAGTAATTTTATATTTAGCATTTTTACCAATATTATTAGCTTAAAAATAAGTTTTTAATCAATCTTTTTACCCCATTTAGGGTAACTGAATTTTTGATGATCATCTGCTAAGCAGGTTCCAAAATCGTTTGGTTCTCATGGCACCCATCACTGAGGGTGGAGGCCAAGTGAATAGGAAGACAGGAGAAGCCATTGCCACTTTTTTCTTGACTAGGAATGGCATTAAAATCTCTCTGATTGCATTACTTACCATATCCATGACTGAGCTCCCTCATTGTAAAATGAAGAATTTGGACCACATGAGTGGTTTTTAACCTTTATGTGTCCGGAATTTTGTTATTTTTTTCTGCCAATACTTATTGGCAGAATAAACCAAAAAACATGTTTATTAAGTAATAAGTAATGTTCTCCAATTTTAAGCTAATGAGTTAAAAATAATCATTGTTTTGGCTGTTGAAATATTAAATATAACAGTGGGTTTCCATTATCACCTTTGTGAATCTCTGGAGATCTGGCAGCTTGAGCCAGGAATCACTGAATTAAATGAAGAAATGAAACTCAAGTTTTTTCCAACTTTAAACTGTGATAAAAAGTCTGAGGTAAATGAGAGCAGCTGTCGCTAACTTTTTTGGCACAAGGGACTGGTTTCATGGAAGACAATTCTTACGCAGACAAGGGGGTAGGGAGAATGGTTTTGGAATTATTCAAGTGCATTACATTTATTGTGCATATTTCTATTACTATTACATTGTAACATATGATGACATAATTGTACAACTCACCATAATGCAGAATCTAATGCCACGTTGATCTGACATGAGGTCGAGTTCAGGCAGTGATGCAAGAGATGGGGAGCAGCTGTAAATACAGATGAAGCTTTGCTCCCTCCCTCACTGGTCACCGCCTGCTATGTGCCCAGTTCCTAACAGGCCACGGACTGGTACCAGTCCACAGCATGGGGGTTGGGGACTGCAGAACCAGGGTACTTTAGATAATTTCTAAATAACTGGAGGTAAAAGTTAATTTGTGCCTCCAAAACCCTGATATTTTAAATAAGTTTGTTTTTTGGCCCACTTTTAAAAAAATAAAATGAAGAAACTGAGGCACAGAAGTTAATTGACTTGCCCAAGATAAAAGAGGGCCAAACCAGGAATGGAAATGCCATCATCAATTGCTCACACAAATAGATTGGCCACCAAATCAAATGGCCATATGAGCTACCTCCTTCTGGCCTCCAGACAACAGTGGATTCAGAGACAAATCTGAGTCCCACTAGTAATTGTCGAGATACAGGAGAATTTCTTCACTCACATATGTGTTCCTTTCTTTTCTTTAAAACACTCTCACAATTTGGGATAGTATTTTCAAGAAGAATGGTGTGTACTCCCAAGGGAAGTTATATACATCATGGTGTTGTCTTTGGAACTGGCACATTAAAAAAATGAGAACTTACGTTTTCTTTCCACAGATGGCACCTTGATACCAGTTCCGACAAGTGCTGAAGTATTTCTTTTTGGTGCCCAAAATCTGTTGAAGAGCGCAGACATTTGGGCTGGAGGATAGAGGGAAGAAAAAAAAGTTAATATCCTAATGACAGTTTTTCATAGCTACAGGTCAGATGATTAAAAAATGTTAAGACAAGGACTAGATATTCAAAGATGTGACTCTAGCCATGCACAAATCTGAATTTTGACCCAGTCCTACTGAATTGTTGGAAAAGCCTTACAGTCTATGAGAGTAAAGAGAGAGGGAGAGAGAGAGAGAGAGAGAGAGAGAGAGAGAGAGAGAGAGAGAGAGAGAGAGAATTATGCATCTTTGAGAGTAAAATATAAGTATTTCAAAAAGTTAACCTAATAGGAATACACAAACAACATTAAGTTTAACATAATTTCATTTTTATGTGTCTTATTACTTTTAAGAGTAGATAATCCACTGGTCCTTTTTAAATCAAACATGCTCATTTGGAGGGTGGCAGTGGCTATAGGGAGATCAGAGTGCAAAAGAGACAACATTTACTATATAAAAACATTATGATATACTAACTATACTCAGTAATTTCCTAGGCAAGAAATCATAGATATAAATGAATGCTAAAATTAACTTTTAAGCAATATGGTTGCCCAAGGGAAAACTTATCTTTTTGAATGGAAGTAATATATTAGAACATCTTCTCTCATAGTTTTAAGTGCGTTTTTTTTTTTTTCTTTTAAAGAGATAGAAGTCTTATTTCACTCTAAGGAGAGGAAGCATTTGAACATTATGAAAATCCCTCTGAGGCATGGAAAGAAGTGTCAATATCCACTTCAAAAAAATCATTAATGGTTGGTTAATTACTCAACTATGTCTGATAATTTTTTAAAAATGCTAAGTTGAAGTTGCATTTGTCCTGTGAAATATAAAATTTTGCAAATTTTACAGAATACAGAATTTAAAAGTAACTTAAATGCTTGAAAGAATAGAGATAACTATATTACCCAGTATTTAACTTTCATATGTGATTTAAAGGAAGTTTCCTCTAACATCATGTGAGATCTTTTAAAGCTGTTTACATAATGATAGCCCCTAACAATAGTCTTTAATTTTAAAAATCCCATTCCAGGTTTTTGGAAGGAAGTAAAAACACAAGCAAACTGAATCATAAAGAAATGCCCTGCTAATTTTTTTAAAATTGGATTAAAATTATATAATGTTTCATAAAAAGCAATTACACTCAAGTTATTTTGACAGTAATTCTTAAAACTTAAAATGCACATATAAAACATAGAATACTGACATTTTCCTCCTTCTTATTACTTTGTAATAGGTAGGGAAAAAAATCCCTGAAGTATATATAAGAAACTTTATGTATACTTATACATAAAATAAGCTAAGGGAAAAAAAGAGTCTATGAAACCAAACCACTTACCCCTGTTCCCGGGCCCTGATACGGCTATGAGCCAAGACCTTATCATAATGGCCATTGGCTTTTGCAGGGTTAACAACAAACAGCAAGAGTAGAGAAAATATGGGTAAGAAAGGAATCATCTTTAGTCTCTCCGTTGCAGTGAGTCCACGAAGAGAACTGGCAGTGGGCTTTGCAGAGCTCAGAGTTTATATACATGTCAGAGCTGTGGGAGGGAACACTGTATCAACCTGAGAATCTGAACTCCCTCCAAGAAACATCAGCAACTTCAAGTTGCCAGCTAAAATCTGTTTTGGTTAGTTATATTTACAGAAACACATTGAGCTGCTTTTTTCTTCTCATTATAAAGAAAATATTCATTCTAAATCATATGAACGTCTGACTCATTGAATGTTTATATTTCCATTTTATTCTTTTGTACTTCAGGGGTTTTTATGGAAAATGCTTTAGTTTGAGTTTTAAGGACTGTTCTGCAGTCTGTCCCTATCAGATTTCATGTCTGTGTGTTCAAGATTATTATTTGATCTTATCACAGCTTGTCATATTCAGTTCACATCAGAACTGAAAGGTTAGTATTTTTCATAAGAAAACAAAGGTAGATATAAGTCTGATGATCACAAAGGAATAATAGCTATTGGTTAAAAACAAACTCAGGGTAGATTTAAAACTTGCATAAAATATGAAATAAGGGTTCTGACTTGCTGACAAACATCTAGGGAAGTCCACATTTTTCCTACAGACCTATTAAACTGGAACAATACCTCTCATTTCCGTTCTCCTTTCAAATATCAAGGAATACAGAGAGTTAACATAATTCCACTTCTGGCAAGTTTCCCTAATTTTTGAAATACAGCAGAAAGGAAAAACATTTGTGCTTTATTATTTTTTATTACATACTTCATATGATATTGAACCTCTCCACACAGCACGTCTACTGATAACCACTGGTCAAAATAGCCCCTATTAGAAATAAGTATTATTAATCTAAAAATAATAGAATAATTAAATACATATTAAGAAACAGGGACATTGCCAAAATGATTCTTCTTCTGATTTTATCAAGAGTAACTAAAGCCTCTTAATATTACATTACAAAATCCCAAGCTAAGGCAATGTGCATTCTTACAGCTTCACACATGCCAAACATTCAGAAAATCTTAGATAAAGGAAATATGAATGTCAGAAAACAGCAATAAGCTAAAATGATAACTGCAGCCTACTGGAATAAACAAGTTATACACCATCCCACAGTAAATGTGCCATTCCAATACATTTTGTTGCAAAGTGCTTACTTTGTAAGAGCGTATCAGTGTTGCCTTCCCACTGATGATGTACATAAATTGCTTCTGAACTCTCCATGTTGTCCAACTGGGGGACAGTCCAAGTAGGGGAGGCTGGATTAGGCCAGAGAGGATGCTCGGTGTCGGAAGAGTTATGTCTAAGTTTACTGTTGAGTTTTGCCTTAGGGAGATAAAGTAATTCTGCAAAGTGCTGCTTAGTTTGTTAAGAAAGCATACAATGAAATAACAAATTCTGAAATATGATTCAGAATCCTCTTGAATTTTAAAATCTTGGTATTAAGGTATTGAAAAGAAAGGGATAATTCAAAAGGAGAGCTAGAGAGAAGATAGCATAAAAATTAAATTATATTCCTTTCCCAGTCTCTCATGGAAAGGAGAGTATTAATCTTTCATTTACATTTCTCTGACTGGAATCATTCTAACTTCATCTGTATGTTTCTGGTTTGCTTTATATAATAGCTGTTTATTACTCTTACCGTATGCAAATGGTAGGTGGTCAGTAATTTCTTGAGTAGGACATAGAATTGTTTTATGAAAATTAGTTCTACTTAATATCATTAAATTAGCTGCTAGGATATTCTTGTTAATATAGTTATATAACAGTCTTCAATGCTAGGCTGCTTAGACATGATTATTTACTTCCTAAAACATAATAATAGAATTTTAGAATTACAGAGGAATAAATAAAACTTGATGTATTCAACATCTCCAGCATCACCACTATAAATAGTCATTCACTCTTTATTGGCATGCTCACTGCTATTAATGCAACTCTTTTTATTTTTATATAGCTGTGACTGTTTATAATTTTTTTCTGTCATGAAAAATACCTGAAATCTATTAAAAATCCAATGGGGCTTGATGAGAGGTGAAGAATGAAGTATTCAGAGAAAGAGATATAGACTTGATTAATATGTAACAAGAGTAAAACAAAAAAGGTCTTTTTAAATACAGTCCAGAATGATAACAGATAGACTTGATTATGATGATAAGGGGTGAAGGCAGAATCAAAAGTTCCTACCATGTTATCTGCTTTCTTAATAGAGCCTACAATGAATTGAAAATATATTGATTTTTTTTCAAGAACAATTTTGACCTAGGTGTTTCTTGTGACCACAGTTTTATCCATTGGAATCAATGATTTCCATTCATCCTGACTCTTTCAGTCTAAATGGACAAATAATTGCATGAAATGAGTAGTGAAGATGGAAATGCATTCATATTTCAAAAGATTACTGCTCTCTTCTGACAACTGAGACAGGTTTGACATTTTTTGTGGAAAGTGTGATATGTGCTCAAACAATAAAAAGAGGGATCTTAAATCTTTCTTTTCATAATTTCAAATAATGGAGATCTTAAATCTATGCATTCTGAGCATCATGTTTAGAACTTGTATAAGTTCTATGGAAGTCAACAAATGCCAGCCCTCAACAAGTATTTACAATTAGGATTAGTAATGATATCAAGCAGGATCTTGAAAATGAGGGCCAGGTTGTGCATATAAACTACAAATTTAAAAGTGGGAGAACATGCCAAGAGAAATAAAATTTTAAGGTAAATATGAAAAGATTATAGCACTGTAATTTAAAAAGCTGAAGCCAGTCCAGAAGTGTGATATTATATGCTTGATAGTGGGAGAAAGTCTAAGCAACTACTTTATCCAGGACCCTGGCTGCAGGAAGGCTGATGATTGAACCCTGATTCATAGCTGACAGTTTGGAGTAGAGTGAGGGAAGTAAACAGCTCCAGAGAATGGGAATAAAAGGTGGTTCAAGTTCTAGAGAAGATATTGACAGATTTCGGGAAGAACGTAATTCATCACTTTCAGAGGGCTTATCAAGGATCAAATTTGCTTTCTTACTCTCTCTCCTTCTGTCTCTCTTCACACAGGACCCTTATTCTTCTGCCCCATGAAAGGATGCTGACCCTGGGTTGGCCACGTCCTTTTCTTAGCAGTTGAGAGGAAGATTGAAATCATGATAATTAAGTCTGACTTGCAGGGTTGCAAAGTCTGACCCTGAAATGTTAAGTCATTAGTGAAAAAGAAATGGTTTATTATGTAACTGAAGTGAAATAATGTGTCTTGAAGACAGGGACATTTGTTTCTAGCTATCAGGATGCTAATTTACTGGTAGTTTGCAAATTATCTAGTGAATCTTTGTAATAAGGCTTGTAACCTTTGGAGACCACGAAGTCACTGTAATGCCATGCTTACTGTCACCAGCATGTATCCAGGCTTAAACTTACCCTACACTGTATAGGATCGGATATGGCCTATATATTCAACAAACCTGGATACACTTAAGCCAAAGCAGATTTTTTATAACCAATATTTCCTTGGTTTTGAATGATCCAGGGTAGGTATTTGCACCAAATTATTTCTAAGCCACTGCTTTTCAACATATGATTCATGGGATATTGAAAACATTCCTTATCACCTTGCCTTTGTTCTGGCCTAACTGTAAATTACATGTAATATAATTTATTTTTGAAATATGGGAAAGCACTGCCCAGTGTCCAACTATCTTGGCTAGTGAGGGTCCCATTCTTCCCTAGTACTTGGGTTAGCAGCCCTATAAATGATCTTTTGTCCCTCTTTGAAATATACATACAGCCAAAATAAAATTGAACATCAATGACCAACTTGAAGAGGTTAAAAAGGCAATATATAGGCTCAGATATTTGTGGCTGGACACATTGTAAAGTCTACAAGGAGGGACAACTTCTAAGCCATCTTTTTGGAATCATATTCGCATGGATTTCTTCTGTGTATACCCATAAATCTTCAAAGAGTATTCTGACCCAACATATCTAAGATAATTAAATCATATTCAGAGAAAGAGATGATTAACTATACCCCAAAGTAATTGTTAATTCATTTAGAAGCAAGCCAGAAGGCTTTCTGTGATAAATGTGGTTAGTATGCCATCTTTCCTACAGAAAATTAAATGTTCACTTCCTTTAAAAGCCTATCAAATGACAAGTCTCACATTTATATTAAGTACTCAATCAATGTAACTACTTGACCCTAATTGAATTGGGTACTTTTGCAATTTTAAAAATGTGTGCTTTTTAGCAGTAATTTTTGTTAGCAGTATTTGCTTATATTTCTCTGGAGACATCTAGTGGAGAAAGTACAGTAATACAATTTTTCTGGAAGTGCAGATACTGTCTACTACATTTTGATTAAAATAATAGTCAATATGGAATTCAAATGAAAAAAATCTTAAACATTTTACCTGCATTTAAAAATTCCTGGATTAATAGTGATCTCTTACATAAAATCTTTTAAAGCTGGTACAGATTGGCCCCAATAAGTGATGCAAATCTGGATAAAAGTTGAAAAATCTGGTCCTATTTTTGCATGCATGTGGCTGAAAAACAAAACTCATTTTTTACCTGAGTTTTTTTCTACATTTACATAGAATAATGACATGTGGATAAGAAATTATGACTGAATTTTTCTACTCTAAATGATTGGAAATAATCACTCCTGCAGTCTAATTGCATTCGTTGATTCCCTCTCACATTCCTGCACCTGTTATTTCTCACCTCTGATGCCGTCTATATTGTTGACATTATGCCTTTCATCTTCTCTCTCATTTGGATCTGGATGATTTTGTTTGAGAAACAATTAAGACGATAGTCATCATCTGTCTCCTGCCCACAAATAACTTCTAATATTCCTTCAGCTTAGACTGCAAGATGAAGGGATGGATAATTGCTGCAATTAAAAGAACTCTGTAGCCGTCTATCTTTTATAGTACTGGAATTTCACCGTCCCATCTGGCACATTTGGTCTGCTGACAGAATGGTCTCAATTATGATAACTTCATAATTTGCATTCATCCATTTATCACTCTCCTTGGAGCCTTTCCCTCTGACATAGAAATACTCTCAGGTCCGGGCTTAGACTCCATCTATGTGTTAATATATCCTCTCTGCTGGTTTGTCTATGTCCAACACTGTTCTCAAATTCTCTTCATCTGTTTCCAGTGTTGGAAGTGGGTGGTCTGTAAATGCTTTCTCTCTACATTTGAGAAGCTTCTTTTCTGGAAAGTGCCAGAAATTTGGATTATTCCTCATTTTTCAGTCATGATCTTTCTACTGTCCTCAAAGACATAGAATTTTGTTCTAAAATAAACTATGTTTCACCACTTCTCCAGATAGTGATGTTATGTGATGAATTTCGATGCAGAGATTGAATATTGTGACCATTACAGATTCTTTCTTCTTGTTCTCCCCATATATCATGAGGGTTTCTGCTTTCCTCACTCACTCTTTCCTCACTCACTCTCTTCTCTAAGATGTATGCAGATGATGAAGATTTTTATCCATTACCATTGTCTTAGAAGCAAATCAACCTTGGAGTACTGTGTTAGTACTGTGAGGAAAAAATGGAAAAGACCTGGTCTTCTTTTTATGTTAACAAATGTGCAGCATTCTTTATATTTTTATTCTTTTCCCCAGAGACACACATACTTGTGGAAAAAGTGGAATTAGGTGAATTACAAGACCTCAGGCCATGTGTATATGTATGACCTAAAAAGAGGTTTAGATGTCATAGCTGCCTAGTATATATACAATGAACAACAAAAAATGATTCATTAGAGAAAGTTCAGGGGTGAGGATGGGACATGGGAATTATTTAAGTGGACACAGAGACTAATGTTATGGTTCTTATTCAATAACAAAAGGCCTATAGTATTAATAGTATGGTAGCTTTGGCCTTTAAATGAGAAAAGAATCTACAATTCTTTGAATCTATTTTTCAACTTGATAGAAATACATATGCACACAGAACTGAATATTTTTGCCATTAGCAAATTATTTTTGATTGAAGTAAAATAAGCTCTTCAGTATGCAGACATTGATTAAAGTAATAACAAACAGTAACATATTCATTATAATGGCTTAAATGTGTACTAGCACTGTCTGAAATTCATACGCAAACTAAAATGTGGTAGGGAAATCATTATTTGGGGTGGGAGATGATAGTACTGGTAGAATTTAAAAAAGAACTTAAATAGCCAAGCAGTGTAAATCCATAGAGGTTGGTAAATTAATAATTCTTCAGCATGAGAGATTATTATATTTTATCAATTTTTGATAATGTATTTATAATTGTGATTATATAAACATTCACTTCTATTTAAACATCTATCAACATGTATTTTTACTATGTGTCAGATTTTTGTACAGTTTTTTCTTCTTACTCTTATGAAATTAATAGCCAGAGAGTAATTGAGAAGAATAAACAAATCTTTGCCCAGGTTGACCCGCATTTTACACATTTCTACTTTGAGAAAGTAGAAAGGAAGGGAAGATGCTCAGTTAATTTTTCTGTGTGTTCAAGTTATCTATTGCTGCCTAACACGTCGCTCCAAATGTAGTGGCATAAAATAGCAACCACTGTAATACACTCATGGTTTCTGTGAGTCAAGGATTCAAATAGTGCACAATAGAAATCGCTTATAATCAAGCCACACTGTTCCATGATGTCTGTGGCCTCCACTGGGGAGACCAGAAGGGCTGGGGTGATTTCAATCACTGCCAGCTGCCAGCTAGAATCCCTCGGACTGGAGGATCCACTGCCACAGTGGTTTCTTCACTCATATATCTAGCACATTGGCAAGGATGATGGAAAAGCTGAGCTCCATTGGCACTGTTGACCAGAGTGCCTCGCTGTGGCTTCTCCAACATAGTGGTCTAAGAGTAGCTGGACTTCTTATATGACAGCTCAGTGATAGCAAACAATGCAGAATAGGCATGGTCCTCTAGGAGCTAATGCCAAGTGCGCATGGCCATCTTCTGTTTATGCTAGTGGTTGAAGTTGCCACAGGTCAGCTCAAATATCAGAGGAGAGCATAGAGGCTCTCACTTAATGACAAGAGAATCAAAATATTTGTGTCCATGGGGGTGATAGTGTTCAGACCCTGAGACTCCCTCAGACCTAGAAATGCATAAAGAGTCCTCTAACTGGTGGTTAAATTAGATAATGTATGTGGAAGTACATTGAAATTGCCAAATGCTATACATTGAATAGTTACTTTATTTTTATTTTACTTTTAGAAAGTCATCAGAAAATCACCCTGTTGATGCTGTTTCATCTTTCTGTATTATGGCATTACCTTTCCCTTTGTAATTTTGCAGTTTGAATGGAACACAGTGTAAAATACCTATACACCGAGCCAGGACATGCTTCGACCTTTCTGAAAGTAAAAGACTTTTAATAATGAAAAACAATTTAGAAAATATTTTTTTTAAACCAGAATACAGAATTCTAAACTGCATGACTTTAGAATTTGAGAGTCATATTGTAGATTAAATATCTGACCTCTAGTGGTTGCAACTACTTTTTGCAACTGGAAATGGCTAGGTGTTTTTAAAGATGCTTCTTCAGAAATTATTTCATGCTGTTTGATGCTATCACAAATGGTAGATTTTAAATTTAATTTTTCAACTTTCTAGTGTTAGTATATAAAAGTAAAATTGATTTTGTATATTGATCTTGTATTGTGCAACCTTGATATTATCTTTATATCTTATTATTCATTTTGGTCATAGACCATAACCATACTCTGTATGATTTCAATCCTTTCCTGCCTATTAATTATGATTTTTTATGTCCCAACATATGACTTATCTGGAGCAAAAAAGTATATATTCAATGTTTTTTGGATAAAGTGTTTATAAAGGTCAGTAAAGTTAAATTGGTAGAAAGTGCTGTTTAAATTTTTTAAATCCTTATGGATTTGTGCTTCTTAAATCAATTATTTTTTAATTCAATTCATGAGACAGAAGTGTTGAAATTATCTCTGATAAGTCCACACAGAGGCAAGTATGACTTGCCCACTCAAGAATTTATTGGATATTGAGAAAGATGACACAATGTGATCACTAATAAATAAGAATAAACTTTATTTGGTACTCACAACAAGCTAGGGATTCCTAGTAGGTGATGGGCTCACCAAGGGTCTGATAAGAATGTAAGCAAACTGGGGTGGGAGGATGGGTGGGAGATGGCTTTTTTTTGTGTGTGTAGGAGGTAAAGTCTTCTTCAAAGCAAAGGAACAATCAACAGAGTAAAAAGAACCTGTGGAATTGCAGAAAATATTTGCAAACCATATGTCTGATAAAAAGTTTATTTCCAAAATACATTTAGAATTTTTAGGTCTTCTTTTTAAATTGACCCTTTGATCATTATGACTTATAAATCTTTATTTCTGGCAATTCTCACTGTCTTGCATTTTGTTCTGTTATTAATATTAGCTATATCAGCTTTCTGTAGATTTGTGTTTAAATGGCATATCCTTTTCTAATCTATGTCTTTATGTTTAAAGTTTGTCTCTTTTAAACAATATGTTTTTGGATCTTACCTTTTATTCATTTTGACGATATCTAGCTTTTTTAGAGTGGTCCATTTACATTTAACGTAGTTATTGATATGATTGAGTTTAATTGTACCTTATTTCTAGTTTTTGTTGTCCCATTTATTTATTTTTTATTGTTATGGTCTTTATTTTTCACTTTTCTTTAATGGAGTGTGGCTTTTAATTTCAACATAAGTTCTAACAGCATTTTAGCTAATAATTTTCTTTACTTATTTTAATGATTGCTCTTGAGTTTATAATTGGCTTACTTAAAACAGTCAAGATTGAATTATGACATATATTATTACATTAGAACTTTAACAATAGTATACTTCTATTTATCCTCCATCATTTGTGATATTGTTGTTTTTAATTTTTCTTTTGCATATGTCATAGATTCAAAATATTGTTATAAATAGTGATTTAATAGTGTTTAAACTATTTTAAGAAAAGAAATAGCTAATATTTTATAAATACTTACTTTTTACCATTTCCGTAATTTCCATTTCTTCTAATAGATCCAAATTTTCTGTTACCATTTTGTTCAACCTGCAGAATTTCCTTTAGCATGTCTTGTAATGAGAGTTGCTATGATACATTATCTCAGCTTTTATTTATTTTTGTTTCATCTAATTTTTTGAGGAATATTTTCCAATCATAGAAAATTCTAGGTTGATTTTTCTTTTTCCTGTCAGCAGTTATGACTTTTTCATTGTTTCCTGTCTTGCAATGTTTCTGATAGGAAGTCGCCTCTCTTATCATTTTCTTCCGAATATAATGTGTCTTTTTTCTATAGTGTTTCTTTATCTTTGGTTTTGGGAAATATATCCATGATGTGCTGAGATCTGGATCTTTTTGTATTTATCTTGATTGGGGCTTGTGAAGTGTCTTAGAACTATAAATTAATGTCATGAAAATTACAATATATATTTCCCTGGCTTCAAACCTGTGAGCTTCTGTACTCTATAATTTCTCAGAGAAAAATAATGGTGATATTACAATGGTATTTAGTCTTTCAAATGCCCTGATGAGGAAATCAAAATATTTACCCCCAAATATATTGCTTTGACATATTTTGAGATGGCTACAAGAGGTCCAACAGACGAAAGTAGCACCGCAAAACTGTCTTTTGTGGGGAGAAATTTGTGTCAAGGAAGAGAATCTTCCTTGATGCAGCTGGGCCTTTCCTTATCCCAACCTAAGATCTAGGAAAGGTTATCTAAATCTGACACATTAAAGATCTGAAAGGAACATTTATCATCTGTTCTTTCTGTGAGGTTTCATCTACATAACAAGACCACCCTTTCTAGCCAAGCCTCCTCCTTTCTTCCTCCCATAACCTGTCATGCCACTAAAACCTGTTGTTTTGCCACAATCCAAGTCCCCATTCTTTATAAATTCTTTAAAATGAGCTTGGGATCTTTCTGTTTGAGATCAGATTCCGCTGAGAAAATCTAGAGGAAACCCTAAGGAAACTTGTAAAATTGGCATCATATCTACCCCTTATCAAAGATGATTTTCTCATCATTTTTCTTCTTTCATTCTTCTCTTATAACCTTTCTATCATACCATTCTTTCACAGAAAAAAAAACCTTTTTTTAAAATATCTTACTGTTAAAATTTAAAGGGGGATTTGCATATTGTTAAAAGAAGACTTAAAGAAATTAAAAGTTAAAGACATGAGGCCAAAAACGAAACAGAGCTGTATATATTAAAGAGGCTGATACTTTGGAGATCAGATGGCCTGGGTTTAAGCATCAACTTTCCAGTCATCAGCTGTGAGGTCACTTGGAAAACAGCTTTGCCGGGTCACAGTTTAAAATGTTGGTTTTTGGTGTGCTCAGGGTCAAAGAATGACCAGACACACCAAAGTAAGGTAAGCATGAAAATGAGGTTTATTGAGGAGAGAAAGATAGGATTATAGACTAAGAAGAGCAAGAGCAAAAACAAGATGTAGGTTTATAGAGCAAGATATGTATGTCACAGATGACAACCAGACCCATTATCTTAGCAAAAGAGAGAGCGAGCTTTGGTTATCGTCTGGGTCTTGTTTTATAGTGTCGGCATAGGGACCTCCCCATGGTTCAGAAGTCATCTTGGAGCCACTTTTGACAGTTGGGAGTTACTTGACCTGAGTCTTACTACGCATGCGGATCTCCCATGAGCCTCTCTGAAAGCCTATTATGGGAGGTGAACCGCAGCAGCACCCACTTTCGTCACTAGGAGACCTGAAATCCTTCGTTATTTACCTAACAGTTTGACTTCCCTATGCCTCAATTTCCCTAGCTGAATAATCAGCTATAGATAATAATATCTGTCCTTTCTACCCCTCAGAGATAGTTTAAGAGTTATTTTTGAAGAGAGAAGTTTTAAGTAAACATCCAAATGGAATAAACCTCATATCTTGTTGAAGTTGATAGAAGTGAATATCACTCCTAAAACTACCAACTTTATATTTATTTATGTCAAGTGAGATCCTCAAAAGTCACTCGGCAATACCTACTTTTCATGCTTGACAGGTATGGTAACTGACCTGAAGATATGGTCATGCAATAACACCAAAAATAACAGTAAAAAGACACAGAGTTATTTTTGGTTGAACATAGAGTGGACTGTGGGTTAAAAAAAGTGTGTTTTATTTTTATTTTATTTATTTATTTATTTTTGACAGAGTCTCACTCTGTTGCCCTGGCTAGAGTGCCGTGGCGTCAGCCTAGCTCACAGCAACCTCAAACTCCTGGGCTCAAGCAATCTTCCTGCCTCAGCCTCCAGAGTAGCTGGGACTAAAGACATGCATCACCATGCTCGGCTAATTTTTTCTATGTATGTTTAGTTGGCCATTTAATTTCTTTCTATTTTTAGTAGAGACGGGGTCTCGCTCTTGCTCAGGCTGATGCTGAACTCCTGACCTTGAGCGATCTGCCCACCTCGGCCTCCCAGAGTGATAGGATTACAGGTGTGAGCCACTGCGCCCAGCCAAAAAGTGTGTTTTACACTATAAAGCTCTTGAAGGAAAATTTGGAGTTATGGGATTAAGACATCTCTGTGGAGAGGAAACCATGTAGAGGAACCTGCTCAAACTATTCAGAAAATCACAGAAAATCAACTCTGGGGATGTATATATATATATATATATATATATATATATATATATATAGAGAGAGAGAGAGAGAGAGAGAGAGAGAGAGAGAGAGAGATACGGAGAGACACAGAGAGACACAGAGAGACAGAGAGAGGGAGACAGCTGTAAAGGTAAAAGGACAGGTTAAATGAACGCAAAACGAAGTTCTTGCTGAGTGGTTTGGTTACAGCTTTGGAGACATCAAGACGCTAAACTGACAACACTCTTCAAAAGGAACGTATCTAAATTGAAATGAACAAAATACATATATATATATATGAATATTATCCAAATATAGCAAAGTGATACACAACTTTCCATATTTAATTATAAATACATGTAAATTAAGTTCTTAAAATGCCTTCTTAGTATTTTCTTTAGAAAGGTACAAGGTATTTTGTTGTTGCTGTTTGTTTTCTTATGTTTTGCTGCCAGGAGACAGAGTTGCTACTGACTTGAAAGTAAGAGTTCCTGATGGGGCTTGTCTTCTGCTAGTGTGCCCTGAAAAAGCAACTGCACTTGTATCCCTTATCAATATGTAAAATGCCCAGCCCAAATAAGAGTTTCTGATTGTTTTGCATGGTGGACTTTAAGGGTAAAACTTTATATAACCTCATTATGAGGTTGCATTAAATTATAGCTTAGGTTTTCTGCTCAAGGTCTTTGCACATCTTATCTATATTCTACTGTGGCTTATCAAGAGGAAACCAATCCTATGAATATGTCAAGATCAGTGTTGCTATTTCTGTTGGGGATCGTGTTACCATAGTAATATATTTCCTGTGGCTTAGAAAAGACTTATTTTGCTTAAGCGCTATTTTTATTTTATTCAAAATGAAGTAGAGATAAAATCATAAAAATGTTTTTCCTGTTGCCTTCAGATTTAATGGCAATTTTAGGCAGAAGGATAAAAGTAATCAATGGATATTTCTTTTTAGCAACTTTCTTTTGCTGTGTGCTGCTCCTCAGGCCAATGCCATCGTGAGAATGACCGTGATGAAGGGAGTGAGTTCTGATGTTCCCTTTTGATTTATGGTTTTGATGCAGGGGTGCAGGATCGATTCTACTCCTCGAAATTTGGTCTGAATATCAAGACTGATGATGCCATACATACAACAAGAAGGTCTAGAAATATATTACTTTCATAATAAGGCTTTCTCTGGAGAGCAGGGTTGGCTCCCAGGAAGGTTGAAAAGTGACTTGAGAGATCAGGACAAGGAAGATTGACTTTGGCTTTTATTGGAGTTAGAGTTCTTGGCCCGGGTGATTGGTCTTGCATCAGGATTTGAATATCCCACCAGTACCAAGGGAGGGAGTGCTTGTGGGCTTTCCTATTGGCTTGTCTAAATGTGAGGCAAGAGAGGAAAAAGAAGGAGTGGGCCTTGAAAACTGCTAGTGGCAAATGTCAAAAGAAGAGTCTGACTAGTCTTTATATTAATACCTGTATTATCGAAGCAGATTGTAAAGACATGAGTGAAAATCACATATGCATATGTGTGTATATATATGTATTTGTGTACATATGAATACAGATATCAATAAAAGAAAATGACAGTTTGTACTTGCTAAAGATTACATGCAACATCGGAATGGTTACTGTGGAACTGTCATGCGGTACTTTTCTGTAGTTACAGAGAAGACAGGTGAGGTGTGACCTAATTTTCAGCAACAGTTTCTCCTTTCTACTCTTCCCTTTTTCCTGCTCCTCCTTCCTTTTTCTTGGTGGAATTTTTGGATTTGAGGTAATGAGACTTCTTAGTTCATGGAACATGATCAGCATAGGAAAGTTTAAGGCTTTTTTTCCCTTGTTCTGTTTCATTATATTCTTTTAAACTTACTCCACATGGTATTCCTCTTCTTTCTGTAGAAATTCAGCTGATTGTAAATATATGTGTAGTAGAAAAATGTATAATGTTTTGTTTTTGTGTGTGCACATTATGAATGTGTACAAGTAGTATTTTGCTATATATATGCATATTTTTACTCAATATCATGTTTTAAAATCTATACATATAGTTGGATGCAGCTTTAGTTTATTACTTCTGACTGCTGCATGATATCCAATCTTATACTTATGAAACATTGTTGGTATCTAGTCCCTTAGTGCTACATGACCAAAAATCTCTCCTCTAGCCTTTATTCTTTTTATAATGTCCTGAGCTACCATTCTGTCCCCAAACCCCCACTTGAAAGTAAACATATCTTTTCCTCCAAGGATGGTGGGTGTACGTACACATGCCACATCAATCATCCTTCAACCTCTTTCTTGCTTCTGTGACATCTATAAGTTGAGTTCAGGTAAAAGGGCCATTGGTCCATATTTGCTTATTATATAATTTTTTTGCACCTCAAAGCACTCATCAAACACTTGATTTCATTTGATTCTCATAATTCAATAAGTCAAGTACTATGATTAACTATATTTTATTGTGAAGGCAACTAAACTGTTGGTTAAAGTAAGTTAATATAAGTCCTAGGTGGATGGATTCTGGAGTAAAAACTAAAGTCTTATGACTTATTAACATTCCCTTCCATCAGTCAAAACAAGCCTCTACCAAACAAATGGGCCCCAGATTGTGGAAAATGTTTTAGTATGATCAGTGGTTCTTAGCAGTACCCAGGTTAAGTTCTGTAAGGAGACAGAACGTGATAAATTAATACAGTATAGAAATTCATTCTTAAACTTTCTGAATTTGACTCGGCATAAATGCCATGCCTATCGTACCACTACAAAGTCTCTACGTATGATATCATTAGAGCTACAAGGTATTATCCTACCACTGGTTAATATCAGGTTCTAAGGAACCCCAACTAAATCTCCCATAGTATGATATGTCTATATGGGAATCTCTTAAATATAGCATTTAATCAGAATTAGGTGACATTTGGTACGATAATTTGTCAATGTGGTCATATAGATGGAACTTGTGATATTGGCTCAGGAACCCAGAAATGTGGATTCCAGATTATCTAACATGCTGTGTAACCTTGTAAATGTAATTTTACTTCACTAAGCCTCAGTTGAAAGTAAAGTGCTAGAGTAGATGATTTTCAAGATTCCTTCCAACTTTAAATTCTATAGCTTTAGTACACTGTTAATTTAAATGTGATAACAACTCTCAAATATTCCCGAGTAAGGAATTCAAAAAAATTGTTTATATCTTCACGTGGGTTGGTATAAGATGGAAGTACCAATGATGGGAATAATAATACATATTATTTGGAAATAATTAGAGTAGGTATTTGTAAAAGATCTACAGTGCTTAAATCATATTTTGTAGCTTTTCACATTATACTTAGTGTTCATATCTCCTACAGGGAAGTTTATGGTACTAATAACCAAGGAGAGTGGAAAACTCTTAAGTCCACTACAGTATGCTTATGTCATTACTTTAGTCTGTTACCACTGCCACATTTTTCCTCACTGGGAAGATTTGCTTTAGATAGCTTCCCATGAACATGGAACCAGGATGTGGTTATTCCTTGACCGTGACATAGACTTGCATGCACCAGTGTACAAACTCACACGTAGCTATATTTTCAAAGATCTAATCCAGTCTGAATTCATTCTTGTGCCTCTCAATTCTTAGGGCTTGGATGCATCACATTTTTTCAAGGTTCCTGGTCTCCTCTGCAGAACAATTCTCTTTCAAATGCCACCTACTTCTTAAGAGAGAGTGAAAGGTTAGAAATAAATATTAATAGATTGCTATTGCAATAGCTTGTGCTAGAAGAGTTAGAACTGTGACATTGTCATTATTTTTCTACTTGAGTCAGGTCAAAAGAGCATTCTGATATGAAGAAAAAGCCATCATTGCTCCTGAGAACTAGTGACTCAAGTGAGTGAGAAGATGAAGGAAAATAGCAGAGAAAAATAGACAAAGAGCATAAGTGCCCTATTTGTTCTCTTCCTACCAGCCAATAAAGCCAATAGCCAATTCTGTTCAATAGCTCAAATCACCTTGTCCAGGATGTGGGAAGAAGAAAATACTCATTTTAAAGTCAGGCAAAGAACTGTGTATCGAAAATATCATAACAAAAATCTTAAAAGGTGGTACTTTAAAAAAAACAAACAAACAAAAAAAGCATTTACATTTACTTGGCTCAATTTGTGCAATTAACCTTTATAAAACATCATGTCATGACATTAGAGTCTGCCTTGATTCTATGTTGCAATTGCTTCTCTCTCTTCCTCTTTGCTGCACACAAAGCTAAATTGTGCTTTTGTAGCTTTTGACTTTTCATTCAATGCAATTACATGCACCATTGACCCAATAATCAAGTGATAGAAATCTACAAGGATTAGTGTTGGCGGCACGAATCAATGGAACACAGCATGGGTGTTCAGGAGAGAGACAGATGTACAAAGTTAGAGTCGGCACAGACTGTTAAAACTGTTCTGCCTCTACTAACTGAAAATGCAATATTCAAATGCATTTTTAATGAAAAATACACTTAATATCACATCATATTCCATTTTTCATTGCATCGATCACTCCTGAGGCTAATTTCAGGGTGGAATTCTTTATACTTTTATGGTGACTGTACATGATGTGAACTTTGTTTAGAGGCAGAAAGCAATGAAAAAAGTCTTCCTTTGTGTTTATAGAATGGTTGTCTGACAGATTCTTAAATGTGAGAGGAGACAATTAACTGTGATTATAATTTTATGTTTATGAGACAATAGCTTAGTATTCATAATTTCCTTGTAATTTTATTTTATTATAATATCAATACATAAACGCAAATAATATAACTCCAGCTAACTGAAACATGGGAGCTTTATGAAAAAGAAGGAACACCCTATCTCTCAATTTATCATGACTGTAAGAATCAGCCCAAATATAGTGTTCACAAAGTCAGTTTGGGTTCTAAATGGAACTGAATATGTTCTGCCTTTCTTTCTTTTTTACTGTCAGAGACTATGATATAATCAGAATAGCATGGGCTTCAGCATTAAAAATACCCAAGTTCAAATTCCTTTAGCTATGGGTCACTTGCAAAAGTCATAAAAACTGTAAAACCATCAATTTTGATTTAAATGAAAATGGATTTTTATCACATCTAATTCTTATGAAAATTATAAGAAGGTAAAATCTTTATGCCAAAAACTGTTACTTTTTATTCTGTCTTCTTCCTCCTATCCCCTAATCTCCCTCTGCCCTTTGTTTCTCCTCTTCCTCCTTTCTTTCTCTTTTAACTAAAATACAACTTGTTCCACAAACATGTCATTTCACATTGGACAAAATACTAAACTTTTCTCAATCTCTTTTTCCTTCACTGACAAAACTGATTTATTAACAAACTTTATGTGTTATATTAAGTATGTGGGAAAATCTGGTAAAAATAAGTGCTCAAAAATTTCTTTATTTCTTTGTTACATTTTCACATTGTGATTTTAAGAAAAACATTCAGTTTGTCTTCATTTTATATTTCTGCTTCTTTGACTTGATAGAAGAAATCAGGATGCCAAGTGAACTGGTGGTATGAGGAAACATTTAAAAAATTTATTCAAAAATACATATTAGGTATACCCTAAGAGCCCCAGCACTGTTCTGGGCACTGGAAATAATAGTTAACAAGATGGGTAAGAGCCCTGCCCTTATAAAGAAGCATTTTCGAGAAGAAGAGGCAGAAAATACACAGAGAAGAAACAAATACACAAATTTCTGGCTAGAAAAAATTTTAAGATAGTCTAGCAATTTTTGAAAACCATCATAAAAATTAAGAGCTATAAGTTAACTTGACAAACCTCCTATAAAAATTGCACTGGATCCATTATCCTCTCCTGAATCAACTTTTGTCACTAGGTCTTAACAAATCTCATTTTTTTCTTTCCTGGTTTTTGGCAACAATTCTCAAGGTACTATTGATTTTAGTTATTGTTTTCATTCAAGAAATGCATAAATCTGCTGCTAGTTAGGACTCCCGGTTAAATTTGTGATCTCCAATTCAACCCATTACATGCCTGCTCACCTGGGCTAAGATTCCCTCAGAAACACAATTGATCAAGAATCATGTTGATTTTTCCCAGACAGAAAAATAATTAAAAATAATGCTTCCACTTCTTCCTCAAATTCATTGGGATTTGAGAGACCAATTATTTTAAGAAATCTTGCAACACACCAGACCATCCTGTTTCATGTCCTTGTTATATAGTTAATTATCTTTAATGTTATTTTCCCAGTCATTTAGTCTCTCCTGTGATTTCTTCCCAAACTCTTCCATTTTGAACTCTGGAACAACTATTTCTTTACTTCTTTCATGGTAACAAAATAAGGGTTAAATAATCACCCTTTACTCTGCAAATAACTTCCAACGATTTCCATACTTGAAACATTGCTTGTCTACTGGGGAAACCACCTCCCCATGTAGTTTGTGGGTGGGGTTCACTCTCCATCTCCCAGGTATCTTGAGAGCAGAGAGTCAGAAGCCAAATCTTTTTCAATTTTCAATGTACCTTTCAGATTAGTGCTCCTCCACCCTGTGAATCACATGTTAACTTGCTCTAATCTACCCTGTTCTTCTTTCTTCTTGCTGTTCTCAGAGAAATTTTATCTTTGTGTTATTTGGCCTCCTGAAGCTCTGTCAGTGTAACAGCTGACAAGCTTACCTTTCTTATAGCTCATGATTTCTCATGATCTCCCTACCTAGGGCTGCTTAGGTTATTTGGTTATTTCCTTTCACTCTGTTCATCTCTTGAACTAGTTATCTGCCTAGGAAAGAGACCTGAGCATCATTCTTGACTTCTCCATCTTTCTCAACCACTTGCTTAAATCAGTCTTTCAAATCAATCACCAGGATGTGAATAAGTTTGATTAAGCATTTACATTTTGTTTTAGTTCTGTCTGTTTCAGAATCAGATTTAAGCTCAAGTAGATAGTATTTATGATCGTCTTAATTTGTGTGTGTGTGTGTGTGTGTGTGTGTGTGTGTGTGTGTGTGTGTGTGTGTGTAGTAACTGCTATGGTTTGACAGTTCTCTGCAAAAACTCATGTTGAAACTCAGTCCTCAATTTGACAGGATCTTTAAGAGGTGATCAGATTATGAGGGCTCTGCTTTCATGAATGGATTGACCCATTCATAGATGAATGGATTGGTGAGTTGCCATGGGAGGGGTACTGGTGGTTTTATTGGAAGAAGAAGAGAGACCTGGGCCAGCATACACAGCCCTCTCACCATGTGATATGATGCCCTGTGCTGTGTCAGAAATTTACCACCAGCAAAAAGGCTCTCACCAGATATGGCCCTGGACTTTGGACTTCTCAGCCTCATAGCTGTAAGAATAAATTCATTTTCTTTATACAATACCCGGATACTCTGTTATAAGCAACAAAAAATGGGCTAAGACAACAAATTTAGGCAGGTTTGCAATGTAACATGAGATGTCAAATGAGATTGGCAATAATATTAGTATTAATATCTGTGGATGTTAGAATAGTAAATGTGCCTAGGGGTACACACATATGTGCACCTTGAAAAAGACCAGCTGGGACCCTCCTAGGTCATCTCACAAGCTGTCCTCACTTTGATTAATGTGCCTTAATTAGGTGTCTGGCTCTTTGCGTGTAGATTCTGAAATCTAACTTTGTCAGCACCTATAGCATGGTCCCATCTCTCACAGACTCAAGTTTGTTAAGTTCAGGAGATTGTTTTCTACAATCAAGAGGCCTGCTTCTTATTTCCACGGTTATGGCCATCATATAAAGCAGTATACATGACTCAATGTAACTAGTTCCATGAATGAAGCTGTAATGGAGGACTTGACTAGAACTGGAAAATGAATTTGTAGGCATGGTATCAGAGACATCCAGGTAACAAGTCTTCATTCGTTTATCTTCACAACCGGGTCAGCTATACCCACAGGACCTGAATGATCTAAGTGTACTGGCTAAAGAGTCTTCTTTTCCTGGGGAAGTATGCGAACAGATAATGCCAAAGTTGGCCACTCTGACACTCCTTTCCTTTTTCCTAATGGCATTTTTCGGGTTGTGCTTATCACCGCATTCTGAAAGATACTTTCTTTGTTTAGCCACATTAATGCATTAGACCAGATTGAACGTGAAGCCAATTCTGCTTCCTTAAGGTGAGTTGAGTGAGAGGGAATTTATATCACTTAATCATGAATTCACTGGGATTCCTTTGGGTTATCCTCATGTAATGAGAAAAAAAATTATGCACACATAGTTCCTAATACTTGAAAAAATGATTTTATTTTTCTATGTTTTTAAATCATAATTATAATTCGGCTCCTTGGTCCAGAGTAGTAAAAGTTGATAATTTCCCATTCTACAAATGAGTCAGTGAAGACATTAGAATGAAAATTGAACTTTTTGCTTCCAAGTACAATAGCTGAAGCAGAAGATTCAAGTAAAAAAATTTGGGTTAGGGATAGCTTTGCCTATTTTCATTCATTAAACATGATTACAACCAACTCCCTTTCAATTTAGTATAAATATTCAAAATATTTATATCCATTATTAGCCCATCTGACTCCTCAAAACATTTTTTTCTCTTTAAATTGTTGTTGATAAGGACAGGAAAGAACATATGAATGGAGATTGTCAAGATCATCAGTCCTAATCTTTTTTCCTATAAGAGTTGTGGGTATAAAGCTCTTATTACCATCTTCCTTCTCTCTCATCTGTAGTGGTATCTTAATCTTCAGATATCATGGTCCTAGCTTTCCTGTACAGCCCACCCTATCTTTACCTTTTCATCTTATTTTTTTCAACTAATATAATCAGTTAGTCTCATAATAGCTTTTTCTAAGGAAGTTATTTGAGCACTAATCCTCCAAAGTGACTAGATTTATTTTTCCTCCTGTCCTGTATAATAAGAAGAATATGTTGATTCTAAAAGCTGGTAAAATTTGTAGGCATAGTTTCCATATTAGCAAAGAATCCATTACTAAGTAGAGTAAAATTACAATTATGAAAAATAGTAATAAGTATTTAAATCTACTTCCCTACTCCTACTCCTCATTAATCAGTAAAATTATAAGTATATATTTATAAGTAAGGGATCTTATGATGGTTACTTAATGTATAATGGCCTTAGCAAGCTACAATGTGTACCTACATAAAACCCAATACAGTTTGAAAGTCTCTTCTTAAAAATGAACTATAGGAGGTTTGTGTCCACAGTATGATACAATGAGGTGGGTGATAATGCTACATTTAGGTGTGAGCACAAACTTATTAACACATTTAACCACACTGTAATTTAAATTAGCAAAAGTTACATAGATACTAGACATAGTACTTAAAATAAAACTATTAAGTAAAACTCTAAACATAAATATGGGATTCTGTGCTTAAATATTTATTTATTCTTGGCACTTATAAGTACCACCTTCAAAACAATTGGAGCAGTTAAATAGCTTTATCAATAAAAGAGATTGACTCCCCAGGGGTTGCATTATTAGTTAGAGAAAAATTCTGAAATAACCAGTGATGAAAATCTTACTTTAACTAATCTTTAATGAATGTAATTAGAGCATTGATAAATTTCTTTATATGTATTTGTCTACTAGTAATTTCAGACTTTTGAGAATCTTAAAAGATAATTATAGTTCTATTCCCAATGGCATGAAAGAGAATAAAACACTTAGAATAAATTTAATGAAAGAAGTACAAATTTTTTATTGATAGAAAATATTTTACATATTTATGGCGTAAATATGGGGTAACAAATACATATGAGTATTTGTTACATTCAAATACATATGAGTATTTGTTACATTCATATAATGTGTGGTGATCAAGTAAGGATATTTGGGGTATCCATCATCTTGAGCATTTATTATTTCTATGTGTTGGTAACATTTCAAGTCTTCTGTCTCAGCTATTTTGAAATCTGTAATATATTGTTGCTAACTATATTCACCCTACTCTGCTATTGAATACTGGGGCTTATTTCTTCTGTCAAACTATGTGGTTGTACCCACTATCCAACCTCTTTATATCTCCCCTTCTTGCCCATATACCCTTTCCAGTTTCTCTTATCTATCAGTCTATATATTAAATGTTTTAAAATGTATTAAATGTACAATGTATTATGTACAATGTACAATGTATTAAAACACTCTAAAAATTCAATAATAAAATACAATCCAACTAAAGTAGGACAAAGTATCTGAAAGATATTTCTATACTACAAGGAAGTTATACAAATGGCCAATACGCACAGAAAAAAAGCTTGGCATCATTATTTATCAGGGAAATGCAAATCAAAAGCACATATGATACCATTGCCTACCCATTAGGATGACTAGAATCAAAACTCAGAGAATAAGTGTTGATGTGTGGAGAAATAGGAATTCTCATTCATTGCTAGTGGGAATGTAAAATGGTGAAACTGCTGTGGAAAAGTCTGGCATTGCATCAAATGATTAAATATAAAGTGTTCTATGATGCAATGAAATGATTCTTAGCTATTATCCAAAATAAATGAGAAAAAAAAAAGGTCTGCAAGACTTTTCATATGCGTGTGCATAGCAGCATTATTCATAATAGCCAAAACGTGAAGACAATTCAAATACCCATAAACAGACTAATGGATCAATAAAATATGTGGTAAGTTCATATAATGGAATGTTACTTGGCCGTAAAAAGGAAGGAAGTCCTGACACATGCTACCACATGGATGAACTTGAAAACATTATGCTCAGTGAAAGAAGCTAGTCACAATATACCACATATATATCCCATTCATGCAAAAATCCAGAACAGGAAATATATAGAGGACAGAAAGAAAATTAGTGATTGCTTAGGGGTGTAGGGGACTGGAGTAAAAGAATAGATAGTGATAGCTAAAGAGTACAGGGTTTCTTTTTGAGGTGATAAAAATGTAAATTTGATTGCGATGATGATTGCATATACATATAAATATATTAAAACCCACTGAATTATATGCTTTAAGTGGATTAATTGTATGGCATGTGGATTATATTTCAATAAAGCTATTGAGAAAATACAATTATTTTTTAGGTGATTAAGAATGTCCAGAAACCTCATTCCTATCAATATAAAACATTAAGTTTTTAAAACATAGAATATAAAGCTAATGAGAATTGTATGGATATGTTTTGCTTTAGAAAAATTTATTCCCAACTTAATGTCTGCATATTGGAGGTTAGGTTATTCAAAACTATTGAGTGAAATAAAAAAAAAAAAAAAACCTCTTTTTCAGAATTGAAAGGACTCAATTCTTTTTAATTTTCTAGTGTAAATGTGATTATTTCCACATTTCCTTTCATCTATACTTCAAGAGAATTTTGTCATGACAAACTCCTACATAAAATTCTTTAATGACTCCCAATTATGCCCAGGATAAAGATCAACTTCTGAATGACTATTACTCATCTTTAGGAAATGACAGACATCTTTTGTTCTCGGTAGCTAATACTGGGTTAGATACCACTCCTAGATTCTCCCCAGAGACACCATGATCATCATACTTAATTATTATTGCCAGAGAATTAATCATTTTCTAGATCAATAATTTTGGTTTTATTATTTTATTCTCAGCATGTATTACAATGCCTGTCACAAAATGTATGCTTGATCAATGTTTCTAAATGAAGGAGCAATTTTTGCAAAGGGCAATTTACCAACCAGGTGGCTAGGGCAAAATATGAAGTTGCTGAATGATCAATGTATCAATGATTAAGTAAGCTTATTCTAGGCATGAGATGAAAAGGGGTACCTTTTCTATATTTTTTATGACTCTTCTATCTCAAAGAAAATAGAAACACATACCTCATTTAACAAAATAGTCCCTTTCACATGGTTTGATAGAAAGAAAAAGATGTATATTCTGCAAACCCTGGCTGATAAGCACCAGCTGTATAGAGAAGGGCAATATGTTTCTGATCTCTTGCAATGCAAAATGTAAGTTTCTAGACTTAACATTGTCAGATCCTCCAGAAAATATTCTTTATCTTTTTATTTCCATTGTTTATTATAGAGTCATATCTCTAATTTGATGGTAAAATGGGAAATAATAGCAAGTGAAAGCCAAATTAGAGATCCAGATCATCTTATAAATTGAGTTACAATTTCTAACTGTGTGCTTTGTAAAAAGTGGCAACTTAAAATTTCATAAGAGAAGAATTCCAATTGTTTCCATTGAGAAAGCAATTCAGTTAATTGCCATATTATCATCTGAGAATAAAAACATTATGATAGTATATCATAATGACTTAGCCAAAATTCTAGTCTGAATTTTTATATGTGCCAAAGATAATTTTCCTTTCTAATGCAAGCCTCAGAGATTATTTTAATTAACATGGGAATTTTATGCCACTACTCTTTATCATTAAATGTTTATATTTTTGTTGTGCACTAAATTATTTTGTTTAATGCTTTATATATATTCTCATATAATTATAATGTCATTAGTCTAGTTTGATTAAGTTTACACCAGTGAATTACATTACATTTTTTTTCCTTTTCTTGTTATTTTCTTTCATTGTTGTGCACTATCAAAGCCAAAGAGAGGCATTTTAAACAAATGGTTGGTGGTTTCAATAGTACCTACATATCAGCTTCAAATTCAGTGATTATTCTTCAGAACACAGGAGGTCATGTCCTATTTCTGCAATCTCAGCTTTTCAAATGGCAATTGAATTTTGTGAAGAGGCTTGTATTCTATATTTATTTCTGGTTTTCAGTCTTGGAGCAGTTTTTCTCATATTCACCTCTTCTCCATCTGGTTCAGGAAGTTGGGAGAAATGTAACGGAATTGAAAAATTACTTGAGCTTTATTGTTTTTGCAAAATTCAGAAAAGTCTGGCTATCATCTCTGGGTAACTGGGTCAGTTTTTGTCTCATAAAAATGATTTATCTTTCGCCTTGTCACCCCATTGCACTACTCTGGCATGCTAGCCTGTCAACATTCCCTTCATCCTTCCTCTGTGTATGTGTATGCGATTCTATTCCTTCAGGTGATTTTTCTTCTGTAAATATTTATGTATGATACTTAAATGTATTAATACTTGGAATAAAAATACAAGAAAATGATATGATTAAATATAATCCATAAAAGTATGAAACCATTAGAAAAAACACATGGGAGAAAAATCTTTATGAACTAGGGCCTAGGGATTGAGTTTTTAGAATTTCTATGAAAAGTAAATTGAAAAATTGAACTTAATCAAAATTAAATTGTGTGTGTGTGTGTTTGTGGAAAGCCTGTTAAGAGGATGAAAAGATAAGTTGCACACTGGGAGAAAATATTTGCAAAACATATCTGACAAATGACTAGTATCTAAATATAGAAAGAACTCTCAAAAGTTAATGTTAAAAACAAACACATAAACAATCTAAAAAATGTACAAAAACATGAATAAACATTTCACTATGATGGCATACAGATGGGGAATAAGTACAAGAAATGGTGTTTAAAATCATTTATCCATCAGTAAAGATGCAAATTAAAACCACATTGAGATTATATCCAATTAGAATGGGCAAAATACAAATCGATACCAACACCAAAAGAAATGTAGAGAAACTGAAACACTCAGTGTTGTTGTTGAGTATATAAAAGGTACAGCACACTTGGATACAGGTGTGCTATTTCTTATAGAACCAACTATGTGACCATTATACTACCAGCAACTGTAGTGCCGGGCAGTTATCCCAGAGATATAAAATTTATGTTCACAAAAAGACCTGTACATATCCGTTTTATTTGTAATAGCCAAAAAATGGAAACAGCCTAGTTATCCTTCAATGGGTGAAGAGCTAAGCAAACTGTATTATTATATCCATACCATGAAATTAGATTCAGCAATAGGAAAGAGATCAACTATTGACAGATATAAACAAGTTGGATGAATCTCCAGAGATTTATGTTGAATAAAAACACTAACCCCCAAAGATTACGTATTTTATGATTCTACTTATATAACACTGACAAATGTTTTGTCTTTAAATGACAAAATTATAAAAATGGACAACAAATTATTGGTTGTCAGGGGTTAGAGATGGGTGGAGGATAGGAAATGAATGTGATTATACAGGCATATCTCATTTTACTATGCCTTACTTTATTGTGCCTCACAGATATTGCATCTTTTACAAACTGAAAAAACACCTTTTATTCAACAGCATGTACTCATTTTGTGTCTCTATGTCATATATTTGTAATTCTCACAATATTGTAAACCTTTTCATTATTGTTATGTCTACGGTAGTGATCTGTGACCAGTGATCTTTGATGCTACTATTGTAATTATATTGGAGCACCACAAACCACGCCCATATCAGATGGTGAACTTAACTGACAAAAGTTGGGTGTGTTCTGACTGCTGTTCCCCCATCTCTTTTCCTCTCCTTAGGCCTCCCTCTCTCTGAGAAACAGCTATATTGAAACTAAGCCAATTAATAACCCTACAAACCTCTTTAAGTGTTCAAGTGAAAGGGTCACATATCTCTCACTTTAAATCAAAAGCTAGAAATGATTAAATTTAGTGATTTAGGGAGGGAGACATGTTGAAAACTGAGATAGGCCTCTTGCACCAAACAGCACAGAAAAATTTCTTGAAGGAAATGAAAAGTGCTATAGTGCTATTGCAGTAACACAAGAATGATGAGAAAGCAAAACAGCCTTATTGCTGATATGAAGAAAGTTTGAGTGGTCTGGATAGAAGATCAAATCAGCCACAACATTCCCTTAAGCCAAAGCTTAATCTAGAGCAGGGCCCTAAATCCCTTCAATTCTCTGAAGGCTGAGAGGGGTGAGGAAGCTGCAGAAGAAAAGTTTGAAGCTAGCAGACGTTGGTTTGTGAGGTTTAAGGAAAGAAGTCATCTTTATAACATATAAGTACAAGGGAAAGCTGCAAGTCCTGATGTAGAAGCTACAAGGAAGATCTAGATAAGATCATTGATGAAGGTGGCTACATTAAACAGCAGATTTTCAGTGTAGACAGCCTTCTATTCAAAGAAGATTCCATCTAGGACTTTCATAGCTAGAGAGGAGAAATCAATGCCTGGCTTCAAAGATTAAAAGGAAAGGTTAGGGCCTAATGCAGCTGGTGATTTTAAGTTGAAGCCAATGCTCATTGACCATTCCAAAGATCCTAGGGCTCTTAGGAATTATACTATTTTGTCTGTGCTCTAGAAATAGAACAACAAAGCCCGAGCGATAGCACATATGTTTATAGCATGATTTAGTGAACATTTTAAGCCCACTGTTGAGACCTATTGCTTAGAAAAAAAGATTCCTTTCAAAATATGACTGCTCATTTGCAATGTACCTGCTCACGCAAGAGCTCTGATGGAGATGTGAAAAGAGATTAAATGTGTTCATGCCTGTTAATACAATGCCCCTCTGTATCCCATGGAGCAAGGATTAATTTTGATATTCAAGTCTTATTATTTAAAAAATACATTTTGTAAGGCTATAGCTGCCATAGATAAGATTCCTCTGATGGATCGAGGCAACGTAAATTGAAAATATTCCAGAAAGGATTCACCACTGTACATACCATTAAGAACATTTGTGATTCATGGGAGGAGGTCCAAATAGCAAAATCAAGAGTTTAGAAGAAGCTGATTCCAAATCCCATGGAGGGCTTCATGACTTCGGTGGAGGAAGTCACTGCAGATGTGGTGGAAATAGCAAGAGAACTAGAATTAGAAGCAGAGTTTGGA
Source organism: Microcebus murinus (assembly GCF_040939455.1). Taxonomy (NCBI): domain Eukaryota; kingdom Metazoa; phylum Chordata; class Mammalia; order Primates; family Cheirogaleidae; genus Microcebus; species Microcebus murinus. The sequence continues at coordinate 68,490,249 of NC_134116.1, read as the reverse complement.
GATGTGACTGAATTGCTGTAGTCTTGTGATAAAACTTGAACAGATGAAGAGTGGCTTTTTATTGATGACCAAATAAAGTGATTTTTTGAGATGGAATCTACTCCTGGTGAAGCTGCTGTGAACATTGTTAGAACACCAACAAAGGATTTAGAATATTACGTAAACTTTAGTTGATAGGATTTGAGAGTATTGACTGCAATTTTGAAAGAAGTTCTACTGTGGGTAAAATGTTATCAAACAGAGAAATCTTTGGTGAAAGGAAGTGTCAACTGATGTGGCAAACTTCATTGTTGTTTTATTTTGAGAAATCATCACAACCTCCTTAACCTTCAGCACCCACCACCCTGATCAGTCAGCACCGTCCACATCAAGGCAAAACCCTCCACCAGCAAAAGATTTCAACTTGCTGAAGGCTCAGATGATCATTTGCAATTTTTAGCCATAAAATATTTTTAATTAAGGTATAGATATTGGTTTTTTAATAAATATGCTATTGCACACTTGACTACAGTGTAGTGTAAACATAACTTTTATATACACTGTGAAACCAGTTTGTGTTACTTGTTTTATTGTGATATTCCCTTTATTGAAGTGGTCTGGAACCAAACTCATGATATTTCTGAGATATGCCTATAAAAGGGCAATACCTGAGATTCTTGTGATGATGAAAATTTTCTATGTCTTATCTATGGTTATGAATACACAAACCTGTATTTGCAGTAAAACTGTATAGAACTAAATAAACACACAAGTCCATACACACAAGTACAACTGTGGAAATTTGAGTAAGATCAGTGGATTAAATGCATGTGATATTGTACTATAGTTTTTGAAAGATGTTTCCATTGGGGGAAAATGGGTAAATGGCACATGAGCTATGTCTGTATTGTTTCTTACAGTTGAATATGAATCTACAATGATCTCAAACATTTTTTAAAGTTTATTTTAAATAAAATGGAAGAAATAATCATGCACTGAATATTTTATGGTGCCTTCATTTTTCCTACATTTCCACTTTCTTATTTGGCACTTCTAACTTTAGAAGGATGATTTAACATAGTTTTATATTTTAGAGATAGATGGGACATTTTCATCCAGAAACTTTAAATATCAGCAACTGAGATTTAAAGAGATAAAGTGCCTGACTTGCAAGTCACCCCACAGCAGCTATGAAAAGGTACCAGCTTCCTGCCTTCCTCTAATCCACAGGGTATTTTGCATGCTGAATGCTGAAGCAGCACAGTGAGTTACTTCCTGGGACTAATTGAGCTTCTCAGAGTACACTGGTGCCCTGAAAGCATGTCAATGTGGAGCATCTCTTACTCCCACAGGGAAAACCTGGTTCACTATCTGTAGGCTCAGGAAAAGATCACCTATAAGAAAAAAGTAATTTGGTAAAACAATTAAGCATAAAGGAAGCTACAAAATAGGTCGATTGGAATTATAATAATTAAAATCTTGGATTAAAAATTTTTAAAAAATGGTACAAATTTTATTCAAGGCTGGAGTAATGGTGTTTGTAAATTTGGGGGAAAAGAGCAATATTAAGTCTTCAATGGCTAAACGAAGTTCAGAATGGCTAAAGTTTAGTGTGAGTCAGAATGGTGTTAAGAAATGATGCTGGTACAGAAACTGGGGCCTCTTTATGAAGGCCATGCTATGGAATCAGCATTGAATGGCAGGGGAAATAGGGAGCCCTGCAAGATTGTATCCAGAGGACAGAAATGAAAATACTTGCCTTTCAGAAACACCTTGATGTCTATCAAGTACTCCTCATCACTTAAAAACTGTGTGTTTTCTTTGATAAGCAGATTTTCCATAGTGGTTTTAGAAATAGCATGTGATAATATTATATTTCAGTAGGTAAAATAGCTAGTGAAGGAATTTCTTTGGATGGATTCAAATTTTCTGCTATATTAAATTACTTTAGAAAAGGTTTCCATGGTACACTGTTAGATGAAAAAAAAAGTCACTGAGTTATAGGTATAGGGTGATCCAATTCTTGAAAAACCAATAATGAAACCATAACCTATATATATCTATGTGCATACATATTTATATTAATACATTTGCAAAAGCAAAGGGAAAACATGGAATATGGCAAATTGTTAGCAGGGATTCTATTAAGAGATTTGGAATCAAGGAGAGACTGAAGATGTTAGCAGAGCCACATACACTGTTTTTGAGTGGTTAAGTGTATAAGTTTTACCTATGTAATTCAAATAATAGAAATGCATGAATTGAGCAAAGCAAATACAAATCTCCCAGAGCAGCACTGTCCAACAGAAATGTATTGCAACTTACAAATACAAGCCACATATTTATTTTCCTAGTAGCCACACTGAAAAAGTAAAAAGAAACATAAAACTCATTTAATTAGTATATTTTAACTCAATACATCCAAAATATTATCATTTCAACATGTAACCAATATAAAATAATAATGAGCTAATTTACATCATTTTCAGACTAAGTCTTAGAAATCTGGGGTGTGTTTTACAGCACATCTTTGTTCAGACTAGCCACGGTTCAAGTGCTGAATAGCCATATGGGGATAGTAGCTAGCTAATTGGACAGTGCAGCGGTAGAAGAAACTGGTGGTTTTGCTGCTGGTGAATTTACTTACAGAGACAGCTTCACTGCTAGTCAGCCCAGTGGTGGCATGGCTATATGCAGCCCTGGTCCCAGGTCTCAATCTTAGTTCAGCTCTACTTTGTCCAGCTCTATGACTTTTTAATTGAGAAGCTTTAACATCATTTAATACATTTTATTATTACCACTGTGCACATAGAATAATCATAGAATCTACACTTTAAGTGAAAATGAACAGTATCTGTTCAGAAAACAGTGAGAAACTAGCTATGAAAAAAATCTGTTCATACAACTTTGTAGGAAAACAAAAGGTAGTATGATATTAATCTTGAATTTTAACTGTGGAAAGTTTGGATGACTGTAACTATCTTCTACTTAAGAAGAGGGCAAAGAAGGCAAAATTTTCCTCGCATAAAAATTCATCAAAGCATTTATGATGTGATGTCTCATCCAAATATCTAAACGAAGAATTTTTTTATTTTAAGGTCCAAATCAGCTACCTACCAGCCAGGTAAATTTGGATAATTTTCATAAATCCCCTGAGCCTAAGTTTCCTTAGTTATCTACAGTGAGTTTATCTAATACAGTTCTAAAATTTAAATAAAATAAGGCATGTGACCACACTATATAAATAAAATGCATTTGAATACATTGTAAAATCATTGGAATAACACTTTTGAAATTGAATCTGAGGGGAATGCCAGCGATAGTAAGTTTCTAAATATTGTGGTTACTGGTAGGTCTGAATTTTGGATAATATAAGAAAAGAAAAAAAAAAGAGAATAATGCAAAACTGAAGACATAATTTTCAGAATGGTGAAATATATTAATAAAGTTGGCCTTTTTGAAATTTGAGTTATTGCAAACGTAAGTACAGAACCACAGGGGATGGTTTTTGCTAGGTTAAGTTTTAACGACACTGAGCATGGAAGGTGGTTGTCTAGACTGTAGAAGATTCTGCTGCAAGTACAATGCACAGACAGACAGAGTTTGGTGCTTGGTGGCTGCTTTTCACTGGACTGGATTATCATTCACCAGTCATTCACTCAACTCAAATCCCAGAATTATTAAGGATCAACGAATGTTAGAAAATATATTGTTACGCCATCGTTGCCTATTTTCCCTCCACATTTGCTGGCAAGTTGGTTTTGGTTCTTTGAAAATAGCATGGTGAGTTTACTACCCTTGACTTTTCATCAGTTTGTTCGATCTCTAGAGCATGGCACGTCACTATCCATGTCAAGGCAAGAAAGTGAGTATGTTTTTGCACTACTTTAATTGCCAGCCAGTAAATAAAATATTGGATTTAAGACAAATTTTTATACAAATGTTCAAATTATGAAATAGATACTTTTTGCAGAGAATTAGCACTTTGAAAATTACTCATTGTTTTACAAAATAATTCACTACTTTTTTTTCACATAGTTTCCTGACTGAAGTTAATATAGATTAATTACACAGAAATTAAAGGGAAACATTTATCACAAATGGTGAGGTACAACTTTATAGCACACTTTCTTGTAAATAAGGCTTCCAAAATATAACTGCGATAAATGAAGTGTTGTGAATTTAACTTCCAGTCTATTGAAGGTAAACTGAATTTTCAAGATGCTCCTCCACCCAGCTCAAACAAAAAATTTAAAAAAAGAAAAACAGATTTTAATTTAAGAAGTCATGAAAACAAGAAACATTATTTATGTACATGGAAGGTGATTTCAAAACTCTCTTTAGTATTTAGAAATTTCTGTGGATAGAAATATTACTAGAAATGGAAAGAAACTGCAAATGACTTATTTGAAGACTTCAAAAATAATCCCTTCGTTTGCAATCCTGCTATTGTTTTATGTTTTCTTACTTTATCCTTACTGTTCATCTTCACTAATGCCACATGTCATTACATATTTAGAATAGCATTCAAGTCTAGAACATGTAGTACTGACAATATCCAAGGTTTTATTCATAATCATAAACGGATCTATCTGTGACATCTGAGGGTTGCTAGAATCATCATTTCCAGGACACTGAAAAGGAAGATGATACTCACTCCAAATAAAATCCTCTATTATCACTGCGTTCCCCTGTAAAATGTCAGCACCCTAACTCTGACATATATAAGCTACTGGGAAAAAGAAAGTTGTGGTTGTTTTAATTGTTGTTGGTGTTGTTTGAAGGAACAGAGGGAATTTGAAATTGAATTCTGGTAAAGTATGTAACATGGTGACGTATAGGGTTGTTACTTGGGGGGGGAACAGTACACAGAAGAGGCAAAAACAAATCAATGAAAAATATCCCAAATGTTAAGAATAGGCCTACAATTCTACTACTACTGTATGTCTGATAAGAAAAATTGGGACATTTCAGCAGCCCCAGGGATTTAGTCTGAGTCCTTACGTACTGGAGATAAAGGTGTTCTTGAAGCAGTAAGTACATTCATTCATCAGCCTTGTATTTTTCCAAACCTATCCAGCCAGGTTATCCTAAATCCCCGGGATAAAAATTAGATTTAGGAGTGAGCAGAGGCTCAGTGCCTCTTGCTTTTTTGAAAACTAAAATCTAATATTTGCAGTTGAATTCTGAGATCCAATACTGAGTATGTTTTTTAAATCTATGAACTTCTATGATGTAAATTTAGTCTAAAATACAGTACAGTTTTTATTTTGCACATTTCTCTTGCTTTACAAGAAGGGACACTTTAGGGGGCTTACCAAACTCATTCTCTCTCAAAGTATAGGATTACAGAAGTGGCAATAGTAACCCCCAGATATATGCACATATATCTTTCTTAGCTTCCTCTGTGTATGTTCTGAAAGGCAGTCCAGTGTAGTGGTTAAGGGCATGACCTGAAGGACAAATCACAGCTCCATCACTAGCTGCACTACCTAAGCCAGGTTAATGATTGTCTCAATTTCCTCATCTGGCAAATGGGCATAAGAACAGTAACTCCTTCAGAGGTTTGTTAATCACCTATATGTGATTACACCTATAGAGCATACAACAGTGGGTGACTGTTATTGCTGTTGTTCTGTTTGTGATGGTAATCAGAAACTGGGTTTCACAACATTATGCTGGTTTTGGCCAATGCAAAATTGTATAAAATTTCTCTACTCCACGGAGGTAATTTTTTGAGGTAAAATGAACTTAGCATTTTTCTATTCATTTGAAATAAATGCTAATGGCATGTATGATGAATAGACACAGTAATAGAACTGAAACTTTAAAAAGTTTCCAGTACTATTTTTATGCCAGTTGTAAACACTTTCCTTTTAATAGTTCAGTGAATGATTATAATATAAGCTAAATTACCTGGCAAGCAATAGAAGAAACAAAGAATTAAGAATGCTGTCCCTATAGGGAAAGTATATATCTCCACCTACTGATAAAATTAATGATGATTTTTGAATGATTTTAATTCTAAAGAAATATGTACCCATCACTGGGGAAAAGAAGAAGAAATTGCTAGGTTTTTGTACTTCTTTTGAGTTGACAACAATATTGTGCTGATTGAAAATATTGGAATTTAACTTAGCTTAGATTTATGTTGTGGAAATGAATTCATTTTCATCTGGGTATTATAAGTATGCAATCATCTTGGTAATTTAAAGTGCTTACATTATTACAATTTATTGTAATTCTTTTCTATATCTGAGAACTTTTGCCACATTTTTGAAATTCAGTAACCACAAAGACTCATATTTATACTGATAAACAGTTAAATCTAGTAAACAGGTAATTTATTTTTTTAAAAAAACCGGAGAATCAAGATTTTTTTCTGACAAAAAGTGATTAAAAACCATTAATCATCATAATTTATTAAGACAAACATTTCTTATACTTACTAAAAGGAAACACTGGTACAACCTAAAAGTCTACAAAGTATACCTGACTTTCATCTTAACAGAAGGTTGGATCATGACCCCGTGAGAAGGCTTGCTTGCTTTTATTGTGTACTATAATTATTTACATGTTCTTAAGAAATAATTTGGTAATTTTGTGTCTTAAAATCAAACTGTAGTACTGGGTGATCAGTCCTTGGTAAGCAGCCATTTCTAGAGGCCCTAAAAAATATGAAAAGCTCTAATATTTCAGCTACATTGTTTTCTGCTTAGAAAAATATCTATTATAGGAGTCAACCTACCACATGAAACAAATTGCATTGGTTTTGATTGAAAAAGATAGCTAAAAATTTTCCTGTGGGTTATTGCAACAGTACAAGAATACAAGGTGCGTTTATTTATTAACAAAAACAATTGTAAAACAAATTGTGAAAGCAAAAGCAGGCTACAAAACAGAAGGGTTTTTGATTGCCTTTGCCTTATTTCAACATGTTACAGGTTAATATGCCACAGTTGATCAACACTACAAAGTGTAAGTTAGCATTTGCTAATTTAATTTTAAACATTTCCCCCCACCCCAGAGCACAATGGAAAATACGTGTGTGTATGGGAAACGCTTCCTCCTTCAAGTATCACAATCTGGTGGTCACGTAATCTTCGTGGGTGACTGTGTCTGTGAGGTGTACGTCATAGTCTATACTGGAGTCCTCCTCCTTTGCATGCTTCTCCTTTGGTATTATAGGAACGGTGTCCTCCACCACCACCTTCTCCGACTCGAATGAACACGCTCTCTTGCCTGCCTGCAGCCCCAGAGCGTCCGTGTTCCTCTCCCTGTGGTCCACCAACACACACTGTTCGCTGAGACCAGGAATGCTCAGGTCGCCCCGGGACGCTAAGCCTCGGGCTTCCAGTTGAATATTTCTCTCCAGCGGCCCTGCAGCCTGTTGACGAGCAACTTCTTCTGAAACAGAGAAGATCTGGTTTGCGTTTTGCTCAGCAGCGTTTTGTTTTGATCGTCTGTGAAACAACCCGAAGTTTTTGATATCGGTCACAAAATTCACTTTCCTCTGCTTCTCCCTTGGTGGCTCCTGCACCACCAGGGCCGAGCCGTTGCTTATGTTATGTCTTTCGGCCGCGATGGCTGCTGATCTCGGGTGAATGAGCGTGGTTAAGTCAAAAAGGCTGAAGTTCTTTTTCTTGTCCTTGCTAGTACCTTCACTGTCACTCTTTTCATCCGAGTCTGCTGAATTAGAGGACTCCTTCGTGGCATTTGCAGATTGTATCGTAGAAAGCTTGCTTCCTCTCAGTAATCCCAGCACTTCAAAGCGGAAACTAGAAATGTCTTGCTTGAGTTCCTAAATGAAATTTAAAATGACAAATTAGGTTGTGACTTAAATTAATAAACATTAGGGAGCATCAGTTTCTCCTTTCATACGTGGGTCAGAAATATTTTCACTGGTTTTTAAGAACTAGGATTCTCCTCTTCTGGGGTTCTACTGAGAATTCCCAGTTCTCTCACTGACACTCGGTGTTACTTTGATTTTCCTTTTGGAATTTTATAATAACAAGGAAATTTCCTAAGGTTAATGTAAAAAGAAACAGGAAGAGTTATCCTTTCCAGCAGAGTATAGAGTATATTGGGTTTCTCTGGGACTACAGTTTCAAGTACTTCCTCTAAGTATCATCTCTGTCAACTCACCTCACTCTTTCAGGGATGCAATTTATAAGATTTCAAATATTGGCACATTTTTCTGTCCAAAGGAATATCTAAAACAAAATACTTAAAGTAGAGCTTACCTTTCTAAGAGTTGCCAGTTACTTTCAATTGTTTACCACCTAAAGATGATCTTACCCCAACATCCGTGTCAGCCTCTATATCCTATAAATTGCTTCAGGTCAGATATTTCTGAGATTCATCCTTTCCCTAATTTTGTTTGGTAAATGAATTCTTAGTCTTAACCTGACAGTGGCCTTCTTGGTAGCCTCCTGCCTCTAATCTATCTCCTAAATGAACCATTGAACTTTAAAACTTGAATTTTGTGGCTGCAAAGAGCATCTTGGCTCCTAGTCAGTTTTCAATTTGTGCTGTAAGTTTTGCAATTTATCTATCTTCTTCATTCTCTTGTTCAAACATGCTGCTTTTCTCTGTTAAAGGTCTCCTATAGGTTTTTAAAGAAAATGTGTTTGTTTTTGGCTGTACAATCATAATGGCTTTAATCATTTTCCCCAAATCTCTAAACGCTCATGCAAAATAGCAAAATAGTTTTAAATACATGATTTAAGCATATAGTATTTCATGTATTCTACCCATTTCCTCTTATAAAATTTAAAAAAAAACACCTAAAGGAAAAACTTTATAAGTGTGTAAGTTACAATTAAGCTGAAACCTTAAATTCCCTGCTACCAAAGTGTTGGAGGATACACAGGTTTGTGCAGTTGCTAGTGTGCTGTTTACTAAATGTTTCAGATTTAGAAATCTACTGAAATTTCAAACACTAAAGCTCACTCAGTATTATGTTGCTGGGATCAGCAAGTCAGAATGCCATGAGGCACTGAGATTTTCTCTGTATGTTTGAAAACAATTTATTTTGAGAAGAAATTTCACCACTTGCTGTTTTTGTTTGTTTGTATAATTCAATAGGTTTTAATTTTAAAAATCATAAGGCATAGGCTCACTGAAACACTTGGCTGAGTTTCCAGCTCTGAGCCACATTCTGCAGAATCTGTCTCTCATAGTGATAAAGATGGAAATGGTTACCTTAAAGTTCTCTTCGGTCAGGCCTTCTTCAGTTTTAGCATCTCTAATCATTGCGGCCACATAGCGCTTCACCAGGTTCCTCATAACTTCCTGGGGCATTTTAGAACACAGTATTGATATTCAGTGCATAAATATGACTTCTCTCCTGAGTCAGTTCTGAAGGGAAGACTTTATTTTATTTTAATGCAAATATCAAGATATAATACAAAGACAACTTACTTGATATTGGTGATGTCTTCTCAAATTATCAGCAGCTCGCCTCTGAAAAGCAAAGGGACATTTCTGTTTTGGTTATATTGCTACTCTGAAAAAAATATATATTTTAATTATAAATGTTTTTATTGTTATTTCCCCAAAGTGGGAGTTTCACTAGATAATGGACAATGGCTATAGAGTGCTTCACGTGAATCAAAAGAATGAGTAAACAAATATGATAAGGTACGAATATATAATCTATGTGACATTTAAAACAGAATAAGTTAACAATGACAGAAATGTTCTCATATAGAATATAAGGTGACAGAGAATCAATCATAGCTGATACACACCCCAAATCACATGAGATGATGCTAAGACATATCAAATACCAAACATGTCCAATAAAAATTAAAAGTCTTCATAAATATCAATATAACAAGATTAAGAAGCTAGCTATCCAACATGTAATCAGAAACCTTGTAAGACAATGAACTCTTCAACACTAATTTCAATCATATGTACATTAAGAGGGGATTCCAGTTCTAGTTAGATGGCTGAATTTAACAAAATAAATAAAGGATTCTGTTAAAACATAGCATTTGTTGACTTATCATTTAAAAATAAATAAATGTGATTCCCCAGGTATCATTTTGAAGAGATTAGATGGTTTAGGAGCAGAGATTGGGTTAGCACAGAATTGTGATTTTGGAGTGTAGAATGGAGAGAGAAGATGTTTAATGATTGAAAGAAAATCAATTATGAATTGAGTTAAATAATCAATGATACTAAAATTATATATTTGCAGATTTCACAAGTATTCTAAAGATGTTAGAAAAACAACTGTGTAACCTTAATTTATCCATGTTGAATAAACATCCGTATTAATTGTTAAGGAAGAGAACTGGCCAAAATGATCTAAAATGAAAAATATTTCTATCATAAAAAATTAATTTGGTAAATTGTGAGAAAGCAAAAGGGGTAACATATCTTGGGTTTAAATAAGGCTTTTGATCTTGTTCCTTAATAAATAGTTAATCATAAACTGATAAAATAGAATTTTGAAAAGAGTTGTGCATGTATCACCGTGAAATATTTTTAAAAATTAAAAAACTTAAAAGATACTCCCTTTTTCTCTTCAGAGAAATAGGGGAAAATTCTATTTCCACTGGCTGTAGAATGGATTTGTGATTTGTGATTAGTAGTAACTTGTGGGAACAGATGAGACAATGCTTAGCTTCCCAAGGGCCACTGATTAGTCTAAATACTATTCACTTTTGCATAAGAAATAAATTTTGAGAAAACCATTTCAATATGGTTAATGTATTAATTTCAAAAACTAGCGCATTTGAAACAATACAAAATTGAAACATCTTGAACAAAGTATAGCTGGGAAATTTTATGGCTGGGCCACCAGAGGGAGGTGTCTGACTCCTATTGCCACACAGCTCAGCGGCCATCCAACACACAAAGCACTTTGAGAAAACATAATTCTCCAGATCTTCTTAAATTTACTTAAACTAAACAAAAATACTAAAGTGAGCTGTACACCAATTTGTTTAAATTCTCACCATAAATATGATATAGGAGATCTGTTTTCCATGATTCCAGTAGATAGAAACTCTTAATTTAATATAGAAAGAATTTAGTCTGCTTATTTTTTATTATTTTGGAGTAGAACAGCATTTTTTTATTCTGTTTTATAATCCTTCTAAAATCCAATAAAAATTTTTAACAGAGAGCAGTTAAAAGTCATGATTTAACTTTAAAATTCTTTAACACAAAACTAAAATTAAGGATGACGGAATCAGAAAATTAGGAATAAGGGAAAATGATCATGATACATTTTACTATTAAATGAGTACAATCCATCTTTCTTCCAGCAGAAACTTACTCATACACAAAGTGAAAAATTTTAATAAAAATATAAAAAAGTCAAAGACCACATTTTAAACAATAATTATAGGTTTTCTTGGGAAAATTTTTTTTAAAAACCAAACTAGCTTGTCAAAAAGAAAGAGGACTATTGGAAAACTGTACTGTGATTACTTTGAGGAGTTAGTTTCCATAGCCCAGGTTTAAGGCTAAGTTGTTTTTGCCAACTGATTGTTTTCTATATCTATATGTTAATACTAGAAAACTAATTTTAGTCTTGTGAAATTATACCAGGCAACTGAACTTTAAAATCCTGGCTATGAAAATCGGAATGGATGAAGCTAACCATCTTCTGAATATCGAACCCCAAAATGAATGCAATGTACCCATTGTGCCTACCGGTTTGTACTGTTTTACTTTCTGGAAGGTAGAGTGTTGTTAGATTAAGAACATGGACCTAAGAATCACTACTGGGTCTGAAGTTCACTGAGCCTGGTCAGGGAGTTTAAATCTCTGAGGGTCTCCCTCTTCTTCACTTCTTATTCTGCAGGGTGAAGATTAACTGGGAAATTGTGCAGATTAAATAAGAGATTTAAGGCATCTATTGCTAACTAATGTTAGTTCCGGTACTCTTTCCATTTTTCCCCTTTTGATTAATAATATAATTTAACACACTTTAAAAAATCTTCTTGAATCAGGAAATTTGTGCATAGTCTGGCACATATGATGATTACCTCTAAGAAAGTAAAAGAATGTGCTTAGATGTAATTGTGACTCTTTGTGTGGTATTTGTGGCATTTCATGTGGAGAAAGAGCATTTCCTTCAGCTAAATAGTCGGATGCCTTTAACCTTGGCAGTAGCGAGCTTTAGAGGTAGAAAATTTGCTTCTAATTAGTAAAGGGCTGTTTCTGGTAAATTTGGATAGATATGACACAAACTCTATAGGCAGTCATCTTTTAGGGTAGCTTAAAATTTTGTGAACATTTCTGCATGACATTGAATTTTTGCTGTGACCTCTCAATTTTCCTTTGTGAGTTTCTCTTTAATGGATTTGAGCTTGTAGGGCCAATTTAGCATAAATTTATTAATGTTGATAATAAATTTTTATATGACTACATGCACGTGGCGGTGGGCTGTAAGAAACCAGTGAGGAATGAAACACACTGTTGCCCTTAAATGGCTTATAGTTTATGAGGTGGAATGCCAAGAGCATGAATGACGACAGATAAAGGCAAAATACTTTAGAAAACATGCAAGGGCTGTAAGAGTGTTATTTGAGTATGGGGTGAAGAGGTGATATTGTACTAAGGAAAGAATCCATAACAGCCTTCATGCAAGGAATAAGGTATTAGATTGGACATGAAAGAATAATAGCATTTTGATAGGCAGAGATGCACAGACGTTCTAGAAGATTGGAGTAGGGTGAGCACATATGCTGGGGCTAGAAAGTGAGAGATGTTATGGGGACTGCTGGCAGTGCAGTTGCAATGTCTCTGCTACTAGAAATATGGATTAGATGGGTTCTTTATATAGAATCTTAGATGGCACTATGAATTCAGTGGTAGTAACCCACTGGCACCTGAGTTTCTGACTAGCTGAGTGGCGTGGTGAAAGTTTAATTTCTGTAATAGTCATCCAGCAACAGCATTAGGTAGAAAGAAGCTTCGTAGCTTCGGGTTAGTGGCTGTCGATTCTTGGCATTCTTTGGCTTGCAGTTGTTTATTGCTAATCTCTGACTCCATCTTCTCATGGTGTTCTTGTGTCTCTGTGTCTTCACATGGCCATGTTCTTATAAGGATCCTATTCTAGATGACCTCATCTCAACTAATTCCATCTGCAACGATCCTTTTTCCAAATAAGGTCATATTCTGAGGTACAGGGAGTTAAGACTTCAACCAATCTTTTTTTATTAGGGGGTGGAGCAAAATTCAACCCATAAAATATGTACTCTTTGCAATAAGCATAACAATAATTTTTGTCAATTAGTGATGCCATTAAATATTATATAATAGAACTACCATCAATAATATTTAGGATGCTTGAGACCTTTTTGTTGGGTAAAGACCAACTGAGCTTCAAAGAGATTTATTATATAAGAGAAGACATCATATCTTATAATCATCACTGGAAATGACCATGAGCAGGAGGACTGACCTATTTGCATTTATATAAGTAATATAATAAAGGCCATTTCATTAAAAAATACCTCAGTGGGTAATGGATATTTAGTTTTCTTTCAAGCCATTCACAGGTTAAACTTTGCTTGATAAAATAATCTGCAATGACTAGACATTCTCTAATTGTACTAAAAAATAATGACTTAGGTAGAATTATTGCATGGGAGGCCTAGGTTAGGAATAAAGAATTTGTCAGTGAGTGAGCTTATGTTCACAATGTTGCTAAAGAATTTCTAGAGTTGAGCTTTACAGCTATTTTTTGAAAAAAATTAGATTGGTTATCAGTTGTGTTTGAGAAAGGAAAAATGCACCACATGACCAATCAAGGGCCTTCCTTTCTTAACAAGGTGTCAAGGAAAAATATTATGGAGAAAAAAAAGTGCACTTTAAATTGGCTCTTTTCTTTGGAAATTATTTCAGAAGTCAGGAGACTGTGTGGAATGTTCCTTGGCAGAGTGGCTTTTGGGGTAGGAGCAGAGGGCACACCTGGGCGCCGAATTAGCATAACTGATGGTTTGCAGGTTCCTCCTGATTTGTTAGGTTAAGACAGTTGCAGTATTGGGATCACAGAACTAATGATAAAGGAAAAGACCAGCTAGTGAGAAACCTCTGGCGCTGCAAGCAAACTCCAGGATTTCAATAAAAGTGTCAGGCTGCTTTAGAGCAAGGAAGGCTTTGCAGCTGCAAGAGAGGCCCTGGGGAATTGGCTGTGACAGTTCCTCCCTCTATATCTTCCGTTCTTTCCATGTCCACTGTGTGAATGTCAGGCTCACTTCACGTAGCTGCTTCCCTGCAGTCAATTTTCAGAGCCGTTTTCTCTCATTTCCACTCTGTTTTTTGTCTATCACTGATTTTAGGCCCATAAATTATGCTTTTTAGTCTTTGCTTTGCTCAGTGAATCCCTTAAGGTATGCAGCTTGCTGTGTTCTTCTTTAAAAAACGTAAAAATGCAAGGGGGCCATTCCAGGATGTGATACTTTTTTTTTTTTTTTTTTTTTTTTCAAAATTGGAGTTTGGCTCGGTTACAGATGGATCTACATATTATTCCCTATAAACAGTTTCTTTATCATTACCTCTTGCCTCTAAATATTGCTCTTTATGAACATACTCTCTAAGCATATAGAATTAAATGATGTGAAATGTCTAACTGTTGTATGGTCAAACTAAATATTCAGGACCTCACTCTTGAAATATTAGGAGTGTCAAGCAATTAATTCCTATACATCCTGACCTTGCAAGCAAATCTTACAGCAATCTTTTAGGGATCCAGAGATATTCATGGATGAATACTTGTGTAAAGAAAAATAAAAATACCAGGACCCCCTCCCCAACTCCTTATGCAAAATGGAGGAAGGTCAAGCCTGAGTCATGCAATACCAACTTCCAAATGAATAGCTGCTATTAACATTATGCATTAGCCAGATCCCCATGGAAGGATAAAAGGCCTCAGGCCGCTATGAAGGACTGCCCCCCACCCCCATAGATCATTCATAAGAAAATTCCTTGCTAGGCTCCCATAAACAAGAACATGCAAATTGTAACTTTGGGTCTGCAGGCTAAGTCTAGCTCCGGAAACTAAAGTTTGTTCAATTCCACACTAATAATGTTGATTACAAGTTTATCTTTCCAGGTGCAAAACAGCAACAAGACCAAACATTCTCCATCTACTTAGGGACATCTACGTAATTTTTTTTCGGGGGGCGGAGACAAGGTCTCACACTGCCGAGGAGGCTAGGCTAGAGTGTAGTGGCATCATCGTAGCTCACTGCAACCTCAAAATCCTGGGCTCAAGCGATCCTCCTGCGTTAGCTTTCCAAGTAGCTGGGACTGCAGGTGCTGGTCTCCTCCTGACCTCTAGTGATCTCTTGCCTCAGCCTTCCAAAGTGCTAGCCTTATAGGTATGAGCCACCTCTGGACATCTACATAATTGATGCTTCCTTCACTCTCTCTTGCTCTTCTAACATTCACCTTTTCTTATATAAAATGTAGATTTGCTGGGTCTCATAAGAATGTAACTATTTACCTCCCCTCCACTCCCTTTTTTTCCAGTAAGCCTTACCCTAAGTACTGAATTTCCCAAATTCTCCTTCAGAAAAAAACAGTTATAGATTTGTCTGTGGTTTGTGTTTTTCCCTGTTGCACCCTCAAAACCTCCAGTGATTGAGACCTTTGCCTCAGTCACTTATTTTGGGCTGTCAACTGTCATCTCTGTCAGATTTGTAGTTAGGTCTACTGAGAGTCATAATGATTAGGGAACAATACATTTTGACAAATAACCACTAAAAATAAAGTCTGAGAGGTGCATGTACCATTAGTTTTATTCCTTTAGTCATGATAGCTGATGTTAATTCATTTGGTTTCTAATTCATTTTGTGAACTAGAATACAATCTTAAGACTTCCCTCCTACCAGCTGACTGAATGGAGCCTCCTTCTGGCCAAGAGGTACCCTAAAACTGAATTGCATTCCTTGAGGAGGGAGGTCAGACGTGCCTCATCATGCCCCGACCCTTCTTGTAAATATCCTTTGTAACTCATTGGTAGTCCTAGCTATGCAAGACAAACCTGCAGGTCCTCAATTTAGACAGCAAGTATTTCCAGTGGCTTGTCTCTGGTTAACAGACCTCCTTATCTTAAAACATTCCAAGCCTTTAGACAAAGCTGCATGGCTTTAACCAAGCGCAAGTCAAAGTCTTTAAACCCACCTATAACCTGTAAGTACCACCCCCCTTCAAGATGGCCCACATTTTCACGCCAAACCAATGTGCGCCATTCGTGTTTTGATTTATGACTTTACCTGTAACCCCTGTCTCCCTGAAATGTATAAAACCAAACTGTAACCCAACCACAGCGAGTCCACTTGCTCAAGGCTTCTTGGGCGTGGCTCTGGGTCACGGTGCTCAAATTTGGCTCAGAATAAACCTCTTTAAATTATTTTGCAGAGTTTGCCTTCTTTTTCATCGACAATTTGCGGTGACTTAACTGAGTGTATTTCTGTGGCACCTGCTCAGGCTCAAGTTACAGTCCATCTGTAACTCAGAGCTGAGCAATTCATAGCCACCATGAAAGAGACCATGCCTCATCCTCATGTGCTCCTTACTTTGTGCTTGAGAGAAAAATAGAAAGTAGAAAAACAAAACTAAGGAAGTTAAAAAATCATTTTTTTTTTTTTTTTTTTGAGACAGAGTCTCACTTTGTTGCCCAGGCTAGAGTGAGTGCCGTGGCGTCAGCCTGGCTCACAGCAACCTCAATCTCCGGGGCTCAGCGATCCTACTGCCTCAGCCTCCCGAGTAGCTGGGACTACAGGCATGCGCCACCATGCCCGGCTAATTTTTTGTATATATATTTTTAGTTGGTCAATTAATTTATTTCTATTTTTGGTAGAGACAGGGTCTCGCTCAGGCTGGTTTCGAACTCCTGACCTTGAGCAATCCGCCCGCCTCGGCCTCCCAAAGTGCTAGGATTACAGGCGTGAGCCACCACGCCCGGCCAAAAAATCATTTTTTATGATTTTATTAAAATACCTATTTTTTTTCTGGTTCAGCATATTGACCTATACATGTAAGCATTTCATTTACCTTTTGAGGACCTTTTGAGCAACAAGCGTGAAGGCTGGTTTTGTTTTATTTTAAAAAGCTGAGATAGACAACAATGATTTTTTGGAATAGGAATTTCTAGTTAAAGTTACAAGCTGGAAATGCTTAAAATGGAGATTCCTGATGATTCTAGTGCATGCTAAAGTTTGAGAACCAGTGCTTTGATACTGAGAAGGATATTTGCTGGTAATGTAGGGTTAAACAAAAATTTGGCAAGAAGTAACATCAAAAATCACAAGCTGTAGCCTGTTTCATATTTGATTATTGCACCCTGAGTAGGCTGCCTCTTTGGTGGTATTTGTATAATTGCCTAGAGACAAGCCATATCTCAATAATGGGTTTGCTTCCTACCATAAATGTTTTGCTCAATAATGAAGCATTTCTGCTTCATTTATGCTTTCCTCCATAAAGCAGTCAAGTGAAAGATTAATTTACCTGGAACTCCCAATCACCTATTAAAGGAAGTCCAAAGTTACAAAAAATATGAGTTAATGAGTTTTCAGTGATAGTTGTATCAGTATTACCGGGAAGCCATAAATAGCAAGATAAGATCGCCAATAATGGGCTCCTAGAGAGGGGCTGACACAGCAACTTGGAGCAGCACTGGGTTTCTGGGCTCTTCCTGAAACGTGCATAGAATGAGCGCCTGGGTGACATTCAGGCAAAGGCTAGGTGACAAGTGCCAGTTAAGTAAACCACAAATGAGAAGGATAGAGAAAATGCCTCAAAGAATGGAGTAACCTCCAGTTGAGGTTTAATGTTCTGCTTCAAAAAATGGCATGAATTTTAGCAAGTTGGGGATAATAGCAGAAGGCTAACCAGGACATTAAACAAGGGCTTTGACATACAGGAGTCTAAAAGGCAGCTGAAAACAATGATAGGATCTGCAAAAGCTGTTGGAAAAAAATCAAAAGACACAGCATGGAAGGTGTTGCTGCATGTTCATTAGACTTTTCAGGAAAATAAAAGAGAGTAATGGAGAGCACATTGGATGAGGAAACAAAAGACCCAAGCATGTTTCTCCAACTCTGTCCTTAAGGGACCCTGAGACACTGGGCAAAGTAAAAAAGTTTTCTTTTAAAGGAAATGGTTGAGCTAAGTGGTATCTAAGGTCCCTTTGGAGTATAATGCTGTAATCTAAACCAATCTTTGGTTTTACAAAGTGACTGTCATTGGTATTGCAGTGTCACCTTTTAATTGATAGACACATATGTATATATCTCTTTGTCTTCAATGAACTATTAGGAGGATTAACCAAGTTGAAATGAATGCATAGCAAATCAATTACTTTTTGACATTACTTTCTCATTTAACTCCTCTATTAATATTACAATCATCTTAGTTTATTTTCATTTATCTTATTTTTATGAGCAAAAGCTTCTTTATAAATAATACAGATTATTTATTTTCATATTAACAAAAAATGTATAAAATTCAACTAAGAATGCAAACCAAAATATTATATCCTCCTCATTCTGAAAATGTAGTACAAATAAGAATATATTCAGATAGTGTTGAGTTTGATTAGGCTGGTGCTCACCCAATGCCTTAGCTTAGTGGAAAAGAGAGGGATGATTCAGAATATTTATTTAGTTTGGCATTAATTCCCAAAGCATCAAAATAGCCATTATCAACAGCTAGTAGAATCGACATGGCAAAGGAGAAAGTTTGGGGTGAATTAGCTCGTGGTGCATCAGCTTGAGGCAGATTCCAATTTAGAGATAGAGACATAGAAAGAAATTTGTGACTTTTTTGGAGATCAGTAATATATATTTTAAAAATGCTCTTTAACATATGCCATTTGCCCTTTCCATCTGAAAGGTGTGAATCACTACTTTCATAAGAAAGCCCAGATGATTGAGAGCTCCTCTGTGCATCTATGCAAAGATGGCAACATGTTCCTACCAGTGAGTGAGTCAACAGTGAGAGGAAGGGGGGTGGAAGGGCTGGAAGTCAAATTTCTGGAATGATTCTCTATTGTTTTTGTTGACAGTACAAATGGATCTCTTAAAATATCAGAGTAGGGCCTTATATCTTGTTTACATATCTCCTAGCATCTTAAAAAACAAGATTCCCTGAGCTATTGCCTAAAATGAAAATATGAAAGGCAAATTTATATTGGTGAGTGGGCATTTTTTTTTTGGCCCAGAAAGCTTTTTAAAAATCAAAATGCTGTTATGAGAAGTAGTATATTAAGACAATATTAATCATTAATATCTTATCAGGAATCAAATAAAAAATTATAATAAATTTAAGAATAAGATGGGACAAAGGACAAGTATATTTTGATCTGGAAGGAAGGAAGCAAGAGTTTGGCTTCCCCGAAGCCTTTTACTGTTTCCTCAAGGAAAACCTTAATTATTTCTCACATTGTTCTCATAACATCTTGCATATTACTATGATGTTAAATATGTTATATGACATGTATTATAGTAATATGTTCTCACTTCTGTGTCTCCCACATTAAAGTTGATGGCCTCAAGGATGGAAACCATAGAGTGGCACTTCCTTTCACTTCCCAGTTTCCAACTAGGTTATTGGCAGGGAGAATACATGCAATAATTGCTTATTAAACCTAAGTCATTACACTTATTCTACAACCTCTTTTATCAGTAATTTGAATTTAGTATCTTTTAACAGACAAATCAAACATTTGCAGTAAAATGATTTCAGTCCTTTCTAAGGTCAGTAATAAAGTCCATAAATTAGTATGAGAGTTTACAGGATAAGGTTTCATCATAAACTGACTTTGGTTTCAGATACATTTCCAAACTGTAGTCCCCCAAGTTGGTGAGTAATAGTTTAGAGGAAAGAATATAACTTCCTCTCTTAAGCACCTCTCTGTTTGCAATACTCACTTGCCTATCAATTTCTCTTTGAAATTAGAATTGTAACTGAGATGAGAGGAAAATCAATTCCACTTTCAGTAGGAGAAAGCTCCCTTTGGGGCTGATTACAATGCCTGCTGCGCCATGAAGTTCAAAACTGAGAAGGATCACTTAGGGCATAAGTAGCAGTCATCATAAACTATGTTAAATAAAATTAAAAATGAATGAACATTTTTCGATTAAATATCCAATAATTACTTGGTAATTCTATTGTGAAGGCAATTTTAAATACTTGCAAAGCAATTTCTCTGAGAAGGTCAAAGTGCCTAACGAATGTTAGCATATTAATTTCCAAAACATCACTATGAGAACTTTGAAAATTAGAAAACAAAGTGAGAAAGCAATGGAGAATGATTTATCACACATCAGTGGTTTGGCTAGAACAAAAGCCTAAGTCCATGTAATTTTTATTGGAATTGCTTAAACTCTTGATTTCCAGTACGAAAGAAGTTTCCAAAGGATATATAATCCTCCAGTTTACCAGGAGCATGGTTCTGAGCATTCCTGTATATTATTTTTAGATACCTACATTCTTGGCATCTAATATGTTAGGGAGTGGAAGCAACATGTTGAATAACTAAACACATTCTGAGATCACAGCTGGCATTTGGCACAGCATATTTAAGTTACGATATTCATTCAGTCATTTAATTGAGAACTTTTACTCAAACATAAAATGTTCTGTGCAGGGGCCCATCTTAGGCACGAGCACTATGCAGTGACCAGAGCAGATGCCCTCCTGTCATGGAGCTTATGGACAAACAGACATTGAGTAAGTAATAGCACAAATAATCTGCTGTTAGAATTCTGAAAAGAGCTAGAAATCCAGGTACTAAGAGACAAGGTACTAGTTCCCCAAGCCTCGATGAACAGGTCTGGGAAGGCCCGTGTGAAGGAATACTGTGGCTCCTGTTAAAATAGCAGTGGCTGCCCTAGATGCAGGAAATGGGCTTGTGAAAAAGTCACAGTTGCTCAGAGAGTGCCTGAGTCACGGTGGATGTGCTGTAAGTGTTCACGACATGTAAGCAGTAAGAACAAAAAGGCTAAAGACCTGAACATGTTCAAGAAGGAACACAAATATTTTAAAACACACAATTTAAAAAAAGTAATACTAACATGCTGTGTTCTTACCCCTATTGTTCCAAAACTTTCTGGCTTTCTTCTCATCTTTTTCTTGCACAAGTGTGTCCATATCCATTTGATCAGGTACCAGAGTGACTTGGGGCTTGGGATGACATTGAAGGGAGTAGGCAGAGTCCCTCCTTCTTCAAAATAACTCATCCAAAGCTTTGTTCGAGCAAATTTCCATTCTATATCTGCATGGTCCTGAACAGGAGAACATGACAACTGCTGACAGGTTTCCTAATTAATAAGGTGAAATAAACCTCATGGAGAGCCCATAGCCTGACTTTGAGTGGCTCTAGGAACATTAATTAAATCGCTTAGAAGAACAACACTGACTCCAGGAGATAGTCATCTAAACACTTCAGACAATGGCTCACCCCGGTATAGAGTCACAGATCCCATGTCACTTCTCATCCTGCCTTCTGCAGTGAAACAGACACCTCAAATAATTCCATGTCATAGAGACTGCAGGGATTAGCTATGATGTGAGGATGAATCTGCATCTGCACTGCGGGTTCACATTAGCTCAGTTTCATTAGATTCTGGCCAGAAATAAGACTTTACATCTTACCCAAGGCCTTGCACCCCTGCTTAGGTGAATGCCACCTTCACAGATGCTCACGGCTTATCCTTCAGTGTTGCTAGGAAAAGTCTTATTGAATATGTTTCCATCTGAATAATTCTTGGCCACATTCAGGCAACAGACATAAACTCAGAGAGAAATTCCTCTAACAAATGTAGGATAGGGCCTCTGACACAGCGTTGGACTTTGACATAACCTTGGCCAAATGTCACTGGTATGAGTATGGCTAGTTGTTGTCCTCAAGGCTGAGGCTGTCCCCCTCTGCATTTGTTACTCACTCCACTTTGTTAACCTCCTAGGGGAAAGTGGAAATTAGATATAGGGCAGCCAGCCTCTTCTTAAATTAGCCATAAATCTGAGTTAAGCAGAAAATCTGGGAAGTAGGAGGTGGAAACTGGGCATACATGCATTTTAGAATTCAGAATAGTTCATTATAACCCATTACTATTATAAACAAGAACTCAGATTTTGGAGTAGAAGAATAGTCTTAGACTATGCTTCATTTTAATATTCCTAAATTGTTGTGTGCTGATGAATGTGTATGTTATAGGTACATTTCTACTCTGTACAATATAGGTTTTAGTCTAGATACTGCACAGACTGTGCTTTCAACAAAAATCACCATACCTAGAAAATGCATGGTCTTCATTATTGCTGAGCAAGTGTCTGATTGTATGGATTGATCTATAAATGGGAACACAGAAGCTGCAGTTTCTCTTCCCTTTCCTCACTCTTTCCTCTCCTTTTTTTCTCCCTCATTCTCTCTTCCATTTTTTTTATTCTAAACAAACTTATAGGTTTGGGCTGATTGTGCTGCATTAGCAAAGAAAATTGTATATTGTTTGCTTCGGGCATGGAGAATGGGACTCAGTAGATTTAGCTCAAGGAAATAAAAAGGCAGTCACTTAGATAAAGTGTTGGCCTGTGAATAGCTCCTTCCGATTTTCTGATTCTCAGGGAGTCACAAATTATGTTCTTTCATTGCTATCACTAAACAGGTATTTCCTTTGTTCGTGGTTTGGGATTTTAAGAAGGGCTATAGTCTATAGTGCTTAGAATTCTGGAGATGAAAATTTCTGAACTGTGGAAGACTAAACCCACCTTCCACTATTCACCTTCTAACTCCTAGTCAACATTTGAAACTTAGTCTAACTGTTATCTCTCCCAGGAAGACTGCCCAACACCCATCAGTCTCCATCTATCTCTTATCTCCAAGCCAAGTCAAGGTCCTGCATTTTCATAACACACTCGAAGTTCTTTTCTCAATAGTAATTAATTTATTTATTTTTGTCCCTACTATATTACTTTTTTCTTGAGAGTAGAAACTTTTTTATTCTTTGTATCACTAAAATCAGTCTATGCCTGGCATACACTAGGTGCACAATACATATTTAATCAGTGAACAAATGAATGAATGGGAAGCAGCCTTTAGTTATGACCTACATGAATGCTTCCTCCTTTCAATTTTTAAATTTTCCTCTCTTTTCACATTTTACCCTATGGGTTGGGGATAGAACAAAAAGAGAAAGTCTGAGGAGAAGATTCTGCTATTCTGGGACAGGTGAAAGTCAAATGCTTGGCATGTTCATGACCCAAGGAGGTGTCATGCACAGAATGCTAGGAGGTACAGCTGTCTACAATTACAATTACAAAAAAATGTGATTTTTTTATTATAATAAATGTGATTTATTTTATTATAAGATTCTCAATGTCTGCCCCGCTTTCAATAGTCTTAGAGTTTGGTCTTGATAAAAACAGAGATTTGAAGATGATTCTCATTTCTGTAAAGAAATTACCTACAAAAACATACCCCACAAAGAAGCAATAAGAAAATGTGAAACTATTTTTTAAAAATGTTCTCTTTTTGATGAAATTGGGCTATTTAATGTTTTACAGAATCCAAATTTTGGACAGCTTAATATTATATTTAGAATCTTTCTCATTTTTATCATTGTTATTCTAGAAAATAGAACCCATGTTTTGGAAATGTGTTGATGGGAGGTATACAGAACTTCTGAAACAAATTTATAGAGACTATCTACAAATATTTCAGATTGTAAGATGCTTAAATGAAGCTCTATGTATCTATAAGTCTAGACATTCACCTCTAAATCCTTGGACCTAGGTATATCAAGAAGAATTATTATGCATTAGGAGGACTTTAGTCTGTGAGCCAATAAATAAACCAATCTATTTTCATGTTTTAGGCAGTTTTTCACCAGTGACAAGTGTCTTATAAGAAAAATTTGCCTCCATAAACACAGTTTAAGTAAAATTCAGAGTGCTGCTTGACAAAAATGTAAAAAACAAAAAAACAGTAATAACACATCAGAGGTTTTAACCATAGATTCAAAGATATAATATAATTGTAGTTATTTATGGAGAAAATGGGCAACCTATAATTACGCTTATCAAATCCTACTTGTCTCAGGTGTAAATATGAAAGACATAAGAAATATATTTCATTCCTATATACGTCTTGTTTTGTTGCTATAGCTACCTCTCATAGACATATATCTTTAGTATATAAAGTCAAGTGGGCAAAGGGCTTTGTCTTTCTTGTTTGCTGCTGTACTTTTAGTTTCTAGAAAAGTACTTGGCAACAGAGTATGTACTCAATAAGTATTTGTTGAATGAATAAATAAATACATTAAACTAAGTTGTTTGGATTCCAGAGTTTCAAATAAATTGCATTATATATTCTTCTACAGAATTCAATATTACTTCAATATTGCTTTATCTAAGCTTTAAGAAACTGAAAATCCTGTGGCTTTACCATTTACCTGATTCCCCTCTGGGTTTTGCATCTTGCCCAGCAGGCATGAGTTTACTTATATTAGAATGGTAGGGTAAACAGACAGACAGGAGGCCAAACCCACTGGGCACTACTCAGAGATAAGCTAGCTGCCTATTTGTAAGTCATACTCACCTACTGCTTACCGTAGCTGATGACTGCCTGGCAAAGTGGATTTATTTTATTTTTTTTACTTATGTATAACATGACAAAACTAGACTAATATATAGTCACATATAGTGTAATACTGCTCAGAGATTTTAACTTAACCATTTACATCATAATTCTTATCTGTCTCATCAACAACCAATTAAAGATCTTATTTCCTATGATAATAAAATAAAGTATTAGCTAGGAACAACAGATTCTAGGGGGAATATTGAATTAAAATAAAGTTAGTAAACTTACAGCAATAAGTTGGTAAGAATTATTCATCATAGCTATTAACATGTTGAGTAGAACAACCAGAGAGATGACATTATATGTCCCGAACATGGTGGCACCAACAAACTCAGTGAATTCATGCTGTGCTTTGACATTGGTCACATATAAATTGATGAGCCCAAATATTGACCAAAAAAGAGACTGGAGTGTCTCAAATAACCTGGAAAAAAAATAAAATGAAATTAATTGCTATGTTAATAGAATAGCTATATTATACAACAAGATATAACAATAGAACTTGGTACTATTTTATATATATATATATGATTAAGTTAAAAATGTATATCAACATAAAAATAATCTTTTAGGGCAATTATAAAATTAAACTTAATAAAAAGAATGAAAGAAAATCATTTTCATTAAACTAGCACAAATGGTGTACTTAAACTTCCTTAAAGCTTTTAAAGCTACACTGATTTTCCTAGCACAGGGTGAGACAAATGTGACTCATAGCCTGTTTTTGTATAGCCACTGAACTAAGAATCATTGGTCTTGATTTCTCATATGGTTGGGGGAAAAAAAACCCAAAAGAATAGTAATATATTGTGACATAGGAAAATCATATAAAGTCCACATTTCAATAGTCATAAATAAAATTTTATTAAAAGAAAATCATTCTCGTTCTCTTGCACACTGTTTACGGTTTCTTTTGTGCTACAATGGCAGAAGGAAGTAGTTGCAACAGAGAATATATGTTTCACAAAGCCTAAAATATTTACTATCTGGTCCTTTTCACAGAAATTTTGTCTGTCCCTGTCTTGGGCACTAAGTGATAGTTAATATGATAGATCACAAAGCTTAGGCTTTAAAAATGTCAGTTCTCTTACCTGCTTTTGCTTTGGTTGTAGGAGGATTAAAAACAATGTCATCACGACAGATTCCTACATTTATACTAAAATTGTGTGGTGTGCATCCTATAACATGGCAAAGAGGCTCAGAATGCTTAGACAATAAAATGTGATTTCTTTTTTCATTCTAGCCAATGAGTGAACTCTGGTGATTTTATTGAAAGTAAAGTTTCCATAACTTACTGTTGCAGTGGAATCATTATAATACATTAATATAATGTAATAAAAATATGACAGAGCTTTTATACTCCTTGAGAAATGATTAAAATAAGACTGTTTAACTTATATTGTAAAAATAAAACAAAAACCTCATAGCTGGCATGGTGACTAAGGAGGTAGGATTTCAGACTGTAGGGAGATTGCCATTAGATTGGGATCATGTTGCAGGACCAAGTCAATGACAGTTTCTGGCACCGCCCAACTCCAGTGACATTGTTCCCTGTAGACCCTTTTATGGAGAGGCGATCCTTACGTAAGTCTCTGGAGTTCCTCGCCCGGTGACTCCATAAATTAGGTCTACCATGGTCAAGTGACCCAAGGAAAGACAATTCATGTAAGGCCAGTGTGGCCTACGGCATCGCGTAAGGTGAAAATGATCAGATTTTTTTTCTAGGAAAGTTTAACTTAGAAATATTAAGATAATGAGGTAGTTGCCCAAAGGCACTGATTTGACAAGGGTTATGACATGGAGTCAGGGTCGTTGGAATTATGGGATGCTAAGGGTTTGAGACAGCACCAACTAAGAAGCAGAGAATGGAGGATGAAAAAGCCAGGTAAGAAGTAAACTCTGAGGATATATAGGGAGTAGCTGAATCACTTTAATGCTGATACACAGAGCAAAATTCCATGGCCCCGCACTGCATCGACTCCTGATCTCCCTGAAGCTAGGGCTTGCTCTAGGTTCTATCCCAGCTAACATCAACCTTTGCTCTGAGGATCAAATGGCTGTATTTCTGTGCATGATTCTTATAACAAAATGCACATTACTTGAAATAAGCCATACATTTCTGGTCCATATAAACAGGAAAGTCTAACTAAAAATGCCTTACTTGTAGTTCAGGACTTATTTTCTCAAATTTATTGCTTTTTTTTTTAAAAAAAGTAAACACTTTCATATTTTTAATTGAATATTTATATAAAATTTAATTCTTTATCTCTCCTTGAGCTGTTAAATGACAAAACGACAGATTATTATTATAAAACAGAAAGGGCACCGACCTGACCAACTTCGGTCAGACTGGGAGTCTTAAACAGCACTTTTTGCATCGTGTGAGATGTGGTCCTGTCTTCTTAAAGGGCAGCCCAGATGTCAGATTCCAACAATATGAGGGAGAGTTTAATCTAGTTCATTGACCCTAGACTAAGGCCACACCACTAGAAGTTATTCTTTGAAAAATTTCTCAGGAAAAAGTAAATTTGGCCCATGGCCATGAATTCTTTATTTTTAGTAACTTTAAGGACAACTTCTAAAATTAACGATAGTATCCTTTGGATTTAATGTGAAATAATTGTATTCTTTCTTCCCAAAGAGTGTGTATTCTCACTGCGAATATACAAACGTAATTCAGCTGGTTTTTCCTGACGCGAATAGCAGTTTAGAGAAAGTTACGAGGTAAACTGCATGAGTTATATAATAAATTATTTAGAATGTTACCACATAAATCTCATAGCAGTCACTTTTTCAAATAAAAACAGCTCAAATAAAAACAGTAATGCAGGATAAATGGGTTGTTATAGTTGAATGGTACTTATTTGCTTCTGTCTAAATAAGTACCACTAATTTTCAGGGAACATTAGTAAACCCTTCAGCAAAATATTCATTGGCATTTTAAAATTAAAATTTTAAAAGGGGAAAATTCAAAACAAAATGACATTTTGTGATTAACTATAGAATTTATTCTTTCTTTCTTTTATTTTTCTTCTTTCAGTGGAATGAATCAGTGGTGAGATTTACAGAATAGTTCCATGTAACTAAAGTATATTTACATCTCAGATACATTAAGATCCTGGTATCTAGGTATTTCTAAATGAGATGTTCTTTTATTAGGTGGGTTTTTAAAAAATCAATCTAGATTAACATTCAAAGCCATTGCTTCCACAAATATTTTGATCATTAGTGGTTCCCAAATCTATTGAGACCAGTATTGCCGTGGATTTAAGGATCATTAGTTGCATCACATACCAGAATGCCTTTATGTGACTAATATTTTCCTTATTCTGTGGTGAGATGAGGACTGAAAACTTCCCAAGATAATGCCACTTAATGTGCTATTAAGTGATAGCACAAAACCTGGGCTGAAGACAGTTTGTATGGGTTGAGGTTCTGTCTTCCTGAACATGTTTTGTCTATTGTCTTTTGCATATATTTCTCAATAGCTATTTTATATGATTGGCTTGTTTCCCTGGTTATATACTTATGACCAGAAAAACTGAACAAGTAAAAAAGGTAATATATTCCAAACTTGAAATTTTCTTCAATCCCATGAGACTAAAATGATGAGCAAGCATAAATTAACACAAAACCCATCTGAATATTTGATCTTTAGTGTATAAGCAAAAATGTATACTGAAACAAATAAAGTGTGACTTTAATTGGCCAGTTCCAACAGCTCCAACAAACATAAAAGGGCTTTGCTCAACAAGCATAACCAGTCACAAATCCTGTGCCCTTGTAGCAGAGCTCCTTCCCAAGAACTCTTAGTTCAAAAATTGTACATAGAACAATTTCAATGCCTAAACATTTGGTATCTTTTAGTGACATGTAGTTTTTCTCATGTTAATAACAAAATAGCCTGGAAAGGAGCAGGAAGAAGTGTCCATTTGCTCATGGGAAACTGCATGGAGCTGCATAGGAGACATGGGCCACAGGCTGTGACCACTGCGAGTTCACAGTCAGGGGACCAGAAAAGGCATCCTGGAAAAGGTATATCTGAGGTAGGATTTGGAAAAAAGAACAAAATTTTACCAAATAGGAGGGCTGAACAAGGGCATTCTGGGATGAGGAAGAAAACAACATATTTGGAGATTTATAACCCATTAGGAAATGTCGAGCAGGAAAATGTGGTTGGGGAATTGAGAAGGATGAAACTAGAACTAAAAAAGGAGGCAAGGGGCAGATCACTGAAGGACCTCATATGTCAAGATACGGAATGTGGCTGCATCTGTTAAGGAACGGGAAACCATTCGATAAATTAAACAGGAGCCTGCGATTTGGGTTTGGAGAGCTCACCCAGGAAGCAGGATGGAAGATAGATGAAGGAAGGCAGAGCCCAGGGGCAAGAGAACTTGGACTTAGGTATGGGCAGTGAGCAGGGGGAGACCGTGCCAAGATAAAGAGAACAGGAATAGATGTTATGGAGTGACTACATGTGGAAGGCATCGGGGAGAGGAAAGATGTACTGTAAAACACAAGTTTTTAAGTATCTGGGTGGATTGTGGTAGCTCTGACTAAAATGGCAGCTGAAGAAGAGGAAGACTAAGGTTTGAGAGATACCCTGATGAGGTCTCTTTGATTGAATTTAAGTCTTTAAGAGGCATACATGGAGAGATATCCCATAGACAGCTGGATGTATATGCACCCTGGGGAAATCTGTGCTAGTGATATGAACATGGAAGTCATCTCTTAGGCACACAGGGCCAAATCCATAGGCACCTGTGAGCTTTCACAGGGCTACTGTTAAGAGTGCCTGAGGTTAGTATGCTAAGGCAGATCACTATTTAAAGGCAGTAATTAAAATATAATTCTCAGAGTAAAGTGAAAAGGTTAGAGAGATGAGAGGTGAAGTGAAAAAAAAAAAAAAAGGTAACACAAAAGTTAAAGGAGGACAAGATTCCAAAAAATAGAAGTGTTAAAAAGGGTCAAATGAGGCAAACACATTAAGTAAGATGTAAACAGATAGACATCTCCTGGTGGAGGTATTAAGAGGAGGCTCCAGGTGATATTTACTAGAGTAGTTTTAGTGAATGAAGGAAGCAGAAGCCAGATTGCATTTGAATGAAGAATGAATGAGAGGTGAGGAAACAAGATATCTTGTACGGGCTTCTTTTTAAGGTTGCTTGGATGAAAAGGAAAGAGAGAGACAGGAGCGGTAGCTAAAGAGAAACATTGGGTTCAAAGTTTCAGCATATGTTTGTACCCTGAGTGGAAGGAGTGACAGGGAGGGAACCCTGTGAGAGATAATGCTCTGCCACTACCAGTCATGCTAATAGTAAGAGCAGATAACACTGTTTTATGACATTTTTATAACATTTTTTTTTATGACAACAGGCACTATGTTAGGTATCTTACATGAATTATTACATTTTTTAACCTTCATATGGAATAATATGTCTGAAATGGTAGGCTGTAAAAAAAGTCCGAAATGTAGGGAAGATATGGAATTACAAGAAGAAAATTGAAAACCAACAAAATCACAGAAATAAGATGTTGAGTAGGAGCCTTGAAAGCATCATTACATACCCTCTGGCAATAATTGATATCCATTAGGCTGAAACCAGGTCATCAAGGATCAGGGGACTTGTGCCTTATACATTCTACTTAATAATACTAATATATTATTAATATACTTTTTAGTTTTTGAGTATCCTTAGGCAAAAATAATTTGTTGGGTGCAGATTTACATTCCATTATCTGGAAAAAAATAATTCAGGTGGAACAACTGATTTATTTGGGTTGAATGATTTAGGCTATTAATATTTGAGATATGCAATTATCTGTTGCTTTTAATGATAATAGAGGAAACATATATAGATAAACTAAAGTAATACATAGTAAAAACAATCTAATATATAATATTTGCTTTTGGAATACAATTTATATTAGATATTTCACATCAGACTTGTGTAGCCACAATCTTCTTGTTCTGATGTTATAATTAGTTTGTAATATGTAATTATTTACTAAGAAACCAATAATAGGAGCAAGAGGATTTCTAGGAATTTTAGGGAATCATAAATCAGGACAGTGCTAGGCATAAGCTTGTTGACTGCTTGTTGACAGGTAGATCAGAAGGGTTGAGTCTAGGAACCAGAGCTTTTCCCTGAGAGGACCTGGGGGGATAACACAGTTCCAGGTGTTAGTTCTAGGTATTGGGAAATTCTGCCCCTGGAAGACAAAGTAGGGGATCAGAAAGATATGGCAACAGACACAGATGGGGTGGTCTTGGCAAGCAGTTTGCATCTTGATGCAGTATATACAGTAGCGAGAAAGCTGTGAAAGGCAGTGAGCAAAAGTATTCTCTAACAGAAATCCAGGAGACAAAGTATCCAGGAAGTTTGTTACAGACAGAATTCCCATTTATGAAGGGAGAGAGCTTGGTGGGATCCGACCAGTGTGAATCTCCCAGGGTCCAAGTTACCCTGGCCAAGTTAGCAAGTCAGGGATCACAAATGAGGCAGGGGGAAGATAAGTTCAGATATCAAAACTAAGACGTCATCCAAGGCCACGCTAGTTATGAGGATGCTCCTGCAAGGGGTTTCATTGCATCCCTCCCGCCCAAGGTCAGAAGAGGGCAGTGGGAAGACATCAGGGCTGAGGGAGCTGGTCAGACTGAAGAACTGCTGCTTAGGAACAGAAGAATCCAGAAAGAGCTGGGAATAAAGGAAGAAATGACTAGGGAAGCTGGGATGCTTTTGTGTTTTATTTATGATCCGTGGTTTGTATCAAAGCTATTTCTGAAAGGAACTGAGGATTCTACGGCTGAGATTAAAATTTTATATACAAACAAACAGATGTTGATTAATTAAAATGGAGTTGTAAATATTGGCATTAAAGATAAAACAGATGTGGAATTAAGCCAACAAAGCATGTTAGTGATCCGTGGTTTAGTTTATGTGAGATTATTGATTTTTTTTTCCACTCAAGAAATTACTATCCTCTCTTATATTAAACACAATTCTTTGATGGCCTGAAAATGAGATTGGGCTTTTAAAATCACCCACAAAACCATAGGGTATTCATATGTGGTTGCTGTGTAGAGGAAAATCACCTGGCTTCCTAATTTGTGTGCTAATTAATCATGTTTTATTGGAGTAGGAAGGAAATGGGCACAGATATGTAGAGGAATATTTTATGAGAACTGTGTGAGCATCAAACACGGTGCTTACAGGCCTGGGCTGTCAGTAAAGCCGATTATGAGAATTACTGGAGGTTGACAAAGGATGCTGCCTATTTCTCATGTGGATACAGGGACAGAGAGTTTTACACACATAATCATAATGGCTAGGTTAGTCTTGGGTTTCCATTGTGAATTATTTAAAATGCTTAAATTTCGTGTAGGGAACTAGAAGACACGTGAAGAGACTTTAGTACCTGGAAAACACATGAGGAAACATTGAAACGTACTTGGATTTTCTAACATGGTTGGTTTTACATTTGCTCCATCTTTTAACGTCCTGTCATAAGTACATAAGTTTCTTTTATTATTGCACATTTTAAAAACAGTCTATATAGCTTTTTTTAAATGAGGTCATTTAAAAGAAAAGATGATTTTACTAAAACTTAAAATAAGTGTGGCAGATATTTTTTTCACGTCAGAAAGATTCATTTCTATTCCAAATGATGCTAATTCTATTTTCTGCATGAACCGCAATTTTAATCCCCCATTTTCTTTGCAACCATTTGTCATGGCTTTTTCCAGTTCATGATCTGTGCACTCTAAACTGTGCACAGCATTACCGGTAGAAATGTCTATTCGACTTACGTTGAAAATGCATTATTCTGCTTTTCACATCGTATGCCTTTGCAGCTTAATCCTTTTGTTTCTTCATAATAGAAGTACAATTGATTTAGGCCATTTGCAAATGCCAGCAACACAAGGCAGTATATGAATAGAAACTTCAAAATGTCCAGGAGCATTCTTCCCAGGGATATTTGCAGGGGTCCCAGGTGAGAATTTGCGGTAAACAGTGAGATCAGACGCAAGGAACTGAAGATGTTTGCAATTGCAAATAAAGCCTCTGCCACCAGAGTGGGATGCCACATGTCCCAGGATTCTCGTGGATTAAGAGCACTGTACTGGAGAGAAACAGAGAAACAAAGGGAAAGTAAATCAATCCCAGGCATACGACTATGTCAAGTTCAGACTCCGAGAGCTTTTTTAGGTCCGTGCAGCACAATGACCCATTGTCAGGAAGATGAAGTCTTCGGTAATGGTGGCAGCAACATTAATCTACACAAAAATAAAAGTTTATTTATTTATAATTTATGAGCTTTAGTTTCAAAGTGGCCTTCTAGTTCTGTCCTTGTCAATCATAGTTTTTGTTGACATGTTGATTACATGTCCTTGAATTTTCTAATGCTCTTTAAAAAATGGAAAAGAAAAATGTTACTATTAGGCAAAGGAAACCCCATCTGATTTTATATTGGGAAAAGATCACAATATCTTGATAGCAAAGAAAACTACATTATAAAGAAAAACTATTAAAGTTTGAACAAAATCATCAATGACCTCAGTTATTTGACACACTTGCCAATTCTAGAGGAATACATGTAGCATACAAATTACATATGAATAAGTGAAAATAGTTGTCTATTGCCATGGAAATAGTAATGGCCAACATGAACATAAATATCAGTGCTTTTTATCTGGTATATCTTAAATGTAAATACAACCTAATTTAGAAATTGTCCTCATGGTCACTGAATTGCTAATTTGTTTGTATTTAATTTGTAAAATATATAATATTTATCTGAAAATTCTTTAATTAAACAAAATATGTGATTGGAGAAAAAATATTTGCTACTTCAAATTTTGGTCAGCAATTATTTAAAAAGTAAGTTAATTAATTAAAATGTGAGCTTTGAATTACCCTGATATTGAACACTAGAAAGAGGAAAATGGAATTTATCCCTTGTACTATTCAGGTAAATTTGTGTCCTTTTTTAAAAAGGGTCAAATATGCACTTTAACATATTGCAATATGAAAACCTATAATTAAATTTGTATTAGAACTGAACAATGAATTGAATTTTTTTCATCACTAAATATATGTCTAGACAACAAGATCTTTTTCCTAATGATCATGTGAGAAAAAAAGAAAGTTCTATGAGTCCTTTCAGAATAATTTCCTTCTTTTTATAGTTCATTTTACACCAAAGACCTTTACAAATGTTAATCCATTAATTTTCTTCGAAACTAATAGACAGTACGTTTTAATTGCCCCGGGGAGAAAATGCATCACAAGCTCCTGATCTTATTCAACACTCACACTCTTGCTTGACTGACAGTTTAAAACAATCATGTTTCAACTAGAAGAAAATTATTTTCTATTTTTAAATCTTGATAAATGTTCTTGAACATTCCCACGCATAGCGTCAGCATAAAATAGCTAATTATCGAAGATGTGGGGAAAAAAAACGTTAAGATATTTTTCTTATTCATTATAACAAGAAACGTTGGGAAACCAAACACTACCTAATTCTCTCAATTTAGTTCCCCCAAATATGACACCTCCTTTTCCTTCAGAGACCAAGATCACATTATCCTTCCTTTCCTCATTTCTCTCTTAAAGGACACACACGGCTAAGTGGAAAACAACTTCCTCTATGTTGACAGCTAATTCTGTTTCTGTTTTTTTTTTTACCGAATATAGCTTAGGACTATATTTCAAAATGTACAAAAAACGAACCAAGCAGTATTCTTAAGAACGTAATCAGTTTTTTTGAATTTGCAACATTCAACACAATACCGCACATATTGTGGGTGCTCAAGAAATCTTTTCTTTTGTCTAGTATTCATACTCCAGTGAGCAGACAGGCACAACTAATTATAATAAAAATGCTCTAAGAGATGAACACAAAGTGCTGAGAGAATAGAGAAGAGGAAGTGATTAATTCTGTCTGGGGCTTGTGAGGCTAGGAGTAGATAGAGATTATATGTTGTCAGAGCTTTTAAGAGTCTTTCAAATCTAAGGGAGATGCTGTCCCTTGCTCAAGGTTGCACTTCCATGGCAGCTGGATGTACAATCCGTTATCACACCCTGACTAGGTCCAGCTCTGTCATGGGCATGCTGGACACAGTGACTGATCTCAGCTGGGATTCAAAAAATCATAAGAGGAAGGTTTTCCATTTCATGTATTCTGCCCCCATATAATTATCGAAGTTGGCCTCAGAGTCTAGCACTTCTACTAAGTGTCAGGAAACAATGCTACATGACTATGTCCACTTTATGCAAGGTCAAGGCCTGCTGAGCAAAAGTCGCTGGCATCTGAATTAAAGGATGCATGCATGGCAAACACTCCTTGTAAGTTAAAGATAGAGACCTCCTGAGAGACTAGAAACATTTCCCCTGGAGCCATCTGCTTACATTCTCAGAATAATAAACTTAGAGGCCTTTGCATCCCCAGAGAGAATTTATTTACTTTAGAAAGTTAAGGTCTTTTTCATTTTTTCTCCAGGGGAAAGATGGGCAGCTGGCTCAGCTGCACCATATAAATTCTGGGTTCATAATTTCCGAGTTTCTCTCCTGTGGCACAAACCGTTGTATTCTGGCTTTCATCACGTCCACCCTAGGGGACCAGGGCGTGGGGAACCAATACTAAGATTGCTACATGAGTAAATAATTTATCTGTTCTCTGATCCCAAAATGTTCATTTCTTGTCAGGGATAAATAGAGATATAAACATTGAGTAATTACCTTTAGATTTCATTCTTTTAAGTTTTGCTTTTGAAAATTTTTCTTCTATTATTCATATACATTTTCTTAGGTTTTTCAATATAGTCATAGTTTTACAAAGTGACTTTTTTTTTTTTTGTTTTGAGACATAGTCTTGCTCTGTCACCCCAGGAAGAGTGCAGTGGCATCATTGTAACTTACTGTAACCTCCAACTTCTGGGCTCAAGTGACCCTTCTGTCTCAGCCTTCCAAGTAGCTGGGACTAGAGGTGTGCACCACTATGCCAGCTAACTTTTCTCTTTTTAGTAGAGACGGGCCTTGCTCTTGCTTAGGCTGACCTCAAACTCCTGGAGTCAAGCAATCCTCCTGCCTCAGCCTCCCAGAGTGCTAGGATTACAGGCGTGAGCCACTGTACCCGGCCTACAAAGTAATTTTTAAAATTCTTACAGACCATGGTTTTTGAATGTATAGAGAACAACTGTAATTCTTCAATCATCAAATATATTTTACACACCTATTATCAGGAATTAAAATATTAATGTGAATTTTTAAAATTTTCTTTAGCTTTATTATTTAACAACTATTTACAAAATCTACAATCCTTTTTTTTTTTTTCTTTGCATGTTTGTGCTGCCTCTTCCCAGTATATTTTATAGGTTTCTCTGTCTCACCTGCCCCTTAAATGTTAAGTTTGCTTTTCAAGCCTCATCTCTTCTCATTCTGCCCCCATTCCCTGGGTGATGTTGCCAACAACGCTACATCTCTAGCCCAGACTTCTCACCATATAGTCCTGTTTTACATTCTACTTTCTGATTGACTTTTCCACTTGGATATCTCACAGACATATCAAATTCACAAACCAAAAATGGAACTCATCATCTTTTCATCCCCAAACTCCTTCTCCTATATGCCTTCTGATCTTAGTGAATGGCAACAGATCACCCAAGTCAGAATTTGAGGTTCATCCTAGAATCTTACCTTCCAAAATCCCAGCGTCTAAACCCGAATCCTATATACATCGCTATCTTCTCTTCCTCAGTAACTGCACTATCTAAAAGCAGCTCCTTTTTATGTCTCAGATATATATAATTATGATAGTTTCCTAATTGCCTTCCTGCCTTGAATCCTGTCTCCTCTATCATCTATTTCTTCTAGAATGATCTTTTAAAGATCATAGCCAATCAGACTATGTTACATATTGCTTAATATTCTTCAGTGACTGCATTTTCCTTGAGAATGAACGGCTGATTTCTTAGCACACAAAGCCTCTGGTCACACAAAGCCTTAGCACACAAAACCTTGGTCACACAAAGCCTCTCTGGAATCTGGGTTCTGACTTCCTTTAAAGATTTACCTGCCACTTGTCCCCAGTCAGGTACCTAATGCTCCGGCTCAAACTTTCAGTATTGGCAATTCCCCAAATTAGCCACACATTCTTACTGAAATGCCTTTGCATGATCATTGAGACATTTGTCTAAGATTAATTTAAATTCTAATTATTTTGACTCTTCAGATGTTATTCATTCATCAAGTATATGTCAGGTGCTTTCTCTGTGTTAGGCACTATCTTCGGGGTTCACGGTGGTGATCAAGGAACATACCATTATGGGTTTATAATGTGGTGAAGAAGACAAACATTTATCAAGTAATACTAGTCCTTCCCTTGAGAAGTACTCTGCAGATCCGCAGATGAGTGGACACTAGGATCCTGGTGACTAGAGTTGGTAGCTCCACATTGTAGAATAATCTTTGAGGGAGAAATCAAAAGCTATCTTAAACACTTCCAGCCCTTGTAGGGTCACCAATTCCTGTTTTCCTCTTTCTCTTAAGTACTGTATTTATTTTTCAGTCTATACCTACCATTGTTTAGTTTTGCCCCAAGCCTTTATATCTATTCAGATTCCTTTATAAGAGAACTGCTCCTTTTGCAGATTTGCATGATAGAAAATATACCTTCAGATTACTTGTCAGTTTTTCATGCAGGGAGCTTGGTCTAATGTATGAATATTTTTAGGTGCTGGACATCTAGTAAAGTGCTTTATATATGATGGAAGCTCAAAAATCACTCTAGGGAGAAGAATTATAGACATACTCAAAGGCATGGTGGTTAGAGAAAATGGATCATTTTTAGAAATTTGAGTAGCTTGACATAGCTGGAACCCACAGAGTGTAGGAATATTGAGATAAGTCTGAGAGGAAGTTGGAGCCAGGTCATAAAGCCCTTAGCATAAGTGTTAAGAGAGAAAGATGAATTGAATTACAATATTGGATCATAAGTTTCTTGAATGTAGGAAAATATATGCTAGTTCATATTTATGTCTTCTATAGTCTCTGATGCATGCAAACTTATGAAAGTTAAGTAATCATCAAAATGAGTAAAAATTAAATTTATATAAAATGAAAATACTTGTGATATGAAACTAAACAGAAAACATATATTGGTTTTAACGTGTGTTTTACAAGGTGAAAATATTTCCATTTCTACAAATTCATTAGATAATTAGTAGTGAAAGACCAAAAAGTCCAGGTATTAATTCCAGGAAGGCATATGATTTTCTTCTTTAGTAGATAATTCTAGATTAAACAACTAAGATTAAAATCTCTACAGCTCCCTACCATAAAACTAAAGAATATCTTAGAAAATTCCATAAGATTGGGAGTAGATCACAGTTACATAGTTTGTAAAATGGAAACTGCAATATTTGCCCCCTTTCTAGCAGATAATAGGCGGGATCAATGAAGATAGATAGAACTACTTAGAATGGTGCTATAAAACAAAGCCATCGGGGGGCGGAGCAAGATGGCGGACGAATAACACCGCCAGACAGAGGGTCCCTGCAGTAAAGACAGATTCTAGCAGAAACTAGAGGAAAGAAGCAAGAAGACGAGCATACAGCGGACGAGGGCCGGAAGGAGGGGTACCTGAGACCCCGGGAGACTCCACGGGAGGAGGCTGCGGAGGAGAACTGGAGGCTGAGACCACCGGAGCAGCCCGGAGACCAGCAGCAAGGGTAGGTGGATTTGCCGTTTCCCCTCCCCTGCATTCGGGACTGCTGGTGGGCTCCCCAGCGGGTGAGGAGACCTGCGGACACCAGCCCAGAGACTGCCGCCGCCTGCCAATGGTGAGCCTGTAGCAGACGTGGCACCAGGTTCCCAACTTCCTCCGGGCACCTCCGTGTGCACGGACCCGAGCCGCGCGGCAGGCGCCATATTGCCTCCTCCTCCCCTCCGCCGACCCTACCCGCGGCTGCCCAGAGAGACAATACAGCCACCAGCCGGAGGCACCTCCAGGGAACAGGACCTTCCCGTTTGGGACCCCGCCCGCCCTCCCAGGTGCTGCTGGCACCGTGTTCCCAGGAAAACGGTGCCGACTCAGAGGCTGAGAGACATAGACCCAGCTTGGGCTCCCTGTGGGTGAATTAGGACCGGAAATCCTCTCCCTGGTGGGAATACAGTTTGAACTCTGGGACCCAGAGGTCGGACCTGCAGACCAGATCCCCTGCACCAAGGGCTAGCATTGCCCAGGGCACAGAAGGGTTATATGTGAACAGCCTACTGAGGTCTGTGTGCCTCCAGGGGCGGATCAGCTTCCTAGAGGGCAACCCTCCTCCCAGGAGGAGGCCGTGCGCCCAAACCAGGTGGCGTTCCTGTGCAGGGAATCTCCCTGCCGGCATCACAGTCCGGGGAGGCCTGGTGGCTTGTGCTCTGGCCTGCTGGCAGAGGCCCAGGAGTAGCTGCGGAGTTGGGGAGGGTGGAAAGAAGCGAGGCCTGCTGCAGACTGCGGGTCTCAGACAGCCCCACCCCCACACCCAGACTTTCTGGCTGAGCAGGATCATTCCAGCCCCGCCCTGACAGCTCTCCCTGGAAGCAGACAACAGAACTTTGACCCCTGCTAACGGCCTGAGGGCAGGCTTACCCAACCCAGCTCCGCCCAGAACTAGAGCTGATAACAGGACTCAAAATCAACACCATAGCCTATTCCTCCAAGCAAACGCCACCTACTGACAGGGACGGCATCTTGCACAGCCTTTCCACGGCACCCACTGACTCAATATACAGGGAGTGGTCCAATTTCACCCATAGGCACCACCTAACGCCTCAGAAACTAAAGAAGGTGTGTGAATACCCAAACAATAACCTAAGGAAAGAAACAACAACTGATCGACATGGGAAGAAATCAGCGAAAGAACTCAGGAAATATGAAGAACCAAACGGAAAACACACCCCCAAAGAGGAGCACCAGCCCCCTAGAAACGGACACCGACCAAAATCAGGCAACCAATATGACAGAAGAGGAATTTTGTATGTGGAACATAAGAACACTCACCCAGCTGCAACAACAACTCAATAACCAACACCAAGAAACCACAAAAAATCTCCAAGATATGAGAAAAGAAATAGACACATTGAAGAAAAGTGTAGCCGAACTCCTGGAAATGAAGAATCAATTCAAGGAACTACAAAATACAGTGGAAAGTCTCAAGAACAGGGTAGATGAAACAGAAGAAAGAATCTCAGAGCTTGAAGATAACACCCTCCAATTAAATAAATCAGTCACAGAAATAGAGCAGAGAAACAAGAGAAAAGAGCAAAGCCTACAAGAGCTGTGGGATTATGTGAAGAAACCTAATGTGAGG
The DNA here is from genome assembly GCF_040939455.1 of Microcebus murinus. NCBI lineage: Eukaryota > Metazoa > Chordata > Mammalia > Primates > Cheirogaleidae > Microcebus > Microcebus murinus. The sequence goes on along the minus strand of NC_134116.1, from coordinate 68,450,290 downwards.
GTCATAGGGTTACAAGAAGGGGAAGAAGACAACACTCAAGGGTTGGACAAGCTGTTTGAAGATATAGTAGAGGAAAATTTCCCAGGCCTTGCTCAAAATCTTGATATACAAGTTCAAGAAGCTCAGAGGACCCCTGGGAGATTCAACGCAAACAGGAAGACATCACGACATGCAGTCATCAGACTGACCAAAGTATCAACTAAAGAGGCCCTTCTAAGAGCTGTAAGACAAAAGAAGCAAGTAACATACAAGGGAAAGCCAATTCGAATAACATCAGACTTCTCTAATGAGACTTTACAAGCAAGGAGGGCCTGGGGCCCCATTCTCACTCTTTTGAAACAAAACAATGCCCAGCCTAGAATATTATTCCCTGCAAAACTAAGCTTTGTATATGAAGGAGAAATAAAAACATTCTCAGACAAGCAAAGGCTCAGAGAATTCACCAAAACAAGACCAGCCCTACAAGAAGTACTTAAAACAGCCTTATTCACGGAACATCACAATAATAACCCACGAATATAAAAACAACCAAAACCCAAAGATATTAAAGGCCAGATATTACAATGGCTCAAGACAGAAATCATAGCAACAACATCCAACCCAACAGAATGATCAGAAATCTACCTTACCTATCAGTTCCCTCAATAAATGTGAATGGCTTAAACTCTCCACTCAAGAGACATAGGCTGGCTGAATGGATAAGAAAATACAGGCCAAGTATATGCTGTCTTCAGGAAACACATCTAACCTGCAAGGATGCATATAGACTAAAAATAAAAGGGTGGAGATCAATATTCCAAGCAAATAGAAGCCAAAAGAAGGCTGGTGTGGCAGTTCTAATTTCAGATGATTTAGTTTTTAAACCAACAAAAGTAGTAAAAGACAAAGAGGGTCATTATATAATGGTGAAGGGCACAGTCCAACAAGAAGAGATAACAATTTTAAATATATATGCACCCAACTTAGGTGCACCCAGATTCATAAAGCAAACCTTACTGGAGCTAAGCAAATGGATTAATAGCAACTCCATAATCGCCGGAGATTTCAACACCCCACTGACGGCACGAGACAGATCCTCCAAACAGAAAATTAATAAAGAAATAATGGACTTAAACAAAACTCTAGAACAATTGGGTCTGACAGACATCTACAGAACATTCTACCCAAAATCCACTGAATATACGTTCTTCTCATCAGCTCACGGGACATTCTCTAAGATTGACCATATCCTAGGACACAGAGAAAATCTCAAGAAATTTAAAAAAATAGAAATCATACCATGTACCTTCTCAGATCACAGTGGAATAAAACTAGAAATCAACCCTAACAGAAACTCACATTTCTACACAAAAACGTGGAAATTAAACAACCTCCTACTAAATGATTACTTCGTAAATGAAGAAATCAAGACGGAAATAAAAAAGTTCTATGAAGAAAATGACAATGGAGAGACAAGTTATCAACTCCTCTGGGACACAGCTAAAGCAGTTCTGAGAGGAAAGTTTATCTCCATAAATGCCTATAACCAAAAGACAACAAGATCACAAATAGACAATCTAATGAAACGACTCAAAGAGCTGGAAAAAGAAGAACAGACCAACCCCAAACCCAGCAGAAGAAGTGAAATCAACAAGATCAAATCAGAACTAAATGAAATTGAAAACAGGAAAGCTATTCAGGAGATTAATAAAACAAAAAGTTGGTTCTTTGAAAAAATAAACAAAATTGACACACCACTGGCTAAGCTAACGAAAAGCAGAAAAGAGAAATCTCTAATAAGCTCCATCAGGAATAAAAAAGGAGATATCACAACTGATCCCAAAGAGATACAAGATACAATTTATGAATACTACAAAAATCTTTATGCACACAAACTGGAAAATGTGGAGGAAATGGACAAATTTCTAGAAACACACAGCCTCCCTAGGCTCAACCAGGAAGAAATAGATTCCCTGAACAGACCAATCTCAACAGCTGAAATAGAAACAGCAATTAAAAATCTCCCTAAAAAGAAAAGTCCCGGTCCAGATGGCTTCACACCTGTATTTTACCATACTTACAAAGAAGAACTGGTACCTATCTTGCAGAAACTATTCCACAACATTGAGAAGAACGGAAACCTCCCCGACACCTTTTATGAAGCGAATATTACTCTGATACCAAAACCAGGAAAGGATGCAACAAAAAAAGAAAACTACAGACCAATATCCCTAATGAATATAGATGCAAAAATTGTCAACAAAATCTTAGCTAACCGAATCCAGACACTTATCAAAAAAATAATCCACCACGACCAAGTGGGCTTCATCCCAGGGATGCAGGGATGGTTCAACATACGTAAATCTATAAATGCAATTCACCACATAAACAGAAGCAAAAACAAAGACAACATGATTCTTTCAATAGATGCAGAAAAAGCTTTTGACAAAATTCAACACCCTTTCATGATACGAACACTTAAGAAAATAGGCATAGAAGGGACATACCTAAAAATGATACAAGCCATATATGACAGACCCATAGCCAACATCATACTGAATGGGGAAAGATTGAAATCATTCCCACTTAGAACTGGAACCAGACAAGGCTGCCCACTATCTCCACTTCTGTTCAACATAGTGCTGGAAGTCTTGGCTACAGCAATCAGACAGGAAAATGGAATCAAAGGTATCCAAATAGGGGCAGAAGAGATCAAACTTTCACTGTTTGCTGATGATATGATATTGTATCTAGAAAACCCCAAGGATTCAACCAAGAAACTCCTGGAACTGATCAATGAATTTAGTAAAGTCTCAGGATACAAAATCAATACACAGAAATCAGAGGCATTCATATACGCCAACAACAATCTAATTGAAAACCAAATCAAAGACTCAATTCCCTTCACAATAGCAACAAAGAAATTAAAGTACCTAGGAATATATTTAACCAAAGACGTAAAAGACCTCTACAGGGAGAACTATGAAACACTGAGGAAGGAAATAGCAGAGGATGTAAACAGATGGAAATCCATACCATGCTCGTGGATCGGCAGACTCAATATCATCAAAATGTCTATACTACCCTAACTGATCTACAGATTCAATGCAATACCTATTAAAATCCCATCAGCATTCTTCACAGATATAGAAAAAATAATTTTACGCTTCATATGGAACCAAAGAAGACCCCGAATATCAAGAGCAATTCGAGGCAACAAAAACAAAATGGGAGGCATTAATATGCCAGATATCAAACTATACTACAAAGCTGTAGTAATTAAAACAATATGGTATTGGCACAAAAACAGGAATATTGACCAGTGGAACAGATGTGAGAATCCTGATATAAAACCATCCTCATATAGCCATCTCATCTTTGACAAAGCAGACAAAAACATACGCTGGGGAAAAGAATCTCTCTTCAATAAATGGTGCTGGGAAAACTGGATAGCCACCTGTAGAAGGCTAAAACAGGACCCACACCTTTCACCTCTCACAAAAACCAACTCACGCTGGATAACAGACTTAAACCTAAGATATGAAACTATTATAACTCTAGAGGAAAAAGTTGGAAACACTCTCCTAGACATCGGCCTGGGCAAAGAGTTTATGAAGAAGTCCCCAAAGGCAATCACAGCAGCAACAAAAATAAATAAATGGGACATGATCAAACTACAAAGCTTCTGCACAGCCAAAGAAATAGTCATGAAAGTAAACAGACAACCTACAGAATGGGAGAAAATTTTTGCATCCTATGCATCTGATAAGGGACTGATAACTAGAATATACTTAGAACTCACGAAAATCAGGAAGAAAAAAATCAAATAACCCCATTAAAAAGTGGGCAAAGGACTTGAACAGAAATTTTTCTAAAGAAGACAGAAGAATGGCCAACAAACATATGAAGAAATGCTCAACATCTCTAATCATCAGGGAAATGCAAATCAAAACCACAATGAGATATCACTTAACCCCAGTGAGAATGGCCTTTATCAAAAAATCTCCAAACAATAAATGCTGGCGTGGTTGCGGAGAGAGAGGAACACTCCTACACTGCTGGTGGGACTGCAAACTAGTTCAACCTCTGTGGAAAGCAATATGGAGATATCTTAAAGCGATACATGTGAATCTACCATTTGATCCAGCAATCCCATTGCTGGGCATCTACCCAAATGATCCAGTGACACTCTACAAAAAAGACACCTGCACTCGAATGTTTATAGCAGCACAATTCATAATTGCAAGGCTGTGGAAACAGCCCAAGTGCCCATCAATCCAAGAATGGATTAGTAAAATGTGGTATATGTATACCATGGAGTACTATTCAGCTCTAAGAAACAATGGTGATATAGCACATCTTATATTTTCCTGGTTAGAGCTGGAACCCATACTACTAAGTGAAGTATCCCAAGAATGGAAAAACAAGCACCAGATATATTCTCCAGCAAACTGGTATTAACTGAGTAGCACCTAAGTGGACACATAGGTGCTACAGTAATAGGGTATTGGGGAGGTGGGAGGGGGGAGGGGGGCGGGTATATACAAACATAACGAGTGAGATGTGCACCATCTGGGGGATGGTCATGATGGAGACTCAGACTTTTGGGGGGAGGGGGGGAAATGGGCATTTATTGAAACCTTAAAATCTGTACCCCCATAATATGCCAAAATAAAAAAAAAAAAAAAAAAACCAAAGCCATCATGACCATTAAAACAAATTCTCTTATTCATAATAATTTTGATTTTTGAAAATCTTACTTAAATTACACACTAGAGAAGGTATAGCAGTTTAATCATGTCTGCCAAATGACTGAAGATAATAATAAGAGATAATTTCTATACATAGAAAAGGGGCTGGGTAATATTTAAGAATAAACTAGCCCTAATGAAGCTGAAGTGACATTTTATTATTGTACTCTCAGGCATTAACAAGCTCCAGATTAACTAATACTTCATATATAGTGCAAAGAGAAAATAATTGACAAACTTCCCTCTTGAGGATTAGAAGCAAATAAAAAAAAAAAATCACAATCCATGAGCCGTAAAATGCTATCGAATAAAAGTATCCAAGAAAGCACCACAAAACCTTGCATTTAAAGAGAATATTGAAGTCATATATATTTTTGTGCTCTGTCTTTGCATATTATAATGCTATTGCATTGCATATAAAAATTAAGAGCAACAACTGAGTGCTTATATTGGCTCTGTTCTCTGGCACTAAATGTTTATTGATTTAATCTTCACCAACATGCTATGAGGTTTGATTATGGTTATTGTTTTACAGAAGAGAAATTTGAAGCATGGATTAAGTATTAACTTATTCCAAGTCTCACAGGTAGGAAGTGATATAAGCAGTAGTCACATCAAGTGTGGATTTAGAGTCCAAACTCAACCATGGCCTTGGTTAGAAGGGTCGTTTTGTGTGTGCTTTAAAAAGATCTCCCCTACAAGTGGATGAATTGAAAAAGGATTGATGCCATGGACTGAATTGTGTCCCCCCTGTCCACTGCCACCATAAGTAATATGTTGGATCCCCCCAGTGCGGTGGCATTTGGAGATGGTACCTTTGGAAGGTCATTAGGTTTAGATGAGCTCGTGAGGGTGGGGCCTTCATGATGAGATTAGAGTCCTTATAAGGAGAGACACCAGGGAGTTTGCAAGCTCTCTCTCTCTCCCTGCCATGTGAGGATACAAGGAGAAAGCCAGGAAGAGAGCCCTCACCTGAAACCAACCATGCTGGCACTTTGATCTCAGACTTCCCGCCTCCAGAACTGCAAGAAATACATTTCTTTTGTTTAAGCCACGCAGTCTAAGGTATTTTATTGTGACAACCAATTTTATTGTTTACCAGGGAGCAGTATTAGAATGATTTTATCTATCTTATATTTCATAATTATATTATCTATCTTGTAGATCTTACCTTCTAAATTTTTTTCAAGTCCAATCTTCTGTCAGCTCTCCCTATGTCCACTGCTCTATTTCAGGCACTCCTCATTATTCGAATCATTCTCTGCTTAAATATCATTAATGGATCATCACCATTTATAAGATAAAATTCAAGTTCTATAGAAAGATGTAGAACGTCCTTCCCCTCCTCTCTCTGCCCCCATTTCCAGGATCATCCCGCATAAATACTGAACTCTGCTTTGTATACTCTGGACTTGTTCACATTGTGTCTTTTCTCTCTGGAATGCTCATGTGTGCTCATGAGCATGACACCTGTCCATTCACTTTGTCTTCTATACATTTCCATGCTATTACAGTCAAGCTATTACAGTCAAGCTCTCCCTGATGCTATCATATCCCCTGTTACAGACCTTACCACATTGTAAGATCCTTACTTATATGAATTTCTCTTTCATCTACCTGACTGTGAGCTACCCGAAGGCAGGGGCTACCTTTCAGGCATCTGTGCATTCCTGGGAACAAGATCAAAAGCTAATTTCTTAGTGTGCTCCAGTAAATGCACATTGATTGAATTAGCTGCTTGATCAATATAGTAACTGTTTGCCTTATTTATACTAGATTCTATTTTTTTTTGCACACAAATAAGGCAGATTTTCCCCAAACAGTAATTTGTAAGTAATTAAAAATTAGCCTGAAAAAATTGAAGGCTATAACAAAAATAAAGTAAGAACAGATGAGTCAATAAATCAGCATGGCATCACAGACTCCCATGCTTTTGATTATCATCATCAATTTACAGATAATAAAATTGAGGCCTACATTAAAACAACTTGCCCCAAATAACACAGATTAGACATAGTAAAGGCAAGTGTGAATCTAGAGCTTAAACTCTTTTTGAACTAAAATAAGCAAGTGAGGAGACATAGTAAAGATATTAACTGTAGACTCATAGTATATGAAGAAGGATAGAAAGCAGGAGTCAAAGAAAAAGAAGAAAAACCAACACTGCTTACTCTGTAACAGGCACCTTTAAAGATGTCAACTCATTTACTTCTCATACCAACAGCATAAGGTAGAAATAATAATTTTCCTTATTTTATGGGTGAGACAAAGAGAAGTGAAGAAACAGGTTCAAGGTCACACCCAACTAGAAAGTGATGAGGGAAAGAGATGAGCCCAGGAAATGACCCTGAAGTGCACGCCATTGAATACACCCATGCAACTCAAACACACATTGTACTAGAAGCAAATCACTTACAAAGAACATTTCATAATTTAGACTCACAATCATAGCTGAATTCCTATAACCAGTATATAAACAATTTCCTGAACATTTCCTGTTTCTTAGGTCATCTGTGGTATTGCTGTGTACAGCTCCATCTCCTTTTCCCTCTTCCCTCTCCTCTTTCATTACTGGGGGTGAATGAGCTTAATTCTAAACATAAAGCTTCCCTATAGTATAAAGAACAATATTTAGATTTTAATAGTAAAATAGATTTTGTATGTGTTGAATTCACAACATTTTAATTAAATTGAAATGCCATATCTGACCACATGTACTCACCAGCAAATTGGTATTAATGGATCAACACCTAAGTGGACATACAGGAGTAACATTTATCGGGTGTCGGGAGGGTGGGAGGGGGGAAGAGGGGATGGGTATATACAACCACAACGAGTAAGATGTGCAACGTTTGGGGGATGGACACGCCTGAAGCTCTTACTCGAGGGGGGAGGGGGGCATGGGCAATATATGTAACCTTAACACTTGTACCTCCATAATAGGCTAAAATAAATAAAAAAAAGAAATCCCATATCTGAAAATCTTGAGGCAAAAAAATCCACAAATATCCATTAATATATGTAAGTGTACTCACTACACACCTGATTTCTTATACATGAAAAAGTATATGCAAAATATAAATACCATATAAAAATATATGCAAAAATAAATACCATATAAAGGTAATAAATACAAATGCTATATATCTTAATTGAAATATTGTCCTAAGAAATGCATAATAGAAGTTTCTTTTGGACTCAATCTCACACTTCCTTGGGCTGTTGAATAGGATTATACAACACAAAGTGTCTTCCTTAGGTCAACTGCATCAGCATCAACTGGGAGTTTGTTAGAAATGCAAACATGGGCCTTAAAATCTGTGGATAGTGTGAAGGAATCTGTGCTTTAGCAAGCCCTCCTTGTCATTCTCATTTACTTAGAAGTTAGAGTAAAACTGCTATTGTCATATAATTCCAGAATTTTATGATAGCACAAGGCCACAAAAAACCCCCATATATACTACTTTTTGGTAGAAGGAGGTCTAAACAACTTTGTAGATGTGTCTAAGGATCACCACAGAGGAAAGGGAATTGAAGAGCTATGCATTAAAAACAGGTTTTCCACCTCCTACATAGATGCACTATGTCCTTTGGTTAAGATAGTACCTTCTGCAGTCTTAAACTCTTGCATATAGATATAGCCTCATTACATATAGATAAAATTACCAAATTGTGTTTTCATTCTTAAAACATAGCCTGCTTTCCATAAAATTGATAGAAATTGCTTTTTCCTAATATTTTGGTGAACATTGGCAACATTTTAACTGAACAAATGCTGGAAACTATGGCTTTTCCAATTTTGGGCAATTTTGATCTTGTCATAACTGAATATTGCCCAAAGGGACTCAAGTCAGTATTTTAAGAACTAGACTAAATGACTAAGAGTTCATTAACATGTTAGCATTTCCTAGTTTAGATCATTAAATTGTATGAATTATTCATGTAAAACCAGATTAAACATTCTTTGTTTTTTGCCAATTCACTAATCATTTTAAAATACTTTTTTTTTAAAGGAAAAGGAAAGAGGGAAAAGGAAAAACATAGAGCAGATAATCCTTTGGTTTAAAAAAAAATCTCCCAAAGTACAAAATAATCCCATTGTCATTGAAGAACAAAATGTTTTATGTTAATTATGTGGTTGGGGATAAGATTGATGTTGTACAAAATCTGGGGGAGTAATGGGTGTGTTAGATTTCAGGCACTGTCATATTGAATGGGATGAGGAGACCAATTATATTCTGCTCTAATTATATTAAACTATATTAGTTTAAACTGAAATAATAATTTCAATGCTTTGAAAGAGTAATATTTTGATCTGTCTATGAAATTTTATCTATTAGTTATAAGTGATAAAAATAGATTTTGGTTGCCAAAATTTAAACAGTGTTTGGGGTGGAATATCATTAAAAATGGAAAGGATTAGAAACTGGAGTTGCTACTGTGAATAATTTTGCTATATTGTTCTCTATTTAGATGCAAGAAAATTGAATGAGAACTTCTGAGTATTTATTAAAACTTGTTTTGTGATTATATATTATGCATTATTTTGCATTTTATCCCTATACATCTATCAACAAAACCATGAGCTGATGAATTTCACATATAGATAAAGCTCTAGGTAACTTATTCAGTAGCAGGGGTCCTCAAACTTTTTAAACAGGGGGCCAGTTTACTGTCCCTCAGACCGTTGGAGGGCCGCGGCCGCACTTTCCACACATGCGCACTGTGGGCCCGGGACAAGTCGGCTGCTAAGCAGGACAAGCAGCGGCAGCAAAAACACGGGGCGGGCCAGATAAATGTCCTCAGCAGGCTGCATGTGGCCCTCGGGCCATAGTTTGAGGATGCCTGAGTAAAAGTAATAGCATTTTGAAGGTATATCATTAATAATCAGAACTTATGCTTTATCAAGAACAGAAATAACAGTTACCTTTACAAATGCAACAATTTTCAAGGATATTGTTGCTAAATATAAGGAGTTCATCACAAAATCCATTAGATTCCACCAATCATGGATGTAATCTTGAAGTCCGCCGTCCCACATCTGTTTAATTTCTCCCCATATAAAACCTGCAATTGTAGAAAGATTCATTGTAAGTGTGATTTTCAATCAGATCACTAAAAAAAGATATACAGTTTAACCATTATAGATCTTGAAGGTCAAGAGATCATATAGTTATACTAGGTACAACATATATTTTTAATATGTAATAATATTGAGTCCCAGCCATATTTTAAGACTTTCAGGACACTAACCTAATTCTAGAAGATCCTGTTAAGGAAGCCTCACTTTCTTTTAGTCATTTGATAAATTCACAAGAATGTGCAATTTTTAAATTAAACTGTAATTTCTCTATAAGTATATATTTCTCTCATGGAAAATATAACATTTTTTAATAAGCAAATACCTTGAGATATATTTTTCTTCCAAGTCAAAATGACTCCAATATTCATGAAAAACAGTATATCTAGCAAACATAACTGGCTCAGACAATTAATCCCATTACCTTGTTGTGCTTCTTTGAGTGGTTAGTGCCTTCAGAGACCTGATTTCAGTCTTGGAGAAAGGATGGTTATAACACTCAAGATAATTCATTAAAAGAACTTACATCTAGCAATCACTTCAAAGTTATATCCAGAGAAAATATAAATTCCTTTCCTTTATTATGGTCACATTTTAAATAGAAAATCCTTTATTTTCAAATTCTATGAAGTACTTATAAAATATCAGTGTAGATTATTTTATTCCCTAAAATCTTATTAAAAGTGTATAATTCTATTTCTAGAGCCTAATGATAAGAGGGAGAGATATCAAAGTATCTAGAATCAGGAAATATTAAAAGAATAAATATGATATAACTACATTAACACAAGCAAACAATGAGACTCCTTTAAGATAATAATACCAGCACTCTGGGAGGCCGAGGCAGGCGGATTGCTCAAGGTTGGGAGTTCGAAACCAGCCTGAGCGAGACCCCGTCTCTACTAAAAATAGAAAGAAATTAATTGACCAACTAAAAATATATATACAAAAAAAAAAAATTAGCCGGGCATGGTGGTGCATGCCTGTAGTCCCTGCTACTCAGGAGGCTGAGGCAGAAGGATTGCTTGAGCCCAAGGGATTGAGGCTGCTGTGAGCTAGGCTGATGCCACGGCACTCACTCTAGCCTGAGCAACAAAGTGAGACTTTGTCTTAAAAAAAAAAAAGATAATAATAGCCTGGAACACAGTTCAACTCAGTATATAATACTGAGTTGAACATCTGCTGAGGATGTAAAAATTTGGAAAAAGCATTGCCCCTACACTAAAAGCAAGAAGAAGTCAGGTTATAAAAATCATAACTTTTCATGCATTTATCAGAGACATGAGAAATATTAAGCCAACTGGCAAAGGGCTGGATATGGGCTCCTTGGTGTGCTGACACTGTGGTGGTGGTTACATGACTGTATGTGTTTGTGAACATTTTATATCTCTGTACTCCCTTGAAAAATGTAGGGCTTAACTTGATTTGCATGCAGCAAAAATTATGAGATTGATGCTGATGAATGAAAACAGGGATAGATAATGATAAATAAAAATAGTAAAAATAGTAAATATTATTGTAACATATTGATTATAGGTAATACATGCATGATTATGCATTTTTTCTGCATTTTCTGTATGTTTGAAAACTTTTATACTAAAACTTGGAAATGAAAGGGCAGTAGATATGATGTTCTATCATTATTTAGTGAAAACTAGTAATGGCTATTTAAAATTATCAATGAAGTTTTATTTCAAAAATTTTCAGTTACATTTAAATTTATAACCCATGTGAGAACTGATTTCAGGTGAAGTACTTATAGCGTGTATTTTTAAAGTCTGCTGTGGACCACTGCTTTACTCTATTTTTGGTATTTACACCCTAGCTTCCCCTTTTAGGCTTCTTTCATAAATAAATCTCCCTTGAGAGTTCAGGTAGGATTAGGGCATAATTGGGGAGATGATGATTTTTCACCACCTCCTATTGAAGAAAAGAATATATCAGAACTGAATAAGATATGAACCCTGCACTGGGTTTTAGAACTGGTGAGGAGCTTAAAACTGATTTTATCCAATGAGGAAAAACGCTTGACAAACACAGAAATAGTTCCCTCTCCCACACTCATGGTGCTTTTCCTACTAAGGTAGGTACAGTCACAGAAACCAGCAGATAAGCACAGTCTACGAAAAGAAAACTGACGCTGAAAGAAGCAGTTTGAACCAAAGAGGCACAGCATTCACTAATACTATGCTATTAGTTAATGGAGAAACCAGCACTTGATCCGAATCTCATAAATGCAGTACGTTTAGAAAGTATTTTCTTATTCTTGAGATTTTACAATGTAGTTTATGTGTTTTGTCTTGCTTGAAACTGCCAATTTCCAGAGATTAGAAAATATGTGCATGCAATAATTGATTGGACAAATGCATTTCAAGTTAATTTTTAGCAGAAGGCACAGTGGTAAGAACTGGTATATGTCAGGTGGGTGAGGTGCTGGCTCAGCTCAACTAGCAATCAGCTTTGCAATCTTAGCCAAGTAGTCCAGTCTCTCTAGGTGCAGTTATCTCACTTCAAAAAAAGAGAAGGGAGCCAGGCGCAGTGGCTCACGCCTGTAATCCTAGCACTCTGGGAGGCTGAGGCGGGCGGATCGCTCGAGGTCAGGAGTTCGAAACCAGCCTGAGCAAAAGCGAGACCCCGTCTCTACTATAAATAGAAAGAAATTAATTGGCCAACTAATATATATAGAAAATTAGCCGGGCATGGTGGCGCATGCCTGTAGTCCCAGCTACTTGGGAGGCTGAGGCAGGAGGATTGCTTGAGCCCAGGAGTTTGAGGTTGCTGTGAGCTAGGCTGACGCCATGGCACTCACTCTAGCCTGGTCAACAAGCGAGACTCTGTCTCAAAAAAAAAAAAAAAGAGAGAGAGAAGAGATTATACTACTTCTAAGAAGTATGATTTTATTCTAATTGCATACATTTCCAGGCATTGTTTTTCCTATTTAGATTATCAAAATTTTACTAAAATTAGTCATCACAATAGCTTCCAGGAGAGACGAAAATGTGTCTTGCACGAGAGAACACACACTTGCTCTGTTCTGCCCAGAAAGCAGAAATGGATCTTGATATGAAAAGTACAGAGAGACAGCTTCTGGCCCAATGTAAGGAAGAATTCTCTGGCAACTAGAGAGAATAGCTCTAAAGATGTAATGGATTATCCTGTGAGCTAGAGATTCCAATCCAGACTGGTCTTCTGTCAATTATACTCCAAAGAAATTCCAGCAATGAATGTATGCAGTATGGTTTATATAATCTTTAAAGTTCCTTCCAACTGGATGAATCTGTCATTCAGTTGTTTTCATATTTGTATTATTATAAAGCAAAATATATTTTAAAGTACCTGTTAACCAATCAGAGCATTTATATTTTCTTACCCATTACCGATAGATTGCATTATCTTCTTACCTGTTTCTATTACAGTGGAAAGCCAAATGTGATTATTAGCAGTCACCAATATAGCTAACTTAAAACATTTTGTGAGCAGTTATGTAGAGGAAGAAGACACTCGAGCTAAGTGCTTCAGGAGGCAGAATGAGGGCTATCCTGAGAATCAGGTATAAAGAAGTAGCTATGAGCTCAGTACAAGGCAGCATTTAACTTGAGAATTCCTTACTATTAAATATCTGAGCAGACTTTTTTCTTATTAGATGGGTTAAAGGAGATTAGATGGGTTAAACTTCAGTTGGAAGTTTAGACCAGATGACCTCTGAGGTATACTAAGAAGACTAACAAGGCCGGGCGCGGTGGCTCACGCCTGTAATCCTAGCTCTCTGGGAGGCCGAGGCGGGCGGATTGCTCGAGGTCGGGAGTTCGAAACCAGCCTGAGCAAGAGCGAGACCCCGTCTCTACTATAAATAGAAAGAAACTAATTGGCCAACTAATATATATAGAAAAAATTACCCGGGCATGGTGGCTCATGCCTGTAGTCCCAGCTACTTGGGAGGCTGAGACAGAAGGATCGCTTGAGCCCAGGAGTTTGAGGTTGCTGTGAGCTAGGCTGATGCCACGGCACTCACTCTAGCCTAGGCAACAAAGCGAGACTCTGTCTCAAAAAAAAAAAAAAAATTAAAAAAGAAGACTAACAATAAAAGCTCACAATTCTGATATATTGTAGTTCTTTTGGAAGGCAGGAGGAGACATTAAATCTGACTTCTTGACCACCCAAAATCTCATCTTACTTCTGACCTTTGAAAGGCACAATTGTATGGGATAAAACAGAGATCCTGATAAAATCAGGAACTCATGCCATCATTTTTTTTTTTTTTTACTTGAGCCATAGATAAAACCGCCAATCAGTCCCTGATGGGGAAGGGGTTGGGATCTTTTTTGTTTTTTTAAGCTCTAGATTGAAGTGTCACTTCATAGAGCTCTCGTCACCACATACCTTTTTGGTGGCTATTCATTTCTATTTGTTAGGAGCATGTTAGTGAAATGCCAAGTTTCATCTGTTCTGGCAACATTCGCTGAATTTTTGAAGAAACAAGCTTTTAGAAAAACCAGAGGGTGCTATTAACTCAATGAAAAATGCATTCAGATAGTAAACTATTCATGGTAACTAAAAAGCCAGAAGAGAACAAAGCTTAAGGGAGCTTCTGTCACAAAATGTTTGTCCTGTTCCCATAATGGGAACATTTCAAAATTGCTCTTTGCTGTTTATAAAAAGATGACATGATTTCTCAGAGTCGTGGCGGAGGCCTAATTACAAGCATTGATGTCAAGACTGTGGGGACCAAGGAAAGAAAGATCATAGTGCAAATGACTCAGAGAACTTCCTTGTAAAAATATTTGTGGATGCCTGGAAGTTTTTCCTATTTTTTTCCCCTACCTTTCCCATAACAGTTTTCACTCAGGGCTGTTTGAGAGTTCTACTGTATCAACCTCCCAGCCTGCGAAGCTGGCTGTGAGGATGCGATGGAGTAGGCAGTGCTCAGACGCCACACTGAACAGCCCCAATTACATGTGACAAACGTGTAACTCTGCAAACAGATCTCTTGTCTTGCTCTTTCTGGCTGTTCCTACTTGCACAAATAATAAACAACAACCCCAAACAAAGAGCAAGTCACCTGGTCACCTATGGCAACCTCCAATGGCCTGTTATTTAAGCCCAAAAGCTGTTGGGGATCTGACCTTCTAGTCTGTTCATAGAATTCTGAGCTCCATGTTAAGGCACCAAGTCAATGATGATAAAAAGATCACAAAGAATTCTTCCTGCTGGAGTTTTGTTTTTTTTTTTTCAATTTTTTGATTTTCAAATCAAGTGTAGTCTTTAGTCAAGATTCTGCTTCTGTTCAAAGAGAAATTTAGATGAGCTAATTTACTCAGAGACTCACACTATGCTGGACCCCTACGAGGCACTCAGTTAAGGGGCAGCCCCTGCCATCTCAGCATTATGTTTAAAACCCAAACAGAGACGGAGACAAGGGCTCCAAGTATCCACTTTCTGAAGGGAGCTTGCAGAAAATTATAGCCAAACCTTTCCTTCTAGGGCTTACCAAAGGCCATCAGAACCATATCTATTATGGACCACTTCCCCCTCCAACCCTGTGGTCCATACAGGGAGAACAAAGGGAGACTGATGGCAAGAGAATCACGAGGGCAGGTCAGTGCAGTTTTTGCTAAGAAGGAAGACCAGAAGGAGAGATGAGGTGTCTACTCACCAATATTACTGTCAAGTGAGGGGGACTCCAAGAAAATCCCACATAAAGTCGGGGAATTTCTACAAGGAGAAACTGCTCTCTCGCTTCCTACTGGGGCATCTGCTTGGGGAATTGGCTTACTTATCTCCTCTTGGGTCTTGCTCATCCGGGAAAATAGAGACACAGTGGGGCTTGGCAGTGGGGCGGCATATGGCAGTCTGACCTCCTGCCATTTGAGGTGGTAAGGTTCTGTGATGCTCTTGTGGGGTAAGTAGGGATTATAGGAAAAGGCTGAGTTTGAGTCATCTTACCAGGACTCAAGAGGGACTTGTTAGGGTCACAGGACCCAAAGGGGAACTGACTGCTGGTTACAGGAGTTGAGGGACTGGAAGAGGCCAGGCAGAATTGAATCTCTGATTTCAAGAACTATGCATTGTAGAGGCACAACAGGGCCCTCAAAGAGTACCCACATTCCCCTTGGGAGAGATAGCATGTCAAGGCCTGTCACACAGGCTACTTAGCAGTAGCCAGAGATGCCGGACAATTAACCAAGAAAGAGCTGTGACCAGGGTACCAGTTAAGTAATGAAGACATTTAACTTCTTCTGTCATTCCTCTTCCCTAAAGCAATAGGAATAGAAACAACATTAAGAGTCTGTGCCCCTCCTTCCATTCTAGTACTGGGGTTGCAGGATCAGCAAAAGATGGACAATTTCAAGTCCTTCAAAGTGATGGGTCAAGCCTTTGTTGGGAAGGGAAGATGTTTAAACTGATCATAAGATTGAAGTTTTAAACTGAATTGGCCTACTATTAAATAATTCAAAATTTTAGAAAATTTATGATATCTAATAGTAATATCATTAAGGAATGAGGAAAGGATATTTGATATAAGGTGTCTGGGGAGAGATTAGAAGAAGCGAAACTGTTATTTTGTTTAGATTCTAATGCAGTTGAAACTCCTTAATATGAATTTGAAATTTGCATGAAATTTGACTTCCAGAATTGTTTCTCAATTTTGAACGTTTAAAATACCTCTGGAATTTCTAAATCAGCCAACCATAATCTGAATTTTTCATAAGAATTCACAGTA
This sequence comes from Microcebus murinus, assembly GCF_040939455.1. NCBI lineage: Eukaryota > Metazoa > Chordata > Mammalia > Primates > Cheirogaleidae > Microcebus > Microcebus murinus. The sequence goes on along the minus strand of NC_134116.1, from coordinate 68,433,759 downwards.
ATTATAGTTTTAGTCAGTAGACTGTACTTCATAGAACACTGACATAAAAGGACAGTGAATGCTTAAATATTCTTAGTTTGAAGACATCTAAAAATGCCTCAACCACTATGGTTTTGACACCATTATTTTAACATTTAGAGAAAAAAAACTGGGAATATACAATTAAGGAAGTATATATTTTCAAAGTTTATCAAGAAAGGATGCCATGTTAGTTTCAGAGTAAGACTAAAATGTTAAACTTTAGAAGTCAAGACTGCTTGATAGCTTATGACCTAAATAGTTACTTAAAAATCAAGTGAGATGTTTCTATCAATGCAGTAGCATTCTTTTTATAGTATTTCTGTTGAATTTAAAATTTTCCATGAAAACTAAGAAATAGAATGCTTATGTAGATGAGAACATGATGAGTAAATATTTTTCCAAGTCTTCGCTCAATATAAAGTTTTGAATGAGTGAATATCAATTTTTTCACTATGAAAATTACTACTTTCTAATTAATATAAAATTCTCAATTTCTCTCTCTCTCTCTCTTTTTTTTTTTTTGTAGAGACAGAGTCTCTCTGTCACTCAGGCTGAAGTTCAGTGACATAATCATAGCTCACTGCAGCCTTGAACTCCTGGGCTCAAGCAATTCTCCTATCTCAGCCTCCTGAGTAGCTAGGTGAGCTCCACCACACCCACGCAATTAAAAAAAAAAAATTGTGGAGATAGTGTCTCACTAGGTTGCCCAGGCTGGTCTCAAACTCCTGGCCCCAAGTGATTCTCCCACCTCAGCCTCCCAAAGCTCTGAGATTACAAGTGTGAGTTGCCACACCCAGCCTAATATTTCTAAAATAAATACATCCAAAGGAAATATATTTATCTCTTTACATTTTCCTGAGCACCCTACACACACACACACACACACACACACACACACACACACACACAGCAATAAAAATTTTGAAAATGAATAATGTCCTTGAAGAAAGGAAATTTAATGTTAGGTCTTAGCAATTAATACATGAAAAGCAAAAAAAAAAAAAAAAAAAAAGAAAATATCTCTAGGTCATATCAAAGGATTTTATTCTTTATTTCTTGGAATAGATTGCTTCTTTCAGGATTAGAGAGCCACATAATGTTTTAGATTGGAAACAGGCAGTGACGATAGAGTGGCGATGTGAGGGTGGTGGTAGAGATAAATTTGGCATGTTGGCAAACATGACCTTCAATAGTAAATCACATCAGATGTGCCTCTTAAAGAGCATTACACCTATACTGAGTCAGAAACATGGTCCTCTCAAATTTAACCTGTGTAAAATCTGAGAGGGCAAACAGAGGCAGAGAAGTCTCAGTATGCAGACCAGGTGCCCAGCCTGGGTTGGCCTCCTTTCCTGCTGCCTCGCATACTTGTGGGGCGGCGTCTTGTAGAGGATGAAGGCTCTAGCTCTGGAGTTACACTGACTGGAGTTTGAATCTAGTATCTATCACTTGTCATCTTCTTGATCCTGGACAAGGGATCTAATTTCTCTAAGTCAGTTTCCTTGGCGTGAATTGAGATATCACCATCTTTCACTATGGTTAGATGGCATACAGTTACCGTGAGGTTCAAACAAGAACATGCATTTAAATAAATCACTCAGCACAGTGCCTAATTTTTTTAGTTCCTACTATTATTACTACTACTACTACTACTACTGCTGCTATTCTGAACTAATGGAAACTAACTCAAGTATCCCTCTAGTCTTTTACTTTGACCCTTCCTTTCCTGGTATCGGACCCCTCTTTTCCTATCTTTTCCTTTCGTCCCTTAAACCACCTGAACCATGTTGCCAAACATTCTCTAAAGGCCTGTAGAATTCAATTCTGGTATATCAGATTTGTATTGCCTTGTCATAGCCTAAAAGAGTTCATTTTATCCCCAATAAATAAATCATTTACTCAGCCTTTGTAGGTGCACACAAACCAATTTAAATTTTAAAAATATTGCAGTCTTTGAGATTTTACTGTGTTGGTGTCTATAAGTCCATAAAGATGACCTTGAAATTTTTTCCCCCACAGATAAAAAGGAAAATGAGGATCATATGTCATACTGTTATGATTATCTGATTTACTCAAAAATTAAAATATTCATTTAAAATTAGTAAATGAGCATTCTGCAGCCGTGTTTGTCTGTATGTGCCTGCAGTTAGTTTGCTGAGATTATCTGGATACCTTGCCGAGGAGGGAAGTGGGGAAAGCTATAGGCTTGTTTCTCATAATTGCAAGGATATCTTTGGGGGGAATACTTGAGGGAATAGTTAATTCAGGGCTGAGAGTATGAGTACCTGAAGCCCTGTGAGCTTAATGACTTCAGACAAAAGATGAAGTGGTCACAAGAAAGGAAGAATATATTTGTATGGGACTGTTAGTCTTTAGATGAGAATGTGATCATCATTTTTTATTTTACATCTTCAATTTGGCAGGTCTTGTTGAAATGTTCAAACTTGTTAATATCAACCTTTTAAAACATACCCATATAAAATAAATCATGGAAATGAGGGACCAATTCTGTTACAGAAAAATTGCTAAGTAAGTCTGTGTCACAAGCAAGATGTATAATCTGGATATTATGAGCGATTCTTACTTTATGCCTAGGAATTCAATAGAAGCTATTTTTAACAGAGCGTCGATCTCCTCCTATGGCACATCTTTTCCTCAGTTCACCCTTCTCATCATCATGCTCAGCGTGCACAGATTTACATACTGGTTAACGGTGGCATATTCTCAGCCATGCCCGCAATGCCAAGTCATTTCAGCAGCCCTATTGTGTTCTTACAGGAGCAAAGTTATTTCCTGCTTTAGTAATATGACAGCCTTCATCAAAGTTCTACTAATTTTATGAAACGTTATCAATTTCATAATTTTTTGCTAAGCTGACGAAATAAGTCTGCGTTCTATATATGCACACTTTTTTGTGCAAGTGGATTAAGTCATAACACAAGTTTGTTGCAATGGAGTTATAATGGATTCTGAGGAAAAATTCAAACTGGGTTTTGGGAAGGCAGGAACACTAGCATCCAAAGGTTTTTATTTTTTTCTTCCCTATTTTACTCCCCTATATATCCAGAAACAAATGGCACGTGATTGTGGACTGCTGCTATAATTTAGATGAATTCTTATAATGTACACTACACATATAACATGCTTTATTTAGTTTGCATGTTAAGTTTTTGTAAAAAGAAATTTCTCATATGAATATTCTATTCATTTCATATTCCCAGTATTTTATGTTAAATATCAAACTCTGAATAAGTTAAGAGCTTCAGAACATAAAGGTCTCTGATCTTCCAGCCCCCGGCTCCTTCCAACCCCTCTTTGAGTCTTTCCAATGACACTGTGTCTCCAGACACCTGAAAAGTATAGCTCTGTTATCAGGCCCATAGGAGTGCTTGATCAAACTATTGTTTTACTTTCTACTCTAGCTAAAATGGGTGATTTGACAGTCTGAGAAGGATGTTGGTGTCTGTCTGTCTGGAATTTACCTATCTATTGAGAGAGTTCTAACAGAATTGTTCATGCTTAATTTTCTCCACTGGTAAGAACTATACATCACAATAACCAAAATCCTAAATTTGATCCCTGTATGAGGCTCTTAGATGTCTTTCTCATATGCTAAAGTTCATCCTGACAGCAAAGATCTGCAAGAAGAACTCTTGAGGCTGTCTGATGAGAGAAAAGAGGGTTGATGACCTTCAATACAAGCAAATGTAAAGTCGAAAAATTTCCAAAAGCTTTTCAGGATGATAAGTTACAACTTATCAATGATACCACAGCACAAGAATAGAAGAGCCATTGTGAACTGCTTTCTAAAGATATAAAACACAATAGATTTCAGTTTAAATAGTCAACAAAATGTTGAACTGGAAAGATGTTGAAAATAACATAGAAACATTTTGTCGTTGCACTAAATCACAGGATAACTGGATCTAGGTATGAGGCTAAATACAGTTCTTATTGCTGAAATATAGCAAAGAATATAAAACAACAGAAATTCCCAAGAAAAAACACACTTCTTAAGAAAAAGAGGTTGATTTGGAAGTCTTTAAAGTTAGAGCACTTTTATATTCAGAAAAAGTGAAAATTTAGGATATAAATATAAAAAATAAAGAGTCTTTTTCTTGGGATAAAATGAGAGGTATCAAAGTGAGCATTACTCATAGCTTAAGGTATAAGTCTGGGAACACCCCTGAAAATGATAGAAAAGTAAATTTAGTGCAAATTAAAGAGTACTACTTTACACAACGGGTAGCTTACAGAGGTGATATGGGTTGAAAATCTAAGTCAGTTCAAGAAGATTTGAGAAAAACCCATAAGCAAAGTTCTAATCTCTCTTTGGGACAATTAACACAATGGGAGACACACTTATAAGCCACTTCATTTCCATAAGTTGTTCAGTCTTGTTATTATAAATCTAGAACCTTGCAATGGATGAATTATGAAATGTCCTGCTAATGGATTTGTGGCTACTTACTTTAGCAGAGGACAGGACTTGGTAAGAAAATATAGAAGATTCATTAATATAGTCATTGAATCAGACCATGCCTTTTCATCTATATCACACTTTTGGAAAAAGATTAAAGCATTTCTACCTTGATGTCTTTAACCTTCCTCTCCTCCCTGCACCCGACCCCCCCCCATCCAAAAAAGATAAATTTTCTCTGACTTAATAATGGTAGCTCAGAAGACAGGATAAGATAATAGAATTCAGTGGGACTTCAGATGTCATCCACTCTAAATCTTTCATTTTATAGATGAAGACACTGAAAATCCAGAGAGGTGCATGCATTCAAGTCCAGGGCTTTCCCCACAATGGCCCAATAGCATAGAGTACACTCATCATAATCATGGATCCAGAGAAGCACCTAGAACTCGCACTTAGACACAAGGCACTCACAATTCACCAGACTTAATGAACAATATAACTGCTTTGACAAATCTATCTGATATACAAACACTCTTTTCTCATGCCCTGTTATTTAAGCAAAATGATCATTCACATGAATTTATTTTTGATTCCAGGAAATCTCTTTTCATCCTAAAAATGTTCACATAAATTAACTCCCTGCAGTCAGGACACCTTGAGAAAATGTTACCTTTAGCAGATATTTTTCTCAGCTGGAATTATAATTCTCACAATTAAATCTATACCTTATTTAATCATTTATCTGTGGGTCGACTGTAGTTCCTTCTAGCCAGCATTCATGAAATATTCTGTTACAAGTCTAGTGTATAGCAGGCAGCCAATGACTGTTTTCATCGTACAAGTTTGGATCTTCTTTTTTCGTATTATTTGCCATCTTATGACATTATATCACATAGATTTGTTTATTACTCATTTTCTCCAGTAAAATTTAAACTTCATAAGGGCAAGGACTTTTTTGTTTGTTTGTTCATTTGTTGTTGTTTTACTTTTGTATCACTGTCACACTGCATTTTGCTTTACTACTTAGAAAGCACTTGATTGTACAAAGGAAAGATTAGAAATACTTTATCTGCGTGTGCTGTATTAAATTTATAATATTTTTTAAAATGAAATGTTCTGTATTTCATTTGGGACATCAGAAATTTTAGATATTCAATGTAAGTTACCCATAATGGGAAACTAAACCTCCTAAACAATTCTGTAATAATTTTTCTAAAAATTTTTTCTATGAAGAAAGCTCCATTAAGGAACACATTCCTAATGAGGGATATTTAATTTAAATGAGGGTCATTTTATCTTTAATGAAAACTACAATGTCATAATTATTTTATTCCAAAGGGCACTTACAGATTATTTAATTTTTTTTTCTAATTTAAGCAAGATGACACTTTATGCCTTCTTATTAATGAGAACCTACCCTATTTTAAAGTTCACTTGAGAATGTTTTCTTTCCAGCAACATATGTAAAACATCAAATATTGTCCCTATGAACTTTTCTTGTTGCCAGTATTTAAAGCAGTTTTTATAATGTTCAAAATTGAAAATACATCTATCTCAGATTCAGATAGGCTGCCCTTTTGTTTTCTGCCTTGTTCTCATTTTATAGTCTCTTCAGCAGTTTTGGTACTGATCATCTGAGACTGTGAATCAAGAAATTTGTCACATATTTTCTAATTGCTAAATGACGAGATGGATATGATACCAGAGGGATTCAAAATGATGAGCTAAATTGAGAAAATGTGATTTTTCAGCAAACCACAGTATGATAGAGGAAAGAATAATTAAAATGTAAATTTTAACCATGGCTACAATAACAAGAGGAAAGGAAAACAAGGTTTTCACTATTTACTGTAAGGTGTTCTGCCTTACGATGATTGGCTACGGATCTGATGTAATTTTCTTTCTATGACAAGAATACAAAGAGAATGGAGGATGTCCTTTTGTTTAATCTCCTATTATTTTGACTTGCTATAGAATTAAAAGATAAATTTAAATGCATTGATTTTTTTTAAAAAAAGGTTGTAGTTACTTTATGTATAGAATCATTAATTCTTCAGAGTGATTTTTTATTTTTTTTGAGACAGGGTCTCACTCTGTCACCAGAGCTAGATTGCAGTGGCGTCATCATAGCTCACTGCAACCTCAAACTCCTAAACTCAAGCAATTACAGCACCTTGGCCTCCCAAAGTGCTGTAATCGGGCACGAGCCACTGCACCCAGCCTCTTCAGCATGATTTGTACTTTCTTTTAGAAGGTTTATCCATGAGGAATTAGAATGATTATTTATATATGACCAATGTGACATCTTGAAAAGCTTTAATAAACAAACAAACAAAACCTCAGAGAATCATTTGTGGAATATAAAGTCATTAAAATCTGGACTTCTAAAATTTGTTACATTTTATAGGCTGCATTTGGGAGCAGGTGCACTGCAGCTTGTAAAATATTTGTTTAGCTTTGGGGATTAAGCCAAAAAGCTTCAATGGTCAGAACCTATTTTAAACTGTCCTCTTTCCCAAACATTAATGGATATTATTTTCTGAGCAACACAATTCCATGGCAGTAACATGTTTTTTTTTTATTATATTTTCTATAGTAACACATTTACCCAGGACCCACGGTAATATCATCCACTCGACGATGGTTGGTGGTGGACCTTGCCTGTTCAAGTCTGACCTGTCGATGTGCTGAGAGGCAAGCAGCAGCAGGAACAAAAAAGTCAAATAGGATGCTGTGTGGCAGATAAACTTGATAAATGGCTTTCTTATGAACAGTCCCAGTGGGCTTTTAGGAGCTATCAGGTAGCACACAGAGAAGACAGGAAAAAGAAGTCCTATTATGAAACATGTCACCATCTTCACTGCCCAGTGTCTTCTCCTCCAGCCTGGAAACTCGTCGTACCAGCGAGATGCCAGCAGCTGTTGACAGTTGGGCTGGGCAACAAACTAAACCGAAGGGAAAGGAAAAGGGAAAGAACGTCAGTGTTACATGCAGTGGCTTCATTTCATCAATAAGAACACAGTCATCTTTAAAGGCAGGAATTCTGTTTCACATAATGTTATATTTAAACCATCAGAGGGCTTTAAGTCGTTCTGCGAATAAAGCCCGTATAGTGAACATTTATTATAGCCAAGGCACAGGGCTTTTTGCTCAGTGAGACACAACTGAAGTCAGAATACTATGGCTGCCCCTGAGGAAGCAAAAACAGAACTGGGGAGTGAGAACATGCATAGGTTATGTTGATAAGTGGGCAAAGTAGCCTACAAAGATACACAAAAATACATATAAACACATATTTAAGAATACAAGAGCGTGGCTATTTCTTGGCTTAGTGGTTATTTCTTGGTTATGACATTATGCTATTTTTATATTTGTGTATAGTTTCAACATTTCCCATAATAAGCATTTATTACATTCACCATCAGAAAAGATAAATATTACTTTTGTAATTGGGTTGAGGCAATAAGAAAAACACATGAAAGAATATTATGATCATCAGAATGTAAATTGTCATAGCTTAATTTAGCAGAACCGATGCACATACCTTACCTAAATGTAACCAATTACCACATACAAAACATTTCACAAATATGGCATCATTGTATCCTGACAATATGTTTGAGATGTAGCACAGAGGTTACTTACTCTATTTGAAGGGTGAGGACAGGAGGAGTTATACAAGATCACTAGATTTATCTAAGGTTACACAGCTAGCAAATGATAAATGCTGAGATGTTTGAATATATGGTCCAGGATTTTTTTTTTCTGCAAAGCACCTTTCTCATTGGTATTAGCAGCTAAGCAATATACGAATTAAGAGGAAATTTTCTCTTCCTGATGGAATGGTCCAGGAACGCTTTCCAGTGGGCATATTTGCATAAGCAGAAAAGGGAGAAGAAGGCAATCCAAGGCAAGGTATGGTGGGAAAGCAATGGCATACCCTGGTGAGAAAGTGGGCAGTGGGTTTAAATGATGCTCTCTGGCTAGTTTTGATTGAAGTAGAAGTTTACGTTCCATGCAAAAGACTTGAAAAAGTTCTGTTGGCATCATAAAATAGGCTTACTCATTAAGCAAACAATACTTGGGTCCTTTCATAGGACCACTGGGGCTCCCTCCCGACACTCCACGTTTCCTATTTTTCTTCTTCAGTTCTAAGCTGAACTTTAGGCAAGACATTTTTCCTTTCTTCCCCCAGCCCCAAGAGACAGAATCTTGCTGTGTTGCCCAGGCTGGAGTGCATTGGTGTGATCTTAGCTCACTGCAGACTTGAACTCTTAGGCCCAAGTGATCCTCCTGCATCAGCCTCCTGATTAGCTGGAATTACAGGTGTGATCACCAGACCTGGCACCTTTCTCTTTTTTGATGACAAGCAAGCAAGCGAACCCTAGGTAACTGAAATAATTCCCCGTCTGGGGACGAAAGAAGAAATGAGATAACTGATTTAAAGAGCAATTCCATAGTTGATGTGTTCAACCATACAGATTGGATAAATAATGGTTTCTAATCCAACTGTTTCTCTTTATCTCATCTAGTATACCTACTCATCAAAGTATATAGTGGGCAAAAAATATGTAATAAATTGAATTAAGTTTATGATAATGGCTTAAGTAAATACAGATAAAAAATAAAACAGCATGTCTTCAAGGCTGGGGTAATGTTCTCTTCATTATCTTGTATGTAATTTATTTAATAAATCTCAAGCTCCATGAACAGTGCAGTTAAATTTTGTAATCCAAAGAATATCTTTTCTTGACATACTCCTTGCCTATTATTCTGGTCAAAACCAGGTATTTGGGAGTCAAAATAGAGTTCTTGCTGATCTATCCGTAGAATTCTGACGGAGAGTGTTACAGATCATTAACAAACACTGTTCTCTGCAAGAGTTTGTTTCCCCCACACAATCCTTCACATCAGCATTTCATAAACAAATCATAGTCTACCATCTTCTTTTTATTTTGTCATCCCCCATAGAATAGAATATTCTTAAAGTATTAAAATTCAGTGAAGCTTAAAAGCCTTAACAGAAGGGAGTTAAAGAAACCTATGGAAAATGCAGAGTATAACAATCAGTTGCTATAATTTTATTAGTCTTAACAAATTGAAGCAACACTCTAAGCGACTAAGTAACACATTTCACACATGCAGAAAAGTAAAAAAAAGGTACGTAGTTTATTCAATGTGGTCTAAGTGAAGGTGTTGGACTCATAAACTCTGTCCTTCCTGGCCAAAATCACATTAAAGCATGGGGCACCCAGAGCAATTAACAAAGAACTTTATTGGGAGCATTTGAGATTTGTTTGGATAAATATTTCTGCTGCCTAATACACATATATAGACTGTGTTAAATTACCTAGAAGAAGCAGATAGTTTAATCGTCATAGAACACCTGTCGTTGCCAAGGGCTAGGTTAGCCTTGATTTTTTATTTCTGCTTTCTCTTAAAAGTACTTTCTTATTAACTATTGGAAAGTACACACCTGTGCTCTGTAAATGACCAGTGTAAAACATTTTATATTGTGTGCGGCACAGGGAGGCATCTGTAGAGGTAAAGATGAGAGAGGGGACCATATAAGAAGAGCAGGAGTCAGTGTGTGTAGCACACATTCCCCAAAATGTGGATACTATTTGGCTACAGATTTGCTCTAATCATAAGATTGAAATAGTTTTCAATCTTATTGAAAGTTTCACATCCCTTTCTACCACACCTGCTCTCTACTTGCCTAGACCAGCATTCCCTAAATTGTATCCTATTAATTAATAGATTTTCCATTAAAAGTGGATTTGGTGGTTACAACCATTACCAAATCGAGGATTAAAATAATTAAACTTTTATATTCTAGAACTTTTCAGTCTTTAATTGCTAACGTAGGTTAAATTGCTTCAGTTACGTCATGCATTCCCTCCCTCCCTACCTCTCTTTCTCACTTTTCCTTCTCTTGTGTCTCTTTCTCTTTGTCTCTTTCTGTCACTTGGATTATTTAGAGTAGTGCTCAGTTTTATCCCAACCTCCTCTGAGGGACAACCTCAGAGAGGGGTCACCTGACGCTTTGACAGTGGCTACTGGGCCATTCCAGCAGAGCCTTCTCCAGATGGGGCTTCATCTTGCCTGCTGCACGGCGGGGGCCCTACGGCTCCTGCCTCCCCTACTCCATCTTCCTGGTACACAATGAGTCACAGGAACTACCATCTTCTGCACCATTCCAGGACTGGGGGAAGCGGGGTTTGTTTTTAGGCACACTTTATCATAGCCCCTCTCTCCCTACAGTTGTTGGCCAATTCCCTCACAACTTTTGTCATCACATTAAAATTCATATTATTATGAAACATTAAAAATATTCAAATTCACATTTGTACCATGCATTTATAAGATACTGTGAAAAAAATTTTGAAAACTTCCCATCCCTCCTTTTCAATAACCTTTAAAAAGTTTTAAAAGCCTGATGTCATGATTAATTATAGAATCACTGAGTCATGGGATTCCAAATATTGAAGACACGGTGAAAATTATTGAATCTAATCTCCTCTTTACAAAGAAGGAAAGTGAGATCCAGTATCAATGATTTAAAAATAACTATTCAAAATGCCAAAACCCCAAAACATAAAGGCAACAAAGGATGACGAGGAGAAAGAGGATAAAGCCGACAAGTTTATCAAACAAAACAAAGACAAATAAACAAAAATTTCATCACTCATAGGGAGTGATTAAAAATACTACCCGTATATGGACAAAGTAAGCAGAAAATAATTTTAAAATTAATGCATCCCTGTTAATTAAAATAACTGGATCAGATTTACTTGATATTCATCCTTTCTTCATCTTTTCAGTTTTTCAATATATTTTTCAAATTTAAAAATCCATGTCCAAAGTTCCCATTGTGGCAATCTGTATAAAAGCAAAATCTGGATTCTGGGAACCACCATCTGGCTCCTTTATCCATCTTGACTAAGTCAGATACTTACATGGGAATCTTAAATTGACTGTTGGCCGATTACAGAGTTGAAACTTTTGCATTGATTGTTTTACAGTGATTTACATAAGGACAATCTGATTCCTGAGTTCAAAAAGGAGCACAACAAATTCATACACATGCTAGTTTCCTCTGGGTATTACTATTTATTCTTTATCAATTCAAAAATAAGCTGTAATGGGGGGGGCAGTTATTTCCTCTGCCCAGGAATGCTTTTCAACCACTTATTTTATAATATTGCAGACAGGGTTTAAGGATTATTTGCAGGCAGAAAATCTTCAAAGAATTATTTTGTCTGTAGCTTAAAAACCCTTTCTATCTTATACTTTATCCCTAAATCTTTTCATAACTGCCAATGGCCTTTAACTGTCTATCTCCCTATTTTGTAGAGATAGCTGTGGCTGTGTTTCTAATTAAAATGCTTCTCATCTCCCTGAGCACAGTCATACCACATGACTAATCAGTCGCTCCTAATTCATTAATCAAAACATCATTTTCACTTGGTCCTTCCCAAGTTAATTAAGCCAATAGTATTCAGCATGGTCTACTAGTCAGACATTAGCCAGGTAAGTGGAAGGAGCTCTGAGATCTGTAAAAACCAGGCAAATCTGTCTTAAGGGAACTCAAAATACATTGGGACCGATCACATAACTGGATAACTTAATACAGAGCATAACATGACTTATTAAAAATGAGGTATAGAATATATAAGAAATTATGCCTAACATGAAATAAACAGGGAAAATATAAGAAAAGACGTGGAATTGGTTAAACATGAAATAGCAGGTACAATTTGGACAGGCATAGCTTGGTAGGTGAATGTGTTTCACCTAATTTAGAATAAGAGAATATCATGTTAAAAACATGGAGACAGAGATAAGTATGTTCAGATGAGAAATCCCTTGTGCTAAAAGGTTATAACCAATGGTGGATATGCTAGAGATAGAGTGTAAAGAAAAATTGTGGCCATATTTTGGGATATGAATGGAAATGCCTGTTGAGGCAATGCTTGAGTCTGAGTCCTGGCAACTCAAAGTTTGGGCCCAGGCCAGAAATGTTGGCATCAATGACAAACTATTAGATCATTAAATATGAAATCTCCAATTTCAAATCAAAAGTTTAACTTATTATATCTCAAACAAGAAGCAGTACAATTAATCAAAGTATGTGCCTAATCTATGGACACAGTTTTGCCATCTTAACGGTAGCTTGTTTATTCCAGCAGTGAAGAAGCATAGAGAGCAAGTGGCCATGAATTCATGAAAGGTGTTTTCCACAGCTTGTTGAGAATTGAATAGTTTTCCTTGCAAGAAGTAGTCCAAAGCCTGGAAGAAGTGGTAGTCAGTTGGTGCAAGGTGTGGTGAATGCGATGGATGACAGAGTTTCCAAGTTCCGTCGCTGTAGTTTGAGCAGCATTGTTTGTGCAACATGTGGTTGAGTGTTGTCTTGCAAGAGGATTGGCCTGTCTTTATGTACCAATCTCTGCTGCTTAATCACAAGCATCCTCACCATTTCATCCAACTGGTTGCAGTAGACATCCTCTGTAATTGATTGACCAGCCTTCATGAAGCTGTAGTGAATAATACCAGCGACGGACGACCAGACACTATTAGCTTTTTTTTTGATGAATATTCAGTTTGGGATTGTGTTTTGGCACTTCATCTTTATCTAACCATGTGCCCAAAGGCTTGAGGTTGTGAAAAAGAATCCATTTTCGTCACATGTAACAATATGGTGTAGAAATGGTTTACCTTTATGGCATGACAGCAAAGAAAGGGAAGCTTTGAGATGATTTTCTCTTCTGACACTCATTTATTTCATGCGGTGTCCATCTATCCAGCTTCTTTGCCTTGCCCATTTGTTTCAAATGGTCCAATATTGTTGGATTAGTGACGTCAAACCTTGCTGCTAATTCACCTGTAGGTTGAGATGGATTCGCTTCCACTACAGCTTTCAGCTCACCATTATCCACCTTGGTCTCAGGTTACCCATGTGGCTCATTTTCAAGATTAAAATCACCAGAATGGAACTTCTCAAACCACTGATGTTACTGTGTGTTCATTAGCCACATCCTTGCCAAACACTTCGTTGATATTTCGAGCTGTCTGTGCTTCACTAGTTCCACGATGGAACTCATATTCGAAAATAACAAGAATTTTTGACTTATCCAGGATTTCACAAAAATTGCTCTAAAAATTTTTGGAAGATAGCCTAACTGTGCTTTTGAATGAATGAGGATGTACCTTCACAATAAAAGTAAAACAAAAAGTGCAAAGTGAAATGTCAGAGATGTCAACCGTCAAGTTTAGTCTTAAGGAAATCGGATATTTCATACTTCAATAACCTAAATCATTAGAGAGTCAGAATATCAGGCTCTACTTCAAACCTGCTGAATAAGAATCTGCATGCCATTATTTCTATGAACATTAAACATTAATAAACACTGTTTTAAAGGATTTGATATCTAATGAAATTATCTACAACTCCACTGTATCTGATAAACATTTAAAAAATAATTTTAATTCAATGTAAATATACATCCTAATGCTTATAAAGTGAGTAGGAAACAGCTGACCATGAAACCCTGGGAGTGAATGTGTGTACATTCAGTGTGAGTGTACAGGTGTGCATGAGTACTTGAGTGAAAGGGACGGGCCACAGAGTGGCAGTTCTCAAAGCTGAGCAAGCGGCAGGATTACCTGGAGGGTTGTTAAAACACATCTTCCTGAGCTCCACTGCCCGAGTGTCTGATCAGTAGGTCCAAAGTAGGGACCTAAACTTTGCATTTCTACCAAGTTCCAAGTTCCCAAAATGACTCTGATCCAGGGACCAACTTTTAAGAAGTATTGCCTTATATAAAGCCTTTTGAGCAATGTGAAATAGTCTTTTCAGTTTTTCTAATTTTTTCTATTTTCCTATTTTTTTGCTTTCCTCATTTAAAATTAGCCCTGTTATTGAGGCTACCAACAAGCAAATTTAGCTCAGTAAAGATGCCTTTAAAAGGATTTGCACAGAAGTCACACATCAAGCAGATATTTTATGGTGGAGATTAGCATAATATCTAATTACAGGAATAAGCAAAAAAAAAAAAGTCAAAAATAATTCCCCCAAATTCACTGAACTCTTAGGCAGGTGAATAAGTTGAACACAGTGTGATTGCAGCCAGAGGATGAGAGCTTGCCAATTCACCATTCAGCATGAATGCCAGAAAGGGACCAAGACCAGTGTGAAACACACTGGGATTCAGTGGACATGAGAAACACGGATAGATGATAAAGAAGCTGGGGGAAAATAGGAGAAAAAATGTGTAGACATAGTTTCTCATAGACATTTACGCTATTGCTGTCATCGTGACTATAAAGTGATGTGGCAAATCTATTGTACCTTATTTATACATTTGGATATCATAAGGATTAAGAGCACATAAGTCTTGGAAAGTGCACAACCAGGTTTGCATCCTGGACTTGTTGCTTCCTGATTGTGTGAATATTAATAAGTTATTAAATTCTCAGCGTGTCTTTTTCTGGATTTGTATAATGAGGATAATAGAAATACTTATCTCATAGGGTTATTATAAAACTAAATGAACTAATGTATGAAAAAATACAGCAGTTCCTACGTCATAGTATATGTTCAATAAATGTTAGATATTACCATTATTGCATATATACACATATGCTTACATTATGAGGATATGCACATACATGCATATATATCCATATACATATATAATCACTTATAGACATAAACACAAATATATAATATGTATTCACTTTCATCATATTAAGGGTATTGCTGTTCTGCCTGTTTATATATTTTTTTACTCACTATATAACCTAACGTTAAATAATATAATGTCACAAAATGAGCACTTAGTTTAAAAAGATTTCTGCAAGGAAATTACATTCAGAAGATAATAATAATAATTCAAGCATAAGGGAATACCAATAAAATAAGTAGCTGGCTAATTGAGTTTTCATCAGGCTTGTTAAAAGGTAAAACATTAATAAAGATTTAATCAAAGCTGAGAATACATTGGCTTAAAAAGCTTGAGAATAATCAAGAAAACGAATTGATAAACTTTAGATTCTCTCCTCTGCAGACTATCTTGGCCAACAAGCCCTCTGGCTCCATTAAGTTCAAAAATCTCATACCCAGTCATCAAATCACCTAATTGTTTTTCTTGAACACGCATGGTAAATTCAGACTTGGGATTCAAGGAATAGATCAATGTATATTACGGAAGTATCACATCTGATGTCTCAAAACCAGAAGGGAAGATGATAACTCCTTATGATAGTGTTGGTGAGGCAGGGGCAGGATTAAACTTCTTAAACTATTCCTGGACCTAAATTCAAATGAGGTTTGGCAACTGAGCTGGAATGATGAGTGGGCAGCAATAGGAAGTTGAAAATGGCAGAGGCAAAGGAAATAAAGTGGGGGATGATAACCTCAACACTGAATTCATTAAACCATGGAAATTGATGAACAAAAAAAGCAAACAAACAAAACCCAATTTAGGTGGTAGGAAGGTAGAGTCAATCAATAACATTCTTTGAAAATCACAAAGGGCAGCAGTTGGCACGAAGTCTGCATCTATTTACCAATACATACCCCCCTCAGGGCACATATGAAGAATTGTTTCAAACTGTTATTAAAAATAGATGAAAAAAATGCAGTCATTACTAGGTAGCTACCTAGATGCTTTTTAAAAAATGAATGGAGGGGTGGAGGCAGAAAATTATACAATATTAAGGAGATCACCATTTGACTGTTGAATCACATAGGGTGAATAACAGATGAAAATGGTAGATGGAAAACTAAGAGCAGAGTTTAGTCCAGATCCGTGAATAGGCTTGTTCCTGTCTCTGATGAGCCACCATTTTCTGCACAGAGGAGTAGCATATTTAGAGAGGGTGCTCTACTCTTGGTCAAATCTCCAGGAGAGATTCCTACTGAAGACTGGACTCTAATATCTCCCATTAGGGCAAGAATCCAGAAAGGAAAAAGAGACACAATGGGAATGAATGTTCATTGTTCTTCTGACATAAAATTATATAATCACTCTTTTTTTCTTTTCCCTATTCCTTTTCATATATCAATATCTTGATATTCACATAATATCAAGACCTGTTGTGTCTGAGAAAATTAAATTATACAAGGCTTTGCAAAATAAAAGACTTATTTCATACCTTCTTTCCAGAATCAGAAGTTGATATCACAGAATAGTGTCCCTCCTCTACCCTGCCATGGATATCAGTGATGTAAGTGAAGGGTTATATGCGTTTCAAATGGGTTAAGTCTTCTAAACAGATAATTTTTAAATTCTATTCTTAGGTTCAAGAATAAGATCACTTCCTTTTGTGATCTTTAAATCTATTTTCCTCCCACCAAACTCTTTTTGGCCTCTCTGACAACCGCTCTGCAGACTATTTTTGCTGACAGATTTTTCTGGATAAAAAAAATAATAATAATCCCCAGTTGTTAATTATCTGTTCATTGAGGTTGGAATGAAATTAGTCTATGATGGAGAGAGAAAAAATTATGTGTTTTGGAAAGAGCAGCACCCACACAGTAACTGAGCCCCCCGCTTGTGCTATCTGCTCCAACTGTGTCTGGCAACAGAGGGGGCAACTGAACAAAAACAACACGTACAGGAGCCAAAAGGAGAAAATAGATCCCTACCACTCTGCCAGTCTTTGACATCACTTTCACAGAGCAGAGAGGAATAAGGAATGAAGTGTCTGTTCAAAGGAAGTTATTCCTTGGCACCATTTTAACTCTTTCTCCTTTTCTCTCTCATCCAGTCATCGCTGATGCGTGGCGATCAAACCTCTGTTGTGTTTCTCCCATACTGGGCCATCTCTCCAGCCCTCTGCTAGCATGCCTCTAACCCTGCTTCTCTATTTCCCACAAGGAGTACTGAATAACAGGCCTCCCTCTCTCCTATTTTTTTTTTAAATAGCCCAAGTTATGTTATTAAACATGATAGAGGTATTATTTCCTCTCCTTTGTCATCATTTTCAGGATTTCCACCTGCCATGAGTGTGGGGCTTGCTTGTTTACATCCTGGTCTTTGTGTCCTTCATGCCAGCTTCCTAAGTGACCATGAGGCATGGGGGAAGGAGGACCTGAAAACAAAAATAAGCTCTCGTATGTAGGAAATAAGTTACTGAAAATTTAGACTCACAACCATCAAAGACCTACAAACTTCAGAGGAACTCAACCTGCAACCCAAGGGGTCTGAGTGTGAATAAGAACTTCACTGATTGTTTTCTGATCCAAGGAACTTCTATCACTGTGGATATTCAAAAATTTTATATATAAACTGTATCTCTATATGATGTCTGAGATTTTATTAAAATGTATTTGCTCATTGTGGTAGTTTCCCAAGGGCTGCCATAACAAAGTGCCATAAACTAGGGGGCTTAAAACAACAAAAAACTTTTTCTCACAGTTCTAAAAACTTGAAGTTCAAAATCAAGGTGTTGGCAAGGCCTTGCTCCCTCTAAGACTGGGTAGGATGCTTCCTTGCCTCTTCCTACCTTCCGGTAAGTGGCTGTCACTTCTAGGCATTGCCTGGCTTGACGCTGTATCATTTGACTCTCTGCCTGTCATCACACTGTCTTCTCCCTGTGTGTCACCTTCACATCATCTCTCTTTTCACAAGGACACCAGTCATGCTGGAGCATGGGCCCATCCTACTCCATTTCATGTGCAATGACCCAATTTACAAGCAAGGTCACATTCCGAATTTCTGGGAATTAGGACATTAGCATATTCTTCTGGAGGACATAATTCAAACCATAACATTCATAATGACTCATTTTCTAGTAGTTCCCTCGCATATAGCTTTTGATTCTATAGTTTACATAAAAATTGCTATTTTAAATGCTCCAAATATATTTCAAGTCTATAAATAATTAAAAAAAACACAGAACTTTATTTTATAAACTGTGTTTTATTATGTATGACTGTTAGCCCAAGTCAATAGTCTAGATGAATTAAAAATATATCACAGTGGTGGACTGAAGCCTTAGATCCCTGTCTTTCAATCGATGTTCAGTTTTCCTCCCCCTCCTGACTATATTCTGTTCTTCAATGTTCTTATTTTTTCACGAGGATTGATGATAAACAGCAATGAATAAGAAGGAGCAAAGAAGAGTAAAGTGTCAATAACATTATGAAATTAAGGGGACTCTACACATAGGAAGTCAGCCAATCACATAATGCAATTTTAAGATTGTCTGAAAAAAGTCACATACTTAAAACCAGTCCTGCTACAATTAAATCTTCCTGAGAGCTTTTTCTGGAGACTTGTATATTTCAACTTCCATAAAACATTACATTGCTTAGGCAAGCAAGGAATTAAACAACTAATACATAATTGTCATCTAGTGGAGATATATGGCTTTTATGCAATGGAATGAGAAAAAAATAAAACTTTGGTGGCTAGACAAATATGGAGCATAAACTTTGATCTGGTCCAGTACTGTGCCCTTAGTGAAGAACTCCAAGGATGTAGGAGAAAATATATGGATATGAATTATCAGAGAGAAGACATCTAAGACATGGTAGTTACATGTACTAGGAATCTCCAACAGAACAAAAACTTTGACTACTATTGTTTTGCTCAGATTGATGATATTCCTGAAGTTAAATACCAGTATTTTTTCTATTGGAAAAATTACCACTTGAAAGTCACGTACATAAAACCAGTAAGTTTACAATTTGGATAAAATTTTGGACGATAACACTACCTACCCATCTGTATACATTACATTGATTAGTGGTACAACATCTACCTTAATGAAACATGAATTTTTTTCCATCTGCTCATGGCCTAAGTTAAGATTTAGAGAGTGCCTGGCATCAAAAAACATCCCACAAAACTATATTATATAACTCAACTTCTCCCTGAGCATGTATAATATAATTATCCAAACACAATAACAAGAAAACAAAAAACACAAATAAAAAAAATGAGGATCAGATTTGAACAGACATGATCAAAAGATATATATATATATAAAGATATATAAATTTATATATATCTATATAGAGATATATAGATGGCCAATAAGCATATGAAAAGATGCTCAACATCATTAGACATTATGGAAATGCAAATCAAACCACAACGAGATACCACTACAGACGTATTAGAATAGCTAAAATTAGAAAGACTAACGAAAACATATGTTGGTGGAGATTTAAAGAAACTGAAACTCTCATACATTGCCCATCAAAATGTAAACGGTCGGCCATTTTAAAGAACAATGTGCAGTTTGGTTTTGCTTTTGTAAAAATTAAACAGACATCTACACATAATAAAACCATTCTAATCCTTGGCATTTATCCAAAAGAAAAGAAAGCATATGTTCATACAAAAGCTTGCTCACAAATGTCACAGTAGCTTTTTTTGTAATAGTGCCAAACTGGAACAGCACAAATATCCATGAACCCATGAATGGATAAGCAAAATATGGCATATTCATATCATGGAAGATTAATCAGCAATAAAAAGGAATGGACTATTGTACTGACATCCACATATATGGTTGAATACAAAAAATAATTATGCTGAATGGAAGAAGCCAGAGGGAATAAAGCACATATTGTATTATCTCATTTACATACATACATATTATAAAAACTCATCAAAGTGTTCCCTTTAAATATGTGCAGTTAATTGTATGTCAATTTTATACTTCAATAAAGCTGTTACAATATAAGTTTCTCTCTATTTTGCTGGTACCTCAAGCACAATGAGGATTATCCACCTCCAATCTGTTACTAATGTTATCAAGTCAGCCTCTTAACTGTCTGTTGTATTCCTCTCCTTAGTTTATCTCAATACCATCCTTAGTTATCACGACATGTCATTATAATACAACATCAGATAAGCAGGGATGTACATTAGTACAGACATTATGGAAAATAGTATGGAGGGTCCTCAAAACATTAAAAATAGAACTACTATATGTCCAGCAATTCCACACCTAGGTATGTATCTAAAAGAGATGAAATCAGTATGTCGGAGATCTCTGCACCCCCATTCTTATTTGCAGCACTATTCACAATAACCAAAATATATAATTAGCCGAAGTATCCATTGATGTATCAATGGGTAAAGAAAATGTGATATATACATATACAATGGAATATTATTAAACCTTAAAAAAGAAGGAATCTCTGCCATTTGAGACAACATGGATGAACCTGAAGGGCATTATGTTAAGTGAAGTAAGCCAGGCATGGAAAGACAATTACTGCATGATCTCACTTACATGTAGAATCTAAAAAAGTTGAATTAACATGCAGAGAGAGAGTAGAATGGTGCTTACCAAAGGTGGGGATAGGGGTGGAGTGTAGCAGAAAGATTTTAGTCAAAAGGTACAAAATTTCAGTTAGCTGGGAATAAATTTAAAGAGATTTATTATAGAACATGGTAACTACAGTTAATAACAATGTATTATATTCTTGAGAATCACTGAGAGTAGACTTTAATTATTCTCATCACAAAAAAGATAAGGATGTGAGATAATACAAATTTTAATGAGCTAGATTTAGCCATTTCAAAACATCATGTTGTACACAATAAATATATATACTTTTTATTTAACAAAGAGAAATAAACCTCCTACATGAAAATTAAAAAAAAAATCACATGCCATTATTTCAGGCCTTAACTAAGAAAATTAGTCTATTTTCTGCCCAAACCTATCAGTCTCTGAGTTCTTCTCCTTGACTTCTCCTATAGTGCATGACTCATGCACTATACTGCTGGCAAGGTGGGCCTTGTGACATGCATATTTAAAAATATGAACTGTCATTTCATAGTCCCCAGGAAAGAGCCCCAGGTTTATGCAAGGCCTACAGGCCCCTAGTTCCTTTACCATCCTCCTCCTTTCCCCAAGCCTTGCATAGATATATCCTAGGCATACAGACCACTCAGCGTGCTCTAGCCATACCTGGGCCTTCCTTAACCTTTGTAGGTTTGTGTATATCCTACTAATACTTTTGTCTGGGACTATCCATCTCCCATTTTCTCATGGTGGGTTCCTATTGGTCTTCTAATTTAGCTTTAAATTCCCCTGGTTACTCCCAGAGTTGACTGTTCTTATTCTCAGTACTGATTTTGGACCTTGTACATATAATTACATTTGCACCTACCCCCTACATCTCCTGCATTGTAATTTTGGATTATAATGAGATGTTTAAGAAAGGTCTGTCATTTTTCATCACTTGATCCCTAGCACCAGTGCCTGGCACTGAGGTATAAATAACTATTTACTAAATTGAATTAAAGGATGAACATGGCAAAAGGCTTATGGGTCCACTTAGTTAGGCATTAACCACTCATGTAAGTTCCAGAGAAAAGCCTGGTGGAAGTCAGTAACCTCAACAATAAGAAGAATACTTTGTATTATTGTGCTTATTTCCAGAATTACATAATTAGCTTCTTCTCCCTCTTTTTAACACAATGTGAAATCGCCTAGGAAGCTTCCTAAGAAATCCACTGTGTTTGCCTGAGTGTAGGGTAAGAAGGCTGCTTCAGTCCAGGTTAGAAGTCAGTGTGTAGAAGGCATTAAAAATCAAGGTGTTTTTTTTTTTTTTTCAAAAGTGTGTCTTTACAAGGATCAGAAGGGCAGAGTATTTCAAATAGTTGCCAAGGAAATATAATACATTTCAGAGTAATGCATTTCAATTCCACAAGAACTGATGAAAGAAGGGGAAGACCTGAAAGTCGCAAACATGGTCTTTAGTACTCTTTAATCCTCTTGATATTGCTTTTAAAAGGTGAAAGCTTTGTACGATCTAAAGAGAAACCAGAGTACTGATATTGCTTTAAAAGAAGATAACAGTGATATTCTTTCTTCATCTTGTTTTTTTTTTTTTTGTGTGTGTGTGTGTGTGTGTAAACAGAATTGTGCATGTCTAATGAAAAATATATTTCAAAAAAGGACAAACCAGCATTAAGGAACTTTCTCCTTGAATATAATACTATTAATGATATCCAAACATTGGGAAGAAAATACAAATACTGGATTCTTATGCAAGAAAGTATTGGTGTTAAAATGTACATATAAGAGCTATAAATCTTTTTATAACAGTCTCTATAGAGAGGATAAGTATTGTTCACTACTCACATAAAATGGAAACACTTTAAAATTAAACTCAAAGTATTATTCTCTTATTTTGAATGTATATCAGAGAACATATACAGATAGACTAAAGCAATGTGTATGTTTTGAATGAGAATTTTCAATACTTGGTATCACTCTGTTCCAAAAAGTAAATATATCCTTCAACTCCATTTCATCAAGTTATAAGCTTCTGTAATGCAATCTGTTTGTAATTTAGGGACTATTTCTAAAAGGCTTTCAATAATTATCTTTAAATATCACAAGACATGAACAGAGTGTTTAGTAGTTAGTTATGCATATATAATCTGATTACAAAGTCCAAGGCAAATTCTAAAAGAAGTCTAGTATATAGAAAAAGTTCAAATTCTATTAGGTTCTCTATGCCACTACCAATATCCACTCTATCTCCTCTCTCCATCACCATGACTACTACAATAGGATTCAGGCAGTCCTATGGACAGTAATCTAATGACTCTTAATCCTCTTGCTACCCTCTATGCCCCAAATTTCGTGTCTATTTTCCTAGCAGTGGAACCAAGTCTATCCCTCTAGAACTCCTTATATTAGCTGGGAATGGTCTGATTAGGAGATGAAAGAATTCATACAAAATTACAGCTTATTGATCGGTCTTAATCTTTCCTTTGCATTTAAGAAATCACGAAAGATAGTGAACGTCAGAGATTTAGGTCCCAGAACTGAAGGAACTAAGCCTTTTCATCTTGGACTCTTCCCATCATCCCTGTCTTTGGTCTGCGTCTGCTGATCTGTATTGACTGGGGGAGGAGCAAAGAGGACAGTCCTCATGTCCTCAGCCTCCAATGCCAGCACTCTCTGCGTTCTAAAACAGGGATTGTATTTCTCAGTTCAAACAGAGAAGTGTCCATACTTGATGATAAATAGAATCATAATCTTAACAATAATAAAAATAATCATAATCACACAGAATGCCTCTTTTTTTTTTTGTATCTATACTTTCAGTGGAAATAAATAAAAGCTATGCGGAGATTTGCAAATGCTCAAGAATTTCTTGTTAAATTCTCTACTAGCGGAAAGTCCATTTGACAGCAAGCAGAACCTATCTGCTTCACATCATCTAGACATATTGTTGCCAACTGTGAGTAACTATTTAACCACCTCCAAACATTTATAATGCAATTTTCGGTGCATCACACATATGTGAAACACAGTCAAAATATTTACTTATATTTTCGTCAGGATAATTTTACTTTACCCAAAACACTGCTGAAAGCTGAAGACAGTTTGAACTTTTCTTCCTTTACTAGATTCAGACCCTGCTATGTATTCTGGACACTTCTGTAGGCACCTCGTTCTCTGATCCCGAAGGAATTCAAAAGTCACAGGCAATATTTTTATACCTACATCTAGAATTTAAGAATGGTAATGGTCTTAAAAAATATAATTTAAATCAAAAGTCTTAATTTCCAGCACATCATTTATTCAGTTCGTTCAAAGTGAAAAAAGCTAAGGAGTGGCAAGGAAGCTTCCTTTTCTTTCTCTCTGTAAGTAAACAGTTTATAAGTAATCTCTACCTTTTCAGCAGGTTGAAGGTAGGTTTCTCGGTATACTTTATGACACATTTTCTTGGGATTGATATATTCTCACTATATTACTTTTCCCACAATAATCTTGTCATATCTGTACAAGTTGTGAGTCTTCCCAGAAAAGGAAACATCCTCCTCTGACTAGCGCAAAGTCCAAGGCAAAGTTTTGCACCCCAGGATGGCGTAGAGGCAGAAAAACACTGGGCATGGACCATGAGTCACATTTAAGGTAGTTCTTCACTGTATCACTGCAGTATCAACCACAAAGCGTAGCTAGGTGTTTAAAGATTGAGAATATTTTTTGAGCTGAGGAATTATAGCACTCTCTCATTCTGATTAGTGATGATAACTTCTGCTACTAAATATTGTCAGCATTCAGGCTTCTGTTCAATACCCAGATTTGAAGGAAATACCAAACATCATAAAAATCTTGTCAATCACATTGCAAGGATATCAAATAAGCATAAAATGCAGATAACCTTGTCATTAGAAGAGTATAGAATTAATATTTAATAATAATGTGATTCATAATCAATAATTTTAGTATTACTAATTAAATGGGTAAGGCAAAATTTTGTATGTCAAACAAATAGAGAATGAAGAATTAGAACCTCTTTCATCATTCACCTTTCATCCTTTCATACACACATTTGAAGATCCAGCAGTCTTTTGTCTTGAACACTTTTCCCTCCCTATATAACCAGTCCAATTGCCACTCTATCTTCTTCTCTGGCCAAGTCTCATTCTGAGAAAGCCTTCCTAAAATACCAGTCACAGTGGTGGATTTTCTCTATATGTGCATGTATCATGGGATCAACTATAATATATAACATAACAGCTAACTGTTTACATCTTTATTTATGCATACCCTCATGCCAATTTGATATTATTTATGCTTGCATCTATAATTTCTTTCAGAGTTTCTGGTACAAAGAAGGTTTTTGAGAAGTATTTTTAGAATTAATGAATCAATATATGAATGGTGACAGTAGAAAAACAAACTTTTCCTACTGCTATCAAAATCATGCTTGGGTTATTTTATGGCTTTAAGACTGCTGTATACCATGGAGGAAGAGACCAAGTCTAAACATGAGGCTGAAGGCAAAAGAAAAACATGTAAGCCATAAGATATTCTTGGTAAAAGAAGTCAAAGATAAATAGCACATTATATTACTGGCTTTACTACTCTATCTGAAGCATTAGGAGAAAAATTATTTTCTCAGTAAAGAAACATGACCATAATATATGGTAAAGAGGCTATTTGCCTTAATTCTGTTACAAATTAATTACTCATTTCTAATTCTTACTGGATTATTAGACTTCTACTCTCCTGATTTATGTAAACATTAAGACATAAATCACTGATTCCCAGCTTATGCATAAAACTTGAAGTATCAATGAAATAATTGTTTACTGCAACTTTAATAGGCAGAACTTGTAGAATAAATTAAACAAAAAAAATACACAAAACTTTATTTTTGGCTGATAAATCTTTAGTTTTAAAAAGAGCTGTTTATTTACATTTTTCAGATTTTGACAGAGTATTACACCCCATAGAAAAAGTACTTCTTGAAATGTTCTCATTTCTATTTTTCAAGTATGGTAGAATAAATTGTATAGCTTTGGTATGAAAAGCATTGGTTTTCACAGGACACAGTTTAGAAATATAAAGTATCAGATGATTGCTTTTTTGCTAAACATACTACTAAACTCTACCTGCCAAATACATCATTTATCCCTCTTCCTGTTGGAGAAATCTTTAGCCAATGACTAACCTTCTTTATGGGTCTTGAATCTTTTTTATCTTTAAGGTATAGGATTTGTAAGATTGAAGATGTCTGGCCGTGGATTTATTAGTGATAGATTTTTCAAGTAGGAAAGGGAACAAAGTAAATAAAAGCAAATAATTTTTGAAGAGAAAGATAGACTCTTTCTTTTAGATCAAGGTAATTGGTTGGGAAGTGAATGTCTAGGTCCTACACGATGCTGTAAAATGTATAATTAGATATTCTCTCTTATACCAGGCAAAGGTTAATTTTGTATTCAAAAATGAGATTTAAAACATCTTCTCCACAGAATAACCATAAAACAAAGTCTCCTGTTGTGAACCAAGTCAGTGTTCTAAAAAAATCACTTAGAATATGTTTAGATGAAATATCATCACACATCTTTTGTTGAAATATTTGTGTTTTTATGCCAGAAGACTATTATTGCTGCCCATTTTATAAACTTCCTTTTGTTTGCATTGTGCAAATTCACAAATAACTTTTTGGGACAATGTGCTAAATTATTTCAATATCCTACTTAAAGAATGATCACAGTAATAGTTATTTAGAACAAAATCTGCAACACATTCTAAGAGTTTATAGTATGAGCAAATAATAGTACTTTGTAAACTGTTAAGTACAATACAAATGCTGTGACAATGAAATCACAGCTTTACTCAATTTGAAGTAATTGATTAGTTATGGAATGAACAAATACCTGATTCTAACTTAAAGATTCCTGAATTCTGTAACATTTAAGGTTTTTTCCCTAAGTTCCCAGAATGGAACCATATCCAGAATGGATCACTCATGGATCACACAAATGTCAATAAATTCAAAGTCCACTTTGATTATTTTCCCTACCATTCAAGACATGAGTCTCTCTTTAAGATGTAACAAATATATTTAAGAAATAAGTTGGTAAGTTGTGAAGAGATTTAAACTGAATAACTTCCTATAGCTCTTTCCATGAGTTTTACTTACATACTTGGCTTGCTTATCTTGGCTAGCATAATACAGACATTTAATTTCTTTAGTGCAGTGCAGTGCTGTCCCAAAAAGAAAGATGTGAGCCATATGTGCAATTTTAAATTTTCTATTAGATACATTTCAAAAAAGGAAAAAATAGGTAAAATTAATTTTAATAATGGATTTTATTTAATCTAATACATCTAAAATTATCTCATTTTAAGATATAAGCAATATAGACATTTATTAATCAGACATTTTGCATGCTTTTCTTTTCCTTTCTCTTTTGTACCAAGCCTTTGACATCTGCTTTGTGTTTTACACTTGCAGCATATTTCAGTTTGGACAAGCTACATTTCCAGTGTGTAACTGCCTCATGTAGCCAGTGACTGCTGTATTGGACAAGCCAGGCCAAGTGTTGTTCAAGTCCTAGATCTCGGTGGCTATCCTTCGAAATTTCAAAAGAAATCTCAAGTGGGTCACAGGTACTGAATGTGGGGTACAGCAATTTTGTTGTTTCAGTGGCTGCTCACCAGGTCTATTCCAGAAGACAGTGACTGTAGCTGTGTCCCTGGCTGCTGTTCCCTCCAAAGGTTGACAGGCAGGCAATCAACTACGCTTAGTGTTCCCCACACTCCTCTCCCCGACCCCCAATGCTACAGACTGCAGGGGATTTGCATTCTTCTCTCCCATGTATAGTGCCCCTTTTCTTACAGTGCTAAAAGAAGATTAAATAATGAGGATCTGTAAGATTTTAGAAATGCAGTGTCCAGGCACAGACTTCTGCTCTTAAGATGTGCTTTGGAGACAGACAGCCCTCCTAGACAACGAGATCTGCTCCCACTCATTTCTCATTGTCACACTATCCATAAGCAGTCGCTGGTGTTAACACTCCTATTTCGAAATGTGAAGAGAGTTGAAGTAGTTCAGTCTATCAGTCAGGGGCATCTTTGTGCAGAATATTTTTGAACAATAAGTCAGATTACACCCCACCCCCCCCCCCGCCCCGGCTCCCCACTAAGACTATCATTATGAACATGGGAGGATTGCTCGGTTTTAATTTGGGAGCATTTCATTAGTAGGTTGTCCTGAGAGAGGTTCTGCCACAGGGGTTCTGCCAGAACCTACTGGCCTGGAAGAAGCAAGTCTAGAGACAGGCAAGAGGCCGAAACGGACGGGAGGGGCCAAACATATGGCCTGTACATTAGCAAACACCTCAAATGCCAGGTGGCTCATAATTGCTGATGCCTCACTAATTATTTATTTGCTCAAAAGATTATTTATTTGCTCAAAACATTCCTCAAAGGAGAAAGAAATATGTGAAGTTTATTTCCTACTTTGAAGATGCACATAACTGAAGAAGTTGAATAATGAAAATATACATGGGCTCTCACAAGCATACTCTGTGTCAAGACTTACCAAGGTTTGTCTTTCTTAGAAAGTTAGAGGTAGAAGGTACTTCAGAACTCATCAAGACTCACTTCTTGATTTTACAACCAGAATACTGAGGGCCATGGAGCTCAGGTGAATTTTCCAGGGACACAAAACTAGCAGCAGAGGCAGAGTCTGCTTCCTGTCACATGTGGTGCTGATTGGCACTTGCAGGGGAAGGGGAGGAGCTTTGGATGGAAGTCAACCTCCAAATGAAGTCAAAGTTATAAACTATCATCCCAACTCAGTAATTATAGATTTTGGAAACCAGCAGGATTATTTACATGACCTTGTACCATTTTGCATTCTTTTACTTAGGTAATAAAAAACATAAGATAAATAATGCTGGTTTAATCAGACTCTAAAGATTGGATGAAATAAAAACTAAACATTCAGTCTCAAAGTATTGGCTTTGTAGTCAACAGGGCTTTTCTTCTCTTTTCCTTAATCTTATGAGTCCCTGAGGTGTTGTAGGCTGTTCTTCATGATCTGAACAAGCAACATAGTCCCTCCAAAGAGAAATGAGTATTTCCACTGCCTGTCTTCCAAGTCTTACTTGGTGTTTTATAAGCAGCATGAAATCAAGGTCTCAGCCTTGAAAGACGGAGGGAGAAGAGTAATTTTACATAGGATCAGGTATACTGGTCTGGACATAAATAATGTAGAAAAAAAGGGAGAAGACAGATCTCCCCCCCGGCCCCCCCCCCAAATAAAAAAGGAATCCTTGGGTATTTTGTCTTGTAGTTTAGTCTTTCTTCAACTTTCCAGACAAGGTGGAAAATTATAGAAGGTCAAGTACAGGAATCACTTATTGATCCTAAGGATAAATGGAGTAATTTTCCCTGCTATAAGAGAGGAGTGCCCAGAAAAAAGAGGCCATACATGCATTGACCAAGAAGCGGCTGTATTTAACAGGAATCTGTGCATTCCTTTCTTCTGTTTTGACTATTATATGGGAAGCACCCAGGTCCATCCCTATGTATCCCCTCCCACACTCCACATATATTAACAACAACTGAAAGTATGACTTTTCCTACATTTTATATTTCTTCACTCTCTACTTGTATTAAAGCCATCCAGGGCAACATTATTTTTTATCTGACACACTTCAATTACTGTCCACTCTATTCTAAATGAAGCACCTAAACTGATCTTTTCAAAACATGAATTTAATGACAGCACTTGCCTGCTTAAAATTTTTTTTTAAATATTCTTTCAGCTTTCAGGATAAAAACCAAAATTCTTAAAGAGGACATGGCCTGATCTTTCCCCTGCCTACCACTCTCCAGGCTTAGCTCAACCACGGCCCCGTTGTTCTTTGTGCTCCAGGTACCCTGGTCTCCGCCACCACGTCACCCACAGGATACTCCCTTTGTCTGCAATATTTTCTGTAATCCTTCCCCACTCATTCGTCTCTTTATCTCTTATTTCCTCAGTCAGTCTTCCTGGGACGTCTAGACTGGTTCAGATTCCCTCTGGCATTGTTATGAAGTGCTCTGTGTTCTTCTTCATAATGCCTTTCAACAACTGCACTAATGCATTTATTTGAGCAATTATTTTTTATATTATTTGCTCCCACTAGACTGCTCCTAACACAAGTGCAGAAACTCTACCTATATTTTTAACCTCAGCATTACCGATGGCTAACAATTCCCAATACTCATGGGTGCATAAATAACATTTTTATTAAACATAATAGTATATTTAATGAAGGGTACATAAATAAATGCATGTATATGTACATGCACATGTGCATAAATAAATGAATGAAAGAAATTAGATTCTTATTTCTTCTCTCTGAAAATCGTTCATAGTGTCCTAAAGAATCTGCAGGAGTCTCAGGGTCTAAAGAGAGCTGGAAGCACTTGTCTAGGTCTACCTTCCAGACTTGTCCACTTTTTTCCTGGAATGTTAGGCTGCATATAGTTGGAAGGTATAGTATGAGCCATCTGATGTTGCCAAAGCTGGGAGCAACATTCCATTTGCAGGCTAGACATGCATATCTCCTATGCCAACATACAGACCTATCAGGAAATCAACAAAGTAGCTCATCTTAGCTTGGGTTCAACGGTAGCAAATGAATAAGAAAATCTGATTTACATAGAAAATAATGTGGTATCATATGAAAAGCACAGGTTCCAGAGCCAGAAAGACTTGTCTTTAAAATGTAGACTATAAAAATAGCTGCATTTTTTTGAAGAATAAAATGAGACAAAGTATAAGAAGCACTTATCACAGCACCAGGTGCAAAAATATTATTATAATAGTTTTTCCATTCTTCCTGCCTGCCCATTCCAATGCACATACTTGAACTGAAGACATTATAGAGCTCAAAGCAATTTGCAAATATTTCTATATTCACTTGCAATGATAATGAGGGAAGTGGGTTCACTAAGTTCAGTCATGAGTTGCTTTCTCTGGGCATTGCATCTGACTTCATAGGAAATTATTATTCACTGGATCATAATATCATAGGCCGTCTTGTCAGACAAGACATTTGGGAAATATGCCAGTTGAAATGTGGTCTTGGACATTATTCAGAATTGGCATACACAGAAAACTGTCCATCTCTCTTCTCCTCTAACTGTATATGGAGGTTTGAGTTGCTCGCTAGGAATTATCCCTGCCAACCTAGGACAGATACAGCAAAGTGACTCAGAGAAACCGTGGGAATGTGACTCAGGGCCCCACTGCATCTCAGGAGCCAGGACATGCCTAAGGCTTCCAACCAATTTTTTTTTACATATAGGCATTTTGCATGTCCTTGTTAAAAGCCTCTAGCCTTAATAAAGCTTTGCTAGAATTAACTATGTCATTTTTGTGTGTTTGTATGTTTTTATATACTATGAGAAACATCATGAAAACTTCTATAAATCAAAGGCAGAAAACAAATATAGTTACAAACATATCTTAATTTTTTTTTTCTAAGAAAGAGTACCTTATGCAATTATTGTGACTTCCTGCATGGCCTCCTGGATGGGGTAATGCTTGGGCTATCATTTGACCTTTCAAGGTCTAAAAATATAATATTCTGAGTATTAAGATACCTGGGAATTACAAGTAAGAAGATGAACAACTTCATTAAAGATCAGATACCTTCCATTAGAATAAAACTCTGAATCATAAAATTGCAAATGAATTAACCTTAGAATCAGGCATTTGAATTTACACTTTTAATTCACACCAACATTTATGAGCAAGGGTTTCTTTACCACACACGTTTGCCAAGAAGGGCTCATGAAAAGAACACTAGCTTTGAGTTTCTGCTCAAGTTTCGTATAGGAAAACTTCTAAAGTTTGAGTTAATCTTTCTCAAAATAAAGTTGAACTCTGAACTTACAGCATATCTTCAGGAAGTGGTTAATACTGTGCGTATGTGGCTGGGGTGAGGTGACTCTGAGGACTTAAAAGACATTTCTGCTGAAATATGAATGTTGACTCTTAAATACTTTTGACATAAAATTTCAGATAAACAGATCTTAAAAATACACCATCTCTCTCTACTTAAGGGCTATTTTTAATCATTACAAGTCTCAACGAGCATGGTATTTTTAAACTAGGAAGCTGGAAAAAAAACATTTTTATTTTTAAATTGTCCTTTGTGAGTTTATTTTCCTCATAGCTGCTTCTCTGGGATACATCTAAGTTTTGTAAGTGTTTTTTATAGGTTGATATAGAAGGCTAAGAGAGAAGTCTGGTGGGGAGCCTGGTAAAGTATCATAGACTGAATACATATTTATATACATACACACACTTTGACCTGGAGACTTGCAGCCATAGCATAATAACATGTGTGGGTGGGAAATGAAAACATTAGAACTGAGTCTTCTCAGGAGATAATAACTTATTTCTACAACAATATTTCATATTCACAATGTTTCACAAGAAATTACAAGAGAGAGAAATAGATTCAAGAATAATTTTTGAAAATTAATAATAGAATTCACTTGTCATCAGTGAATGACATTGATTTAGAGATTTAAGAGGGTTTATGCTGGAGTTTTTCACAAAGAAGAAAATGTCACAAAGTAGTTTTAGAATAGAGTAATATATTTCAGTTTTAAACATTTATAATACTTAAATCTACATTGTAAATGCTACTGGTTCCTTAATATTATGCAATATTCAAAGATACTAAAATAGCTCAAATTTAAGATGTTGTCTGTAATAATGAAAATCAAAACAGTGTCACTAATGTAAAGACTCATAAATGCTTAAAGAAAGAGTTTCTAAACATGTTATTAGGACTCCAGGGAAGAGTGGTTAATATCTTGTTTTGTTGATGCTGTTTTTCTGAGTTATTGATTTCCAGTAACATAATTTCAGTCAGAGAAGAACAATGGGAATGCTATGGTGTGCTTATTTAGATTAAGTCAACAAATATGTATTAACCATCTACCAGTTTCCAAGTTATATCCTAGAGACTTTGGATTTGGCAATGAACAAAACAGAAAAAATTGTCTTGGTGTGGTTTTCATTCTAACTGAGGGAGCTAGGCAACAAAATACAACAAAACAACAACAACACATAAGTATGTTATATAGTTAATGAAATAGTGAGAACTACATGTACAGACTTAGAGAACACTGTATGGACTTTGGCTATACTTGAGTGACATTGAGAGCCAATAGAAAATTTTACTTAGTAGAACAATGACATTATAGGACTTATACTTCACTTCAGAGGCAGAGGCTGACCAAAGAGATATTTCAAAGATAAATTCAACAAAAGCTGGTTGTCAGATATTAGGCATGATGGAGATAAAATTCTTGACACAGATTTCTATGTTTGCAATGTTGTAATTTATTGGATTAGAGCAGACTGCATTAGGAAGCCATATTTGGAAGCCAATTTTGGAAATTAACATTGTAGTTGGTATTGTACATATGGTTGGTATGTAGGAAGAAGAATGGAAATAGAATTTATTTTTCATACCAACATGAGTGTATTGGTAATTGGACCTAGAACATATACTGAATTGAATTCAATCTGAGATTGAATTAGAATTCAGAAGAAAAGCTTATCTATCCAATGTCTAATTATCAGGTGTGGTATGGCAAAAGCATTTCCTTATGAGCTGTTATGGGCTGAATTGTGAACTCTACCCAAGACTCATACGTTGAAGTCCTAGCCCCAGTACCTCAGAATGTGGATGCATTTAGAGTTAGGGACTTTAAAGAGGTCATTCAGTTAGAATAAAGGACAGAGGGAAGAGCTTGTGAAAAATCCAGGGAGAAGACAATGAATGCACTTTTCCTGATGCCTCTCTCTGTAAGTCAATGAGAGAGGCATCAGGAAAAAAAATCAACCCTGTCTACACCTTGATCTCAGACTTAAAGCCTCCAGAGTTGTAAGAAAATAAATTGCTATTGTTTAAGTCACCCAGCCTGTGATATCTTGTTTTAATAAGCCCTAGGAGATTAATACACAGACCCCTACCCTCCAAAAAAATTACAACTATAATTTTGAATAAAATACCATGAAACCCTATCCCATAATTCTCAAAATGAATAAAAACAGGCAGCTTCTGGAAAGATGTCAAAATTTGAGAGAAAAGACAAGGATAATGAGTTTATTATTTATTTATTTGTTGTTTGTTTGTTTTCATATGGCTATCAACCTAAGGACAGACTACCCCTGGGTGTAATATGGGAGTGGCAAAAACTCTAAAAATCTGAGTGATTCTGGCCTTCAGAAATGGATGAAAGTATTTGAGAAAACCAGAGATGCTGGAAAGTGAGAGAAAATTCTATAGAGAAGAGAGCCAGAGAGATCCCCAAATTCTGTTCAGGACACCGAACCATGCATATATTAGGGCAGATTGCAAACAGTCTAGCTAAAGGAGATTTGGAAAAGAA
This sequence comes from Microcebus murinus, assembly GCF_040939455.1. Lineage (NCBI taxonomy): Eukaryota > Metazoa > Chordata > Mammalia > Primates > Cheirogaleidae > Microcebus > Microcebus murinus. The sequence goes on along the minus strand of NC_134116.1, from coordinate 68,399,612 downwards.
CTGAACTGAGATTTTAACTAAACTGGCTTTTAAACTAAACAAACAAACAAACAAAAAACTTTAGATGATCATAACAGAATCCAGAGACTTCACAACATAACATTTACAACATCCAGAATACAATGCAAAATTTCTCCATGTAAAAAGAACCAGGGAAATGCAATCCATTCTCAAGAGAAAAGCCAATCAGTGAAGTCTGACCCCCAGATGACCCAGATGATAGATTTAGCAGACATGGACTTTAGAGCAATTATTATAACTATGTTTAAGAAGGCAAAGAAAAAATATGGTCATAATAAATGAAAACATAAGAATTTCAGCAGAGAAATAGAAAATATATAAAAGAGCCAAGTGGGAAGTCTAGAACTAAAAAATAAAGTATCTAATTTTATTTTTTATTTCGGCATATTATGGGGGTACAGATTTTAAGGTTTCAATAAATGCCCATTCCCCCCTCCCCCCACAAGTCTGAGTCTCCAGCATGACCATCCCCCAGATGGTGCACTTCTCACTCATTATATATGTATATACCCACCCGCCCTCCCCACCTGCCCAATACCCTATTACTGTAGTACCTATGTGTCCACTTAGGTGCTGCTCAGTTAATACCAATTTGCTGGTGAGTATATGCGGTGCTTGTTTTTTCATTCTTGGGAAACTTCACTTAATAGTATGGGTTCCAGCTCTAACCAGGAAAATATAAGATGTGCTATATCACCGTTGTTTCTTAGAGCTGAATAGTACTCCATAGTATACATATACCACATTTTATCAATCCATTCTTGGATGGGCACTTGGGCTATTTCCACAGCCTTGCAATTATGAATTGTGCTGCTATAAACATTCGAGTGCAGGTGTCTTTTTTGTAGAATGTCATTGGATCTTTTGGGTAGATGTCCAGCAATGGGATTGCTGGATCAAATGGTAGATTCACTTGTATCACTTTAAGGTATCTCCATATTGCTTTCCACAGAGGTTGAACTAATTTGCAGTCCCACCAGCAGTATAGGAGTGTTCCTCTCTCTCCGCATCCACGCCAGCATAATTTTTTTTTTAATTACAGAATGAGCATAACAGCAAAATGGAGAAAACAGAGGAAAGAGTAAGTGAACCCAAAGACAGAGCAATAGAAATTATCCAACCTGAAGACAGAAGAGAAAAAAATACTGAAATAAATTAATACAACTTCAAGTATCTGGGGAACAATATCAAAAGGTGTATCCAAAGCCTCAGGAAAATAAGTGAAAAAAAATGAGTAAGCAAAAGAATATTTGAAGAGATAATGGCATAAAGTCTTTCCAAATTAGTGAAAGATACAAATATACAGATTCTAGAAGCTCAGAAAAACCTCAAACAGAATAAAAATTAAAAAAATGCCATAATACATTACAGTGAAATTTCTAAAAATAAAAGACAAAAAATAAAGAGGAAATCTTAAAAGAAATCTGAGAAAAATGACACAGTATATGTAAGGGAACAGCAATTAAAATCATTGTTGGCTTTTCATCAGAAATTACCGAGGCCAGAAGCCAATCGGGACAATAGCTTTAAACGGCTGAAAGAGAAAGGCAAAAAACCATCAATCCCAAATTCTACACTGAAAACATTCTTCAAGAATGAGGGAAAAACAAAGACATTTTCAAATCAAAGAAACTAAAAATATTTTTTGCCAACAGAGACACATTACTAGATATGCTAAATAGAGTTCTGGTTTAAAGGAAATGATACTTGAGGAAAACACAGATCAGGAAGGAATGAAGATATTCTGTGCACACAGAGGTTGAAAAAGGAAAAAAAAATTTATAAAAGAACAAGAAAGGAAGAACATCAGCAAAGGCAAATACCTATGTAAATAAAATATTATTTTTCCTATTACTTAAAAAAATTGCATACAGATATGTAAAGCAAAAATTAAGGCACTACCTTATGAGGTATTTATTATATATTAATATGAATTGTATATGTCCACTAGAACGTAAAGACCATACTGTGGGGAAAATAAGCCTATTATGTGGCCAAGCTTCTATGTTTTACATGAAGTTGTACAATATAAACTTAGTAGATTGTGAAAAATCAAAGGTATTATGTTAGACAAAATAATGCCCTCCCCCAAAGATGTCCATATCCTAATTCCAAAAATTTGTGGATGTGTTATATAACATGGCAAGTGGGAATGAAAGCTGCAGATGAATTAAAGTTGCTAATCAGCAGAAATTAAAATACAGAAATTATCCTGGATTATCTGAGTGGGCCCAGTGTAGTCAAGAAGGGTCTTTAAAAGATGGGAGAAAGAGGCAGAAGAAACAGCCAGGGTGGTGCTAATGAGAAGAACTCAGTCTGCTTCTCTGCTGGCTTTAAAGATGGAAGAAGAGGAAGAAGAGGGCTATGAGCCTTGGAGTGCAGGAAGCAATGGTGGAAAAGGCAAGGAAACTGATTCTCCTCTGAGCTTCCAGAAGGAGTGCAGCCCTCCCGACACCTCAATTTTAGCTCGGTGAGAGTTGTGTTATATTTTTGACATACTGAACTGTAAGATAAAAAGTTGTGCTTTTTTGAGCCACTATGTGAAAATCTGTTGCAGCAGCAAGAGAAAGCTGCTAAGGGTACATGTTGCAATTCTTAAAGCCACCACTAAACCACAAGGCAAAGAGGTATTGCTGCTACCTGCTGCGGGTCCTAGAAAGAGGATGCCAGAAACTCGCCATTCCTAGCGGTGAGAAGCCTGAGTCTGTCCTTTGTTTAGGGCTACGGAAGATGTGAAATGAGGCTCTCATTATTTTTTAGCTTTGCTCCAGAATTATTTTATCTGCATTGCAATGAATGTTATAAATTATCTAATGAGAACCGATTTACAATGTTTTTTTACATTTTATTTTTTTGTACTCGACATTTTTAGATAGAAATCTTAGCTAATGGTAAAAAGCTTACAAATGTAAAAATAGTGATAATAAGTGTTTAAGAGTTTTACAAATATATATTTACTCCTCAATACTTCAGATAATGACAGATACACATAAGTGTTGACAAAACTAATCTTTTGCACTTGTTGTGTTATGCAAGTTTTACTCAGGAGTGGATTTGTTTTTCATTTTTCATTTGAATGCATATTTCCTGTATTGCTAATGAGAATTTTACTTGGGTTCATTCTGAATGTACTTCATTTTCAATTCTTTAGGGATACATATTTAATAATACATAGAGACACAGCTTAGGAAATTTATGCAACTCAACAACTGATAGACTTTAACCTTTAAACACATGGGTTTGTCAGTGATTTACACAGCAGACACATGGACTAGTGGAAAAACGTTTGCTGCTGCCTGGCAAAATATTTATCATGAGTATTTGAACAAATTTGAAAAAGCGACCATTAGAAGACACATACAAAACAAAGAACTGCTTTTTCCTAACTTCACAGACTATACAAAAAGCTTTCCAAGAGCCAGACTATGAATAGTTCTACTATAGTAAAAAAAAAAAAAAAAAAAAAAAAGAAGGGTCTCCTTTATTAACAGACTGTACCTTTCCAGTTTTCTGCTTATATGGAAAATAGTTGTTCATTGCTAAAGAAGATTGAAAAAAATCCTCTTGTTTCTCTAATTTTTTTTGCCACTGATAGTGTTTTGGAAAGGTTAACAAATGTAATAGTAAGCTGAGTTTATTTAATTATTCTATTTTTAATTTCTAAAAACTTGTATGGTAACTCCTTTCTTGAATGCAAAAGTCTGTTAATCCCTAGGGAGTGTTGTAAAGTGGCATTCACAACATATTTCAGTATTATTGTTAAAGTCTGGGTCATTCAAAGAGGAGATCTTGGAGTTTATACTATACTAGTTGTGTTAGAGCATGACGAGGGAGTTCCTGCCCATTGCACTTGGCCCTACTGTGTACCCATGAGCATTCCAGAGCATTCCAGAATGACTACCAATCAAATAGGTAGACCTGGCTGAGCATTGCAATCTCTGTAATTTTGCCTTTGGAAATAGAACGAAATGTTCAAATGCTGTTCAACTTTATCTTCGAACTGATTCATTTATAAATAACTTATTTAATAAAGATTTTTCCAATTAATTTGAATAACTTTTGTTTTCTCATTTTGTATTTAAATCTCCTACTGTAAGAGCAGTGCAATTTGTAGGTTATTTTAATTCATGACTCTTCAGGCAAAACAAAAAAATCTTATTCAAGAATTATAATTATCATATTAGCACTTATTCAGATATTACAGTAGAAGATTATGGATTAACTTCTTTGATATAACCATTGCAGAGGAAGCATATGGAGATATGTAAAAGGTAATAATAAAATATTCCATTTGCTGGGCCCCTGCTACCTTCTGTTTGTTAATTCCAACACCCTTATAGGATAGGTATTATAGTGTCCATTTGAGGAAGCAGAGGCTGAGGAAGGTTAAATAGAGCTGTCCGAAGTTACACAGAAGTAACTGTAAGAGAAATGGTTTAGACTCAGGTTTATCTTGCTGTTAGGATTTTTTAAAGCATATATTATATTCTTCCATGACTAGCTAGCTGATCATTCCTTCATGATCAGCTGAATCAACCTTGGTGTTCAATGATTTGACAAACTGGAGTCAGTGATCACACACAAAAAGTTTTCATAGCAGCTTTCTTCTTTCTACCAATGACTCAACTGACTCTATAATTTATCAGGGGAAAGAAAAAAAAAAACTTGGTTAGGTCAAACTGGATGTAATCAGAACACTCAAATTTGCTTTACTCACTGATTCAAGTGCTGGTAAACATCCCTCACAAGGTATTAGGAAGGTCCACTTAATCCAAGCCTTAGTTAGATATATCAATCTCTTTAATATCACACTAGAGGAATAAATGCTTAGATTATTTTTAAGTGCTCTTAATGCTATCCAAATACCTTGTGTTCTACAATGTTGTCATAAACAAGATGTTCCCATTCTTCCCAAAAAGTACACAAGAAAATGCAAAAGTAGTATTTTAAAATATTGAGTTTCTATCTACACACAGCAATAAATACACGAATTAAGACCGAGCGACAACTAACTTTTAAAATTATATTTTTATTCATTGTAATGTTAATTAGTGAATGAGCGCTTACCATGTGACAATTATTGCATGAGAAACAAGGGTAAACATGAATAAGAATCTCTACACTCAAGAATCTCACACTGAGGGACTAAAAATACAAACAAGTAAATGTGAAATATTTAGATGTGAAATGACAAAGGTAAGCTCAGGGTAATAACAGGAGTACAAAAAAGAGATAGTTCATAGAGGGGATGTGGAAGAAGGCTTTCTAGTACTTAAAGTAAGCCATAACACCTGAGTTAGTACTAAGTGAGTCCCATAAACTTACACATACACAGTGGCAAGATTCTCTCTCCTCCCACCCCTGTCTCTCTCTCTCTTTCTCTCTTTCTCTCTCTCTCTCTCTCTCTCTCTCTCTCAGAAATATAGGAGACCATTTCTATAATCTTGCCTTTGAGGAAGCCCTTTATAAGACAGATATTTAAAAACACATAAAGTATATTATTGATATATTTGAGTATAGAAAATTATAAAATGTACATCGAAACAGCAAACACACAAAAATCTGTACTATGTAAACAAAGTATTTATAGTCATAAAATGTAAGGTGCATCTACAAGTCAATGAGAAAAAACACTCAATCCAACAGAAAAATATACAATAGATCTGATCTCACACACAAAAAAATCCAAATTCCAGATGGCTAATGAATATATAAGACTACTATCTATGATAATATTTTGAGGAAGGCAAATTGAAGAAAGGAAGTAATATTTGTCCTTATTAGATTGGTGAAATTAAAAAATCCTAATTCTGGCTGACAGATGTGAGGAAAAACTGATAGTATTGATACTCACTATCAATACTATAGTGGGGGAGTAAACTGTTGTCTTTTTACTCAAAAAATTTAGCTCTATCAAATTTTATAAAACATGCCTATTTTGATGGAACTGTTCCTTTTCATAAAATCTACCCTACAAACAAACTGATTTATAAATCCAAAGACACTTTTACAAAAAAGTTCGCTGATACCTCATTTATAATAGAAAAAACTGGGAAAACTTAAATGTCCACAAATCAAGGATTAGTTAAATAAATAATGATTAATTCATTATTTATGGATTCCATGCATTACTGGAAAATAATGAAGGAAATATATAATTACTGATATTTTAAAAATCTCTATAAGACATTTTCAAAGGAAAAATAATCACACAAAAATACACATAGCATAATCCTACATATATATGTAAAAATATAAACCTAACAATTTAAAACTGTGTGTGTGTGACCATGAGTGTGTGGGTTTGTATGTGTGTTAAGTGTGTGTTTTTCTTCATGTGGATAGGGAAGGGGAGTTTGAGAGTGTAAGTAGACAAACATCTGGGAGTTTCCTCCTGATATTCTCAGAAACAATTCCTAACTGAGGAATGAATTGGAAATGGTAAAAGGAAATTATAATTTTTGTCATTCTATGCATTTAAATCATTTGAATTGTGTACATTGAGATTGTATTTAGGTATTCTGTAATTCTAAATTATTTATATTATCATATTATGATGATTTTGTTTTGTAATTATGAAACTCCAGGGAAGAAGAGTTAGCCAACATTTCCTGAAATCAGAAAAACCTAAACTGACTCTTAAAAATAAATGAGGTTAAATAATGAAAACAGTGGGGGCAGGATACTATCTGCCTACAAAAATAATATAATTACAATTTTGAAAAGAAAACAAAATGGAAGGAGAGAACGTAAAATGTTGAAAATAAAGTAAAATTAAAAGATATTTTATATTTTTTTCTTTATTAATTTACTTCAAACAGAGAATAGGTATCACTTTAATAAGCACAAATAAATTAGTGAAAATAATTGGCATTGGAATTGCACTAACAGTCAAGTCAGACAAGATGAGACTTAGAAGGGGAAAAAAGATAAACAAACACACAAAATTATTTGGGGTTTTGACAAGGGCCATGAAGATAATAAAACTATAATGAAAAAGGCAATGACTGGGAATATACAGTGCGGGAAGAGGGTACTAATTAGATTGGGTGTTCTGGTCTTCATGGAGAAGGTGATAATATGAACCGAGACCCAATAAAGGAGCTGTCCACACACATGCCTGGCAGTCAGAAAGCAAGAGAAGAGGGTCAGGGTGGGAGCAAGGACAGAAAAGACACTGAAGGCACACTTCATGTTTCGTGCTCTTTTTTGCCTCTATGAACCTGCACATAGCATTTCTTCCCCATAATATCTTTTTCTAACTTCTCTTCCTGAATGAATACTACCATGTTTCCCCGAAAATAAGACAGGGTCTTGTATTTATTTTTCCTTAAGAAGACACCCTAGGGCTTATTTTCAGGGGATGTGTTATTTTTTTTCAGTACGGTACAACAATCTCCATTTATTCAATTATAGTTAAGTGGTCTTCTTCTGGAACATCATCATAACTCACCAAACCCCGAAATCCATCCTGAATTTCTTGCGACTCTATTTCCTTTAGAACCATTGGCTCAAATCCCTCATGTTGAGCAATACAGCTCTCATGGGGCGGATGAGAAGGGCTGCTCGTTTTCTTTACCGCTCTGCAATGAAAATGCATGGGTTGTGCACATATGCTGCGTAGCCACGCCCATCACTAGGTCTTATTTTCAGGGTAGGGGTTATATTGGGCAAATGCTTAGAAATCCTGCTAGGGCTTATTTTATGGGTAGGTCTTATTTTCGGGGAAACACAGTAGCTTCCCACTGAAACTCACTTAAGGCAATTTATTTTCCAGAAAGCCTCCCATACAAACTTCAGGCAAAGTTAGAAACCATTTTCCTGGGCTTCAAGAAGGTAGCTCTTGGATGTTTCATTTTATTATCTAAGTATGAGTAAAATTCCAAGTTCTAGGAAACTTCTGGAAGAAATCCAGACTTGGCCTAGGGCTTGATATCTTCTCATTTTGCAGTTCTCAGTCTTTGGCACAAAAAATACACCCTGTAAGTGTCTGTGGAATTGCACCTAGAGAGAGAGAGCATTGTTGTGGCTGCACGGCTCTTGGCCAGAGCCCCTAATCCCCTAATAACCCCCTCCGCTAGTTTCCTGTGTGCCCTCTGTCTTAGCAGTTGCCAACAAAATTTCCAGCTTTGTCCCAGTGGTTAAAGAGGAGACTCTGATGTTTGAGATGACAGATAGGCTAATTATCCTTATCTGATCACTATACATTATATATACAAAAATTGCTATGTACCCCATGAAGGTACACAATTATTATTTGGGAATAAAATAAAATAAAATAAAAAGAGGAGAGTTAGGAAAAGGGTGAAAAGAGGTTCCAGGAATACAGATCCCAGAATTGCCTGGTTCACTGTGCTTAAAGAATGCTATGGAGAAAAACAACAGTGTCCACCATTTAAGCACTGAATCAGTGCTATAGGGGGAAAAAAAAATCAGACTTTTATAAACATGAAGAGAGCTGGCAACTAGGCAGATCAAGGCAAAGAGAGAGCTACGGAGGACGAAGCCCTTAATTTATTCTTTCTGTGGCTTCAGAGGGCTTGCTACTGCATGCTCCTGACACTGAAGGAGAAAGGGAATAGGGTATGATGCAAACGACAAAAACATAACCTAGGTGATTGTTTTCCCTGTTCTATACCACCTAGAAGCCATCTGCAAACACACAGCTTCAGAATTCAGCTTCAGAATCACAAATCACCAAATTATAGCATGGGCATTATCGCCAATCCCAGAAAGTTTTACTGTATGTTTTGTTTCCAAGAATTCAAGTAAAAATCATTAACCACTATTTAGAAATATTGTGAATCTGCTTAATATGATCAAAGGAAAATGAGGGTGAGGGATAAATTAAAAAGGTCCCTCTCACATACATAATTTATAAGGGAACTCAAACAGCAGTTTATATCTCAAAACCACCAAAAGTTTCTTGAGAACTATAATGTTTCTGCTTCACAAATTCCCAAAAGACAACTTCTTGGTTTTTAGTGTTTTTTCCAGGGAACATGTGGCATGGGATAAACTGTTAGGTCCACAATTTCAAAAACTTAAAACATGGGTCACTAAATACCGGTCCAAGAGAAAATGACCCTGAAATATAAATGTGAACATTTGTGCAAAAGAAATCTTTTGATGATCATTTGATACCCATGATGATCTTCATCATTAATAAACTAAATGATAATATCATAATAATGGAAACTTGCTGATCTTATTGGTAGACCCAGCTTGTCAATCATCATGGAGTCAGAAGTACAGATTTTACATAAAAAAGTGATTCATTTGAGGATCAACAGAAAGTATCCAATACACAGTGGATTTTTTCAAAGATATTATCATTAGTCTAATGTTTTTAGTTTACATCAGACAAATGGAAAGCTGCATTATAAAGAGTTGCTTATCCTGGAGACATACACATTTTTGTGTGTGAATAGAAGAGTACATCTCTTTGAAAATAAATTTCTTAATCCTTTTCATATTTATTTAAGGCAGTAGCAAAAAAAGCTATGTTTTATATCTCATTTAAATTCACATTTGTTATTTTGTGTTTTATAAGACATAAACTTGTTACCTTTTTCCACTTTGTAAAATTTCAAAATATTAAAGAGGTAGAAATGTCTTTGTTACATGGATACCTTTTTATAAAGCTTAAGTCGGGGCTTTTAGTGTGTTTATCACCAGAATGGTGTTCATTGTACCCAACAGGGAGGTTTTTACCCCTCTCTTCCTCCCCGTCCCCTTTTGGATTTCTTTGTGCCCTTTTCAAGCAGTGCAGTTTAAAAGGATAAACGTGCACAATGTTTTGGACATATACAATTTCAAATTTAACTGTGGAACCCAACAAAACCACTTTCGGATATAAATTAAGAGAAAGTGGTTACATGTCACTTAATTAGCTGTAAAGAAACTCCTGGGGATTGAATTCCAAGCTGTAAAAACCTAGTGTTAAATTAAATACCTAATGATCTGTCATAGTTCCATCAACCAGGCTGACGAGTCCTAACAGGCATTTGCTTCATCCATTACACAGTGGCAGGCACTGGAATGTTCCGTGGAGCATTAGGGGATCTGCAATCCATGTGGTCTTTGCCTAGCAACAGCGGGTGTGTGCACACGTGGAGAAAAGAGAGGCAGGGGCTCAGCAATCAGCGAGCATGTTCTGCAGAACAGCAGGTGAGAAAACTAAGCAAGAAGAATGCTGCTTTGTATCCTTTTTACAGATCTCACGATGGGAGGCTGAGGTGTAGCAGTCAGGTTCAAAGGGCAGACATAATCAATGCCTAGAATACATTTGAAAATGCAGTTCAGACAGACAAATTAATATCAAGTGTGTACTATCCAATATAAGGTGTTTTTGAAATTCTATAATGGGAAGAGTTAGAGTATGGACAACCTTAGGGGCTGGGATAAAATTTATACATTATACTTTTGAAGACAATATATACCCTAATATAAGTGGTTGAGAGTACTGATTATTCAGATAGACTATAAGAAGGATAAACTTTATGTGATATTCAAAAGGATAATGCAACCCATGAGGTACAGGTGAATGTTTACAGCAAATATTAAAATGTTAAATGATGAAGCTAACACGTTCCATTGCATAGTACACAGCAGAATGATGGATAACATTTTTCTGCATGTGCTTAGCCTTTTATATTGTGGGTCCATAAAGAGATAGACAAAAACAATGGTAATAACAACTGATAATAATAGATACTCTTTCCTGAGCAAATTATGCAGGAAATATACTAAGCTCTGGACTTGCATTATTTATGTTTCATCTTCTCAGTGCAACCCATTTTAGAAATGAGAAGACAGAAGTGCAGAAGATAATTTGTCCAACATCATATCCTTGGTTAGGAGCAGAAAAGGGAATTATATTCAATGCGTAGGCCTTATAGTTTTAATACAATATTTTATCTGAGCCACATAGAGATGAGTTACTTGATACCAATAATGCAATGTTTTTCCAATAAACCTGACATCCTCAGAAATTTACATGGAAGAAGGTATGACCATGGTATGTGTACCGCGGATGGAGAGCTTTTATTTCTCTATGCTGTCAGGCCACTCGTCACATCACGGGGCAGGGAAAATATTAATATTCATGTAGGAGCCCTTCCCTTCCACATACCTATAAGGAGCCGTCAGTCATTCCCTGATGGGTCGTCTTTTCCATTTCCTAGGTCTATGTCCCCCGTTTAAATATGATATTGTTTTCCTGCTAGACTCTTGTTTTACAGGTACAAGAAATAAATGAAAGCTCTGAGAGTCCTGAGAAGTGAGCAGGACACACACTGGAGAGAGAGGGGGCATCTGGCTCTGGGCAGCCGTGACAGAATTAGGAAATGGCAGGGTAGACAGTGAGGTGAAGAGAAAGGGGTTGGGAAAACTTGAAAGAAGGTCTGTGGATGCCATGATTGCAAGGACTTTCTGAAGCTGGATTTCGGCATGTGGGGTGGAGATTGGTACTGCTTTTAAAAGCTGTCCAGGTAATTTTGATGACCAGCCACATTTAGGAGCCACTGTTTTCCCTACCTGAGAAAGGCTTTAACTCATACATTAAACCTTAATAGATAATTTCAAGTAGTGTTCTACCTTGACTGCACATTGAAGTCATCTGGGTGATGATTTACTAATGATAAAATTTTAAGTAAAAATAAAAAATGCAATTAAAAAAAGCCACTAAGATTCCAGGTGTTCTGATTTAACTGGTCTGAGTATGGGATCCAAGCAGCAATGCATTATTTTAAAACCTTCAAGGTGATTCTAACACAACCCAGGTGAATGAAACTCATTGCACTAGATGAACAAAGTGAAATAGACCAGATGTCATTCTATGTCAAGAGACTCCCAGGTATAAAGGCCAAAGGTGGTAAAATAGTACAACAGTGTTATGGGTGTCCCCATTTCCCATTTGGCTGAAATATGGACAATAGGCAGTGATGGTGGATGTTATAAAAGATGAAAGCAAAGATTTAGGTAGAAGCCATATAAGTGTGTTGTGGCCATATAAGTGTGTCTGTCATTTTACATGACAGACATGGCAATGGTTTACCCAGAGCTCACATGCTCAGATTTATGATGACCAAACTGAGGGGTTTCCTAGAAAATGGGATTTTGAGTGCTACAAGTGGCAAAATCCTCTCTAGATTTTCCTTTCCTAAAAAACAAAGCAAATCAAAAAACCTTTAGTAGTGCCATAGGTAGAGGATTGGAGGAGGTTAGGATTAGAGGCAAGGTGCTCAATTGGAGAAACAAAATGTGAAAATAAATAATAAGGGGGAAAATCAACATTTACAATGAAGGATTTGCTGCCATACAAATTAAAAAGCAATAATCAATTTTGACTTGGGGATAGGTTAAGAGAAGGCTTCCCATAGAAAGTGGTATTTGAGAAGACACTGAAGGACATGAATGTTTTCAAAAGAGTTCAAACACAGAAGAGGCATGAAGGAGAAGAACATGGCAAATAATATTAAATCTGATTCAAATAATCCATTGTGTGCCAAATAAGTAAACCAAACTAAGGCAAAGGCATTGCCAACTTTACTTATATAAATGAGTTAAAGGCATTTTCACAAAAAAATCTCAGTTATGGAAGGGAACACATGTGCATTAGCTTTCCATTCTTTTCTTCCTAGAAATACTCCCTTTGTGATCCTTCTCCAAGAGTGATTTGATGTCCCTGAGAAAAGTCACTGCACCATGAGATTTTTTTAAAACTTACTTTAAGAAAAAAATCCATAAGATGAGATATCCCCCCCGCCCCCAAATTGTGCATACTATGATATGGCATTTATCAAGCACAAAAAACATCCAAGACTTGAACAATTATAACGAAGGATGTTAATGAAAGTTTCCAAGATAATGATCAGCAAGAGTCTGCTGTTCTGTCCAATTGGTAGCAAGAGCAAAGATCTTGTGTGGCTGATGAACAACCACCGAAACCCACTGGTCTAAGAGGAGAGAGTCAGTGTTTGCCAACATCATCCCAAGGCTCTGATGCAACAGCCAGGAAACAACATTATCATTATTTCTCTGTGTGTTTTTTAAAAATGGGTAGTGGTATATTCTTGATGGTTATCAGAAAAACAGAGATGTTATTTTCCCTCAACTAGTAACAGAAGCACGAAATGGCATCTCACTATGGCTCGCAGGTAGGTAGATTTCAAGTAGATATAGAACATGAGTGATATTTTTTTACATTTTTGGTTGATTTGTTTTTAATATGAAGTTCAAACTATAGCAAGATTGTATTTAAATGGTCATGATCATTTGTTGCCTTTTTCCAAATGAAATTTGAATGCAAAAATAATTGTGGCATGATATACTTATCAATAAAAAGTTTATAAGATAACAAAACAAAGCCCATGAAATACAGACAAGTCCAGTTCTAGGTGGTTTTAAGAAAACACAATTTTCACTGTTTCTGCTCTATTTATGCTTTAACTACTCTAGTATTCTACTCTTCTGACTCTCTTCCTTTTATCCCTTCTCAACTCCCACCAAGGTGTCTCTTGGTTGTATTTGAGCTACACTCTTTGTAGTTCCTCTCTCCCTGGATTCTACCCATCCCTCTGTATCTCCTTTCTGATAGCAATCATATATATACATATGTGTATATATATGTATATACACACATATATATGTATATAAACACATATATATATGTATATACACATATACACATATATGTGTGTATGTGTATATATATATATATAGAGAGAGAGAGAGATAATATTTACTATGTAGTTTTATTTTACTTTAATTTGAAAAGCTACAAAGGTGATTGTATTATAATGTTTTCACACCAAATAATGTATTTCATTGCTTTCTTTTACTATTCAACATCTAATCTACCTTGTCTTTGGATTAATTACTGCACAATGTTGTCAACTATATGTAATTGAAACTGGGTAAGATTTGCTGCAAAAATATTTAAAGAATGCATCAAGCTGCCCATACACATTCAGTGATCTTACAAATCTTAGGCAAGAGGAATGACAGCATGGAAGTTAATTTTAACTGCCACAAATTCTGCATGTGTAAAAATCATGCCAGGAACCCCAGGGGCAAGTTACTCATCAAAGATGTCATTAGTCATGCCTCACCTTTACTTAATGATCAGATCTAAGGGTATGAGTGCATGGTTCTGTTTTTTTTTTCTTCTCCCCCCAGCTTCCTTTGATATTATTCATTTTGATGAGTGAGTGACATTGGGATATGGGTGCTGGCTTCTAGCCCTTGTCAAGGGACTTCCCTGTCTCATCTCAGAATGAGACTAAAGAGATTATTATGTGACACACACAAAGTAAAAATGGGGTAAGAAAGAAAGGCAAAAGAGGCTCTGTACCCTCTGAGGAAATCAAGAGTTCCATCACAACGTGAAAATGAAAATGCTTCATCCTGAAATTCAAGGCTTTCATTATAGGGAAGCTGAGTAATGAAATAAATTCATGTGCTCAACTAAGCTAGGCCAATAGCTTCTCTTTGCTCAGGTTAACCAGCTCTTCACCAGGATGGTGTCTAGGTGAAGGCAATGTAGTGTGGTAGTTAGAGCAAAGTTTTTGTAGTTAAGATCTGGATTTGCATCCTGGCCCCAACACTTAACAGAGTTAACACTACACATTATTTAACACTCCGTGACTCAGAATTTTCATAGAAAAAAAAGCCAAACAATAGTTTATCCTTCAGTGGTTTATTTGGAGGTTTATATATAATAAATTGTGTTAACAACTTAACCCAGTCCCTAATATATATTGATTTGAATTTCTACAAGATGTCTGTTCTGCCAGTATATGATCAGTAACACTATAACATCAAGTCCAGAATTAATAGAAACAAGAACATTCTTATTTCCATGCCCGCTTCATAAAATATATATATATATATATATATATATATATATAAAATGAAAATGTTAAAGTATCTATAGTATGCAATTCACGCAGGCCTTTCTCTTTGGATGATATTAGAGAAATAATTCCAGAACAAGTCCGCAATCAAATCATGGCAACATGAGTTGTGTTAATATTTGAATTCATAAGAAAGTTATTATTAGGAGATTAACCTAAACACTGCAACTTGTTCAGGCAAATAAATGTGCAGGGAACAATCCAGAACTAAGAGAGTCTGTAACTTTATTCAGGTGCATTCATCACTGAGCACCTTCTGTATGTCAGGTGCTGCGGTATGACTGGGGAGCAAGATGGATATATTCCCGGCACACACTGCCTAGAGGAGAAGAGGGAAATGTAACAACACAATGCAACACAGAGTGTGTATAATGAGGGCATTTATCCCAGAGAGTCTAAGGAGGGTTCGCGTCACAGAATGCTCCCTGGGTAAGATGAGACGTGAGATGACCTTTAAAGAGTGAGCAGGACTTATCCATGTGAAGGTTGATGAGAAGGCATTCCAAAGCATGAAAGATGGACCAAAGACAAACCTCAGACTTCTTCAGACTGAACCAAGGAAAACTTGTGGTAACAAGATATAAGGCAAGACATTTATGCTAAAGCAGAATTTTATTGAAGACACAAGATTTTACTAGAAAATCTTGAATCTAATATATTAAAGTCAATTGATTTCTGAATAATCTAGGAATATGTTTTGTAAAACACAACCTATGATTTCAAAGAATATATATGAGAGTTAAATCCTATTCTTGACTTTTTATTCATAATGCTATTATCTATTCAATGTTACTTTGCTTTGGGGAAACTGTCAACCTAAGGGAAATAGGCTCTTTGATAGTAAACGAAAGATACTCCAGAACAACTGCACAAGAATTTTGTTTTAATTTTCTTCTTCATGGAAATCTTAACATAAAAGGAAAAAATGCAAATGAAATGTCATTTATAAAAACAGTCTTTTAAAGGTATTACTAATTCTTACTTTCTTGTTACATATGTTTTTAGTCATCTTTTATCTAGTTAGATTATTAGGTCTACCACCCTCCAATTCCAAAACTTCATACTAGCAAAATGCACAAACATATTGAAAGAAGTGTTAGAAATGATCAAATGCCCTCCATTGCTATGCTTATGACATACCTAACTAGGGACTAGATGTGTGGCTTTTTGTTCAATAGGCTTTGACGTTGAACTCACTTTGTATATTCATTAAATACACAAAAGAACCTAAGCAAAGAAAAAAAAAATGTTCAGCAGGGATGAACAGTTTGTTTAGGAATAAAATGGGGAACAATACATATTTAATGTTTTATTGTCTCTTCTAATAGACTATGTGCCCCACAAGAGTGGAGACATGTCACCATGGAATCCCAAATTTCCCACGCATGGCCTGGAGGGTGTTCTGTGAAATATATGTTGAAAGAGTCAATGAATAAAGAAATCTATGAATGGCTAAAGTGGATAAAAATGATTTGTAGGTAAAAATATAAAGACATATAAATATGCAAGAAATTCATATGAAAATTCCTACCTTGGAGAACACTTTGACAACAATGAGATATCATTGATAGCATTCTGCTATGAGAGTATGGTAAAAGGAGTTTATGAGCATTTTGTTCTGGGCCTTCACAAAAGTCACTGTGGTCAAATACAAAGTTAAATTAGCTAGGATGTCAGAACCAAAATCAGTGAAGGCAAAAATAAAGCTGATTTGATTCACTGGCTGCAGAGAGAGCAAAATGCATGACAGGTAAGCAGAGCAGGCTGCTCCCGTGTTCTTTGTTTCATTTCATGCATTTAACATCCTGGAAATTTTATTCTGCTAATCATTTATAGGATATCAACATTGAACAGATACATTATAAGAGAAAATATTTGTAATCATTGTGTCAATACCTTAAATCTCCCGCTACAAAAAACAAAAAAACCCAAAAACCTAAATAAAGAAAAGCATAATACTATATTAATAATAAATCTTTAAGAAGGTTGGGCCCAAATTTTAAGTGATAGCAATATATTATGTCTCATTTTATGAAGTCTAAAGCATGCAATGACTTTTCCTTTTAATATTTAGTAATTTCAAAATCTTTAATCATATGAAAATTTTTGATATATCTTATAATTATATGTTAAAATTATTCTAGTTCCTTTAAAATATTAGTGGAGATAGAGAGTAGAATGATGATTACCAGAGATGCAGGAAAGGACAGTGGGGAGGGGTAGCTAGAGAGAGGATGGTTAATGAATACAGAAATACACCTAGATAGCAGGAATAAGACCCAGTGTTTGGCAGTGCAATGAACAATCACACTTAATAATTTATTGTATATTTCAAAATAACTGAAAAATGGAATTGGAATGTTCCTAACACAAAGAAATGATAAAAGTTCTTGAGGTCATGGATACTTTAATTACCCTGATTTGGTCATTACACATTGTATGCTTATGTCAAAAATAAAGAAATAATGAAATGTTAGATCCTTGAGTCCAAAACTCAAGACGATAAGGAAATGAGTTAATACTGTTGACATAGACTCAAATTAGCAAATATGATTTTGGATTCAAAGAGAATATACACAACTTGTTTCAGGCTCTCATAACAACTGGATTAGCTCGACTTGAGAAAAACTTGAGGTAGCAAATTCAGGTATCTTGAACCCTCTACTTTTTTAGTAAGTAGCAACAGACAACGCAGTCAGGGCTAATACAGAAGCATTAAGGTCAACTTCAGAATAGAATGAGTACATTTTTAAATTCACAACTCTCTTTTACTTTTTCTCTTTATTTTTTCATCTTATATATAATAGTTTTTCCAAGTGTTGTTCTAAAATATATAATCACTGTCATTCAAGAGTGACTGGAGAACCAATAATTTCTGGAGATAGAAGTAAACAGTCTTCTGAGAACTCACTCAAACACAAACCAGGATGGAAACCACGAAACAATGAAGCTGGTGATAAGCGCAAGAGGTCTGAGGGTTCTTTATTTAACACGGTACTTCCAAGCTATGGAGATCTCATGACAAATGTATTAACCCCCTGCAATGAACTTCTTTAACTTCTTAATCCTGGCAAATCAAGAAACTGAGCAAGACATGAGAGAAATTTTAATACTTTCATCTACTGTTGGACTAGAGGCCTTTTCTTTATTAACAATTTCTAATAATGTATCTTATTGACATAGTTATCTTATAGTTCACTAAGAGCCTTTACACACATCTACACATTTTACACTTCCTATGAACCTTGAGTAAAATATTATATATATATATATATATATATATATATATATATATTATATATATATGTACTGTTGTTTGTGGGAAATTTGTTCCAAGACTTCCCGCGAGTACCCAAATCCGCGGGTGCCCTAGTCCATGGCATTTGGCACTGCAGAACCCAGGGTTACAAAAAGTGGCCCTCAATATCCTTGGGCTCCACAGCCCTGCGAATACTGCATTTCCCATCTGCAGTTGGTTGAATCTGCTCATGTGGAAGCTGAAGCTACAGACAGCCAACTCTGTGTGTGTGTATAAAATATTATAAATACTAAGTCCACTAAGAAGATGAAAAACCTGAAGCTTAAAGAGATCTGTCTGTGACCATCTGAAGTTATAAGACTTATAAATAACAGAGCCAGAACCCACAGTCTGAAGACACTAAAAATCACCAGTCTTCTATTATACCATAGTAAATGCATATATTTTTATACAGATGCCAAAAATATAGATTGTTAAACCACTTATGCCACACTGTTCAATGTGATTCATAATTGTTAATATGGTGAAATAATAAATGTCAGTCACTTAAACAGAAAATGCTCTAAAACCCCAAACTGATTTTTGTGAGTAACGATTTACTTCACTGTGATTAAATCCTACGGCATTTTGATGGATCAAGTCTGGCAACAACTCACCTCTTTCTGACGGTACTTAATGGCCAATTTTAGTCTTGCGAGATCATTTCCACTTTGTTCTTCTATCAGACTATTGTCATCTCGGTAATTAAGAATGATTTCCAGTTCTCTGGAACTTCTTGTCTGATCCAGCAAGTCCTTAGCAAACTGTTTGCACTGTCGAGACAGCTCCTCATACTCTGACTTGAATTCATTTTCCACCTTGCTCAGTTCCTGAAGCTCCCAACTTAGCTGAAAGGCGGTAAGAAAAGGGTCCTCGCTTGACAGCGCAATGAGAGAGGGACTGGCCAGGGCTTTGTAGATGTTGAGTCTGGAGCGTGAGTGACGGAGGCTGTCCACGTCTGAGCTGGACACGCATTCCACACAGTTACAGCGGACCTCGTGGGGCCGCGGCACCGAGACTCCTTTCTGAACCAAAAGTTTTATTATCTCGTAATTATTTGTATGGGCTGCCAAAATGATTGGTGTAATGTCTGGCGTGAATTCAGAGAACTGCTTATCAAGGAGAATGGGAGGCACCTAGAAGAAAGAAGAAAGCAGAGGTGATGAATATTTATTCATTTATTTGAGCTGTGAATTTCAGAAAGCATGCTA
This sequence comes from Microcebus murinus, assembly GCF_040939455.1. NCBI lineage: Eukaryota > Metazoa > Chordata > Mammalia > Primates > Cheirogaleidae > Microcebus > Microcebus murinus. The sequence continues at coordinate 68,380,164 of NC_134116.1, read as the reverse complement.
TAGCAACGTGGAACAAGGCTCAGAAATCCTTTCCAGGTTTTTTTTTTTTTTTTTTTTTTTTTTTATCTTGCAGGAGAGATATGGCAAAAAAAAAAAAAAAAAAAGGACAAGCCAAAATTAAGAAAAAAAAATAACTTTCCAATGTAATGGCATATTATTCTTTCTTTAATCTGAATTATGACATTTTATGAAATCTTAAAATAGGTGGCTATGGAAACTCTTTACTTGATAAAAGCTTTTCTTGTTTTTAAGTAAGCCCAATTTACTTTCTAACTGACAGTCTTTGCTTTTCTTTCTCAGAGATGTTGACTCTAAATAATCAAGAAATACACTGAAGAAGAGTTAAGGACTTGGTATAAACCCAAGCTCTTTCTGTGCAGTAGAAGTCTTTCCATTCCTCCATCAGGTTTTTTTTCATTTGTTTGTTTGTTTTTTATTGTGTTTTATTTCATGCTTTCCTGTCATTCTGGCAGCAGAAATAAGTCAGCTAGCCTCAGACTTCATCCTTTCATCTAATCCTTCCTGGTATCTGGATGACAAGAGGTGCTCTTTTGCTAACATTATTGTTTTATTAGAAATAAACAAACATCATATCAGGTCAGCAGTGTGTTTATGCACGATTTCCTTTAGGTTATATTCTAGGAATGGTAATGATGAAAATAATAATAGCCACTATTTAGTAAGCATCTGCGGGGTGCATTAACCCTCACTCTTTATTAAGTGCATCTTACAGATGTGGTCTCTGAACGAGTAAGTGGAAGACCTACCATTTGACCTGTGACTTTCTCATATTTTTAAAAATATGTAATAAAGACAGGTCCACCTGTCTGACACCCAAGCTTGTGTGAATGGCACTACACTATGTCGCTTTCCCACCGTGGTTTAATATTTATTTTTGCTGGCATAAAGTCACAGAGGCATCTTTGAAAGATAAATGCTACATAAGGCCAAGCAGGAATGGTAGAACAAATAATGACACATGTCACATTCAAATATGCTGTTGCAACAATTTCCACCCACAAATTTAATGCAGAAAAAATGATGACACATGTCACCTTAAAATATGCTACTGGAAAAACATGAAAGAAACCACAAAAGGCCCAACCAAAGGAAAACCATCATGTAGAGAAAAATGGTATTTGTGGCTGGGCGCAGTGGCTCACGCCTATAATCCTAGCACTCTGGGAGGCCGAGGTGGGCAGATCGCTCAAGGTCAGGAGTTCGAAACCAGCCTGAGCAAGAGCAAGACCCTGTCTCTACTAAAAAAAAAAAAAAAAAAAATAGAAAGAAATTAATTGGCCAACTAAAAATATATAGAAAAAATTAGCCAGGCATGGTGGTGCATGCCTGTAGTCCCAGCTACTCGGGAAGCTGAGGCAGTAGGATCACTTGAGCCCAGGAGTTTGAGGTTGCTGTGAGCTTGGTTGATGTAACAGCACTCTAGCCCACGCAACAAAGTGAAACTCTAACTCAAAAAAAAAAAAAAAAAGATATTTTTAATGAAACTTCAATTATACTACTTTTAAGAATAGGTATAGTTTTTAGATATGAATAATTAAACATTTGTTTTTAATTCATCTGGCCAGTTAGAATATCCATTTATTTTATGAAAAACACTATAAAGATAAAAGGGATGAAATTATCTATTTAAAAGGTTATTTAAGAGGTATGCAATCATTTCATAGAGAAGATGGTAATAAACACTTTTTAAAAGGTACTTATTAATACAAGAGAAACGAGACTGCCTGTTGAGATAGCACTTTGTATTTAAGTGGAATCAATACATACTTCATCGCTTCTTTCATTTTAAAGGTAACATTCATTGGAAAAATTAACTGTATATTCATTACAAAAAGGAACATTCTATTAATCAAAACTGAACAAGATAATCTTGAACTAACTATATTGTAGTTCTCCCTTATCTGCAGGGGATATGTTCCAAGACCCCCACTGGATGCCTGGAACCAGAAATAGTAGCAAACCTGATTGCTGTCATTTGGAACACATTTGTTTATGTCTTCCATCCACAAGTTTAACGCTTTTTCCACCTTAACTAAGCACTTATCATACACTGTGGCCATAACTGGCAGTTGGATGTACGGTAGCAAAACTAGCATGAAATTTCTTCTCCTTCTGCACAATTTCACATATAGATTTGTTCTTACCTTAAATCTTGGCAAGCTCAACTTTATTTATTTATTTTTTTTTGTCTTTCCTTATTGAGAATTTCCACCTTTTCCCTTAAAGGAAACACTTGACAGCTTCTTTTGGCATATTGGGATGGCCAGCATCGCTACTCTTGCATTTGGGGTCCATTATGAAGTGAGATAAGGATTCCTTGAACACAATCACTGGGATGCTGCGACAATCCATCATAACCCGCACGGCTGCTAAGGGACTGACAGGGCTGGGAGCGGACACAGCGTGGATCTGCGGGACAAAGTGAGTATTCACTCACGTCTCAGGCGGGTGGTGTGGCGTGGTGAGAAGTTTCATCACGTTACTACCGGCGTAATTTTAAACTCATTAATTGTTCATTTCTGGAATTTTCTATTTACTAGTTTTCAGACCATGGTTGAGCATAGATAACCGAAACCGCCTAAAGTGAAACCACAGATAAGGGGGGACTGCTGTACTTTCTTTTTTTTTTTTTGTGGCAGACATTTAGGGAAAACAGAACAATATAAATAATTTCCTATAATAAATATATATTTGTGTGGAAGATATAATTTGAAGGAGTTTTCTGGATTCAGTATAATTTTATATTATATTTCTGTACTTTTTTAAGCTGTCAAGAATTTAAAGTTTATTAACTATAAAATATATTTTTTGCAGGATATTACATTTAAAAAATAAATATAGTATGGCCACACTGAAAACTGTACTTTTATCCCTCCAGAAAAATGCTTGTGTAAAAGAATTAGAGAGAGACATGATTAAATCATTTATTAAAATATGTGAAAATGTACCAAGAATAAATATTCTGTTCACTAGTTTGAATACTCAATAAATCATTGTGTATTTTAAACTTTTAAGAATATATGAGCATATCTAACTTTTTTATCTTTTATAAAGAACTTTATTTTTGAGAATAGTTTTTGAATGGAACTATTCTATTGGTCCACTAATAGTAAGAATTTATTGGTCACCAAATATTTTTAAATTATATAATTTTTATTAGAGGTTCTTCTTATTCTAAAATGTGTTCTAAATTCAACAACATTGTATATGGTCTTTACATTTAATTGCCTAACACCCAGTGCATTATAGATCACTTGACATTGGGAACTGCTGGCCTTAGCTGTACTCCACTTTTTTTTTTTGGAGATGGTGTCTCCCTCTGTAACCCAGGCTAGAGTACCATGGCATCAGCACAGCTTACTGTAACCTCAAACTCCTGGGCTCAAGTGATTCTCCTGCCTCATCGTCCCCAACAGCTGGGATTGTAGGCACACATTATTTTTTTTTTTGTATTTTTTGTAGAGACTGGGTCTCGCTCTTGCTCAGGCTGGTCTCTAACCTCTGGCCTCAAGCCATCCTCCCACTTTGGCTCCCCAAGTGCTAGGATGACCAGCCTGAGCCACTGCGCCCAGCCCAAACATTAGTGTTTATCCAGGTTTCAAAAGGCAGGTTTCAGTCCTCTCCCATTCCATTAAAATAATATCAACAAAACAAAAATACTGTAAGAAAATAATCACCTAGTGTTAAGTAATAACTATGCGCCTATGCCAGTTATTACATGGTGTTTGAAAATTTGGTTTTCTTATAATATCATCAGTTCCACATTTATTATCTTTCACTCTTCTGTATGTGAAAGATTTCCCTCTTCTCCTTTTTAGTAGTGAACATGTCTATGGACCCATGAATTCTTCCTTCATTTTATTTAATGTATTATGATTCATTGCCATAATTATTCATTTTGTACTTATTACTGAATTATAGCAGCCATACAATAAAATGCACATTGTATTAGACTCTGAGAATTAAGAAAAATGAAGATGAAGCAATCCATGTCTTTAAGGAGATAACTGCCGTATTTGACAGAAAACTGAAACACACATTTCCTGTATCTCCCAAGCAAATGGAATCAAATGTTTACTCATTTGCTACAAATTCAACACCATGGTAGGTACTGTGTGAAAAATACACAGAAAAATAAGAAACAAGGATTTGCCATATTACATCAGATGCTCACCAAGTTTTAATTGTTCTGAAAATGCGCCAAATACTTAGTGAAATCTCAGGGTAGTTTTTCTGATTTGTATATCCTATTACGGACTAGTAAAGTTAGAATAAAATATTAATGATAAAATCCATTATGGACCATAAAATAAGAGAATTATTTGCTAGCTAAAGTTTTGTTTTGTTTTGTTTTTTAGTATTAACAAGAATATAGTACTGTGCAACATTTTACTTTTTTTAGCAAGTAGCAAATAATTGACATACTGGGAGCAGAAAACTGCAGATTCAAACTGCTCTTTTAGAAGCGTTAGAACATTTGTGCAGTAATTTCTTTTCTACCTGGTGATGAGCCTAGTAGGTAGTCAGGGTTCCATACATGATAGATGCACTGATTTTTTTCTGCATGCAGGCAAGTGCTCTTTCCATGGGGTGAAGTCATGAAACCAGATTTCTGAGCTTTCCAAATAGAAACTGAACAAACTCACTTAACAAAAGACCAGCCAATCACAGAAGGTGAAACAATGAAGACTAAAGTAGACCCCTCAGGTTTTTGCTTTCAAGAACTGATCTTTCTCGAGAAAGACCAAATTACCATTCCTGCCCTCCTTCCCCTCCCACACCCTACTTTTTCTTTGCTAACTTTCCCTGGCTTTCCTTTCAAATAGTCCTCATGCTAAAACCTTTCACTCATAAGCAAATGGTCTTTGGGGTATACAAAGACATAAATTTCCCACTCTGTTCCCCTAGATGGCTGGTACATTTAGCTCATTAAAATTATTAAGTCTCAGGCTCACAGATTTTCAGCTAGTCAAAAAGAAAAGAAAAGACTTCACTAAATCTTATAATAAACCAAGACACATTGAATACCTTTCATTTAATCAACAAATAATTATTAAATATAAGCAATGTGCAAGACAATATACTAGATGATGTAAAAATGTGCATAAAAAATTCTAAGAGCATAACAGAAAATTCTCTCCCCCCACTGCCCCCCCCCCAGAGTACAATAATACTATACAAATGGTTTTAACATAAGAACTCAGTAAATGGTCCAGGTGAGGTGGCTCATGCCTGTAATCCTAGCACTTTGGGAGGATCACTTGAGACCAAGAGTTAGAGACCAGCCTGAGCAACACAGCAAGACTCTGTCTCTACAAAAAATAAAAAATAATACAAATTAGGCACAGTAGCATGCTCCTATAGTCCCAGCTATTTGGGAAGCTGAGGCAGGAGGATCTTTTGAGCCCAGGAATTTGAGGTTATAGTAAGCTTTGATGACACCACTGCACACTAGCCTGGACAACAAAGCACAACCCTGTCTCAAACAAACACAACTCAGTAAACTCTAAGAAGAGTATGAATTTTTTAAAAACCTGGAAATTTAGAGGTTATATTTTACCAAATAGAAATTGAAAAGGATCTGAGGAGATGTTTATACTTAAGCTGGTTGGAACTAAAAATGTAGAAAAGTTACAGAAAAATGACTGTATCAAGGAAAAAAAAATGAGAGATGTAATCATAAAACATTCTTTCAGGAATGGTATTAGTCAAACAGATAAAAAAATTGTAAAATGCCTCAATATAGATTAGAAAAGATTAGAGATGGTATTGAACAGAATTATTTTATAGACATTGATGGCATTATGGAAAAATTTAACCAGGAAACTAACAGGATAATTCTAAGTATTAACATCATTCTAGCATATTTTGCAGAGAGAGAGAAGGACAGAGAGAGAGAGAAAATGAGCACACAGAGCATGGGGTAGAATGAATTTAAAGCAAAGATACCAGAGACATCTAGCCTAGATGCCTGCCCTAGGATTCCTTTGAGTTCAGATTTCAGTTTCCCTATTGCTCACGTATATGGGAGGGAAAGATGGACATAAACGGAACTCAAAAGTCCAAGACGTTCCATTGTGGGAGCTTCCAATGGCACATTGGCAAGTTCGAACACTGGAAAGGGGTTTTCAGAGAAGCCTTAAATCCATCTAGGGCCTGTACCAGCCCTTCCCTTTCTCTTCTTTCGGCTGGCTATACATAAGCGTTGCTGAAGGGGCACTTCTTTTTTTTTTATTTTTATTTTTATTTTTATTTTGGCATATTATGGGGGTACAGATTTTAAGGTTTCAATAAATGCCCATTTTCCCCCCTCCCCCCAAAAGTCTGAGTCTCCATCATGACCATCCCCCAGATGGTGCACATCTCACTCATTATGTATGTATATACCCGACCCCTGACCCCCTCCCCCCTCCCCAATACCCTATTACTGTAGCACCTGTGTGTCCACTTAGGTGCTACTCAGTTAATACCAGTTTGCTGGAGAATATATCTGGTGCTTGTTTTTCCATTCTTGGGATACTTCACTTAGTAGTATGGGTTCCAGCTCTAACCAGGAAAATATAAGATGTGCTATATCACCGTTGTTTCTTAGAGCTGGATAGTACTCCATGGTATACATATACCACATTTTATTAATCCATTCTTGGATTGATGGGCACTTGGGCTGTTTCCACAGCCTTGCAATTATGAATTGTGCTGCTATAAACATTTGAGTGCAGGTGTCTTTTTTGTAGAGTGTCACTGGATCATTTGGGTAGATGAAGGGGCACTTCTTTCCGACGTCCTAGAGTGAGAAGGCTAGACTGCCATCTCAAACCCCATCCTGCCACCAGGAATGGGCCACACCGAAGCTGTGGAGGGGGCAGCAAAACGCTCTGACTCACGCTCTGTGTGGTCAGCGACTGCAGCTGAGACATTTGTCACCTGATCATCAACTCTACTACTTATTCGATACTCAGAAATTTAGATAAGTCTAAAATATAAGGGATTTGATCTCAGAAACATTTAGGAAACTCAGAAAATGTTTCATGCTTTGATTTCCAAGCAGTCTGTCTTCTGTCTCAATCCTTCTCCTTTGCTTCATTCAGTATCTTCAAATGCAACTTTCCCTCTTTTGTGGTTCCATTGTTACGAGTGAAGAGCATATTTTTCTAACACACAAAATAAATAGGTCACAGTAGGTGCCCAATAACTATTATATTTTTTTCTTTTTATTAAGATATTTCTTTTTTATCAAGTTTTTAAAAATTTTCCATTTGGCATATGGAGGGACGGATGTGACTGTCGTGAGCACAACCCTGCAGGTGAAAATCACACTGTGTTTTATTTACCTTATCCAAAGTAAAATCTATAGACATCGAGGCATTACACCCAGGCAAACATACATGTATGAAAACATATACCCACATTACTAATAAGCAAACAATACCCCCTGACCAATTATTTTTTAAAACAAATTTCAAGTTATTGAAGTACATATTTCACCACAACTAAAGTAGAAGAGGCAATTAAAAGAGGATCCTGAAACCACACAAATGCCCTTGTTTCTTATATAGTATAACTTTAAGGTTTCTCTAGCTTTTATGCTTTTCAAAATTTATGAATATTTGTTTAACATCTTTTTTTCAATCTTACCATAAAATAGTTATATTAGCAGCATAGTTATTTTAGTATCATGTAGCATTAAAAAGTATTGACATACATAATAATAGCTTATAATCTGATTGCTGTTCTCAGAATTTATCTAAATGTTTCACCTAGAAGTGACTCTGCACCGATCTGAGGCACACATTTTAAAATCTAGGGTGTGATATTTTACCCAAATATAGAAATATCTCTTTTTCACTAAAATATACATTTTGAACTATTAATACTGAAATATAAAATTTTTGGAGTGAAATTCATCCTGAAGTGACATTAATTCGATATAAGTATATTTATTCCTTTAAATATGGTATTTATAAAGTAGGTTACATTTATTTGAATAAAAAATTTGCTGGGCGGCTGTGGTAGCTTGAGACTAATCTGGAAGATATGGCAAGACACCATCTCTACAAAAAACTTAGCCAGGTATGGGGGTCAAAAAATGTAGTCCTTGATACTCAGGAGACTGAGTCAGAAGGATCAATTGAATTAAAAGGAATATAGGGTGCATAGTAAATACACTTCTGTGACACCTTGGTGGCAGGTTTACTTTAGAAATATGATACACATTTGAACAAAATAAACAAGGGTCTGGCAGAAAACATTTCAACCAATTGATGCTGTATGTGCAAATATACTTGGAGTCTGATGATAATAACATGAACAATAGCTAATGTGTATGAAACACTTACCATGAGTCATGCCTTATGTGAGGAGCTTGTTATGCCTTAGTTAATCCTCAAAATCATTTTTGGAGGTATTATTATTATTATACTACTTATACAAATGAGGATGGCAGGCCTTAGGTCAAATAACTTGCCCATGGTCACATAGAAATCCATGAAGCCTGTCTCCAGAACCTAAATTCTTCATCAGTAGACTATATATCTTCCAGGTAGGGCAGCTGTGACATCCTAGGACCAGCTCTGGTATCAAGAATAAGGTATCTAAACCCTGCCTCAGCAAGTTCTAGCCATGTCAAATTGACAAAGTCACTTAACTTCTCTGCATTCCCATTTTCCCATGTTCAAATGTGTGCATTTATAAAAGATATTTCCCATGATGGAATAGGAACTGAAGAAACATATATCGAGGCCTTCTCAAAGTGCATTCCCACAGGGTTGTGGTGAAGATTAAATGTGAAAACATAATCTATAAATCACAAAGTAACATGGAGGTACTAGTGTTATGTGACAATCCTAGGATTGTTAAGAGAAACACCAGAAAACTGTCTTGTTCAGTTTTGCCAGATTCATTTGTTTCTCCTCGCACAAACACAGCCCTAATTATAGTGCTTGATTTATCTGAAAGGTAGAACAATAATTTCCTGGCGAGCCTATTTCGTAAGTGTAGATGTCAAAGTTTAGAATGCATGCTTTTTGTTACTGAAAATTTAAGCTGTGTATCTCCTGAAATGGCATTTGCTCCTTTATGGTGTATTGCTATAGACATATCATAAATTATAACTATTAAATATCATTTGTATGTTGGGTAAAGAACTGGATAAATATATGTCAACTCCTAGGGATACATCAAACAAATTGCAACTTTAAATTACCGCCAGCTCAGACTCGGTTGAATCACTAAAGTAGTTGAGGGTTATTATCGGTAACTCTCAGATTCTTAGTTCACAGACTTCACTTTTCTTTTCATTTTAAAACTAAACATGTATATGTGCACATTACACTGAAGGAGAATCTATTAAATGACATTTACTTGGAGTGTTTATTTGTTGAAAATATGGCTAATGGGACAAGTTACAACTTAATTTCAGATGAATGACACATTAATTCTGGTCAGTGATTCTATTTTCCATTTCATTTGACAATGTGTGTCGCTGTCTTCTTTTTGAAGCTCACTGGTCTTGACTTCCATGACTCTCTTTTCTCTGGGTGATGGTGTATTGCCATAGATTTAGTTGTACCACTAATCATTTATAGCTTTGGGAATGTTATTTAACCACCATCCCCCAAATTTCAATTTTTTAATCTGTAAAGTGGAGATAATTATGGTCCATACATCTCAGGGTTCTTTTAAAGATTAAAGTAATGATGAATATAAAAGTTTTTTATAGATAATATTTGATAGAACATAATCTATTATGATTATTATAATTATCACCATCACTATAATATTATCATTTTCTCTGGTGGCTCTTTCTTAGTCTCACTGGGGTCTCTTCTCCTATTCATGCCTTAAACACTGTTCCTTCCCAGGAATCAAACTTAGGTCCAGTGTTCTTATTCTACACATGTTAGTTGTATTCGTGTTCTTATTCTACACATTTTAGTTGTATTCCTGCACAATGTTAACTGTTCTCCTTGTGTTAATTATGGCCTGTATATACCAATTTTTATTCTTCCAGCCATTCAATAATTCCTTTGAATATCCATTTTATGCCAGTCATTCTTCAAAGTTTTGGGAATACAGTAATGTACACAATAAGATAAAACCCTTGCCTTCCTTCCACTTACGTTCTAGAGGGAAAGAAAAAGATATGACATGAGTGAACAAGTGAATGAATAAAGCAATGAATGAATGAATGTCAAATTTTAAAAGCCTTAGAGAAAAATACAGTGGAGTAAGAGGAAACAAAGAATACCAGAGACAAGGAGAGATTGCTGCCCTGTATAGGCTGACAGGATGTCTTTCTGATGTAGTGACATTTGGCTAGAAGATTGAAGAATGTGACCAAATTAAGCTAATATCTAAGGGCAGAGCATTCCTGGAAGAGGGACCAGCAAGTGCAAAGATCCTGAGGCATGACTGTGCTTGGGGTTTTGGCCAAATTGATAAGAGTACAGTTTGTGAGTGCAAGAGTGGTAGCAGACAAGATTAAAAAAAAAAAAAAAAGAACAGCAGGTGAGGAAGTAGATGCATTTTAATACATTGTAAGGACTCTGGCTTTTATTCTTAGTGACATTAAAAGGCAACAGAGCATTTTAAGCAGAGAGATGTCACTTCCTTTAACAGGACCACCACGACTTTTGTGCTGAGAATGTACTGACAGGGCAAGCAGAACAAACTGGGAATTGTTGCAGCAATCAAGGCAAGAATTCCAGGTGATTGAGAGAAATTGCAGTGGAGAGTTTGAGCAGTGGTCCAACATTGGATATATTATGACAGTAAAACCAACAGAATTTGCTAATGGACCGAATATTGGATGTGAAAACTAAGATCAGAAAGAGAGGTCAAGGACAACTACACATCACATCCTAGCCTGGCCAGAAGGGGCTGCAATTTACTGAGCACACGCTGAGAGAAGAGGTTCTAGAACACATTGAAGATTAGTATTTGGTTTTTGCATGCTAAATTTTACATAGCGTTAAAAATCTGAATATATACATTTGGCTGTTATCAGCATAAAAATAGTATGTAAAGCCTGACTGTCACTTAGCAAGTGAGAAGTGAGAGTAGATTGAAAAAGTAGTTAGAAATTTGAACCATATTTCACTTCAAAATTTAGAAGTAGAGAAAATAAGGAAGGACCAGTAAAAGATATTGAGAAAATAGGCAGCAAAGTAGGAGAAAAAACAAAGAGAATGTGAAATCCTGGAATACTAAGGTACACACTGAAGTCGTTTGGTAGCTATGGTGGTGGAAGCATATGATATTTTTCTCATGGGACCTGATCAAATTAAAAAGCTTCTGCACAGCCAAAGAAAATGTTAGAGAGCAAACTGACAACCTACAGAATGGGAGAAAATTTTCACAAGCTGCACATCTGATAAAGGGCTGAAAACAAGAAAATATTTAGAACTCAGGAAAATTGGCAAGGAAAAATCAAACAACCCTATCAAAAAGTGGGCAAAGGACATGAATAGAAACTTTCCAAAAGAAGACAGAATAATGGCCAACAAACATGAAAAAATGCTCAACATCTCTAATCATTAGGGAAATGCAAATCAAAACCACAATGAGATATTACTTATCTCCAGTGAGAATGGCCTTTATCAAAAAGTCCCCAAACAATAAATGCTGGCGTGGATGTGGGAGAGATAGGAACACTCCTACACTGCTGGTGGGACTGCAAACTAGGGTAACCTCTGGAAAGCAATATGGAGATACCTCAAAGCGATACAAGTAGATCTACCATTAGATCCAGCAATCCCATTACTGGGCATCTACCCAAAAGAACAAAAGACACTCTATAAAAAAGACACCTGCACTCAAATGTTTATAGCAGCACAATTTACAATTGCAAAGATGTGGAAACAACCCAAGTGCCCATCAATACATGAGTGGATTAATAAAATGTGGTATATGTATACCTTGGAGTACTATTCACCTATAAGAAACAACAGTGGTATAGCACCTCTTGTATTTTCCTGGATAAAGCTGGAACCCATTCTACTAAGTAAAGTATCCTAAGAATGAAAAAACAATCACCACATGTACTCACCAGCAAACTGGTATTAATTGATCAATACCTAAGTGGACATATAGGAATAACATTTATCAGGCATTGGGCAGGTGGGAGGGGGTGGGGGGAAGGGTATATACAAACATAATGAGCGCAATGTGCACCATCTGGGGGATGGACACGCTTGAAGCTCTGACTCCGGGGGGGAAGGAGGAGAAGGCAGCACAGGTAACCTAAACATTTGTACCCTCATAATATGCTGAAATAAAAAATAAATAAATAAACTGAACTTAAAAAAAAAAAGAAATTTTTCTCATGATTGATTCTATTTTCTTAGTAAAATAGGTAACAAGGAAGGCCGTCACTTGAGAAAGAGGAGAGGGGAAAAGCTGTAGCTTTGTTGGGTGTTGGCAGAGAGAGAGAAAAAAGTGAACTAATAGTCTAGGAAGGTGGGAGAAGATACGGACTCAGGAAATAAGAACGAATGTCAGTCTTAAAAGCATGCCCATAGGGTTCTGTATAGGCTAAATATATACTTACTTTAAGCTTTATAAAGTCTGTCTGTGTGCAAAGAAACTTCTAGCCCTTGAAGGAGATTTAGTGTTCACTAATATTTTAAATTGATTACAACATTATCTTTGTAATCCATGTGGAATCAGTTGTTATTTAACATGTATTAATCCCTGATCAGTTTAAGGTCTTTTAAACATCATAGTGATGGTTATACAATACTTCATATACAGTAGTTTAACTAATCACCACTTATATTTTTAGAGTATATATTAATTTATTAATATAACCTCCATTCTGAATGCATGAAAGCATTCCTGTGTTATGAATACATTTTTTATTTGGTTTTGCTTTCATTAAACATTGCCAAATTGTTTTTCCAAAAGGATTCAGTTTCAATGTAAAAGGAAGGTGTTTGTTCTCCTATATTGATGGAATATTAAACATAGAAGAATGCTTAATTGCCTTCTTGTCTTTCAAAGATTTATCATTCAGTGTTAAATTGAATTATTTTGATCAATTTTGTCATATGCTTTGTAAATTCCTCTTTTTCAGATATTTTTAATTTTATGTTTTTGTTTTAAATACACAAAGGAACACACTATTAAAGTATTATAATGATAGTTTAGTTTGAAATAAAGCAAATCTTTCAGAGGTTAAAAATCACACCAAGGTTAATCTTTGTTTTTTCCATTTTAAATTTTTCTTCATTAGGCTTGTTTAAAGTGTGCTGCAGATGAATTAATGTAGATTCATATTAATGAATGTAAGTTGATATAATTATGTCAAGTCCTATGATTTGAGGTCCTAATGAAGGCTCCATGGAGTAAGATATATCTTAGCACATGTTAAATTTAAACAAATATTATCAAGCTTGCTTGTAATTTTCAAATGACCTGAGACTCCTAGAATTGTGGGAAACACAGTCCAAGATAATCCTCTAAATTGGATAGAGCAAGAGGTAGGAAAAAATGACATGAATAATCCTCTTATCTTACACCACTTTGATAGAAGAACACTCCACATATAGAGAAGGCGGAAGTATAGAAAATGAGGCATCAGCAATATACTACTGGCAATATACTGCTGCATGCTGTAACTAATACTTAAACTTCTTAAATCTGTGCTAAATGTGGAAAATTCAAGCAGAGCTTTTCTTGGTCACAGCAACTGTTAAACAGAGAAGATCTAAAAAACTTCATAGGTACCCTTTTGGGCAGTAAGATATGCAGAATTATATTGATGGTGCATCCCAGTGATAAAACACACTGGTCCAAAATGCTAGGAGGAGAACTAGAATGGTCCATGAATGAGAAGCAGCAAAGTTAGCGGAGACACATGCGTAGGGGAGGAAGCCTGATCGCCTGGCTATTGTGTGGCTACAGGTGGATGTGTGGTTGGACTTGAGGAGATAAGGCTGGGGAGTCAGGTGATCCTGGCTCACCCACTAACTGGCCGCATGACCTTGGGCACAGCGCTCACCAGCTTCACTTCAGCCTGTCTAGTCTCAGGGCCAAGTGGCCTGAATATGATCAAAGTGCTTAGACAGCAATAGAGCGACTTATAAATGTAAGGAGGAGAAAAATTCAATCTTAGGATAGTGAAAATGAGGATACAGAAAACTGTTGCAAGTGTGGTTTTTATTTTTTATTAATAATGGGGGAATTAAATGTAAGAAGTATTAAATAACATTTTAGATTTAATTTATGAGTACTAAAAGAACTGGCCTGTTGAGTGAGTATAAGATTCCTAAATTTTATATTCCTTTCATTGATTACAACAGTAGTATAAAGATTTTCAAAGAAACAACTTTATTTTTATGCCTAACCTGCCAGTATATTTAATAATTTCCTTCTCATCTACTGCCTTTTGTTGTTGTGATGTGCCAAAGCTTTATGGTCCTTGAGACAGCACTGACTTTTTCCTATTATTGAATACAAAAGCTATATATCCTATTGCCTAAAAATTGTTAAAATGTCAAAATAAAAAAGGATAAAATAAAATTCACACGAAAACCCACTGCCTAAAGATATATATATATATATTCAGCATATGTATATAAACATATACCTATATTTTATATAGATTTTGGAAGTGTGCTTTATATTTTTTTAAACAAATACAGACTTGTATGGAAATATTGCAATCTCTGCGAAGACGGCCACATGCTGTATGTGGGACTTTGAGTCTTCAACGTGTGGAAGGCACCTCGAATGCTACAGTCCACTTATAGCATCATGATGAAGTAGAAACCAAATTGCAAAGAAAATATATTCCCAGATAATTTCTTAACAAAGGTGTTAATGTTTTCATTCTGAAAATTATCTAAATCAGAATTGTTACCTTAACTAAAGCCTGTATGATCTTTAATGTTTGACTTAATCTTGCCAGATTGTCCTTTGCCTTATTTTATTTTCATCAATGATGATGAGATTTTTTTAAATCTGCCACATCGATCCATCTACCTACCTATCCATCCCAGAAACCATCACTTAATACCTAGGATGTACATCAAATTGCATAGCCAGTGGAAGAAAACAGAAGAGACTAAGATTTTGTGTGGATGTAATTTACACCTAATGAATAGATTGGTATTCATAAGTTTGTGAAGAATTGAACCTACAAAGACTATCATGGTACAACAGACTGAAAAATGGTTTTATTCTAAAAGACCCAAATGCGACATCAACAGCTAAGACAACTTTTTATTGATATATAAGTAATCATAAGAGGGAACACGTTAAAGTGAAAAAAGCTCCATTAAGAAGAATTAACAATTTAAAGTAAATGAGGATGACAGCATGATCTATCAATATCACATGATGCACTGATTGGTGAAGCATCTCAGGAAAAGTGACCCTACAAAAAATAAATAAATAAGTCTTCAGGGTTAAAAATATGGTTGTAAAACTAAGGAGTGATACCAAAATAAGTTGTTTTTTAAAACTTCTCTCCTCAGACTGCACAAAGATAACTGAAATAACACTTGAAAAAATTCTGGGAATTGAGAGTGTGAAGCTAATGAAAAAAGACACATGGTGAACCATGTCACTGTGCAACGGGCTTTCTGGGCAAGAGGAAACTGAGGCCTGGGCACCCTTACTCCTCTTGATGGAATGAAGGCTTTCTTTTGTCCACAACTAAATAATGTATGGCAGTAATTTTTGCCTCGATGTTGAAAAATGCATATGTGAAGGGAAAGAAGAGGTTTTTCTTAATTTCCTCCTCCATCAAACTCAAATATTTAGAGTCAAGAATTAAATATTTTGGCAATTTATGAGTTCTGTAGCAACCAGTTAGGAGACTTCTTAACCTCTATTTTTATGTGCAATATGAGTGTGTGTGTGTGTGTGTGTGTGTTTGTGTCGCAGGACAGCTTGGGGGGGCAACATTTTACTTGAAAAAAACATCAGGGTTTCATTCCTCATCTCTCATGCCCCACATAAAATACACTGAAGGAGCTAAATCCTAAGGAAAATCAAAGACTCCCATTAGAGCACCAGCGCACTGAAAAATTACCTTTGCTTGCTTTTTGCTTTTTGGATCAGATTTGCAATAAGTGGAATATTTTAGCATTATATTAATTCTAAAATATCATTCTGTCATTTTGCTGCACAATTAAGCTAAAAAGAAACTGGAAGAAATAGCAATCATGGTGGTTCATATAAATTTGTGTTTGCTCATTTTTTTTTGTTTTTTTAATATCAATTAGGTGAACTACAAAAGATACACTTAAACCATTTAATAAAATCAGGGAAAAATGGACCAATTTCATGGAAACTTGAGATGTTAAAATGATTTAACAAAATCTCTGCTAATATTGCATAGTGACAAAACTCTAATCTACTGAAAAGTAAGGAAAAATATTTAAAACATGATTATTACTTTTAAGTTCATACCAGATGTTTGAAACCAATATATGTATTCTTAAAGGCCTCAAATATTCACCAGGTGGCAGTCTTTTCCTTAAGTGTGGTCAGAACAAACGATCTGCTTTTTACCTCATCTATTGAAAGAGACAGTGTGACTTAGGTGAACAGAGAACCTGCATTCATACTGACAGGGCTGAATTTTAATGCTCTGTGTCTTCTAAAAACAAACTCTTTAAAATATCCCTAAGGAAATCTGTATGTGCTTCTATGGGGTGGTTTCTGATCAGTCTTCTTTATCATGATCTTTCCTTCCCTTTCTTTTATTCAGAGAAAAAAATACATTTTGTTTGATGATTTCTAATGTGTTTCAATTATATTTATTTAAACTTTTCTGTAGTCTTATAAACCTGGTCCATTTTCTTTTTCCCAACTTGCAGAAAATATTGAGGTAGTGGTCAAGCCTCCTGGCTCTATCCAGCCTTTCGTAGACTCACAACCCTCCTAACCATGACCTATCTAGGAAGTCTTTCCTCGGAGCTTTCATCCCCAGAATTAAACAAGTTTCCCTCCTGTGCTTTGCATCAGCGTATTTGGAACCTTAAGCGCAACAACTTACAAGCATGACACAAATGTGCATCTTTAGGTATAGATTAAATAAGCATACTTGATTCCGAAATTAATGATCCTGATGTCAATCAAATGTAAATACATGAGGCACTGTATATGAATTATTCCAAATTTCCAATCCTCATAATAATTGTGAGGTGTAGCCATTACCATTTCCTATTTTGAGTGAAGTAATTACTGTTAGGTCATTCTAGCAAATGTTGGAACTAGGGTTTGAACCCATATTTGTCTAGATTCTAAACATTTCCTCCTATATGAAACCAAACCTCAAAACATTTATTTATATTTTTCCTTGTTTCATAAAATATTTAAGGCTAGCATTAAGATGATAAATGTGACAAACATTTCTATTTGATATTAGGCAAAATCTGAAATTTAGGCTTGGCTCAAGAACTAAAAAGCTCAGTGACCTTTGGTAAATTTCTTTAACTTCTCTATGCTTCGCTTTCCTCATATATATAAAAGATGATGGATCTATGAAGGAGTCAGTGTGTGTGAAGGGTGTGGAGGTGAGGGTGACATAAAAATGCTTTTTAATTCTCTCTGAATTCAGGTTAGATATTGACACTTCGCTTTTTGGTAAGAGAATCGGGCAGACTAGGTTGGGATTAAATAGGATATGGTGCAATAAAAGGAAAATTCATCTAAAACAAGTGCTTCTAGAATACATGATTTAATGAACACTATCTCCATGTCTGGCATTAAATTTAGGCTAAAAAGCACCAAATGGAATATACTTGATGTGTACTTTCCTAAGGCTGGTAATTTAAGGTCAGGCCAGAAGAATCAAAAGTGCCTTAGTTGATAAAGGATTAATGGTATGCAAGAAAAATATAAATTAGCAATATTTAACATATTTTAATTTATAAAACACAGATTTTTAAACTTTAAGTATTTTACTGATAGAGGTAATAGTTCTATGTGTGCATGACAAAAATATTTCATATTAATTCCATGCAGGGTGAGCAGCATACCATATTATTCTGCAAAGAAATAGCTACAATATGCAAATATATTATACCTTCCCTCAAACCACTGAATAGTTTTATTTATATATTTTTGCCATCCTTACAAAAACACAGTGATACTGGTCTCTATATTCTTTTATTGATGTTGAATTTTTTTATATCTGCTTTCTTTCTAAATCACACACACACATGCACATGCATACAGCTTCATAATATAAACAATGAAAAATCAAACTATTTTTCTTAAAAGTATACATGATTCTTATATTCAACATTTATTGAACACATGCCATATATCAGGAACTCTGTTAGGTATATATAGAAGAAGGAAAGGAAGCCAACATTCATTGAAGAGGTGAGTGTTCCTTATATAGGAAACAGGATAATAAAGTGGAAATTTCTACAGGTCCCAGTTACTGTTTAGCTGAGAGATTCCAGAGTTCACAACTCTTGGACCCCTCATTTAGAGGTTTCTCATCCACTTCAACAATATAAAGGATTGAGACAATGAGACAGGGGTTCATTCTGTGAAGTGGATTTCTTTTTGTAGACAACTGAAATAGGATGAGGAGCCACCTGTGTTCCCAAGGGGAAGTCAGAGATCACTGTCTTCCTACGTACCTCAAATCAAGCATGAGGGTTTTACTGGGGCCACTGCCTTCCAGAAAGCCCCAGCAATAGCTGGTAAGTCCATGCTCAACAAATGACTGTGCTCTTTTCCCCAGTTTCTTTCATGGCCTTCTCTCTACTTCCCATATCTCTCTCTCTCTCTCTCACACACACACACACACACACACACACGCACGCACACACACAGTTAGTATATTGAGAGAAAGAGAAAACTTTGAATGGGACTACTATGTCTATTATCTAAGATTGAGGGGTAACATATGTCCAAACAGGGCCTAGAAAGGACAACCACAATAAATAAATTTTAAAGAGAGGATAGGAAGAAAAGATGCATGATTGCAGTTTAACTATAAATCAAGTCCGTGTAAGCACACATGTGGATATCACATGTATGTGCATATACGTGTATGTGTGCATATGCATATGTGTATATATATATATTCACCGTCTGGGATTGCGAAGCTCACAAAGTGAAGAAAAGTGAAACATTTGCAACATAATATTCTAAGAGTTCTGAGGAGGCAGAGAGAATACATGGTAGTAAAGAAGAGGAGAGTTAACTCCATCAGTGTTTCACAATTTATATCATTGCCTACCAGGTTTGATAGTTTATACATCAAGAACAGGGTTTGCTTTGTCTGACAAATAACCGCCTCCAGCATGGGTGGTGGGGTCTGGCTCTGCAAAGTCTCAGCCCCCAGGTTTCAGTGCAGAAAGGAGCCCCTCCCAGAGTCCCTCCACCTGCTGAGTCAGGCCCCCCAACAGAGTAATACTGAAATGTGAGTTGCTTGACATTAAATCTCCTACACTCTTGTGAATGTGCTATTCTCACCTCCCTCTTTCCAGCAATTTCTCAATGTGCCAGCAGTGACTCCCTTATTACTGCCAGTCTCTTCCTACAACAGTCTAAGAGGAATTGAGGAAATCAGATAACCGGTTTTGTTAAATCAGTCATTTTCATGCATCTAAGATTTGGTCAGGAGCCTCCGCCTGAAGGAATTTCAGGACACTTCTGCTGCATCAAAATCACACAGAGACCTTTCTACATTGCTTAAGGAACGAGTTTTATTTGTAGGCATGCTCTGTGCTGGACATGCAATGGCTAAAGTAACCAGGTAATTTGGCAAAGGAAGAATAAAGGCCTAGAAAACAAAGAAACGTATGCTCAAATCTCACTTGGGCAAGTTCCCCAATCCCTCTGATCCTCCTTCTCCTCATATATAACAGTTCAATATAAGTGGAAGGAGTCAAATAAATGTAAAAACATGCACCAAATAGTCAAACAAAAGTTTTCTGTATTCCCAACTCATGTGCCTGCATTAATTTTTCACTTATTTAGCTCCTGTTATTTAGCAGTGACTGTTTAAGCAAATGTTCAACAAAGACAAAGATTGTAAGGCGGCTATACTAGGGTCAACAGGAATGAACTCTGCAACTCATTAGTAGTGTCTCATCAATGCTGGGGCGGAGGGAATGACAATTAAAGTACTTACTTACTGATGGCGATTTGGGCAAGTTAGCCTCTCTTTTTAAAATGGTAATAATGAAAGGACTTATGGCAAAAATGCTTACGAAGTTTAAATGAGATAACAATTTATAATGGTCTTAAAAATGCTTGATATATTGCAATGTTTTATCGTTAACTATTTTTATTATCCTTTGACCTAAGATGACTATGGTAAAATATTCAAATGTATTTACAATTCACCTCAATTTACTTGCTTTTTAAAACTATTTATTATTTTTTAAGAAAAAATATTTAATATACTGCTAATTGAAAATTCTCCGATATTTTGGAGAGTGGGAAATAGAATATAAAGTCTAAGTAAATGCATAGTTCTTTCTAATTTATACTCATGATATTATTGCATCAAAAATTCACATTTACATATGATGGTACTAATGTAGCTTAATGAATAAGCCTAGATCTCCAAGTGAGACAAATCTATATACTTTCCCTCAGAGATTCCAGAAAACAAGAACAGATGTTATTATTAGGATATATACCAGAGGGGTAAGTATTGGGCAAAATTGAACCCACTCCATTTACTCCATTGTATTCATTAAGGGTAAAGAGCTTATGCTTCCAGTTGATAAACTTGCAACTATTAATTTCTCTCACCCTCCAAAAACCACCCACTCTTAATGGGTGGATTTTAGCAATCTCTAAATCAGCTCTTATAGGCCTTAAAGCTCACAGTTTGGAATTATTGTCAAATGTTTCTAATAAATGATTCAAATGCCAGCAACTTAGAACACTGACATATCTAGAAATTAATTGATCCAAAAAATGAGTGCATAAAACACAAATTGTGATAATGAAAATAAGAGCACTCTTTTTATTTTATTTTTTTGCATTTTATTTATTTACTTATTTTACTCATGCATGATAGGTGTACATAGCTTCAGGGTATATGTGATAACTTACTACATTAATATACTTTGTAAAGATCAAATCAGTATACTTGGAATATCTATCACCTTAAATATTTTTTCTCTGTGCTAAAAACATTTGAATTATTATCTCCTACCTATTTTGAAATGTAGGAATGTGCATTTGAAAATTAAATGTTAATTATTTTTTAAATGCTTGAAGACCTGGTTCTTGAAAAGAATGTTTAAAATCCTATACTCCTTAAATCCTCATTTGTTTGTGTTTCTGATATTAAAGGCATAAAACTCTACTCATTTTGCTTCTAATCAGAGAATAAATGAATATAGCTGAATGAAAGAAAGAGCATGTTGAAAAAAGTTACGAAGTATTCTCATCATAATATGTATTTTCATAATTCCCAATTATATTAATGCTTTATGTATTCAATTAATTACAATTGTTAAATGACTTACTATTATTCCTAAAGGATTAATATTTAGAGTATTACAAGTAAAGAAAAAATTCATTTTATATATTGCCTACTGAAACATGATGTTATTATTTTTAGATTCAATCACAATATTTATAATGGATTAGAGGAATTTAATAAAAATGACCCACAAAAGCTTAAAAACTGAAGCCCACATTTGAAATATTCATTTCATTCTTTCATATTTTAACATAAATTCATTTCTTGTGCTAACACTAACTCCTCACAGGGCATTTGCTTTGCAGAATATTCAGCCTTTTCAAATGTGCATATGCATTTATAATCAAGTTTAATATAATAAATATAAAGTGCTTTGGGGATAAGCATTTAATAACTTTAAAATAGCGTCAAAGTGAAGAGACCTATTAATAGATTTAGCGTGCTCTTCTCGTGCTAGACATAACCACCTGTGAGCAGAAGCTGCGACCCCTTCTCATTTATGAGCAAGTCAAGGCTCAAGTGACTACATAATTGGCCTGAGATCATAAGACATGATTTATATCCAAATCTTTCTCTCTCTAAACTCTTTTCCTTATATCTTGCTCCCTCCATCCACCTATATGACTCAGTTTCTCTGCCTAAAAACAAAGAAGAGCCCTGTCTTGTATTTTTACATTGTGGAAAAGAAATCCTTAAATACATGGTATATTTTATTGGTTGATGTTGATTTCTTTGGTTTTTTTTTATCTAATTTTTCAGGAAGGGCTAAAAGCCCTTTACTCTTGTGTGCTATAAACATAGTTAATGTTTTTTCTGCTTTAGAGTAAGTGTGTTTTATGATGAAAGAGCAAGAGAGCATGTTTCACAGGGATTATTTGTCTATGATTTGCTGGTCTTCAGGACACACAAAAAATGTCGACATGACCAAGGAGGTTAAATGGTGTATTCTTTTACGAGTTAGAATAACCAGATACTCTAAGCCACTTTATCATATTAATAGCGTAACATAGTTCATCTTCTAAAAATTCTTTCTTTTAGGACAAAATTATTCAGATCTCTGGTGGCTGCCATTTGCCAGCTGACTAAACACAGACTCTGCTCTGTCTTGTAACAGCTTTTAAACTCCCTGCTGTGGAATAATAAGACTCAATTTATTTTTTAGACTTTCAAAGTACTTGTTTATATTGACTAAATTAAAAAGATCAAATTGGGGGCTAATTTTCAGTTTTTTCATGTTAATGGCACATTAAGAAAATTTTGTAAACAACTTTTCTCTTGATAACTTAATATCAGAGTGTAAAGAAATATAATTGATGACTTAGCTATGTCTCTTAGTATCTCAGGGGGAGAAATGAGCATCTTTAATGCTTTACTATAACTTTCTCTTTTTCCCTTGCTCTCTCTAGCTCTTGCTCTCTCTGAATTTTGATGGTACAAAAGTTATGATTACACATATTGAGGCTCACTTACTGTTAATATTCAAGATTTGACCTAAGACAGGACGTAATGAAGACAAATAGAAAGGAATAACCTCAAATGGGTTAACCACTAAGAAAAGTTAAATGTTTTCACTCCACAGAGGGTGGCTCTAAGGATTAGAGCTTATGGACTATCTTGGTATACAGTATCATTTAATAATCACCATAAAAATTCATGAGACTGTAGACTTGTTCCAAAGCTCAATGTGGAAAACTCAATGAATGTAAGAGTCAAAAGTAGAACTTTTGTGATGTCTGAATCTTAAAGCAGAAAATACATGGATTCAATCTGAAAAAATCTAGATTTGTTTAAAAAACATAGTCCTATGCCCAGTATCTAGGGATATATTTATTAGCATCCATATCAACTGAAAAATATTCTATATTGCTAGCAGTATATAATTTTGGTTACATATGTATTTGCATTAACATGCTAAGACTAATCTCTTATTTCAGACTGTTTGATTTTTCTGATCACATAACTGGCAATGTTTCCAAAGCCACAAATTGTATTAACAGATCTGTTGAGACTATAAAAAAGATCTCCTACATGCACTGAGATGGAAAGGAAAACGTAAACTGAATTAAATTCTCTTTTGCTCTCCCTGAACTGGGTTTCTGTTTCCAATGGTTGCATTTTTCAAATGAAAAAAGACGTCCTGCACTCTAGAGGGTAAATTGCCGATGCTTAACTTAATCTTTTCAGCATATTTTGTGTTATTAGTATATTTGCTTGTCAATAGGAAGACAGAGATAATGGCATAATGAAGTAATAATGCCAGTAGTTTATGCTGCTATTATCTGTTCTCTTATAACCACACTTTTGCAGAATTTGAACGTCACCAAACTTCGAGAAGCAGATAAGATTAAGGCTACCATCCTGATTAATAGCTGAGTTCAGAGACTTGTCTAATTAGCTAGTAGTGAACAGCACGAGAAGTCAGAATTTCCATCCCTTCATTCTGTGCTCTTCCCCAGAACTTCACAGCTTTTTTCTTTTTATCATTTAACATTTTTTTAATGTCAAAGAATGATGGCTGTATATATATGTTTTCGGTTACATGGATCACTTTTGTAATGTTTGAGTCAGAGTTAAAGGTATGCCTCTCCCCCAGATAGTGTTCATGGAGTAAAACTCAGTGGAAATCAAGCAGGGGGGAGGAATGAGGAGGAGACGGGTGAAAACCTATCTAATGACAACTGGCATGGTGACAGACTCAATGAATGTTATCTAGCATTATCATTGTTTTCTCATTTTTTGTCATATTGTTATTAACATCATCCAGGCCATATTGAACTAATAAATAATAAATATAATAAATAATACCTAGCAAAGTCTTTTTTCCAAAGGGGGTGACCAACAATAAAGATGTTGAAATTGGGAAACTCTCTTATATTAAATACCACTTACTAATGTTTAAGGGAATTAATTCAAATTTCCTGAAAACTAGGTTAGCATAGTATAGTTCAACACATCTAACATGAAATAAAACAGCTGTAGGTCTTCTATATCTTTCAACCTCTCCTAAGTCAGTGGCAGTAGCAGCACGTGGGTACTTCTTAGAAATACAAATTCCAGAGCTGCTGCAACAGAAATTCTGCCGGTGGGGTCCAGCAATCTGTGTTTCAATAAGTTCTCCAGTTATGATGCTAAAGATTGACAACCACTGATCTAAGCCAAAAAATGGGGAAGCAAGTTCTGCTTCTGATACACATTTACTGAGGCAGCTACACCTAAAATTGAAATCTGGCCTTAGAAGACATCTAAGACAAAGTTCTGCTAGAAATAATTAAAAGTCAAGTAACCAATCGATTGACTGAAAAAGAGGCTAAGAAGTCATTCTCAGTTATTCATTCTAGAGAAATAAGGTACTAAGAAGGTTAAAGAAAAGTTCAGTACAATCATCAGTGAAACTCTCAGTGTAATGATTCCTGCTTAATGGAGAGAACCTCAGGTTCTCTGTGCTGTCTACTGTATGAAAGAAATAAAGTATTACTCTTTTCATTATTTTACACTAAATTTTTTTAAAAAAACACTAAAAATTCAATACCCAGATTTACAAAGGTCTACACTAAATGGAGAAGAAAATATTTAATGACCTGTGGCTGTCTATTTGTCTGGCAAATCTAAATCTTTTCATTAAATGCTGCATTGAGGAAATCATTTAATAGACTCCAAATTGTAACCATTTAAAAAATGTATTAGGGCAAGAAGAGAAAATCAACCCTAGCGCACCAGGAAGACGGGTGATTTTATTTGTTCGGTGTCCTTACTATCATCTCTATGCCAGTCCCTGGCCCCATTCTTAAATCTAATATTTCTAATTAATTCCTAGATATCAATATCAATAAATCAAACACTAAATACACCCGATCTGGTCCCATAAACCTTTTCTCATAGTCTTACCTCAGTTGACGGTGTTACATTTTCCAAGGTATATAAACCCTTCAACATTCTTCCTCTTTTCCCCCTCAAGCCCTTCCTCTGCTCCCTGCCCTCTACCCGCTGACATTTTGTATTTGCCAAATCCAGTCCATTTAACTTCATAAGTATCTGAGGGTTCATTTTTCTTTTCATCTTTTCAATGGTGACGACCTTTATTCATATTCCCATGATATTTTGCCCTTTCTCTCTTCACAACTAGACCCAAGACTTGAGAGAAGGGGAACAATACCTCCTCCTCAGAGCCCAGCGCGTGGCCTGGCAGAGCAAACATGGAAATGTGCCCCCTGGTGAAAGTCCCTAAAGGGCACACACATTCATCTGAAATCTCATAGCGCCACAGCTTAAGGATGCCATACTAAATAGTTTCTCCGAGAAAGAAATTAATATGTGGCAGCTTTATAAAAGGAGAATGTATTTCTGACATGCACTTATCACATTTTAGAATCTTAGTAAGTGTTCTGAAAATCAGATTCGTACGGTTTATTAGAACGTCTTTCTTTACTCATGTTAAGATAATACATTTATTTTGTCCAGTTGGTTATTATTATTTTCACGTTTTAACATTTGGTTTCAGTGACCCCAACAAAATGAACAACAATGTTTTCCAGGGTCTCTGGGGATATCCGTGAGTCTGACAATTCACTGAATTTTAATAATACACAAAATGGCTTTCAAGGATCAAAATAATAATCTAAGAAATTTCACTTTATGAAAGAAAAAAAAAATTCTCGTCATGAACATATTTGCTACCTGCAGCACACTGATTTACGGGAACTCTCATTCCAAAAGATATTGGCCTTGCTCAGAAGAGGAATTACCAAAGAAAATCACAGATAAACACCCAAGCTCTAATGGGGTTTGCTAATGGGGTAGTGCCCAAGCTCTGAGGGCATCTTTTTGTGTGCTATATTGTATACTTTCATGTTAGTGTAAAACCTCACTTTCATTTAAGATACCAGGAACTCTAAGGTAGGTTAGAATTAGTCTTTCAAAATGAAGTTCAAACAAAAGGATACAATTTATGTTTATTCTGAGTACCTTCACTGAAGAGGAATTCTAGAATGTACAAATGGAAAAGGAATTCTTGGCCAGCATACTGATACAAGAGAAACCTTCCAGAAACACATGGCCTGGGATATTTCAGAGTCCTGGCAGATCGCAAACCTTTACTGCCTTGTATTAGTAATCAGGGTCCACATCAAGTGCCTCTAAGGAGCCAGGACCTACTTGTGAGGCTGGAGTTTGGCTCAGAAGTTGAACATCTTCCAACAAACACTCTCTTAATAGCAGATGTCTCCAGACACCAAATTATTCTGGTCAGTACAAATGTCATTGACCAAAGAGACATTGAAATTTATGGTCAATGTTCTCTAGAAAAGAGAACTAAGAAGGTTCTTTAGTAATAAACATAAAAAAAAACAAACATTCAATGGCAGTTTTATTCTATAGACGTGCTTCATCTAGAAAGATTTATACCACAGGCACGAAATCTGTCTTACGGTTGTCTATACAGACTTAAAACAACAGGGTATACAATGTCATTATCATTGCTATTAGAAAATGCAAATATTCTAGGGATATGACTGTAGGAGGAATTTCAAAATCACAAAGTAGCTAAGGTTGTAACATTTAAACTTACACAGACAAATTCCTGTGATTCCTGTTTGTGTACTGTGCCTCTTTAGTGGCAAAAAACTGGGATAAAACATAAAATACATCTTGAGATATTATTATTACCTATCTACCCCCATCAAGCTTTGCTCAAGTTTGAAAGTATACGTAAAACAAGCAAATGCTCTTATCAGTAAAATTTTACCAACATGATGAGAAGGTAATCCACAAACTATAAACAATTGTGTATGAAACAACAAAAAGGTGGCAAAGCAACAATCTGGGAAGAATTGTTATTGTAGAGTGTTGTTTTATCAAAGTTTTGGTTCAGGTACAGGGAAGGGGTGAACGGGGTGAGACATAATAAGAAGGAACTATAAAACACAGGCTTCTGAGAAGACAGGCAGACAGCCAGGAGGTTCTCTTCCTTTTGGCAATGATTTGATTAAAGTCCTCCAGGAAAGCAAAGATAATTGTAGTCACAGCAGAGCTGGCTTTAAAAGAATGTCACACCTCTTAGTAGACTATCATTTGCAGAGAGAGATTTGTGTACGAACAAACAGGGCAGAAATTGTTAGAGCTGTAATAACACATATTTTATAAGATTTTTACTTTAAACGACAGCTTTTTGAGCCACTGCGGTATGTGCGATGTCTTTGCAATTAGTCAATTAGCCTTGATGCAGGGAAAGTGGGGAGTTCAGGGTGAAAGGAAAAAGGATCAAATAGATAATTCAGATCCAGGGCAGTAACAAAGGAAAGGATCTAGACAGTCAAAAACAGACTCCTTATTCATTCCTGTCTATGATGTCTCACTTCCTGGTAAAAGATAGGGTGACAGAAAAAAATATATATTGTATTTATAATTATGTGCCACTATAGTTTATTTTCTATTGATAACAATAAGATATACCTAGATTTTTACCCATTTTTATCATTAGTGAATTTGATATAGTTAGGCTTACAGTCAGGGTTCAGCTATTTCCTAGTAATCTTTTTTTTTTTCTTTAAGTCTCCATTTAAAAGAACTTACTAGAGTTTGTTAAGGGACAATATGAAAATAGATAGTGCAACTCACTAGTTGCAGTAGGATGCAGAAGTCCAGAATGGGCAAGCAGGTTAAGTAGGAAAAGTAGGTTAAGTAGGGAAAGAAAAAAAAAAAGAAAGAAAACAGTTCAGTGTGAGAATGTTGGAAAATGAAAGACAAGAGGAAAAACACCCACACATCCACATTAAGCTACAAACAACATATGTCGAGCATTGCATAGAAATGTTTCCAATTTATGAAAAGGCTACATAGGTTGCTTTGTTTTGCTTTAGTTTTCACAATCACTTTTGGTTTGCCAGGCCAGGAAGTGCAAGCAGAGGGAATTGCTATAGTATATGAAGGGCATACTTAACATAGCTTTCTGTTATAACAGTTCTGATTTCGATGCTTGCATTTCTTGAAATTTCAGGGAATTTGAACATCTCAAGAAAACTTCCGCAGGCAAAATTAATTAAAAATTGTATTTTCACATGTACCTGTTTTTCTCCACTAGGTTTTTTGTGGTTCAGTAACAGCTCAACGGCTCCAACGACTTCTTTTCTGATAGCATGCAACAGAGCATCTCCAACATAGACATTAAAGCTTAAGAGTAGTTCGATGAGTTCCAAGTTCTCATTTTCAATTGCAATGAGGAGAGCAGTTCTTCCAAGAGGGTCAATGCAATTAATATTGATTTTAAAATAAATTTCAGCTTCCTCTAGGGATTTCTTGACACTTGCATAATCTCCCTTTTCCACAGCATTCAAGTAGGCTTTTTCTGATGGTGAGAGTTCTGATTCTGCTCGAACTATCCTTAGAGGAATGCGATCTCTGTAGGGGGCATTAACATTTCTTTTGTAATAGAACTGAGCCATGTTTCATGCCATGCTATTTCTTTGTCTCTGAAAGTACAAACAAAAGTCACAAGGATTAATGTTGGTATGCTTTTAAAATTATTACACAGTATACTTTTTTTCCAACAATGATATCAATAACAACAATGATATTAATAATAGCAATAGTACCATTATTATTAACTTCTAAGAGTTAAGAGTTTCCCCCCCCATAAACAGTGGAAATAGACTTAATAATTATTCAGTTATTTAAAAATACAAGTTACAAAGTCCTAATCTAAGGGAAAACAAGGTCAGTATTTGATAAGTCAATTAAAAAGTTACTCCAAAAGTGACATTTATCAGAGAATGCATGTATAGAGATTTAGAACTTATTTACGAAATGTGTCAAATATAGATGGCTTTTAGCAAAGCACTTTGGAAAGCAGAGGCTGTATCTTTAAGGTTTGAAAATTGGACCCGCGATATTCAAATGGGCATTCACTGTCAATTTTGCTAATAATGGAAATGCTACTGAGATTATGGAATACCATTATCTTGGTAAAATACTTTACATTTGTTATATATTCTATTCTTAATGCTAATAATATTGACATCAAAGTTAATGTAAATAACATTACTGTCAATAAAATATACTGAGCCTGATAAACATATTTTTTTTTCCCTTTGTGAGTTCTTTGAGGAGGAAAGAATGTGTACTGCTGCTGATATCAGTCATCAAGATGAGCTTAGACTTCCAAAAAGAAGTCTTCCAAAAGAAGGATTTGGAAAGGGATTAAATAGGAAAAGCATTGTTTATAAAAATGCTATTTTCTTCATTCTATTCCCTTTATATCATGAACAATAAGCCACAAGGCAGGAATATATTCATTGTAAAATTTATTATTTGGAAGTTACAGTAAAGTTATAACTGAAGATGAAGAAATTACTTCAAATAAATGAAAGATTATCTTAAGATAAACTAATAACAAAGTTGCTGGAAGCTATATTGATTTATTATCATCCTAGTGATATAAATTTATAGAAAAATGTATTATATTTTTAATATAATTACTTTAGTGCTGTTATTTCCTCACTTCCTACTTATTATCTGAACTATTTTATCATTCTGTTACTTAAACTCACATGTTTATTTACATATGTTTTATATGCAAAATAAAAGTGAATGGGTCATTCTAAGTGCATAAAAATGCATATTCATTTTAATTGTTCTTTTTAACCCTGATCATTTTATGAGTAAATTAACCTGATTTACATAATGCTTTAACTGTAGATTAGACATGCACTGCATTAACAATTATATTTAATGCAATATTTTCAGTTTGGAAAATTTTACATTGTTTCCATGCTGCCTTAATTTATTAATAATTTCCATTACCAAGTTAAGTTTTTACTCTCTGACATTCAGATCAATCATCAGGATTTCTCAAATATCTAGATTCTGGATCCAATATACAAAACTATTCTTTCATAATTTTTTTCTCTCTGACATGTTAGACTTAGTATTTTGTAAAGGTACCTTCATAGACTAAGCAAAAGTGTCTATTTAAAATGTATTAATTTTAGGTGGGCAAATTATTTGCTTGATGCCTGATTATAACTTCACTATTTTGGGGAGGCTTTAACTCATTCTAGAATAACAGAGATAGCATTTATATTATAAAATAACAAGGAGAATTTAATATTCCTCCAATATAAAATTTCAATAAATCAAGATGTTTATGATACTGTGTCATTTCGATAATCTGATCCTGAATGTCCCATTTGTGCATCAGTGATGCCTTTAAAATGTTGGCCTTAGAAGGCTGGCCGTCACCGACTTCCCCAGCAGGTCTTTTCCCAGTCCCAGGTCAGTATCAGTAAGAGTGTGTGGGGTCAACACCACGTCCTTCACATTGTAATCTTATCAGGACTACAGTCTAAGTGGTTCATAATGATAATAACTGGCATTTATATTCTATTCCAGCAGTATATATACAACTCTGTTATCTCACTTTATTTTTACCCATGACTCTTGGAAAAATATATGAATTTTTCTTATAGAGTTGAATTCAAGTTTTCCTACCAATAATGTTTTTTTTGCTTGAGACAAGTGTTTAAATGTAGTTTACCCAAAATACAGGTTAAAATGAAAATATGCACACAGTTACACACACCATATCAGGAATTCATGTGGATTATGATTCAGTCAAGATTAGAAATCAGCCCAGAGAATAGAAAAATTGCATTTTATTTTATTTCATTTACTTGATTTTATAAAGGTGGCTATCAAAGAATTAGACAGGGAACAGCATTTTACTCTTCACTGTCAATGTACAGGATGTCAGTGACAATAAGGGACTGGTGGACAGGATAAAAGGTACTGGAGAACTTGAGGGAGAAGGGCAGATAAGGATAAATTAGACTTGTTAAAATCTATTTCATTTAATCCAGATAACTTCCACAAATGTAAACTTTGTAAGTACGTTTTAAAAAGAGTGATGCTACCAAGAAGGAAAGATATACTCTAGTCAACATTGTATTTAAGAGGTGACCTGGGCATGAAACATTACATCAGATAATCTGTTTCTCTATCCATAATACGAGGAAATCAACACTTACCAAAAAAAAATTGAATGGGAAGATAAGAATCAAATAGTGCTGAGAAAGATCTTTTATGAACTCTCATCCCCTTTTACAATCTCTTGAATTTGAAAAAATATAAGAACCTACATTAGGAAGGCTAGATAGATTTTAAATAGATTTAAATTTTAAGTGCATGGAATTAAAAAAAAATTAAACATTTACAATGGAATCAAAACATAAACAGAGAGAAAGACTGAGAGGGAGAGAGGAGGAGAGAAAAGTGAGAGAGGGGGAGAGCTTACAACTCTGATGGCTACAATCTTAAGAGAATAAGGAAGATTCCACAATTTTTCAGTACATAGGCCTGTCCTTTTTTGATGACTTGAGATGCAGGGATACTAACTGGAGGACAAAAAAATCAAGCTTAACATTTTATAACTGTGCTATATGAATGCCACAGCAAGTGGAAGGTGTTGATAAGGCTGATGGAATTTCTGAGCTGACACACTTATCAGCAACTAGGGAATTACTACTGGATAGAAAGTCTGTTGAAGAACAGGGGACTCAGTACAGGAAATATCTTGACCTAAAATGTTGAAATAAAAGATTGTTCCTTGTTCTGCACTTTTAGAATGAACTTTCTGAAGGGAAAAAGAGTATTCTCACTATGCAATTATAGAATTTAAAGGAAACTTTAACCCAAAATTTATTTTCCCTAATTGAGCTGGGGATTTAAAAAAAAACAAAAATGTGGAGAGTGCTACAACTTGGTATTGATCCCAAGAGAAATTTAAAAAATCATCACTAAAGATTAAAACTACAATTATCTAAGCAACATGGAGATATACCAGAAAACAGAAAGTTCCAAATATTTATATAGATCCAAAGGCATATTTCCTAAAGGATAAGCTTAGTTGTATGGTGGAAAGAACAGTGAATTTCAGTTGCAAAGAACATAAAGGAAAGGAAATATATAGAAAGATCCACTCTTTAGTATATATCATTAAAGGTAAAATGAATTTCCCCAAAACATCTTTTTTTACCCCTTCTTTTTTTTCTCTTGTTCACTATCAAAAAGATACGTGTTTATAGCTGTGATCCCATGACACAAAAATACTCTTATTTGTTGTTAGGGTATTATTACAAACACTGAAGTTTTATTTGTACTTTTTCTGGAATATAATATGAAATAAAATTTTCCTGGCTAGCTCATTCACACTCAATCTGATTTGAATTTTTTCTTGCTATTTACATAGCATATTATCTCAATAATCTTTGGCATATCAGATACTCCACATAAAAGCATAATGCTCTGATTTTTGCTATCATTCTGAATTTCAGACCCTTTCTAGTTTCATTGGACAGAAAGCTATATATATATAGTTTAGGAGTTGCAAATCTTACACCAAAAATGTCATGTATTGACTGAAAGGTTTGTGACTTAGTCCGCCACCCCCCCCCAAAAAAAAAAAAACCTGCCAAAAGTTTTCTCTCATTTTGATGTTATAAAAGCACAATGAACTACTATAGTCCTTTAAAAAGTTTTAGGGACATTTCTATAAATTCTAAGACAATGAGATTATATTACTCAACAACAACAACAATAACAACAAACCCACTTAACTAACTAAAATATTATGACATCCTAGAATTTTAAAAAAGGAAATTGACATTGTACTTAGTTTTAAAATTGAGGCCCCTTAGAAGTTAACAAGGACCAATCTTAAAACTAAATACTAAATGTCCCCATTTTTAAAATACACATATTGAGGGGACTAGCATATGCAGGGCAAAAATTTTTATTTAGCTGGATTCTCATCTCATGGGATTTTGAAAATATATTTTAGAAAGCATATGTAGCGGTCAAAATTTGAATATTCATCCTGAGAGTTAGAACACATGCATTGATCTATTTCTTCCCCTGCCCCACCAGATTTCAAGGGAAAAGATATTCTCTCCTCACTCTCACTCCAGCTGCCAATCCCACTATCTCATCTTCCCTTCATTCCCACTTCCCTAACACTTTACACTTTATGTCGCCTTCTTCTTCTTCTTCTTTTATTTTTATTTTTTTGAGACAGAATCTCTTTCGGTCACCCTGGGTAGAGTGCTGTGGCGTCAGTCTAGCTCACAGCAACCTCACACTCCTGGACTCAGGAGATCCTCCTGCCTCAACCTCCTGAGTAGCTGGGACTACAAGTGCGCATCACTACGCCCGCCTAATTTTTTCCATTTTTAATATAGACGGGGTCTCGCTCTTGCTCAGTCTGGTCTCAAAAACCTGAACTCAAGCAATCCTCCTGCCTCTGCCTCCCGGATTGCTAGGATTGCAGGTGGGAGCCACAGGGCTCGGCCACACCTGTTTGCCTTCATTCATGCCGGAAACCTCCTTCTGCAAACCTGCTTCCCAATTGTATTTATTTCTCTTATTCAAGTTTACAAGATGAGTTTATAAACTTAAAGCTCATGTTTGGTTTACTCATTGACTATCCTTAACATGGTATGTTTCTTTATCATGAATGGAATTTTTTTCTTAATTGTGTCCTGCTAGTTGCCAGACACATTTAGCACTTTTCAGGTCTTATAATACCTGAGTTTTCGGTAGCCTCTGAAGACAAGCCCTCTGAAATGAAACTTGTTGAGTTGGCTGCTATGACACTCTTCTCCAATCTGTCACCTCCTACCTCAACAGTACTTTTCTCTTATTAGTTTGCATGGACTCATTTTCTTCTGTCCATCGCTAAAGTGTTGATATGACCAGCCTTCTGCTTGTGGCTCTTTCCTTTACCTATCATTCTCCTTATTCTTATCCATTATTTGTTATTCAAAATGCTCCATGGAACTCACACGTATGTTTTAAAATATGCCATAAAATCTATGCTGCCAGACCACACCTCTCTCTTGAGTTCCGAACCTGTGCTGTCCAATATGGTAGCCATTAGTCACATGTAGTTCTTTCAGTGTAAATCAACAAAAATTAAATATTAAGAATCATTTCTTACATCTTACTGGCAGCACTGCAACTGCTCAATAGCATTCCTTCACTGTGACATTACTGACTTTAGTTCTTCATCACCATGTGCATGGGTTACAGCCATATCCTGCTAAATAATCTCACTGGTACTAGTCTTGCATCCTTCCGTTTATCCTCCACAAAAACCACATACCTAATCTTTCTGAAATGCAAATCTGATTGAATTACTCTCACAGTCCTTATAAGGCAATAACCATTTACAGAAAAAAAGACTAACTTATTATGGGATACAAGTCCTTTCATGATCTGGCTTCTAGGACTGGTCCTGGCACACCCTATTTTACACTGCCGAGACTACCAAACTACTTGGTACTATGTAACTCTAAGCCTTTTCTCATACTGTTCTTTATAACTTGAATACCTTTCCTCCTCTGGAGCCCCCAGAAACTCCTGTTATGTTGTAAAACCTTCTCTGAAGTATTATAGCCTCTAAGGACTTTTTCTTCCTTCATCTCAAAGCAAGGTTATAAGGCTTTTTTTATGCATCTTTATAAAGCCTACGAATCTCTTAGATGTAGAAGATTTCTTACTGGTCTGTATACAGGAGATTGTGACTTATACAGTTTTGCACCAGTGCCTAAAATTTCATAAAGAATCAGTGAATTAAGGACTATACTCTTAGAGTTATTCCACTGCAGTTTTAGACTAGGGAACAAAATAAATAGGGTCAAATGGCTTTAAACACTTGCCTAAAATCGAGTTAGCACTTCCAGTCAATAACTATTAAGTTATCAAATCAACCATGCAAAATATTTTCAATTTTTCCTTATTTTTCTTCTCTGCACATCCTTACCACTAAGCTTGTGTCAGCTGTGTAAGAAATTACAACTCTAAGAGGAATCTCAACTGCAACGTGTATATCAACACATGCATAGCTCAGGGCTGTGGAACACACTTCTCAGCTTTGCTGCCTAAACTCTTCAGGAGGGCATAAGACTTCAGTCATCTGCTGATACTTACAGAGGAATATGAGCACAAAGGTAAAATTTTAAGATATCTTAGGAAATAAACTTGAATATATTATAATAGAAGAAATATAGTTAATATACCAGATCACAGGAGACTAAAATATGCATATTAATCTCTATAAAATTATAATTCACAATTGCAAAGTTGGGGAAACAACCCAAGTGTGCATCAATACATGAGTGGATTAATAAAATGTGGTATACGTATCCCATGGAGTACTATTCAGCTATAAGAAATAATGGTGATCTAGCTAACCTCTTGTGCTAACCTCTTGTATTTTCCTGGATAGAGCTGGAACCCATTCTACTAAGTGAAGTATCCCAAGAATGGAAAAATAAGCATCACATGTACTCACCAGCAAATTGATTAGGTGTTGATTAACTGATCAACACCTAAGTGGACATATAGGAATAACATTTATCAGGCATTGGGCAGATGGGAGGGGGGAGGAGGGTATGGGTATATACAAACATAATGAGTGTGATGTGCACCATCTGGGGGATGGACACGCTTGAAGCTCTGAATCCGGGGTGGGGGAAGGAGGGGGAAGGCAACATACATAACCTAAACATTTGTACCCCATAATACGCTGAAATAAAAAAAATGGTAGGAGAAAAACTTAGGAATGAATAAGAAACCATTAAGAAGAAATAACTGGAGATAGTGGTAGAACAATAGTAGAATGGATCAGTGAACTGGTCATGAAACTCTCTCAGTTTGTAAAATATAAAATTTAACAGAAATAGAGAGTAGATATACAAGGGGCAATATCTATAAAATATCTATCACAGAGAGTAAAAATGAAATGATAGAGTATAGGAAATATTTTTATTGGTAATTACCAACAATTTTCATAATTACAGAAAGTTATAGAAGGCCTGAGATTGAAAGAATCTCCACACAGAGTGCAGTGCCACACAGGGTGTAAGAACAAGCTCCTAATGGACAGAAAAAAATCAAAAAGATGGGAAGAAAAGCATATCCCCTATGAGACTGCAACCCTGTGTTGCTATGTCAATGTTAATTAATTGTTTGTTCTAGAAAACCTTTGCACAAGAAAGGTAACATTGTAAACCAATAAATAACCATTATTTCACTATTTACATTCATAAATTTCTGCCTATTTAGCTGAGATAATATCTTGCTCACCAGGGCAAAGAGCTCCCTATTAGGCAACAGCTTACTTATCGAGACTCTCTTCAGATTTCCCACATTGCTAAATCCACCAGTTGTAAATCATTATGTCACAAATATTGTCGTATCCCAATCATTTTCATACCTTGAAAGATCCACATTAAACTGCCTGAGCCCAGGCCAGAAATTCCTATAAATAGGTTACCCTGACTGCTCCCTTCGGTGACACTGCAAAACTCAGTGCTCTCCCTTACTGTCATCAATTCTTACAGACTTAGCTTTCTTTCATTAGAAGATTGTATGGTGATATTTTGAGGAGTTCAATAAATAGTCATGTTAATATCAGACCTCTTGACAGCATATTTAGAGACAAGAATATAATGACGTATTGCTTTGAAAATAGGGAAGGAAAAAAAAACCCAGAAGCTAGAATTGTACATCTTATTAAAATTATTTAAATGCAGGAAGGAAAAAAATTAGGCTCACACATGTGAAATCAGACAATTTTTCAGTCAAAGACCATATCTGAACATAGAAGACTACTATAAGAAAAGTATGTATAAAGATAAACCAAGAAAATTATCTGTTATTTAAAAAGTCAAGAGATTTTTATCTGTTTTGTGCACTTAACGTATCCATGATGCTCAGAAAAGGGTCTGGTATATAACAGGTGCTCAATAAATATTTGTGAATGAGTGAAACATTCACTGACTTCCTATATGTCAGATTTGTATACTAAACATTGGCAATACTACAACGATGAGTACCAACATCCTTGCACTCACAGAGCTTATAATCCATTGGAAGGGACTCACAAAACAAAAAGAAAAGAAAGCAAATAATAATTATAAATTTTGATAAGTACAATAATGGAAACAGTGGTGAGATGAGATGGAGGAATTTGGCAGGAGGGGAAGAGGTGGAGAGCTACATGAGGTCAAGTGAACAGAGGTAGCCTCTCTGAGACATGGGAGATGATAAAACGTCAACTATGTGAAGTACAGAGAAGAGCATGAAGTTACAGGGAACAGAAAGTGAGAAAACCAAGATGCAGGAGGAACAGGATGTGTTCTAGGATACGACAGAGAGCCAGTTAGCAGGAGCATAGTATTGTAACTAAGGGAAACAGCAGAGGAGATGAGTCTACAGAACTAGACGGGAGCCAGAGAACATTCAAGCCAAAGACTTGGGATTTCATTCTAAGCGTAATAAGAAGTGGCAGAGGGGCTTTGAGTGGGGGAGTGACATAATCTGATCTCTAGTTTAAAAATCACTCCTACTGCTGACTGTTAGGAATTGTGCAAGAGTAGTAGCTAAGAGACCATCTGGCAATAAACCAGTGAGTGCCACCAAGGGTCTACAAGAAAGTGCAAACATTAACACAGTAACCCCTAGGATTAAGAATGCAAATCTCACAGACTCTGATGACAGCAAAATATTCATGGGGATTTAAATTTCTGCTCATAATTTTATGAGTTTATTAATATTTTTATTAGTGCTCTGATTGAATATATTTTAGTAATCTTACTCTAATCCTTCTTTCCCCATCCCACATTATTTTTCATAATTTGTAGAACTTGAAGTTTTTCAGGAATATGTATCATTTTAAAACAGGAATATGTGCATGTACATTACTATTATTATTGCCACGCCAGAGACACTTGTACTTCTTTCATTCTTGCCTTGTTTGCATGAAGGCATAACTGTCATAAGGAAAATATTAAAAAGAAATGTGTGTGTGTGCTGGGAGGGGTACAAAATATTTTGCAAATAAGTACGTTAGAAGATCATACAAAGAAAGACAAAATCACCTGTTTCAAAAATGACTTATTCAACAGAAATATGTATTCAGAGTACACCACCATAATCATGTCCTGTGGCCCATAGCCAACCCCTACTTTCTGAATTTGCGTGTCTATGTGTGTTTATATGAATAATTATGGTTGTAATGGTGAGTCTTTTGCCCAAAACAAAAGGAAATAAGTACTTTGATGACAGCGAAAATACATAAAAGGCTTACATTTGAATGCACAAATAGAATCTTTGATAAATATATATTTCTACTTAAAAAAACAATTAACCAATTAAGAGATTATCACAGAGATAAGAAAGATACTATGTGGCTTAGGTGTTACTATTTTCCTGCTGTTGCTGTAGTGGTGGTGTGTGGGAGAGAAAGAGGCAGAGAGAAGTAATTGAACTCATATTGTGGAGTAGCAATTTAATAAGGAAGCATAACAAATGAGAGTGGGGAATGGAAAAACTAATAAATGATGTCAAAATCACTGGTTAGAAATTTTGGAAATAATTATTTTGTAGCACTATGAGAATGGATAATGGATTTTAAAGTTACATATTACAACAGGTAAAATGATAGAAAAATGTAAGTAAATATTAGTCTACCTTTTTAATGGGTAAGAGTTTTTCCTAAGCAAAAACAATGGAGAAATGACTATGAGAAAGACATAATATGTATACATAACATTTAAAAATTCTTAGTACTAAAACATAACACACAAAATTAAAATGCAAAATAACTAGGGGAATTATTCAAAATAAATATGACATAGAAGAGTTTAAGTAGGAAAGAAAAACCACTAAGATTCAAAGAGTCAAATGAATAACCCCCCTAGAAGAAAAGAAATATAAATAGAAAATATCATTTTAAGAAGCATTCAACTTTACTGACTTCTAAAAGCCGAGAAGTCTACCAATAAGATAAAAGATATTGCATGACAAATATGATCAGATTACAGACAAAAGAATGCCCAATACCGGAAATGATGCAGTGAAAATACTTTTTCTCATAAATCGCTGGCTTAAACTGAAAAGGAATTAGAAATATGTGCACCAGTCTTTTGAAAGATTCAAGTCATTTACCCTAGGCTACCTCTTCAAGGGATGTACTCTAGAGTTATATTTTACAAGGCAGGCAATGTATGCACAGAAGTAAACATAACTCTGTTATTTATTGTTGGGAAAAATTAGAGAGACTCAAAAGCCAATAATTGTCAGCTAGTTCAATGATATACTGAATTTTTAAAATAAAAAGTATGTGTTGCATTTTCCCGTCATAGGGAAATAACCATATCATGATAAGTGATAATTATGGGTAAAATCTTAAACATAAAAATGCATTAATAACAATGAAAAACCCTATACTAAGAAGGAGGTAACTGCACTAATAACTAAGAAAAGTTTTATATAGGTAATTAGCACTTTTTGTTTTCTATGTTTAAGTTTTTGATAATGAGAACACTATCATTTTAATAAAAAACCTCTTTAATCACAAAATAAAAGTTTATTTTGTTAAAAGGAACACTGAGCTGTCCATAATAATCAGCAGGACTCTCATATTTAAAGGTTTTTGACTTGTTTTCCATGATTTCAAATGCTAAAACCAATATTAATAGAATTTTTTTGGCCTGGGGGGGCGGGTCTCACTCTGCCACCCCAACTAGAGTGCAGTGGCACCCCCACAGCTCCCTGCAACCTCCAAGTCCTGGGCTCAAGGGATCCCCCTGCCTCAGCTTCCCAAATAGCTGGGACTACAGGCACCTGCCAGGATGCCTGGCTAATTTTTCTATATTTAGTACAGACAGCAGGGGTGAGGTCTTGCTCTTGCTCAGGCTGGTCTCCAACTCCTAAGTTGAAGCAATCACCAATACCCCAATATGCCCCCACCCCGCCAACCCCTCCATGGCCTCCTGTAGTGCTAGAATTAAAGGGGTGAGCCACCACGCCTGGCCAGCAGTGACCTTTTAATACTAAGACTTGTCTAAAGATTAATGGTCAATCCCAGAGGCTAGTAAACTCCCTGTTGCTGGCAGTATTCAAGCACAGAAGACACAACTTAAAGGAATGTTGTAGAGAGCATCCAAGAACCAGATGGATGGCTAAATTGAATCATCTTTAATGAACATTGTCACTGACTCAGTGATTCTATTAGTCTCTGCTTAGTCATTGACTCTGCCAATAAACCATGTGACACATTACTAATTTGCCACTCTTTTTATTCTTCTGTGGAAGTTATATTAAATGATCTTCACGATTCTATCAAGCTATGTAGGTTTTTACTCAATTTTAAACAAATACTAGTGTTCTGCTTTGATATGATTTTCCTGCTCTTGATCATGGACTGGGTGTCTCTTCATTATATACCACTGAGGTTTCCAAAGAAACTATTTCCAAATATAACTGTTCAGAGAAACACAACTATGAGAAATACTTTCCAATGTATTTATTTTATGATATCTAAAAAAGAGAAATTAAGTTTGGAACATCATGCAATTAGAATTTTCTATGGTAGTCCTCAGTCTAAAACATTTAATATACTATGAAATTAATTTGGTTACTTTTATTTCTAAAAAGTACTTGTTATTATTAAAACAAAATTATATATCCTTTCGATAATGAAGCATATCAAATATAGGCTTATAATTAAGCTAGATTTAAAAAATAATTTTCTTATTAGGGGTACAATCTTACAAATTTGCACATTGTATTTCTAAATGTTACGAAATGCATTTGTCAAAAATGATTTATTGAGGCTTATTCTGTGTTGGATCAGGACTATTTTGCGGGCTGAGAATATACAGTCACATAAAACACAATCCCAGTGGGTGAATTTTATGATATGTAAATTATACCTCAAATAAAGCTACTTAAACAACCACCATCACAACCCCTGATCTCAGGGAGGATATTACTAAGGCAGGGAGGAGCTTGTTGACAGCCAATAGTAAACACCATTTGGCAAGTTCTCCAATAAAGGTTTGAGCAATGTTTTTGGAGGATTCAGAAGAGAAAGCAGTTAGCTGTACCTGGAGGAACAGAGAAGCTTGCTAGAGGAGGTAGAGTTTCACTTAAGCATTTAACTCTGAATAGATATTTTCCAATGATTATATGGGTGCAAGGGATTCCAGGAAAAGGAAGCAGGACTCTTACAGTAGTGGAGATGAGAGAGAGAGTTCCCCATTCTATGCTGGTTTCTGCTTCTAAAACAACTGTAGTTTTTCATAACTAGTCCTAGCTTTACACAGTGACTTTCCCACTGCACCTTTTTAAAATTTTTGTGACCTCATCTAATTTACTGAGCAATCCTTGTTATTTCCTACCAAATGCTAAACTTTTTAGTGATTATGTAAATTTGATTATATGAAAACACCATACAAAATCACTGGAGAAGGTAGTAAGTTTCTGTGGCTCACAAGAGTGAGCTGAATAACTTCTGCAAGGTCACACAGCTAAGTGTTACTCCAGAACACGGAGGAAGAGGATGAGCAATGAAAATGCAGATGGTATCAGTGATTGAGAAATCAGAGACAGACGTGGTAAAAACCTGCAGGCTAACTTCTACCAGGCATTCTCAGATAGTTTTTG
Organism: Microcebus murinus; assembly: GCF_040939455.1. Taxonomy (NCBI): domain Eukaryota; kingdom Metazoa; phylum Chordata; class Mammalia; order Primates; family Cheirogaleidae; genus Microcebus; species Microcebus murinus. The sequence goes on along the minus strand of NC_134116.1, from coordinate 68,338,226 downwards.
GTCTAGGCAGGCAGGAGCTAGAGTTCTACCAGAGCTGCTCCTTAAAGAAGCTGGTCTTCAGGACTTTTGTTCTTGCCTTATTACTAACATAGCCAAAGTTTAAGATTTTACTTTAACCCCAGACACCTGCAACAGGAAAACAACAAAATAACAATAATAACAAAACAACATTTACATAACATTTACTATATGCTAGGCATTACTCTAAGTTTTACTTGTATGAATTGAAAACCCCCTGGGGTTTTTTACTACTAGTGTCTCTTGGAAGAGACACTTCTCTCTTTTTATTACTAGTATCTCTTGGAAGGATACAGAGATTGATTGACTTGGCAAAGCTCACAGGGGCTTTGTAAATGTGTTCTTTATCTTGTGCCCAGTGTTCCTTATCCTGCATTGCAGTTAGCCTTTGACTCTTGTTACTGAATAGTTGTTCAGTTTCCCAGTGACTGGGTTGTTTCCAAATTCTCTAGTGATTGAATGATGTGTGTAGGCGGTCTCTTGATTGTGAACCTCAGTTTTTTCAAGTCCTGACCAGTATTTCTGAATCTCCCCTAAATGTCAGTACCTCATATCTGAAGCTTCTTTGCAAATTTGAGTCCTGGCTGCAGTACTGACCTGCAATACTCCAGGTAATGGAGTCAGTCCTGTTTGTCACTCTCCCCTAGGCTCTTCTCATGAGGGAACAGTTCCAGGCTCATAGATGTCTGTTCATTTATGTCTAAAAAAGACTCACCACAGGTCACAGGTATCTAACCTGGCCCCACCCCAACTCCCCAGAGATAGCCCCTCAAGTAATCCAATTCAACTCACAATGGATGCAACCAAGAAAGGATAGCATAATTTAATTCTTCACTCATGTGAAATGTGGCAATGATAAATAATTAAGTGTGGGTTTCATCTCCAACATGAAATTAAACCCATGAGATTAAAACTCAGTGGGATTGTGAGGAATAGCAATTCTTACTCCCTTTGTCAATCCTTGAATAGCAATTCAGATTGAGTATTTAACGTCCTAAAAACACTACACAGTTAACAGAAAAGTAGAAGGTATAAATATCATAAAAGGCAATCCCTTCCTTTTGTCTTGAACTTTTAATCTTTCCCTCAATCTTTTCATGTCCTTTAAATTTACCAATGGAGTTTATTTCTACACTGAACTCAAACATCAATTATGCAAATCAAAAGCATTTTTTAAAATTAGAATGCTTAGAATACTCTTTATAAAGGTTCATTATGCACAAGAATTTGGCATCTCCTAAATATCTCCAACAAATGTAGTAATTACCATAGCAACTTAAAAGATTAAATTGCTTTGGCAAGACAGTTTTCACAGGTTATTTGGTTATTGTCCAAATTTCTGATGGATTTCCTGTCCAAAGAATTTTGTTTTTCTGTACATACATCAGACCTTTGACATTGTGATCATATTTTAATGATATAAAGCTGCATTATGATTTTTAAATACTCAGCAAAAAAGTTTATCTCTTTAGTATATTGGCATGGGAATAGTTAAGACTACACTTAAGGCAGATTTTATCATCAGGCCTGTTGGCATTTTCTTTTAAATTCAAGCAGCTCTGTGCTTTTGGGTGTCGAGCAGATATGATAGGATTATTCACATAAGTGATATAATTTATTTTTGATCAAATCTTCATTTAAGCTTTAACTAAATGAAACTAGTTTCCTTTAAGTCAAAGTTTGCCTGTTATTCTAGGAGTTGACATAAAGTAATTTAAAGTACTGACTTAAGAAATGACAGATAGCTATGAACTATATAGTAGAACCATCCATCCTGGCTCTGGCTCCATTACAAACAGCTCTTAGATTTCAGCTATTTCTCCATTTCTTGGGGAACCAGCAGTGTCAAGAGAAATTGAATTAAACTACCCAAATCTACTCAGATTCTAATAGATATGATCCCATATCACATCAGGTAAAAGGGTTTATTAATGTTGTAAACAATTGCTGATTTATTAAAGTTATTATAAAATGATTTATGCCTATGGAGAAGCTGGTGATTTATACTTTACTTGTAAGTTTTGCATTTTCCATTTTCAAAATTACAATCCCAAAGTGTCACGATATTAAAAACCTCATGGACTCTTGGTATGCCTCAATGGAACATTTATATCACAAGTGAAAAAATATTTCCATATATCCAATCAATTATTTTGTCTACATTGGGATTAGACATTGGGATATCTATAAATATTTGGTTTTCTTACTGTAAACCAGATATTTGGCATATTCTAATTACAACCTTCTGTTGAAACCAACAATGTGGTTGGAAGGAAAATAGTAATTATTATGCAAATTCTACATTTTGTATATACAATTGTACTGAAGGTGAGAAATATTATACTAGAAATATAGCTTAGTGAAAAATTATTTTAGATCTCTTCTTTACGAATTATGTAAAGAGTGACCATGGAGAAAGATCATCTTAGTAAATGAAGGTGAACATTAGCATCAATACCTAGTCAATGCTGTACCCTTGGCATCTAGCAATGTCGTACGTAGAACTTCACTTGCTTTTTGCCAATTTCCTGTAGAATGATCTAATTTTTCTAGTTGATAATTCTCTTTTGTTTCCTGTACCTTCTGCTGCCTCTTGTCAAATTCTAAAATCCTCTTGTCTGTCTACATTTTGCATTTTTAAAACATTAAGCTTGGTAGTCAGCAAGAGCTGATTAGAATCCCAACTTTGGTCTGGGCAGAAGTACTTAACTCAGAGTTATGCTTCCTCATGTGTGAAATAAGGAAAATAGTATCTCAGAACCTTGTGTTAAAGAATTAAGATAAAATGTGTTAAGTGGACCATGCTGCCTGATTCCTACTAGACACAAAATAAATGCTTTTTCATTTAAAAAGCCCTGACCTTTTGTCTCCTATAATTTTGGAAGTTCAGAAGTTGAATTAATTCTAAATCTACTGCAATCACATTGTAAAATCCAATTATCAAATTCACAACCCAAGAAGTTTTGATCTGAGGGAACTCAGGTGATCTTACACTACTCATAAGGATAAAATATTAGAGCTTTACCACTCCCAGCTTGTACTAATAAATTGACAATGAAAAGTGTATTGGTTTTTGGAGACAAAAATGTTGGGTTTTTGAAATTTCCTTCTGCTACTTACCCTGAGGCTAGTCATTTCCTCAGAGACTCAGTCCCTCTCTCTGTCAAGGTAGATAATGATACCCACAAACAGGGTTGATGCTGTGCAAATGTGATATGGTGTATACAAAGTGGCTGATATGCAGCCATTTGATCAATGGTGATATTTATTTTCATTGCATTTCCAGATGTAAGCTCATGAAAATAATTTGTCAAAATCTTGTTTGCTTAAATTGAGCTAATATTCCTTTAAATTAAGACCAGTGTAAATGGACTAATGTATTCCATGATAGATATAATAAACATATAATGATTTCTCTACAGTTTTATTTATTTATTTATTTAAATGGTGATCTCACTGTGTTGCCCAGGCTGGAGTGCACTGGCTATTCATAAGCATGGTCATCACGCACCATAGCCTGAACTCCTGGGCTCAAGCAGTCTTCCTGCCTCAGCCTCCTGAGTAGCTGGAAATAGAGGTGTGTACCATTGCACCAGCTAACGGCTTTATTTTTACTGCAGGAAATATTTAAATTAATTTTATGAAATTGATTTCCAGATTATTGGACAAATATTATCAGCTAGGTTCATAGTTCATAAGAGGAGCAATTTCTAATAATCTACTACCATCCCATGCATTTAATATTTAGTTCTTCCTTAGTTTTGTAAGATTGAGGAAGTATAATGGCATCTCATAAAACCAATGGAAATATGAATAAATTATTAATATTAGAAGTATTCTCCAAAATGCAATATATATGTATATGTAGATATGCATAAGAGCTATTAATACAAAATATATACCTGCATACAGAAATGCACTTTTACCAATCATCTAATATATGCATGAAATGGAACTAACAGGGTGCTAAATAAAAATAATGGCTATAATATGAACCAATATAAACAACATAATTATGATACAACATTGATACTATAGACTTTGTGACACAAATTTATATGAATTTTCAAGTGAAAAGTCCCACAAGGGACTTTTTTATTTCCCTTCTCTGTGATGGTTTGATTTTTTAGGCTAAAAATCAGTAAAATATTTTAGAAAATAAACATTTTCAATATTTTAAACTTATAAAGAGTAATAAATATTAATAAATCACACAATAGTAAGCTATTGATTTCATAATGATTCAAATGATCAAGTATTTTATTGCATTTCTTTTTGACAGAAAATATTTAGAAGAACATTTAGCTAACCATAAAGTCAGTCCACATCTTGTTTTTGCCATGAATAAGGCAATATAACCTAAATGTGACTGTATTTTGTTGTTACTGTGGAGCTTAACATAAAAAATTTCTAAATTGTTTTTCCTAGAGAAAATTTCATAATAGAAAATATTTTCAAAAGTGAGCAGCCCTCTCCTCTGAAAAAGAATCTATGTTAAGTGGCCCTGAAAAATAGTGTAACATTCCTCACAAAGTAGCCAGATGAATGAAATGAACAGCTGATGTTTGACTGCATCACCCTTCACTCCTCCACTCCACTCAAGCTACAGCTAAGAATCATAACTGTGTAGTGGTAGATGACCTGTTTAAATTGGGTTTGTGGGACAATCACTTACCTATATGGAATGAAACTTTGTTAGGGGTTCTGTTGAGTTAATAAAGCAAAAAAAAAAAAAAAAAAAAAAAAAAACAAGTCATGCATCTTTTATTCCAATATCGTATCATTGAATATAATAACCAAGTCAAATACTTTAAACAGAATAATTATTCATTTATTCTATCAGTTATTAATTCATGAACACATTATGAACACTTACTGTTTGGGGGCACTAAACTGAGTATTAAAAAATATATGATATGGCTCTTCCTTTTAAAAGTCTGTATTTTTAGATGGTGAGAAAACCACATAAAGCATCAAGTATAATAGTGTGAATGCTAAAACAGAGATATTTAGAAAGATTTATGGATACTTGGAAGGCGTTACATAAAGGTGACATTTGAGCTGGATTTTGAACAATAAAAAATATATTAGGTCAGGAAGAAAAATAGAAAATCATTTTGGAAGATGGAAACAAGAGAATGGAATCCTGAAAACCACATGTATGCTTAAAGGAAATGGTTTGAGTAGAAGGAAGATTGGACTCACATATAAAACAATGAAGATAATTCTTTAGCTATGTAAAAAAAAATCTACTATCAAGTAAACCTAATCCATTTTAAAAGTTTTGTTGAACTCTTAATCTATGCTAGGAACTGGGTTTTAAACACTTCCATCATTTTTTTTTAACTTCTTAGTTTGAAATGATTTTAGATTTACAGAACTATTGCAAAGAAAGCACAGAGAGTTCCCTTATACCCTTTCACTTCCTATAATGTTAATATCTTACATAAATATGACATTTTTTTCAAAGATAAGAAATTAGCATTGGTAAATATTATTAACAATAGACTTGATTAGGATTTCTCTCTTTTTTTTTAATTTGGTATAATATTCTTATTCTCTTCCAGGATCCATCTGAGGATACCACATAGCATTTAGTCATGATGTCCCCTTAATGTTCTCCAAACTGTGACACTTTCTCAATCATTCCTCATCTTTTATGTTCTTGATACTTTTGCAGATTACTGGTCAGATATTTTATAGAATGTCCCTCAATTTATTTTTTTGTCTGATTTTTCTCATGATTAAACTGAGGTGTATGGATTTGGTGATGTCGCCATTTCATCGTATCATTGCACAGTATCAACGTGACTTGCCACTGGTGACACTAACCTTGATCACTGGGTTAAATTCATGCCTGCCAGCTTTCTCCAGGATCTTTCATTTAATAGAAGCCAGTCAACAAATCCAGCCCAGACTCAAGATGAGGGGAATTAAGCTTTGCCTGCTGGAGGGAGAGTTATTAAAGTGTTTTGGACATATGTTACAACCACCAAAATAATTAATAAATATTTTCGGAAGATACTTTCAAGTAATGCAAATATCCTTTTTCTCATTAAAGTTTTGCCCACTGATTTCAGCATCCATCTGTTGATATTGTCTGCAGCAATTGTTATTGTGGCATTCTAATGGTGATTTTCTATTTCCCTATTCCTTCTATTAATACAGTTATTACTTGGAACTCTTAAAAAATTATCACATTCTACCTCTATTTATCTATTTATCCAATCATTTCTTAATATAATTATGGACTTGTGGGTGTTTATTTTATTTTTGAGTTATAATCTGTATTTCTTTTGTTGTTTAAACTGTTTCAGCTTTGGCTATCGGGAGCTTTTCAGGCTGGCACCTGTGTTCTCTTGACATGCTCTTATTTGTTTTATTCTCTTGAGCACTTCCTTACTTTCTGGCACTGTAATATGCTCCAGGTTCATCTTGTATTTTCTGTGTCCTAGTCCTAGAAGCAACCTTCTTAGAAAGGAGCCCAAGTTCTTTTTAATGAAGCATGGTATTTAGAAATCAATATCTGGATACTAGGTGTGCTTGCTGCTACTGGGGTGTCACTGAGTGTAGACCCTCTCAGTGGACAGAGCTAGGAAATACAGTCTTGTATACTAACCCACATATACAGACACATCTATTTTTCCATCTTTCTGTGCACACTGTGCACACACACACACACACACACACACACATGCATTCATACACAATCATTCTGACAAGTCAAACTCCAAGCACTACAGGGTAAAAGTAACCAGAGAAACAATTCAATTTTCCATTTGTCCATTAAATATGTACTGAATAATCAGTAGATATCAGGCACTATAATGGGCTGGAAATGCTATTGTTAGTGGATAGGTCAGATATGGTCACTGTTTTTATGGAACTTATGTCTCATGATGGGAGACAGAAATGGCAGAAATTTAACAAGACAGCTATGAAGATCCATTACTGTGTTGGAGTCGGGTGAGGGGAGTTAATTAGTCTCTGAATAAGGAAAGGAGTGAGCCACGAGAACATCAGAGGGAACCGTAGCACAGGCAAAGGGAGGAGGGAGAGCCAGGGTTAGAAGACTAGAAGGAACTTGGCTTGTTCCATGCTGGGTTCAGAATGAGGTCAGTGCTGCTGGAGAGCTGGGAGAAATAGCTGAGGATGTGTGGAACGGGGCGTTAAAAAGGCCATCAAGGTATATGCCTTGCTAATGTCGGATTTCAAGACAGTTGTGGCTCCTAAGGACTGCACTGCAGTCCAGAGCCCACAAAATCAAAACTGTCTAAAGGTTAAATCCAGATAGAGAAATTGCTAATAGTCCAGATGCTTAAGAAACACTCTACATATTAAGAAGTTGGCATGAAACTGGAGGAGGAAGGTGTTTAGAGACCTCCAGAGTAGAATCACAGTAACAAAAGCTGACATTCGCTGGGCACTTGGTATGTTCTAGGCGCTCTGTCATGTGCTTTACATATATTATCTCATCTTGTTCTCACAATTCCAGGAGGAGGTATTACTAAACTGCTTTATAGATGAGGAAACTGAAGCACTGAGAGACCGAGATATTTTTCTAAAGTCATACAACTAGTAAGTGACAGAACTAGGGAATGAACCGAAGCAGTCTGGCTCTTGACTCCACATACTTTCCTCCCACACTATTTTGGTTTTCAGTCTGAAGTGAGAAGAACTATAGAAAGTGGATATCAATTCTTATGAAAAGAAAAAGAAATGAAATTATGAGTGATTTATGAAAAGGCATTACTTTGATAGCACAATTATTTGAAAAGGTTTACATTGTATTTCATAGGTTGGAAAGCATTTTTAAATTTCTTCATATTTCATTTTATAAATCTATAATAATGGCAATAACAGCTTCGAGTCTTTAAAAGTAAATAAGATTATATTTGGTAATTTGGAAAAAATCTATAATAGACAAGGGTAATAACAAATGCCTATATGACTCTAGTAATGCTTTACTCTTTCAAAGTGTTTTCAAGTATGTGAATCCTAACAACCCCAGGAGGAAATAGAATATATCCATTTTGGAGGTGAGGAAACAGATTTAGGAGTACTATCTCCATGTGATTTCACACCTAAAGAGACATAAAAGATAATTCCACAAGGACATGTCTTAACAACTAAGACCTGTATCAGCAAACTGTAAATGAGAAATTAATTATATATAATTGTTAATTAATGGAAACTGCTTTGACAGTCTCTAATGGCTAGTATTTTATTTTTAAATGGCATAGATTAAAATAATGTCATATATAGATGTTAAAATTTCAGAACTGGAAAGTGACATACTGATCTTTTCTATACCCTCCTCAGAATACTCTTTGTGTGAAAAAATTCAGATTCCCAACATAGCTCCTACTGAAAATGTTTTATGCTTTCTTTTTTTTTTTTTTTTTTTTTTGAGACAGAGTCTCACCCTGTCACCCCAGCTAGAGTACAGTGGCATCATCATAGCTCACTGCAACCTTCAACTCCTGGGCTCAAGGGATCCTCCTGCCTCAGCCTCCCTAGTAGCTGAGACTATAGGCATGTGCCACCACATCCAGCTAATTTTTTTCTATTTTTAGTACAGATGGGGTCTTGCTCTTGCTCAGGATGGTCTAGAACTCCTGAGCTCAAGTGGTCCCCCCACCTCGGCTTCCCAGCATGCTAGGATTACGGGGCGCCTGGCCCCTATACTATTTTTCTTATATGAGGTAATGAATACTACTGATTAATACTTTCTGTTCTATAGGCAAAAAGTATTTTCTTGGGGTTGTGTATAACTTAGTGATGATGGGTTCTGGCAACGCAAACATGCCATAGGCAACCTATTTTTATCAATGGCAAATTACATGACTGTTTATAAGGAAAACATTTTACTGTTGTTACCACATTGTATATACACTTTGTCTCCTTTTTGTAAACCCTTTACTGGGCAAGTCTTGAATTAGTAACCTCTATTCCTTCAAACAAAAGTCTGTGATCTTCTTTTTCATTTGCAGTAAGGATGCTTACATATAGAATGCCTCCAGCAGGCACAAGGAGTGAATGCTTTGTTGGAGAGGGAATTTTTTCTTGATATTATCTGACTTGCTCTAATCCTTTTGAGGTTGCGTTCTTTTGTGGGGTATGTTTCACACTATTAGGAAGAAAATGCTTGTTTTAGTTGGGAGTGTGGATAATAGTAAAACACTGTGGATATTACTAAATACATACAAAATTCTGAACCCTATGACTTAAAATTTGTTGTCAAGGGTTTTACACTTTTTATAACAAACACCATGATAGCAAGTCAGTAATGTTAGCTTGCCTAATGTCAATCAAAGTGTCCTAAGAATGAAATGTTTCAGAACAGAAAGAGTTCTTCTTGATGTCCTTATTTGTGAGAAATTGCTGTGCTTAAAGACTGTCTTATTGAGAAAAAAAAACTCCACATTTTTCTTGAGATAAAGGTAAACGTATTCCTAAATAAAACTGGGTAGAATCACAGATGTTGCTAAAGCAACAATACAGTAAGAATAAGATAAAGGCCAGAGAAAGAGTAAATTCATAGCATAACATTGGGAAAATGAAAGTGTGATAGAAAGAATGATGTCTTTATTGATTTTGATGAGTTCAGTTATAAGCCTAATGGACATTTCTCTGTGCAAAAGATTTTCTGAATACAAAGGATAGAAAGATTCTGGAGAAGGTACCTGAAGAGTCAATCATATAATATTGTTAGTATAGAAGACTATAAACAATGAAAATATCACATCTCAGAGTTAATCAAGACTTTTTTCTTCCACCTTCACTTTCAATACCTTGAACCATTGCCAATAGAAATATTTTACACAGTGTTATCTATTAGATTCAATTTTAATAGAAATTAAAAGGTAGCGGCTTCCTAGTACTTTATAGAATAAGGTATTAATAATTACTTTGTCTATTTAAAGGCAAAAGATAAAGTAAGCTAAAATCTGGGGGAGGAGGTTTGTTGTTGTTCCCCAGGGATGCTCTGGAACCTTGCTAAACCTGTATTAATACCAGAGAAGCTCAAGTATAGAGTTGCAAACATATATGCTGGGTATTTATTTATTTATTTATTTTTATTTTAGCGTATTATGGGGGTACAAGTGTTAAGGTTATGTATAATGCCCATGTCCCCCTCCTCCCTTGAGTCAGAGCTTCAAGCATGTCCATCCCCAAAACGTTGCACATCTTACTCGTTGTGTTTGTATATACCCATCCCCTCAGCCCTCCTCCCACCTGCCCGATACCCGATAAATGTTATTCCTATATGTCCACTTAGGTGTTGATCTGTTAATACCAGTTTGCTGGTGAGTACATGTGGTGCTTGTTTTTCCATTCCTGAGATGCTTCATTTAGTAGAATGGGTTCCAGCTGTATCCAGGAATATACAAGAGGTGCTATATCACCACTGTTTCTTAAAGCTGAATAGTACTCCATGGTATACATATACCACATTTTATTAATCCACTCATGAATTGATGGGCACTTGGGTTGTTTCCAGCTTTGCAATTGTGAATTGTGCTGCTATAAATATTCAAGTGCAGGTGTCTTTTTCATAAAGTGACTTTTGATCTTTTTGGTTGATGCCCAGTAGTGGAATTGCTGGATCAAATGGTAGATCTACTTGTATCGCTTTGAGGTATCTCCATATTGCTTTCCACAGAGGTTGAACTAGTATATAGTCCCACCAGCAGTGTAAGAGTGTTCCTCTCTCTCCGCATCCACGCCAGCATTTATTGTTTGGGGACTTTTTGATAAAGGCCATTCTCACTGGAGTTAAGTGATATCTCATTGTGATTAGAGATGTTGAGCACTTTTTCATATGTTTGTTGGCCATTTTTCAGTCTTCTTTTGACAAGTTTCTGTTCATGTCCTTTGCCCATTTTTTGATGGGGTTGCTTGATTTTTTCTGGCTGATTTTCCTGAGTTCTGAATAGATTCTAGTTATCAGCCCTTTATCAGATGTGTAGCTTGTGAAAATTTTCTCCCATTCTGTGGTTTGTCTGTTTGCTCTCTTGACAGTTTCTTTGGCTGTGCAGAACCTTTTTAATTTGATCAGGTCCCATTTGTTTATTTTTGATGTTGCTGTGATTGCCTTTGGGGTCTTCTTCATAAATTCTTTGCCTAGGCCAATGTCTAGAAGAGTATTTCCAACATTTTCCTCTAGAATTCTAATAGTTTCACACCTAAGGTTCAAGTCTGTTACCCAGTATGAGTTGATTTTTGCGAGAGGTGAAAGGTGTGGGTCATCTTTCAGTCTTTTACATGTGGCTATCCAGTTTTCCCAGCACCATTTATTCTATAAGGATTCTTTTCCCCAGTGTATACTTTTGTCTGCTTTGTGGAAGATTAGTTGGCTATATGAGGATGGTTTTATATCTGGGTTCTGTGTTATGTTCCACTGGTCAATGTCCCTGTTCCTGTGCCAGTAATGTCCCTGCTCCTGTGCCAGTACCAAGCTGTTTTAATGACTACAGCTTTGTAGTATAGTTTGAAGTCTGGTAAATTGATACTTCCTATTTTGTTTTTATTGCCTAGAATTGATTTTGCTATACGGGGTCTTCTTTGGTTCCATACGAAGCGTAAAATTATTTTTTCAATTTTTATTTTTTTTGAGAGACAGTCTCACTCTGTTGCCCAGGTTAGAGTGCCGTGGTGTCAGCCTAGCTCACAGCAACCTCAAACTCCTGAGCTCAAGTGATCCTTCTGCCTCAGTCTCTCATGTAGCTGGGACTACAGGCATATGTCACTATGCCCGGTTAATTTTTTCTATGTATTTTTAGTTGGCCAATTAATTTCTTTCTATTTTTAGTAGAGATGGGGTCTCGCTCCTGCTCAGGCTAGTCTCAAACTCCTGACCTTGAGTGATCCTCCTGCCTTGGCCTCCCAGAGTGCTAGGATTACAGGCGTGAGCCACAGCACCTTGCCTATGCTGGGCATTTAGAGCTCAAATAATGAATAACTCCATAGACAACTGCAATGACATTAGGGTATCTGAAAAATTCTTCTCCTATTTATTAAGTCTTTGAGTCAATGCATAAAAGACTTTGTGTTTGGAAGTAAAAAGAGGATTAAGTTAAGCTGAGTGGTCTTCAAGGAAAAAGTAGGAGGTTGGCAGGATAATTATCATCACAGTTCTTCCAGGTTTCACCTGAGAAATTGGGGGAGGGGAAGAAAGCACATTCTACCAGCACCAAGCCTAAGCATGTACTCCTGTTTCCTCTTCACACACCCCTCCACAGCAGCCCCTGGTGCCATGACCTCTCCTTTCCCGCACTCTGTTAGCCTCCTGTGGCTCGGGAGCGTCAGGACGTACTGATTTACTGCTCTATTTTTCAAGAGGGCTGGGGTTTGAAGTCTGTATTCCCAGAGAACTGTCTAATGAAAACTCCAACTATAAAAATATCCGTGAAGAAAACTTTAGAAAATTGCTTAAATCAGTACCTAGAAAAATGATTTCTGGGACATCTTATACGTTCAGATGCTCTATGAAAAAACTACAATTACTTACTGTATGTGCCACTTACTTCCCCTGTCCTTTGTCTATATTTAATAAGGACTTCAAATTGAGCCAAATACCTCTCTCTCTCTCTCTCTCTCTCTCTCTCTCACACACACACACACACATGTACATATACATACACATATATAACATGCTATAATATTAATAGTTCTTCCAGGCCCCTCAAAACCCTTCCTGACTGCCATCAGTGCTCGTAACTAGATCTTTATCTACACAGAAGAGTTGCTGATTCTTATTCAAACATTCCATTTGAGCATTTAGATTGGAAACTGATCAAAAGTAAATAGTACCTTAAAATATGGACGTAAAAGTGCCACACTCAATTTTTAGCCTTTGTCTCTGTCAGCAAAATAATAAGAAGAATAATATTAATGGTATTGTTGCTTTCATCAGTTGAAAATCAAGAACACAACTTTTTACACCTCAGTAACAATCATAACTGTATATTTTAGTATCTTTGTTAAGAAAAATAAATGAGCAATATGAAACATTACAAACTCTTTGAGGGCAAGATACTTGGGTCCTTCTTCTCTGTCATTCACACCTTGCTAGGAAAAAGGCTCTGCTCTGAACCCATTCTAAAGTATAAAGGGAATAAATTAACTTCTAATAGTCCACTGCATTGCCATAGCCAAAGAGAAACCAACAGAGATTTTAAAATCTCTCCATCCTTCCAGGATGAGTCATGAACACTTATTGTTCTCATTTGTGTCACTTCTGTCTGAAATAAATGACAAACTATTTTACAGTAGAAAAAAACACCTAGCCTAAGGTGACTAATGAAAGGTTTAAAAAACTCTCTAACATCATATTTCGAGATCTTTATATAAATTCAGGTTTGCAAATTATTAATTTTGAATGTGATTTTCCTTATTTTCAAAAGCAGATGTTGACAACCTTTTTGTTAATGTCAGAAATTCTCTGGTTACAGATCCCTTTCAGTCTGGCAATGCCAAAAGGCCTTGTTCCACGTATCTATCTCCTTTGTTCTCCTACAACTTATTTAGCAACACTTATCTATGATATCTATGATATGCTCTCTTTCTTTATAATTCAAAGGAAGAAATGAACATAACTATGATGAAAATAATGTTCTATGCATTCAAAGTTATGTTTCCAAATTATAATCTTGTGTTGTGTTTAAATGGTTCACTGAAACAAAATGCCATGGATCTTTTTTAAAAGGTTTTTAATAAAATTAAAAAGAAAATGAAAATGGCAGGTCTGTTTCAGAAAAGTACATTCATTTATGCTTTTTAAATCCTTAGGAGTGAGGAAAATGGTATGTAGTGCAATGGCTAATGTAAAAAAAAAAAAAAAGAGTGGTACCTAATATTAATAAATAACTCTGGAGAGCTCCTTATAATTGTAGCTAAGAATTCAGGTAAGACATTCTGATGGGACTGTGATGTACCACCCAGATCCTCCTTTCATGAAGACTTTATTAGCTCAAGTGCTAGGAGTGTAGACAGGAGACAGCTTTCAGTTGCCAGTTGCTTCAGGGAGTATCTCAACTACAGAGAACCACCTCACCTAAGGCTACAACTGTTACAGTGGAGCACATCCAATGACTGGCTGAGGCAGGAGGATAAAGTCCAGTCATTGTGCCCCAAATCAGGGAAATGTGAAGGGTCAAGCCAGCATTTTTCCCCAGTCATCCAGCAGAAGAGCCCCTCTGGTGCCACATGTGGACTGGAAGAGCAAGCTCCCCAGCCCTGCATGCCAAGTCTACACAGACCTGCTCTCTGTGCAGTGGGCCATGCCTCCCAGTCCTGTTGATTGACAGGCAGGCCACACGTCTACAGACCTGAGTGCCAGCCAGCTGAACAAGACCCCTGGCTGTATCCATTAGCTGGCAGGCCACACCCCTGCAGCACCATGTGATGCCACACCTATGGTCCACCTTTCCCCCATAGACCCACTATCCACAAGTTGCCCCTGACACAAACCACCATTACACCTAGATCTGGATGGAGGGAACACCACGAGCCCTGACACTTGTGGCCACAGCCTAGATAATAGCCTTGCCAAACAGCCATTGCCACCACTGTGGGAGGACCTGAACAGAGCAATCTCCTCCAATGCCCACCCCAGTAGAGAGGGACTCACCCTGGCCCCTACCTGAGCTTCTAACGGTGGCCTAGGGAGCAACCCACCACTCCACACTAAGATCCCCCAGCACTTGCCAAGCTCCTGTGAGGCACACAAGTAAGGTCCTGTGACCAACCAGCCCTGCCACTGACTGCAATTCTTTGACACACTTAGGCATCAACTAATGTCTAGCAATATGCCTAGGCACTTGCCAAGTTCATACCACCAATGTCCACAGAAAGGGACTTGCCCAAGTTTCCAACAGCAGTATGGGGACTAATACACCAATCCAAACAAGTATCCTCCAGCATCAACTTGTACTGTGACAACCACAGGGGATCAAGCTGATACAGGGGAATAGCTGTGTTACAGGCTCTCAGTGCATTTGCCCCTCTCCCACCAGGTCAGTACTCTGGAGTTAGACATAAAAGCATTATCTAGGGACCTCTCCTTCCCAGAAAAGGAGAACAGTTGCACTACAAACAAATCAGCCCTGATCAGAGAGAAGAGGTTTAAGATGAGAAGAAACCAGCAAAATTCTGGTAACATGGAAAAACAAATAGTTCAAACCCCCCGAAGGATCACAATAGATCCACAGCAATGGACCCAACCAAAAGGAAATTGTCAAAATGCCAGGAATGGAATTCAGAAATCAGATGGCAAATAAGATGAATGGAATTGAAGAGAAAGTTGAAAACAAACACAAAGAAGCCAGAAAAATGTTTCAGGACATGAATAAGAAAAATGAAAATCTTGCTAAAGAGATGACAGTATAACAAATAACATAACAGAACTTAAAGAAATAAAAGAGTCATTTAGGCAATTACAAAATACAGAAAGTTTCAACAATAGGCTATATCTATCTAGCAGAAGAAAGAATATCAGAGCTTGAAAATGAGTCTTTCAAACTAAACCAGCCAGAGATACAGAAAAAAGAATAAAGAAGAATGAACATTCACTCAGAGAAATAATGGACTATGTGAAATGAGCCAATGTATGAATTATAGGCATGCCAGAGGGAGAAGAAGATAAAGCAAAAGGCATGAAAGACTTACTTGAAGGCATTACTGAGAACTTCCCTGGAAGCACTAGAGATTCAGATACCCAAATACAAGATGGTCATCAAACACTAGGAAGACTAATACATCTTCAAGACACATAGTCATCAACCTGGCCAAAGTGAAGATAAAAAAGAAAATTCTACAAGCTGCAAAATGAAAAGAACAACTAATCTACATAGGAAAACCCATGAGGCTAACATCAGACTTCTCAGCAGAGAACTTATAAGCCAGAAGGTACTGGGCCCTATTTCTAATCTTCCTAAACAGAACTATCTCCAACAAAGAATTTTGTATCCTGCAAAACTGAATTTCCTAAATTATGGAAAAATGAAGACTTTTCCAGACAAGCAAACAGAAACAGAAACAAAAATAAAGACCATATGATTTTCTCAATAGATGCAGAAAAAGCATTTCATAAAATCCAGTACCCTTTCATGTATGAACCTTCAAGAAAATAGGCATGGAAGGAACATACCTCAAAATTATAAAAGCCTTATATGCCAAACTCACAACCAACATCATCCCGAATGGAGAAAAATTTAAAGCATCCCCCCTATGAACTAGAAGAATACAAGGGTACTCACTGTCACCCCTTCTACTCAACGTAGTATTGAAAGTCCTAGCCAGAGCAGTCAGACAAAAGAAAGAAATAAGGGGCACCCAAATTGGGGAAGAGGAGGTTCAACTATTGTTGTTTGTTGACAGTATGATCTCATGTCTAGAAATTGGTAAATAAATTCAGCAAAGTCTCAGGTTACAAAAGCAATGTATACAAATCAGTAGCATTTCTATATACAAATAACAATTAAGCTGAGAGTCAAATCAAGGACTCAATACTGTTTATAATACATACAAAGGAAATAAAATATTTAGGAATATACTTAACTAAGAGGTGAAAGATCTCCACAAGGAGAACTACAAAACACTGAAGAAATCACAGATGACACAAACAAATGGAAAAGCAACCTTGTCATGGATTGGTAGAATCAACATCATTAAAATGTCCATATTGCCCAAAATGATTTATGAATTTAACACAATCCCATCAAAATACCAGTGTCATATTTCACAGATCTAGAAAGAATAATCCTAAGCTTTATTTGAAACCAAAAGGCCTCTTAGAGAGTGGTGTGTGCAAACTGCTTCTAGTCTGCCATCTTGGCCCCTCCCCAGAAAAATAATTCTTTAAAATGAAACAATATTATTGTTTTTAAGCCAAGAAATGAGAGAAAGTTGGATCACTAAAAATACTCAATTTATCTGGAAGATGGTAAGAATAAAAGGGGAAAGGGAACAAAGAACACATGAAACAAACAGGAATCAAATAGCAAGATGATTGATTTAAGCCTAAGTAATAATACATATTATAATCAAGGATTACAAAAACTAAAATGTATAAACACCCCTATGAAATGGCAGAGTTTTTCAGATTGGATAAAAAAATGAGACAAAAACATATACCACATATAAAATTATGCACTTGAAAGGTAAATATACCAGCGTATAGTAAAAGGATGAAAATGGACACAGCATGCTAACTAGCCTTTAGAAAACTAGAATATGTATCTGTATCTGTTGATTTACATCCAAGCCTTTTTAAAACTTTAAAACTGTTTTCATTTTAGATATCTTTCCATTTTTACTGCTATGTCTATTACTTTGTTTTCAACAATGTCTATTCCTGCTCCTCATAATTTCTTTCCTTTCCTGGTTTCATTTTTCCTTATTTCTTTTCTGAGCTGTTAGCTCATAGTTTTCTTTTCTTGTCTCACACTCTTTTCCCTAAGCTCTTCCATGATTGGTTTGTACTTTTGCTTCATTAATATTTTTTTAATTCATCATAAAATGTTAATTTGCCCTGCTCCTTATTATATATTTTCTGGTATGTACTCTTCATCCCCTATTTTATTTTCTTGTGGTTTTTTTTTTGTTGTTGTCATATTTTCCTACAATATATTTCTATAGCTCTTACACTGGTGATTTTTTAACTTACCATTGAGCAATGTGAATTTTGCCTGGACAAGCTATTTATATGGATTTACCTGTTAGAAAAATACCAGCACTATCCTCACAACATCTTATGCTATAGTGTTTATTCCATTAATTCCTTTAGGTATTAACATTTTCTAGCCATTGAAGATGGGCTGCTGAGAGATTTTCAACATGAAAAGATTCTCTCTTCCTTCTCTGCCAAAGAGACAGACAGTGCTTCCTGTATGTGGTTCTTTATTTAGTCTTTCTTCTGGGTCTAAGACATCAGCTGCCACCTGCAGGTACACCTGCAAACCTACTTTTATGGTTAGAAATAAGAGATATTTCTGACATTGTTTTGTGCCTCAATTGTGAAAAGAGTATTTAGGCTGTATCCTTATGGGATCTGTGATGGCTGTATCTTTTCAGTGCATCCTACTCAGTCTCCACTGCATTCCCCTAACTCTACCTATTTGACTTCCCAGGATCTGAGCTGTTTTCTAATTTAAAGAAAACACTGAGTTTGTGGTTTTTAATTTTTCTTAATTTCCTTGTATTTTAACTAAGAAGAATGCACTGACTATATTCTTTGATCTCCAAACAAGAAATTCCTACCAAGTGTTGTTTACTGTAGGTTATATAATACTTATTTTCTATAACTGAGCTCATAAATCATGGTATTTTAATATTTTTATTTACTGGAATAGTATTTGTCTTAGTGTTATATTTGCATTTCCCTCATAAATTTAGTATGCTTATATGAAATATATGCTATTAATATCAAATAACAATCATATTATAAACTTGAACTTTTTAAAATCCAAGTAAAAAGGAAGTTTTAACTTTTAACTTTTTATTTGGTCTTAGATAAGATTTGTATCAACTCATACATAGCAAAAAATAAATTATTAAAGTCTTTTTTTTAAAAAATCACATTTACCTAATAACCATACTCACAGAAATGTGGGTTTTTTTGAACAAAAAGAGAACTTGCACTGAATAGAATAAGGAATTGGCATTGATAAGGGAGCATAATTTAGTCTTGGAAATCATAACAATACTACTTGAACAATTGAATGTGACTTAAAAAATTATATTGCCATTTTTCAGCAGGAAAAGGTAGCTCAGCACAGCAGAGGTGAAGGGTAGTTAGTGGACAAGTTATTATAATATATTCCATGTTTCTATCCAAGGTGCTACTTTTTAAAAATTCAGTTACACTAGAATATTTATAAACTTGGATAGTACCATCACTGAAACTGTAATATGAGTCCATGCCAATAACCTGTCTGTCCTAGATATTACCAAAATATAATGTTAGCAAATATTTCACCTAAAAGATAGAAATGGTTCATATATGTTCTACATAGCTACCTGATTTCAAGATTCAGAGTACAATATTGACAAAATATTTAAGTTTTTGCCCATCCTCCCAAATTATTATTGTTTCCTATCCTAAAATTTTGTGTTGTTTTTAAATACCTTAAGTTAGTTTTACCTTCCATTAATTTTATCCATTTTGTATGTTTTTATTTAAGGGAAGTTGCTAATGAATACATTAAAAAATCAAGACTTTGCCCACTTATGAATTATGTCAGTGAAAGTAGGTCAAAAATGATCAAGCCATTTTAGGAAATTATTTTCTATAAACTCTAAACCACAAGCACTGTCATATTGAAAAAGATGACTTTTCTTATCAGTTCTCAATTAAATACCAAGACATGCATGAATGTGTTCTTGTCCTATTTCTCGTGTTAGGTTTTCTGCCTCTGAAGTCCTCTCACTGGCATAGTTTCCATGACGGTATCTTTAGATAAGTACAGTGAAAGGGGACATACTCTTGTTTCTCTAACACACTTGGATCAATCCTGGATAAATCCTGCTCTCTTGCTTTTAATCTTGTATATCCCGCATATTGTTAATGGAAGAACAAAAAGATAGAAAACAAAGCAAAACAAAATGTATGGGAATATTTGCCAATATGAAATCTGTTTTCTAGAGACAGTTATCTTCTCAAAGTTGGTAGGCAATTTTACTTGCTTCAGTTGGCTGACTTTTCCATTCTCTTCGGCGGCTCTTAAAAACTTTTAATTTTCACTTCACACCTTCTAAAAAATTACTGCTTTTTTTCTTATCAGGAAGCAACTGTTCCTTCTAGTTCACTGTAAAATATGGTTTATGATTGTCTGTTGTCCTAGTATTTCTCTCCCTAGTATTAGAAGCTCAGGCCTGTTTCTCTCTGCTAAAGGGAAAATGCTTCACCTGTGCTCTTGTGCAACATCTTTTCACTAGCATCTTTCTTGTCCTTGCATCTTTGCGATGTTAAGTAAACAGCATGGGTTTCTTATTCTTGCATACTCTGTCTCATGCTCTTCTCAACCTCTTGCTAGCTATCGATAACATGCAAGATACTGGCAGGAGTAGCAGAGAAAGGAAGCCATATGCAGACAGTGACTGTAGTAGAATTCAATGGATTGTTTGACTGGAAAGATTGTTTGACAAGGAAAGATAAAAGGTATAGGCAGATAGCCCCCCAAAAAGTAGAAGATAACTTAAATGTTTTGTAGCCTAGCTACCTTCAAGCTTATTTTCAGAATCAATACAAAAGATGACATTCATGTGTACAGCATATTCCTATGTGCAATTCCCAGGACATTGGTTTATATTACTATATCAGGAGTGATATTATAAGGGTAAGTACAAATATACTATAATGCTTAGTTATATATTTTCCTAAAACTACTACTTTGTATTTAATAATGAATTCTTTGCCTGAAACTTCATATCCAACCACATAGGAATGCTAGCTACCACATGGAGATGGAGAGCCATTGATCTGGACCAGAGGTTCTTGGTGTGGGATCAGTAGCCTCAAAATCAACTGGGAACTTTTGGGAATCCAAATTTGCATGTTCTACCCCAGGCACACTGAGTCAAAACTCTAGGACAAAGCCCAACAATCTGATTCACTCTGAAGTTTGACAACCACTGATCTTGATTCTAGACCTTTTTTTTTTTTCCTCCTTTTATTTCATTATATTATGGGGGTACAAATATTGTTGGGGTTACATATATTGCCCCTGCCACCCTTCCTCCCCTCTGTGCCAGCGCTTCAAGCGTGTCCAACCTTTTAAGAAACAACCATCAACCAACTACTGATCTTGGTTCTAGACCTTTGTATTATGTGAAGTACAAAGTCACAGAAGCAGAGTTAAAGTTGGGATTAGGATGTCTATTTCCTAAGTGATCTTGCCTTACACGATATAGATAAAAACTGTTTTACACTTCATAATTACTAAAAAAATATGCTAGTTGAATGAAATAACTCAGAGATAATTTGTTCCTTCTTTTTTCCTTGTAACTAAAAATTTAGAAATTTGACTTATTTGACAAGAAAAAGTATTAAAATGATTCAGCTGTGCTAAATTTACCTTTTACTTGCCTTGACACAAACCAATATATATACAGCATCGACTTCTCTATGTACTACATTTTAAGTGTATTCTTATTCTTACCTAGAGAAGCAGAAAAGGGAAGTTAAAAATATATACACATAGAATCATATTCTACATCTGTACACACTTGCTTTGCTATGAGGTCTTGAATATTACTTAAGTCTTAGTGCCTTTGTCCATGTTAGAATTATCAAGCATACCTCTCCATGTACAGAAGAAGAAATAGAGTTTTCAAGGCATTAAATTATCTATCCAAGGTGATACACCTACTAACAGACAGAGTTAACATGGAAACCCTGGTATGTCTGATAACATGCTCTTAGCTATTATCTGTTAATATCTTAACAGAACCTATGTCATAAAGCTAGTCTGAGCATTAAATAAAGTCGTATGCAGAAAGGTTTCAATGTATTGTGCACATAGTATGTACTCAATAAATATTAAACACCAGTAGTGTAACTGCTGGATCAGTCTTATCTGGTCACCTCTGTTGATAAGAGAATGTCCAATTATTTTGCAGGCACATGCTAAGAAGTTGCACGCTATGCAGCCAAAGCATACACAGGGAAGGAAAAAAAAAAAAAACAAAAAAACAACTTTGACCTCAAATAATACCCAGAACTAAAGTCTCAACGCTTCCCCCTCACTCTGGGAATGACCCCTCCCCCCCCCCGGAATTAAAGTATCAGCATATGGCTGCAAGCCCAGAGCCTGAACATTTTCAAAAGCCAGTAGTCACAGCTCTGTTGTCTATGAATGTCTAGTCATAAGACCCCTCCCCATGCCTTACAAGAAATAGTCTTGTTTGAAGTCTTCCTAATCAAAAACTGCCCTGCAGTGCTTCTGCTTCTGCCCTGCAGTGCTTCAACCTGTCCTCCCTAACCCTTAAAATTTTCCCCAAACCTCAGATCAGGGAGGCAGATTGGAGAGAGCCTTGTATGTCTTTGTTCATCTGCCTTGCAGTAAACCTTTCTCCCTGCAAAAGATTGGTGCTTCATTCAGTGTTTGGCTTTCTGATGTACACAGGCAAAGAAACTCAACTCAGTGCACTAACAGTGGCATTGGTATTATTACTACTAGGGCAGTGCCAAGATGAATCCCCAGGGATTTACCTTGTAGCTATGCATAGCCCCTCCTGAAGCCACGATGTGCTTGCTTGTTTTTCTTCTGTTCTCCCCTTTCTGTGGAATCCTTGTTCTATTATTAATACAAAACAGGTGGAAAGGAGACTACAACAGAGGCCATGAGTGCCTGGCCTCCAAACTCACATCTCTCCCTTTCTTTAAAGCTTACATAATTATTGTCAGGGTCAAGGGCATTACTTGTCTTACAATGCAGGCACATCCAGGGCTCACATAGGTCTCTAACCATTAGAGAGATAGTGATTTCAGTTAAAAAGTTACAATCAATCAACTTAAAAACCACCTGTGATCTATAACTCAATTTCCATAATTGTTTCAATAATAAATCATTAGCTATAATCCTGCTACTAAATAAGGGAGTATTATGTAGCAGGCACTAAAATATATTATTTTATATATCTTACCAACTACACTGTTAGATATTTTTATTTTAGTTTATAGATAAGAAACCTGAGGGATTGGAGGTATTAAGTAATTTATACTGGGGTAGCCAATTAGTGAATGTGAGAGTCAAGACTCAAGCCAGAGTCTATGTAACTACAAAGCTGATACTTTTAATCACTTCCTCCCAAACAACTGGTGTGGCTTAGCACAATTCAAATAACAGACATTATGAAACTGTGTGAACATGCAATCGTTTTTCTCAAATGCTGTTAACTCTAGTATTCCATTAACAAAAGTGTTCCATCCTCCTATGATAATTCACAGTCAAAACAATCACATTTGAGTCTGAAATAAGATCTTCCTCTTAGTTAGATCATCAATAATTAATTTTCAGACACAAATTTTAGATTAAGCAGAGTTTACATAAGCAGAAAATAATATGCACTTTCTTATGTTTTGGTGTTTATGTTTTCCTCTTCAACTTTGTTCATAGGTTATAGCAATGAAAACTTCAGGAAGATCAATCAAATTTAATAAAATAGAGGCTGATTCCAGAAACACCCACATTAATTATTTAATTCTGCTTCTGCACTGTTTTTGTTGTCAGGTATCTGGTACTATAGGAAAACAATATTTCTTGTTTTTTCAGCTAATAGACCTTAAAAAGGCAATGCTGCAAATGAGAAGGGAAATTAAAAATAAGAAGTCTTTATACAGCTATTATTCAGAGAAGAGTTCAGAAGTGTTTACTTAAAAATATTTAGACAGTGATTTAATACAAATATTAAATTTAATAATCATAAGAATAGACTTTATAGGAAAACTATTTTAATGTTATTCTTTAGACACTTTTCTACTGACATCCTGCTAAAATCATAAGGACCTAGTTCATTGACACTATCTCTTCCCATCCTTTTCTACCTCTGCCCTCTAATGTTGACACTTACTTTAACATTAAGTTGAATCATGTGAAGTCAATATTTTTTGTAGGCAAAAATGATGCAATATGAATAGTTTTATATTGCCCAAAATAGTATATATTTTAGAATATTATTTAAATAATACTTATACATTTCTATTTAATGTTCTCTTCCCATTTTACCTGCCACTTCTTAGCTTTAGTGAGCTATAAATGTACTTTGACATTTTAACATTTATAACATTTCCAGTATGTTTAACCACCAAAAGTTGGCCTTCCATCCTTTGACTAAAGTTTGATTCTATAGTTGAAAATCATTAACATTTACTTGCACTAAAATAACCATATGAATGCTGTTCACTGCAGAGCCAAGTACTGCTCTGAGGATCTATTTCCTTCTCTACAAATCCAGGGACGTTCCTAATTGGATTATTTTTGCTATTCAACTAACTAATTCATTTTGAATCTGGAATTCAAGACAAACCCACCTAATTCTAATCATCACAAAATCAAAAATTTTATATAATTAGAGATGATTCATCTTAAATACATTTGAAATGATACAGAATAAAACAAAAGTGTGCTTAATTGTGCTTGATCGTATATATTGTCAGGTGATTTACAGAGGATCATAATAAGCATTTAATCAAGAATATCCAAGAAAACATTTTTATTTTATGCTAAATCTATATATCAACAGAAATAAGAATAGTCTAGGGGTGAACAGAGAGGGGAAAGATGATTGAAATACTCATCTATAGAACACTATTACTAGAAGCAAGTGATGAAGGCAAAAACTGTTTTTCTTTGCTGCCAGTATTTGAGAAATCCTTAATTTCTCTGTGCCTTATTTTTTCCTTTTTAAAAATGAAGGTTCTCTAAAAGAAAAAAAATCAACAAAGTAGATTTCATCAAAATTTAAACATTTGTTCTACAAACGATCCTGTTAAAAGGATGAAATGACAAGCTACAGACTTACTCTACAGACTTTTCTCCTTAAAGAAGAAAATATTTGCAAACCTCAGGTCGGATAAATAGCTAATATCTAGGATACATAAAACCTCTCAAACCTCAACACTAAAATAAAAAGATAGAAAATGTGCAAAGGACAATGAGACATTTCACTGAAGATAATATACAGATGACAAATAAGCACATGAAAAGATGTTTAACATCATTAGCCATTGCAGAAATAGAAATGAATGCCAGGAGGAGATATCACTACTGGAAAATGGCTAAAATAAAAAATAATAATGACACTAAATGCTAGTAAGGACGTGGAAAAACTAGATCATTCATGCACTGCTTCTGGAAATATTAAATGATATAGCTGCTCTGGAAAACAGGTTAGCAGTTTCTTAAAAAACTAAACATGCAACTATCATATGATCAAACAACTACACTCAGGGCAGGTATCTCATATAAATGAAGACTTACATTTGCACAAAAACCTTTACAAAAAGTTTACAGTAGCTTATTGGTAAGGGAAAAAAAAACTTGGAAACAAGCCAGATGTCCTTCAATAAGAGAATGGTTTACAAGAGTGCATTCATACACACCATGTAATCAATAAAGAGTAATAATCTATTGATACACAAAAAAATTGGATGAATCTCGAGGGCATTACGCTGAGTGAGAGAAGCCAATCTCAAAGGTCACATATTGCATGATGTCATTTGTATTACATTCTTCAAGTGACAAAACATATATATAAACATGAAAAATAAATTAATGGTTTCTGGGAGTTAAGGATGGGGACTGGAGGGAAAAAGGTACAACTATAAATCAGGGGGCAGACTTTGGAATAATCATGCTTAAAATATACTTTAAAAGAAAAAGAAAGGGATGTAGTGATTCTTCCTTAGGTCGTGCGGCTGCTATAAAAAATATGTATTAATGCTATAAACAACAAAAATTTATTTCTCACACTTCTAGAAGCTGGGAAGTCCAAGATCAAGGTGCTGGAAAATTTGGTGTCTGCTGAGGGTCGACTGTCTGGTTCCTAGACAGTGCCTTCCTGCTGTGTCTTCACATGGTAGAAGGGGCAAGGAAACTTTCTGACGCATCTTTTACAAGGGCGCTAATCCCAGGAGAACGGACCTTGCATGACTCAATCACCTTCCAAAGGCCCCACCTCCTATTACCATCACCTTCAGGGTTAGGGTTTTAACATATGAAGGGGAAGGGAGGGGGAATACTCAGATCATAGCACATCTTAAAATTGGACATTGATAAGTGAGGATAAGAAATGAAAAGGAACGAATGAGGAAACTGTATTTTCCTAGATATTGTATAATTGGACGTAAATCTAGTCCTTCAAAAGTTGATACTTTAGCAATTGCCATAAAGCCTTAAAAGCTTGGAAACATGGTGTCATACCTGCTAAAACTTACAAACAAGAAAACCAGAGGCTGCCCAGTCATTCGGATGAGCACACAAAGAAGATGCCCCAGATTTCAAACTTGCTTTAAAACATAAGGGTCAAAAGATTTGGCTTTGCAATTTGTCAGGTTTGAGGTTTAATTTAGGGCTTTACCATATACTAATTATGTGACCTGGGAAAGATATTTAACCATTTAAAGGCTTTAGTTTCCTCACATGTAAAGTAGGAATGATGATATTGATAATTGTTATGAGGCTAATAATATAAGATAAAGCAAGTAAACCATTCAGCATAAGGATTGCCATAGACTAATCACTCATTCAATGTTAACTCTCTTATGTTGCTACCATTTTCAGAAGAAAGTTGGAAAAATTAATTTTAGCTGCTATCAGAGCTCCTTAAACTTCCCATACTCTTAGCTGCTTGAAATCCCAGAATCATTAAAAGCCAGTTAGCTACTTAGCATGATAATCATATCATCTATTTGGGGGAATGTAAGGTGACTTTAAGCATCAATGTAGTACCACAAAATTAAGAGACTAGAAGAAGGTTTTCAGAGAAGATATACTGCGTATGTGGCTCTTCACAAATCACTCAAGAAAATTGGACTAAGTAGAGTAAAAATCTTAGCTACTTACTGGGTCAAAGAGGATTTCAGTCCTGAAGGTTTGTATATTGTTGTAGAGTTATGTTTTGAAATTGATGTTTGTTTAAAAAAATATGCACAGAGGAGTGATGTTAGCAAGATGGGAGAATAGTAGTTCTCCATCCAGCTTTGCTTCTTGCCATAAAAAAATCTGGCTAGCAATATCCACATGCAGGAAGACCATCCTGAATATTCAGAACTTGAGAGTGAGTCAGAGACATCTCCTTGGACCATGAACTGAGACTGGCTATGATCCAATGGTAAGACGAATGGTTCTCTTTGATTACACCATCCCTTTCCCAAGCTGGCACAGCTCCACACACAGAGATTGCCCTCAGACCCATAGTTTCTACAGTGGGAAAGGTAAGTTGGAATCAAACATTCAGCCTCCCCATAATTCTAGGACCCTTTGCAGAATACTCTTGTCTTGCCTCATGGGAATCACTGGAAGTACTGGCAGGGCTCGATTACCTGGGGTGAATAAGAAACAAAGAATAGGGTTCGGGTTCACAAAGACCAACATGCAAACCTTGGAGTTTCCCCTGCATTCCAGCCAGTGGAGATGCCACAACAAAGAGACTAGCCAACAGCGTCATACTACAGGAAACAAAGTTCATGGGTCTTCCAGGCTTGAATCCCTTGCCAGCTTCCCCACACAGCCTGGGTGCTCTCATTAAGTCTTCTTCAGGTTAATAGGTAATTGTACATCAGCAACTACCTGTGGAGGGAGCATCTGGCCCTTTTGAACCCCAGCCATGGAGATGGGACGTAACTAAGTTCTGGTGCTCACATTAAATCTTTGCAGACCAGGAGAGGACTGCAGGTCAGTGATTACCTGTGGAAAGGAGCACCTGGTCCTGCTCAACTCCAGCAACTGAATGGAGACTCCATTAAACTTTGGTGATTGGCTTCAGCCTACCCTAGGCCACTAGGTAACTGTAAGTCCATACATATCTGTGAAGCATAAGCTCTAGCCCTGCCGACTCTTGTAGCAAAGCAGCAACCCTAGAGACCTTACTAACCTCAGAGCTCAGCACATGGCCCTGCCCAACTGCAGATTCCAAATAATATTACTTCCCAGCCAAGGATGATAATCTGCAAACCTGCATGATCAAAGACAATCACAGAGCCCAGGTAGCAGCTACACCTGAGGGCAGAGTCCAGCCAGTAGATTAATCAAACTGTGCAGAATAGGCAGAAGTACCATTCAGTCTCAGAGCACAGGAACCAACCCCAGCTTAACTAAAGAACCAAACACTAATGTCTACCAGTATGTGGTTGCTACCAGATAGCCCACCTAGAATCTCAGACTAGACTAAATAGTAAAGGTCTGTCAATAACAACAAACACTTTCAAAGGCCAGAAGAGGTAGCCATGTCTTCAAATGCATAGACATCAATGTAAGGACATAAAGATTATGAAAATCAAGTACATGACACCACCAAAAAAACCCTAATAAAGCTCCAAGAATGGACTCAGAAGATATGGAGATCTATGAAATGATTAATAAAGATTGGGGAACTCCAAGAAAACATGAAATTTGGAAAAAAATTCATAAACAAAACGATAAATTTGATAAATAAATAGAAACAACAAAAAATTAGAAATCCTAGAGATCAAGAATAGATAATGGAACTGAAAAAATCAACAGAAAGCTTTAATGATAGAAAGCAGATAGAAAGCAGAAGAAAGAATAAGTGAGCTCAGAGATAGGACATTTGAAATTATCCAATCAGAGGAGCAAAGGGAAATGAGAATGAAAAAGAATAAAGAAGGCTTATGGGAATTATGGAATCATAGAGCAAACAAACTTTTGTATGTGAATTCATGGAGATTAACAGAGACAAAAAGAACTAGAAAGCATATTTAAGAAATAATGATTATTTTCTTGATAAGCACTTGGATTCGGTTAGCTAGGATTCAAATTAAAAAGCTTCTGCACAGCCAAGGAAACTGTCACGAGAGCAAACAAATCATCTACAGAATGGGAGAAAATTTTCACAAGCTACACATTCGATAAAGGGCTGATAACTAGAATCTATTTAGAACTCAGGAAAATTGGCAAGGGAAAATCAAACAACCCTGTCAAAAAGTGGGCAAAGGACATGAACAGAAACTTTCCAAAAGAAGACAGAATAATGGCCAACAAACATATGAAAAAATGCTCAACATCTTCAATCATCAGGGAAATGCAAATCAAAACCATAATGAGATATCGCTTATCTCCAGTGAGAATGGTCTTTATCAAAAAGTCCCAAAACAATAAATGTTGGGTTGGTGTGGATGTGGAGAGATAGGAACACTCCTACACTGTTGGTGGGACTGCAAACTAGAGAAACCTCTGTGGAAAGCAATATGGAGACACCTCAAAGTGATTCAAGTAGATCTACCATTTGATCCAGCAATTCCACTACTGGGCATCTACCCAAAACAACAGAAGACACTCTCTAAAAAAGACACCTGCACTCGAATGTTTATAGCAGCACAATTCACAACTGCAACGATGTAGAAACAACCCAAGTGTCCATCAATACATAAGTGGATTAATAAAATGTGGTATATGTATACCATGGAATACTATTCAGCTATAAGAAATAATGGCGATATAGCACCTCTTGTATTTTCCTGGATAGAGCTGGGAACCCATTCTACTAAGTGAAGTATCCCAAGAATGGAAAAACAAGCACCACATGTACTCACCAGAAAATTGGTATTAACTGATCAACACCTAAGTTGACATACAGGAATAACATTTATTGGGCATCAGGCAGATGGGAGAGGGATGGGTATATACATACATAATGATTGAAATGCACACCATCTAGGGTATGGATACAGTTGAAACTCTGAATCCAGGGGAGACGGGGGTAGGGGGAAGGCAACATACATAATCTAAACATTTGTACCCCGATAATATGCTGAAATTAAAAAAAGAAGAAGAAAAAAAAGAAATAATGATTAAAAATTTTCCAACCTGGGAATGTATGACAACATTCAGGTGCAGGAATTTCAGAGGTTGCTAATGAAATTCAACTCAAAGAGGACATCACCAAGACACATCATGATCAAGTTATCAAAGATCAAAGACAGAAACAATACTGACTATCACAAGAGATAAGGAGCATATCAAGGGAGTTCCAATGTGGCTTTCAGCAGAAACCCTGCAGAGAGAGTGGAATGATATATTCATAAGTGCCAGAGGGAAAATACCTTCCAACCAAGAATACGTTACCTGAAAAATCTGTCCTTCATAAATAAGAAAGAAATAAAAACTTTCCCAGACAAACAACAACTAAGGGAGTTCGTTACCACTAGGCCTGCTTCACAGGAATTACTAAAGGTAGTTATTTAAACTGAAATGAAATTTAAACTGAACTGGAAGTTATTTAAACTGCTAATTAATAATAAAAAAATTGAAAGTAAAAACCTAATAGTGAGAGTAAAAAGCCCAATAGTGAAAGTAATACATAGTAATAAACAGAATTCTCTAATATGGTGGTATGTAAAGAAATTGTATACCTACTAGGAGGGTTAAAAGATAAAACTGTTACAGAAAAAAATTTTAGTTACAATAAATTGTTAAGGGATATAAATTATAAAAACAAATGTTAATTTTGATATCAAATTCATAAAAAGTGAGGGAGGAAGTGAAAATACAGAGTTTTGTATGCAATTAAGGCAAGTTGTTATCAGCTTTAAGTAGCCTGTCATATGATATTTGATATAAGCCCCAGGGTAACCACTAAGCAAAACCCTAGAGTAGTTGCACAAAATGTGAAAAGAAAGGATTAAAGTATATCATCACAGAAAGCCACCAAACCACAAAGGAAGACAGCAAGAGAGAAAGAAAGAAACTTAAAAACACACAAAACATTCAGAAAACAAATACAAAAATGACAGTAACATCACTTCTTTCTGACATAAAAAATAAAAATAATTTAAAAAATGACAGTAGCAATAATTATCCTAAAAAGTAAACTAATTCTAGTAAAAAGACATAGAGTAGCTAAGTAGGGGGAAATCATATGCCGTCTACAAAAGACTCACTTTACTAATAAGGACACACACAGACTAAAAGTCAAGGGATGAAAAAATATATTCCACATAAATGGAAACCAAAAGAAAGCAGAGATAATTATACAGATGTTAATAAAATAGATCTGACATCAAAAAATAATAAAAAGAGACTTAAAAAGTATTACATAATGATAAAGGGGTTAATTCACCAAAAGCATAAAAATTGTAAATATATATGTACCCATCAGAGCACCTAAATACACACAGAAATTATTAAATAATCTAAAGAAATAGACTACAGTACTATAATAGTGAGGTACCTCAGTATCTTACCTTCAAAAATACATCATCTAAACATAAGTAAGGAAACAATGGACTTAAATTACATTTTAGATCAAAGGTACCTAAAGACATGTACAGAGCATTCCATTCAACAGCAAGAGAATACACATTCTTCTCAAGTGCACAAGGAACATCCTCCAGGATAGGTTATCTGTTAGGCCACAAAACAAATCTTAACAAATTTAAGAGGGTTGAAATCCTATCAAGTATTTTTTCATATCAAAATGGCATGGAATTAGAAATCAATAAGCAGAGAAATCTAGGAAAACATACAAATATGAAAAAAATTAAACAACATGCTTTTAAACAACCAATGGGTTACATAAGATATCAAAAAGGAAATTTAAGAAAACCTTGAGACAAATGGAAACAGAAGCACAACACAACAGAATTTATGGGATGCAGCAAAAGCAGTCCTAAGGTGATAAATGTACCAATTCCCCCACTCTGATCAATACACTATACATGTATCAAAACATCATGTTGGGGGGAATGGGCATTTATTGAAACCTTAAAAGCTGTACCCCCATAATATGCCAAAAGAAAAAAAATTTAAAAAAACCATCATGTTGTACCCCACAAGTAGGAACACCTATGTTTCAATCATAAATAAAAATAAAATAAATTTTAAAACAAGGGGAAATCCTGTTATTTGCAAAAATATGTATGAGTCTGGAGAACATTATGCTAAGTGAAATAAGCCAGGCACAGAAAGACAAATACTGCATGGTCTTACATGTGGATAAAGTGGACTTTATAAAGTTCACTAGCATATAAAGTAGGTTAATAAAGTTGAACTTACAAAAGTAAAGAGTAGAATGATGGTTACTAGAGGCTTGAGGATAGAAAAGAAGGAAATAGGGAAGCTGTTTTTAAAAGGGTGCAAAATTTCAGATAGACAGGAGGAATAATTCTTTTTAATTTCAGAATATTATGGAGGTACAAACATTTAGGTCACATATACTGCCTTTGCACCACCAGAGTCAGAGGTATAGTAAGTGTTCCCATCCCCCAGACAGTGTACATCACACCCAACAGGTATGAATATACCTATTCCCTCCTCCCCACTCCAACCTGCCTGACATCCGATGAATGTTACTTCCATACGTGAGCATAAGTGTTGATCAATTAGTATCAATTTGATAGGGAGTATATACTTGTTTTTCCATTCTTGTGATACTTAGGAGAAGTAAAACTCCATCCAGGATAATACAAGAGGTGTTAGTTTACCATAGTTTTTTGTGGCTGAATAGTACTCCATGGTATACATATACCACATTTTATTAATCCACTCATGTATTGATGTGCACTGGATTGTTTCCACATCTTTGCGATTGTGAATTGTGCTGCTATAAACATTTGAGTGCAGATGTCTTTTTTATAGAATGTCTTTTTTTCCTTTGGATAGATACCCAGTAGTGGGATCATTGGAATAAATGGTAGTTCGACTTTTAGTTTTTTGATGTATATCCATATTACTTTGCATAAAGGTTGTACTAATTTGCAGTCTGACCAGCAGTGTATGAGTGTTCCTATCTCTGCACATCCATGCCAACATTTGTTGTTTTGGGACTTTTTGATAAAAGCCATTCTCACTGGAGTTAAGTGATACCTCGTTATGGTTTTGATTTGCATTTCCTTGATGATTAGAGATGTTGAGCATTTTTTCATGTGTTACTTGGCCATTAATCTATCTTCTTTTGAAAAGTTTCTGTTCATGTCCTTTGCCAACTTTTTAATGGGGTTGTTTGATTTTCTTGCTGATTTTCCTAAGTTCTATATAGATTCAGATATCAGCCCTATATCAGATGTATAGCATGCATCTGATATTTTCTCCAATTCTGTAGGTTGTCTATTTGCTCTAGTGATAGTTTCTTTGGCTGTACAGAAGCTTTGTAATATGATCAGGTCCTATTTATTTATTTTTGTTGATGCTATGATTCATGTGGGCATCTTCTTCATAAATTCCTTGCCTAGGCTTATGTCTATAAGAGTTTTTGCAATGTTTTCTTCTAAAATTCTTATGATTTCATGCCTTCAGTTTAAGTCTGTCATCCATCATGAGTTGATTTTTGTGAGAGGTAAGAGGTGCAAATCCTTTTTCAGTCTTCTATATGTGGCTATCCAATTTTCCCAGCACCATTTATTGAATAGGGATTCCTTTCCCCAGTGTGTGTTTTTGTCTGCTTTGTCAAAGATCAGACAGCTACATGAAGATGGTTTCATATCTGGGTTCTCAGTCCTGCTCCACTATTACACAGCAGGATGACAATAGTCAATAATAATGTATTATATATTTCAAAATACAGATGTTTTTCAACTTACTATGGTTTAACTTATAATATTTTGACTTTATAATGAGTTTATTAGGGTATTAAATGTATTTTAGGCTTATGATATTTTCTACTTATTATGGGCTATCAGGATATTCCCCCACAATAAGATGAGGAACATCCATAACTGAGAATAAATTTGAAATGTCTCACATAAAGATGATAGGTGAGGTGACAGATATATTAATTAGCTCAATTTAGTCATTCTACATTGTATACATATATCAAAACATCATATTGTCCTCCATAAATGTATATAATTTTGATTTGTCAATCAAAAATAATATTAATAATTTCAAATGTACAGTATACATTTTTGGCCATGAAAAAAATCTTTAATATAAAATATTTATATACAAACTGCAATCACAGCATCATCCATGGAGCATTATGGCAGACAGATATAGCAATAAGTGAAGGTGGGGGAAAACTGGAACATATGAAGAGGGGAAGATATTCAGATTCCTGATTTCTTCCATTGTTCATACCCATTCTTGATGCCTAAAGTCTCACATGGTTTTAGCAGAGGGCAAATCAAGGTTCAGACAGCAGTGGGTGACACTTGAAGTCTCCACTGAGAAGACCACAATTAGAGCTGAGTAGGCCTATCAAATATTACACAGACATACGCATACACTCTCATTTCATCATCTGCAGAAACAGATCCATTTAGGAAGTAATTGAAAGTTTACTCAAGTCGTTATCCACAGAAGGCTTCAAGCAGACCAGGGAGGTCTGTGAGGAATTACTGTTAGCCATTAGTACCCATGAGAGAAAAGTGGCGTAATGGCTTTCTGTCAAATCTATGAGATGTGTGGAGAAGAAAGAAAACATTCAAGTCAGGAAGAATTAGAGAATTAAGAACAAAAGTATCTGCTTTACATAGAGTGGAAATGAGATGATCCTTTGGGGCTGTGTTAAGAGACCCTCAACATCTCCTCATTCTTCAAGGACTATATTGGGTATAAGCAATAGCCCCAAAGTTCTCCAGATGACACCACACCACTCTTGGGCAGCTCTGGTTACCTCCCTCTACAAATGCCAGGAAACTGGCTGAGGTCCCACTACAGCCCATCGCCAGGACCTGGATTCCAAGTTAGATTAAATCCATGAGCTACCTGGGAAAGAAGCTGAGTATGTAGTCATGGAAGCTCAGGCTGTTGGTAGGGAGGTAGCTCAGGAGTGAAGTGAGATCCTGTATCACTATGCCTTCTACTTGTCCATGTCATTGTTCCAAATGATGCAGAAACTGTGGTTCATATGCCCATACCATGGGATAGTAATGAGCAATAAACAGGATAAAGTTATTGATGAATCTTGGGATACATGGCCACGATGTTCCACTGGAAAGAAAGTCTGGCTTTAAGGTAGGTTCTTCTGAAGCTCAGAGATAGTGTACCTGTTATTGATCACACAACAAATTCCTTCCCACCATGGTAGATGTAGTGTTGAGGACCACAGTCACAACTATAACATCAGACTTCCAGCTGAGGGACAGATTAGGAATATCAGCCCAAAAGACAAATGTGAATCTCCCTTCTGGTACTTGAGTACACAGCATTGAGTTGAATTTGATCTAGCTCTTCATTGTCTTCTGAGCAAATTTAAATGATTTTCTACTCAGGCCATCCACGAGGGCACCATTGTAATTAAAATGAATATTAAACTGGAAGGGAGTGTGGGAAAAACTTGGATTCCCCAGGCCCAGAATGTTCAGCACTGAAAACACAACTTTCATTTCATCAGGCTGGAGCTGAGACCATGCTGCGTTGGGATCCAATAATGGTCGAGTCTGTACTGAGAAGATAACATTCCCCTAATTTACTCCTGCATTCACTTGGCACAAATTAAATCTACAATATAAATTAAAAACAAATAAACACAAAAAACACAGTCCACATCTCACACAGGGTAAATGGGGTCTGATTTGGATTATATGAAAATAACAAGCATATATATTAATAATAAGTTGCAATTACACTGATTGTCAAATCAGAGACAATGTCTCGAATACAGGTTTGAATGATATCTTAAGTTATAGCTTAAGATATATGGGTCTAATATAGTGTTGGAAGCATCTGCAGAACATATTTGAAAAAATATATTCTATTGAGCCTTAGGCAATTTTAGCAATAACAGTGATAACTAACACAGACAGTAGCGAGCTATACCACTTTCCCATCCTTTTATAATGTACTTTGAATAAGAGAAATGAGGATTACTCAGAAAACCACAGACCTAAAATTCTCACCTCAATGACAAAGACGTCAAATTACTATTACCTTATATTGCCTGTACTTTTTGTTCAGTTAATGAAGTGTCTGCTATTCAAGAAAGAGCTATTAGTTGGAACTTAAAGTGATTTGGGCAAGATTAATATAGTTTTATTTAGAATTTATTATTTTATACCACATAGCTGTAAAATGGTGGTTTAGTTTCTCATGTGAAAGATTTGGCAATTTTGCAAGAATAATGTTATTTCTGTGGCAATGAAAAAAATCACAGGTTAAATATTCTAAAACTATTTTATAATTGCTATATTTATTTCTCTGTGAGTAATTATTTATCTATACTGTACCATATGAATATGAAAACATTTTGACTAAAAGTTTCAACATTAAATATAAAATATAAAAGAAGAAAGGTTTATGTTTTTGAGTGTGATGGACTGGCATATAGGGGACTAATATTCCTTCTGAAAACAATTAGAAAATCTGAGTAAATATAAACAAACATGACAATAATCAAGTTTCTGTCTAAGGAAGAGTTGGAGAGCTAGTTATGACTTGAGGAACCAACATCCCAGATAGAGAGAAACCACACAGAGATAAATTGACCTTATACTAGCCATATTTGCCCTACAAGCATTTGCCAAGGCAACCAGAACACAACGTTCCCATGTCCTGGTGACAATGGAGACAGATGGAAGGGAGTGCCACAGCAAGGCAATTGTTAAAATCTTAAGTTTTGCAAGTAAAGAAGATATTTATCAGAAATCTGCTCAAAATTAGGGCAAAGTAGTCATCAATCTCACAAAAAATGAGGATGCAAAATTCAATATTCAGGATCCTGTAGGAAGAATTGACCTTATTAAACAGTCAAGGACCTCAGGACCCTCAGGTCCAATAACAGAAGAACAGGGTAAGACCAGGAGTACGCAAAGCCTTGCAGTCTCAAATTTGTCTCCAGTTATTCCAGTGTGTGGTTGGATCAGATGATTTACTTTTATCCTATCTACCTGCCAAAGATAGGGTGTATCCTCTCTACCAAGCTTCTACAATTTTTGATACACATTTTTCATCTTTAAATTTAAAAATCAGTCATTCTAAGAAAAAGATAAAGAAAAATAGATCAACACATAACCCAGTTATCTAAGTTATCAGCCTTAGACTTTAAACTAAATGTGATATTCAACAACATTCAGAAATTAGATGAGAAAATGAAAAATTTTACAAAGGATCTAAAATCTAAAATCTCAGAAAAGGAATCAAATGGAAACACAAGAATTGAAAAGATGAGATAATTGAAATTAGTAACTCAATGAATTAGTTTAACAGCAGAGAGGACATCAAGGGGAAAAAAGAGGATTCATGAATGGGGCTATAAATAAAATATCCAGATTACAGCACAAAGAGCAAAAATGGATGGAAAAGACATTAAAAGAAGAATTAAAGAATACTAAGAATATAGCATGCAGTAAAAAGATATAGACATGTTTAATTGGAGGCCTTAAGAGGGAGAAAAGGAAGATATAAAACTATATCTGAGAAGATAGTGACCAAGAACATTCTAAAACTAATGAAAGATATCAAGCTATATTTAAGAAATGTTCCAAATGTCAAACAGTAGAAATTCAAAGGCTACCATCCAGGCTCATTATTGTACAACTGCTGAAAATAAAATACTAAAAGAAAACATTTAAAAAAAAAAAAAAAAACAGAAATAAAGAGCACATTATCCTCAAACAGCAACATTCAGACTTACAGCAGACTTCTCGAGAGAAATGATGGAAGTCAAAAGTCAATTGAATGGCATATTTAAAGTACTGAAAGAAAATGAATTTCCAACTTAGAGCACTCTAACCAATGAAAGTAACTTTAAAAGTGAGGTTAAAATAAAAACATTTCAATCAAACAAAAAGAGAAAATTCATTGCCAACCTATACTAAAAGGTATAATAAAGAGAACTCTTTATTCCTTACAAAGGCACAATGGTAGAGAAGGAATAGAGGACATCTGAAAGAAGCATGTGTGGCATCTATAATTATAAAAATTAAAAAGAAAGCTAAAATAGAAAATAAAACATTAATAATTATTTTTTAAAATAATTTTTAAAAAAATTTTTAAATTTTTAAAAAAATCTATCCAACTCAGGCATGTGTGTTGGTATGTATAAACTGTATTTTTTAAAAAGTAAATGTGCCATTATTTCAGTTTATTTCAATTTACTCTAGAGTAAGAAGTAAAGACAAAAGTAGTTCAGCAAACATACTGATAAATATTGCTTCATTTTACACTTATATTTCAAATAATTGGCAAATACTTTCAAAAACTGTATTGCTAAGAGTTTCAGAAAAATAAACTGAAAGTACTTATTGCATTAATTAAAACTAAAATGTTGAACTGTTTTAAAAATAAACTCTGATTAATGACATCATTAATGTGTCTTAAGTATTTTGCTATTTCAGATAAGACATTTGAAAATATTCAGATAGTGAATATTTTTAGTATCTTTACTTAGGATTATAGTGAGTGCTCATTTTTATGTAAAACATGAAATTGGCCAGAAATTCCAGTACTGACCATGTAATGATATTCCCTTTACAATAGAGTAGAGGGAACAATGGATCATTTTTTTAAAGCATAACAGACCAAATTCATCACGTCATTCCCTGTACACCAAGGGACAACGTAATAATCTGAAATCTCCTTTGTTAAAATTCTTTGTTTAATCCCTTTTCATATGAAATTTTCTTAAGTATATTAGGAAAAAATTTTTATCCCAAAACTAAAGAAAACAAAGAAACTAATAATGGGATTTCATAAGAAGACATAATTTCATAGAGTCTATAATTATATTTCACCATGAAAGCATGATCTTACCCCAATTTTATAGATGTTCATAAATATGAATGTCTACCATACTTGCCACCTATATATGGAAGTACCTCGGCATAGTGGTGGCAATAGGGAATGTGAATTTATACATGGCAACTTCTCTGTCATAAGTCTGAAACTAAGCAGCCTTAGTTTCAGGATCAATTAGGGAATTGAAAACTTCCATCTATAGGTAGAGGATTGATGGAGTACAAACAGTAAATATTATTGAATGTTGCATTGGAAATGAACAAAAGAGTACAATGAAACCCTTTGAGCAGTCATTGTCTTTGGTTTACTTATATTACCTATTTCATTATGTTTAAGATAATCACAATAAATTCTGGCAGATCCTGGAATATTTCTAAAATCAACTGAATTCCATTACATTTTATGAGTAGAGAGTTTCATTAATTGCATTAGATAGTTGACACATAATCCTTTTATATATTAAAGATGGGAAGGTCTTATTTTGACTCTCAAGTCCAGAAGTATTATAAGAAAGTAGTTCAGCTTTCAAAAACTTTTTATTAAATAAGCCATACTATATGTGTCTGATATATCTAGGTTATTCAACGATTGAGAATTTCAAATTCTGAATTTGTTTACTTTTTCTCAATTGTATGGTACATTGACTGCATATATATTTACATTTTTAAAATTAGAGGCTATAATATTATATTTAAAAACAGGTCTTCTGCATGTTGTATTGCCAATAGCAATTGCCATTAATTATTGATCTAAAAAGGGGCAATATTCAATATTGAACTGTACCTAATATTTCAATTACAGAAACGTAATAACTAGTATGAAAATACTTAAGTATATTAGCAAGTTATGCTTTAAGTTCTGTTTTCAGTGGTTCATTGCTAAGTATAATAGAATGCAAAGCAATTCTTATTCAAGTTAAAATTGTTGATATTTTTATATGATGGAAAAATATTTACCATAAGTACTATTATAATGAAATGATTTTTCATTAAAGCTTCTTTTATTCATGAAAGGGCAAAATCATTTGCTGGTTCACTTTGTTCCCAGAACGTGCTGGAGTGCTAAATGAAAATGTGCAGTTCAGCTCCAAGTAGCTTGCATATTACAAATGAAAATGTTAAGCTGTGAGGTTAAAATGAACCAGATAAGCAAATAAGTCTTTCCCCTTTGCCAACATTTTCTTTTTATACACTATATACAAAGGAATATATCTTTAAATGTTCTTTCTTCTTAATTTTAGAGGCTCTCAGAGGCTTAGAGGTAGGTATTCATTATCGAAAGCAAACATTCTGGCAAAAAGTGAGTAGTCTTAGAAATGCATATCTCAATAATATTTTTTAAAAAGATTAATGTGGCTAGTCCAATCCCTTATTTGTTCCCAAGATTAAAGAATATGAGAAAGATGGACTATTTCTAGGCTTTCAATACATTTTCAGCCATAGGCAGAGTAGCCCGTGAGAAACACTCACAATGAACACTGAGAACTGCTAAATGACTATAAAATGGATCAATCCTTCCAAGAATCTCCTGAGCCAAGGTCATATTGTCCCAAAGCAAAGGGGGAAAGCCGGAGGGTGGTAGGATCCAGATCATTACATTCCTATCTCTAAAATTGGCTTCTGCTCTTAGATTTGCTTCATTGGTTCAAGGGGGATGAGGCAATATGTGGATATAGCACCAAAAATCCATCTAGACTTTGGAAAACAATTTACCTCCTAAAATACATAGCCTTTGAATGGTAATTTAGTAGAATATATGTATAAGAGGAAAGAACTGTTTTTAACAATGTCAATAGTGCTATTTACATTAAACATGGATTTGCAGTTGGAAAACTTAAGTCTTATTCTTATGGAAAACAGCAATTTGTGGGAAAGAGTATGCATCTGGATTTCTTCCAGTATGACCCAATATTTCCATTTATTTGTTTGGTTTTTGTTTTAAATCCCAAGTATTGACTCTATTCATTTTAATAAATTATATTAAATATATAATCATACATTTAATAATTATATTACATTAAATTAATATTAAATTATATAAATTATGTGTTCTTTAATGAGTTCTCAACTTTCACAAGAAAAGATCAGGAGATAAAGGTAAAATATTTGTAAAATGATATAGGAGACTGAAATATGATAAGAGATTTATGACCAAGATTTACTTGAAATATTAAAGAAAAAGGAAAATATGTACCCTATTTCTCTCTGTGTTCTCAGAATACAGCAGTGATTGTCATATATTAAGTCCTAAATAAAGTGTGTTTATATATACTTATATACACACACATCCCCATAAATAATGAATTTCATATACAACAGTAGTGGTTCCGTAAGATTATAATACTGTATTTTACTGTATCTTTTCTATGTTTAGATCTGTTTAACTGTATAAATACTTATCATTCAGGAAAGTAGCTACAGCATTCAGTACAGTACCATTCTGTACAGGTTTGTAGCCTAGGAACAACAGGCCATTACCATACAGTGTAGGTGTGTAGTAGGCTCTACCATCCAGGTTTGTGCAAGTACACACTATGATGTTCCCACAATGACAAGATCACCTGATAATGCATTTCTATGAACGTTATATGATATATATGACTGCATAATCATTTATCAACAGATGGGAGACCTGCTTAGAAACATACTTTTGAATTAGATGACATTCCAACAAGTCATTTGTTATATAGCTAACCATTCCTCAGGGACACTGATACACTGGCAAACAAATCCTACTGTCCTTTGTGGGATATTCTATACTTTTTGCTAACAATTTGTATATCACACTTGAGCAGTCTCCCACTCATTTATTGTTTTATGTTCATATGTGTGTGTACATACATATACATATATATGTATTCATATATATATATTGAGCTCTAGATGAACTTAAAGAAGACTCAACTACGCTTGTCAAACTACAACAACTACCACAAAAGAACATTCATTTAAAGTATAGTCTTCAATGTGATCTTTACAGTGTACAGCTTCACTCTACCTTAGCATGGAAGAAATCTTTATATAAAAAAGATAATCATGTTGTCACAAATGGTGAAGATGATTTTATATAAAGCATGATGGATTCTCCATTCTTCACTTACTGTATATTACGTCTGTCCTCTCATTGTTCTGCTGCATTTTTAGGGATTAATATTGAAGTGTGACCAGTTACTTGAATGACCAGTGTATTAAATTAAAGGGGTTGAGCATAGCAGCTGACAACTGACCAATTCCATCACCCATGCATTCATTTATTCCACTCATCCATTGAAAAAGCATATATTCAGCAATACTAGTTATACTAATTCTGAAATGAAAATTACAATGCTCTCTGCTATGAACTATATTCCTAGCATGCACAGGGTACTAACTAACACAGTTGTGTTATTTCTCCACTATCATTTACAGGTGAAATGCACTAAAAAATGTAGCAGACTATCTGAACACTTTTCATGAACCTTGATTTATAAAAACTCTACTCCCAATGAAGTAGAATGGAAAGACTTAAGAAACCCACATGCTACCCACAATGGGGTACCATGTATGTACTGTCATATCTTTAAAATGAACTCTCACCTTAATTTGCCAAATATTATCACTCCAAAAAAGCCTCTGGCTTTGTTTAGATCAGTAGTAGACATTCCTAAGAAATAGCTGTATCTGTCCTCTTTAAACTTTAACCTCTTATGGTGTAATGGAACAAACAGAATGCTGGCACAGCACCACTAGGGTACATTAATAATTGGTTATATAAGTTCTATATAAATGAACATTATGAAGTAACTAGTTGACTGGAAGTTATATCTATTGAATAATGGATAAATTATTTTTGGGAGATGTGAAATAATATGGTACTTAATATACAATATACATGCATCATTATGATACCTGGCTTCATTATATAAATAAATATGCTCAAAAATCAGCCAAGTGCAGTATTATAAAAGTATAAAATTAATTATGCTCAATTATAGTTGCATGATATATATATATATATATGTGCACATATATATATGGCAATCTAATTCAGTTATAAACTCACACATTTCTGAACATCCTCTGGGTTTCTTAAAGGAGTTTACTGTCTAGATCTGGAGACAGACCTTTAACCACCTGCAAGGCAGAATATAACAAGGGCTTTGCTTGTATTTATACTCGGGACATCTGGAGACTCAAAGGAAACTTTCAAGGAGACAGTAATACTAGTTTTAACTAGACACTAACTGAGCTTTTATACTTGAAAAAAATTTTTAAGGAAGAAAAAGATAAAAGTTTTTCTAGACAGAGAGAACTTCGCCATAAAATGCAACAAAAATGAAGAGTTTACCCACATGCCATTCATCTAGTTACTTAATTATTCATTTACTAATATTCAACAAATATCTGCTGAATGGATACCATTTCAGTGCTAATTTTTGTAACAGCATTACATATATTCAAAGAAATTATTCCTCCAACTTCAATGTCAATAGGTTGTAGAAATAATAATGTCAGTTTCAAATACATGCATATATTTAAAGACTATCATGACAAATTTGTTAAAATTTGTCACCAGCTGATAGATGTCTTTTGGGATGTAGGAATGAGAGCTCCTCTAAACTATCAAGGGACATTAAATTAATTAGACACTATTTCAGATAAAATTAAGAAAAAAGTCTTGTCTAGGAACTTCATATAACATTAATAAAATACAATATAAACCTAACATGTCTTAACATGACTATGTTTTTTGTAAACAAAGGCATTTTATT
The DNA here is from genome assembly GCF_040939455.1 of Microcebus murinus. Taxonomy (NCBI): domain Eukaryota; kingdom Metazoa; phylum Chordata; class Mammalia; order Primates; family Cheirogaleidae; genus Microcebus; species Microcebus murinus. The sequence goes on along the minus strand of NC_134116.1, from coordinate 68,295,101 downwards.
ACCAGGCTACAGATGTTCTAAAGGTTTGAATGAAAACTTTTTATTTAGAAAGTATAATCTCATATGAATATTTAAAAAAATATAACTTTGAATTTTATCCATGAAAATAAACATTTTTTCCTTTCCATATATATTATATTTATATTTAAGAATGAGAAAGGAAATCATTTTGAGAACAACTTGCTCAAGGAGTCTTTTCTCCTGCTCTGCTCAAGGAATCTTTTCTCCTGCTCTGCTTCAAAACCGATGAAACTTGACTTAACAGAATATTGTTTAAAATTCTACCCACACAATGGGAGCAGTTGTTTATGTCCCAATGTTACAATACTTGAAAAAGTCAAGAAATGAATGGCTTTAAAAATGCAATTAATTTATGAATATTGTTAATTTTATTTGAGAAACCACAGGAATTAAGTAAAAAGAGTGTAGGCTTTAGAATCAAACAGACATAGGTTCAAATCCTGGCTTTACCACAAAGCAGTTTTGTGATTTTTGGAACTTTGGTCTTTCTCAGGTTATTAAAATGTGATAATAATACTTCAGTTTCAATGTGGATGTAAAGATAACAAGAAAAAAGCTTTTTAAAAACGTTTTTAGCATAGTTCTTGGCATACGTTAAAGTCTCATAAATATTGGACCCCTCCCTTATTTTTTTCTTTCCTTTTTCCATAATTGTTCTTGTTCTCTGTCCTAAGTAAATTTCAATTATTGATAGTATTTGTTCAAAGAAATTACTTACATTAACTTTTTAAACATATTTCAAAAATATAATAGCAAACTACAGACAGAATATAATTAACTCACATCTGATTCATTTCATTGTACTTGTCACTTCTCTAAAAGAATGCAGTGTGCTAGATAAAGCTATCAAGGCATATTTTTAAATTAATGTTTTAATTAATATTTCTAATTTTATGTGTGTAACTGTGCCCATATGTCATGTTGTCTCTCAAGAAGTCATTATTCTATGACATTGATGTATTTCAACAAAAAGGACAAAATATGCATTAATATTAATGGGATATCATCTATCATCCACATCTACAGTTTAATTACAATAGTAGATCAACTTCTAAAACTACTCTCTTTCTTTCTTATCCTATTTAAACAACTTTCAGAAGGGTGATTTAGATTTTTAAAAAATTGAAATAGCTTCTTTGCCAAAAAGCTTATGGACAATGTGGTTTTAAATTAACATGTTTTCAATGTGTGTTTCATTACTTTTCAGTTTCCTAAATGAATGATTTATTTTCCTAAATATGTTTTTATCGTGATAAAGCTATTTCCGTTGTACTTACATTTTCACAGATTAGGTCTATATTTGTGCTTATTAAAAAGACACAGCCATACTATTACATCTCTGATCAAAATATTCTTACATTTCTTAAAATATTGAGGTCTCGACACATCTGGAGTGCTTGGAAATAGAAAACATAAAGAGAAAACAGATAGTTCTAAATCAATCCTTCATTATAACTAGATAGAAACAAATGCCCAATTAAAGTCGGGTTGAATCGAACCAGTTTTAACGTTTATTTGGGGAAGAGGAATAGGGCATAAGTTAGGTGAAAAGGCAAAGATGTTATTCTGAGCTGTCTCTTCAATCTCATTTTTAATGAGAACCAAATGATTATGGTAGGTTTTCCATAGGTATTAAAGAGGTCAATGGCACTGATTTCAATTTAACCCAGACAATACAATTTAGAAAGTCAAGATGAACATTAGAATCTGATCTCATAAAATGTTTGGCAATGCTGATTTTGGAAAAATAAAATTTAATAGTTTATTATGCTTCCCTTCACCTAGCTTATTATTTTCAAAAATAAAACAATCACATTTTCATAAGAAAATATTCAGTCCACAGTTTTACCATCCTAGCTACTGCTCAGTATTTCTCATATACCTGCTTACCCTTACAAAATCCCTCATCTCTTTGAGCACTGATACTTACCATATTTACTATTGAGCAATGTATGCAGATCTTTATTTTTGTTCCCTTATATGCATTCATTAGAAAAGGGACATTATTTCAGTTTTTAGCTGCTAAATATATGTTGATCATCCGAATTGCCATAAATTATCTTGGCAATTAAATATATAAGTATAAAAATATAACAATGTTTCCAAAATATAATTTTGAGTGTAGTTTTTTAATTCAATGTGCTTAAAATCAGCATATCTTAAGTGGGATTACTATACTTTGTAGAAATTTAATCATATTTCTAATGGGATAAGTTGATAGCATTTGATCAGATGATCAGCTATTTTTATTATTTTGACATAAAAAATGATTGTACATTATTTCTAGCTTTCATCTACACTTCAAGAACAGCAATCTTTCTAAGCCTAACTATTACAAATAGTGAAGTTTTTAATATCATCCAGTTTATGCAAATATTGATAGACGCAGTCATTCAAATATTAAAAGGTAGCCCATCTAACTCATATTCCTCATGGGTTGAAATGATGTAATAGTTTATGAAACGTAAGTTATTATTTTAAAAATTTGTTTAGCTTCAGTTTTCTGAATAAGGATGTTGGATGAAAGAACTTTTTAGCTCTATAGATGGCTGTAGCTCTCCATGGAGTTTAAGTGAGAAAGAAAGTTTGAAAGATGTGTGTTGAACAAGACATTCAAATTTCCCTTAATCAGAAAGAAAAATAGCTTCTGTTATTTACTAGTTATGTAAAGTATTACTTGATTAAGGTTATGTTATATGGAAAGTTATTTGGTCTCTTACTATTGTAATAGCTCACAGGACTACAAAATTCATATAGAACTTTAATTTTGTTTTAGTTTTATGCATTTTGATCTTGACCTGGAAATAGGTGCTACAGAAAAATAAACATTATAAAACTACATTTTAAAGCTTACAAGTAATAAAAATCTATTGTATCTCATATGTTTGAGAACTATGACTAAGCAAGTAAATTGAAATTTATCTTATTTTTCAAAGTCAGAGACTTTCAGACATTGTAAATGTTTGACAGGCTGTACTAGAGAGACACGTTTGTTGTCTGTCTAGGTTAGCTACTTTATGCTCTGATGAGTGTTTATGTTTCTTTAAGTTCTTACTGAGGATGAAGAACTTTTCTAAATTTGCAATTGCAAATCTTTCCATCATGATGTATCTAACTACAAATTTATTCACCCAGTGAATATTAAGCACCTCTTGTGTATCAATCTCACCAACCTGTTGGTATTTCTCTTTGTGCCTTTCTTGGCATAAATCTATCTTCAGTCCAACCTCAAGTGCAGCAGAGTACTTGAGCTCTGATCAAAGCTCCATGGAAAGGCAGCTGATCTCCAGCTGAATGCGCTCTTATTTATAAACAATTAAGTGCTTTCCTTCTTCCCACCTGTGCTAATCTTTATTAATCCAAGATATTTGCAAAAGATACTTTGATAAAACACATTTAACTTCTACTGATGGGAAGATTTACATTAACAACTGTATTAATTCATAAGTATAGTTTTTAAAGTGCTTCTTTAACAATGTCTTACTGAATTCTGAGTTTCTGATATAGTTATTTCTATATCGTATTGCTTTTTTCCACTTAAATATTGAAGAAAGGTGTGTCCTGGTCTACCGTCCAGGTGAATAGAAGTAGGCCTTACAAATGTAAGTTTAAATAGCAAACTGTAACACAGGGATGAAGATTTCCATGTTTTAACATATCCACCCACTCTTACTCTCACTATCTAATTCAGAGTTTTACCTAAAAAAAAACCCCTCCAGCAAACCTTTTTTCTTAAAGAATTTATAATTTGCTTTGTGCTGTGATTATGTACTATGAAAAAAAAAGCCAGAAATTATATGAGCCCTAACAGAGTATATATATATTTTTTTAAGTTTTACAAGTCTGTTCTTAATTTTTTTTTTTTTTTTAAATAAAACAACTAAAGCTTGCTTCTGCCTCCTCCCACTCCTTTGGCTTGGTGCTTACTCCTTAAGCAACTTGCTGCGTTTTATAGCTGTGGAATTTCACTGGGAAGGGCCTCCCTAAGAAACCATGTGAACAAGGATACACCATAGTGGATACACCATAGTGAATGCAAGCAGACAAGATAAGAGGACCCTCTTCTCAGCTCTCCCAAACCCTCCACGCCTCGCCTGCATTCTCTTGTCTCTAGTCACAAAAGGCAGCTGAGTTCACAGCTGGAACAACAAGTTGTGCAGTGAATCTCTGCGATTTACCCAAGTAGCAAACAGGGGCATTGGCTTAATTGGCATCTCGGTTGCCAGGCGAACCAGGAATCACCAGACTGGGTCCAGCGACACCGATAAAAGTGTTTCTGTTTCTTGACAGAGGATGGAAATGACGCAGAGGGCAATCGAGCGACAGACTATCGATCACTTTCCTTCCTTCGTTCCCCCAGTTCAGGTGCCAGAGAGCCAAGGGGTTACTCATAGATGCCCAGGGGCCCCCAAGATTTTCCCCCAAAGCACAAAAGGCTAAACACAGCCACATCCCCAGCACCACGGCGTGGCTGCAGCTCCTTTGTTTACCATATAAGTCACACCGGGGGTTCACTCGTCGCCCTGTCCCCCGGGGCGGATGAAAGACCGAGAAGCACCCCCAAACTCCCGCTCAGCTCGGGGCGAGCACAGACAGCTTCACCAATCTTTTCCTGAGCCTCGCAGAGAAACCGCGCAGCCGGAGCCTTTTGAACTCGTCGCCCCCCGGGGACACCCGCCTCCCAGAAGGGAGCCAGCTTCCCAGCCAGCTTAAGAAACTTAACCGCGATCCCAGAAAGGAGGCGAGGTGTATGCAGCTCCAGTCAAACGGAGCTCTTGAGGCGACATCCTCTTTACCTGCAAAGTTGCAATCTTCCGGCCGAAGCGATCCGATCCAAGGACGGACGGCACCCGCGTTGTGCCGGGTGAGAGCACGCCCGGCAAATTCCGATGGGATTTCCTTAGTCGCTGCAGAGTTTTGGAGCATTCAAAGGAAGACGCACGAAGCTGGAGCCCACGCAGCTGGCACCGAACTGGGCGGAGTGAGGATGCTCTGAAGGCGAAGCCATTGGAGGCGGGGGAGGGGCGGGCCGGGAGGGGGCGGCGAGAGCCGGGGAGGAGAACCCCTCCCACCCCCGCCCCCACCGCTGCCTCGGGATAAAGTTAAGAGTTCCCACGGCTGATGGCGGGTGAGCCCAGAGGGAGGCACCCCGCCCTGCGTCCCCGGCGGCGGCCGCCTGGCTGGGGGTCCGCACAGACCGCGCTCGAAAGGGACGGTCCGGGAAGACGCGCCCCCCACGCCCCGCACTCTGCGCGGCCTCGGAGGGGCCCCACGCGCCGGCGGGAGCGGACGCCCCGTCCCCGGCTCGGCCGCCCCCGAGTAGCCTCCACCACCCCGGGCCAACTGCTTGAGGTCAGCCAGTGGGCAGAGGAGCTCACCACAAGCCAGCTGTCACCCGACCAAGTCGGCGGCGAGCACCCGCCCCGTGGTCCTGGATGCAAGCCAGACACACCTCCCGGCTTCGGGCGGGCTCTGCAGGGGATGCCGGGCTTCGGTCCGCGCCGGGAGCCGGCTTTTGGACGCCCGGCTCCCACCCGAGTAGACGAGCTCGCAGGCGGCCGGCCGCCCGCCCGGGAAAAAGTAGCCCCCGGCAACTCTCGGCGCTTCCCCCACTCCCGCTCCTGCGGGCTCCTGGCACCCCCTCTCCCGTCCTCAAGGTGTCAGACTTCCCCAGCGAGAGCGGGAGGACGCGCCTTGCCACCAGTGCCAACCAACACTCGAGCCGGTCGCAATGCATACATGACGAGCCCCAGAGTTCCGACCACCCCGCTCCCGCTCCGTCTTTCCGACAGACGCAGGACATCAGCAAGTTTCCAAACACCGACACCCAGGACGCCGGCCCGCCCGGGGGCGCCAGGTTGGGCGGCTGCAGGTGACCCGCGTGCGCGCGTGTGTGTTACCAGCAGCATCCGCGCCCTGAGACTGCGGTTCCAGGATAGCGGTCACCGCTTGGCCAGTCTCTCAATTTTCGCCCACGAGAGTAAGATTGAAATGCAGACGGGAAATATAGACAGTATTGGCGAAGTTGGCAATAACTTACTCGCTGTCACCGCGACGCGGTGCTTCCCAGCTTGTCCCTCTCGCGGGCTTGTTTGGTCACGACCCGGTGACCCAGAGGAGGACTGAGAGGCCAGCTGTAAAATAGCGGCGCCCTCGCGGAATCTCAGCTAGCGATCGCGCGCCTCGCGACCCTTCCTTTCCACTTGATTGCCTCTATCTTTCCGAATGCTCTGGGGTGAGCTGCCGGTCGCGCATTGCATCCCAGCAGATGCTGCTTCGCGCTTGTGCAACAGATTAGTGGCAGCCCTCTGTCCCTGTCCCAGCCGCGCGTTGGACCTCTGGGAAGCTGTGCTGTGTCCACTGCAAGCAGAACCAATTTCTTCCCATGGATATGACCCCATGAATATAAACCGGCAAACCGGGACCCATACTCAGACTCCAAAGCACAGAATTAAAGAATTTCCTTCTTTGTTATCTCTCCCTACCCCCTTCAGAGTTCACATGAGGGCTTTTTTTGCTTTTTTTTCTTAACAGTTTTTGCACAGGTAAAGAGGATGTCACTAGAGATCACCCACTAGGGTGATGGAACATGCTGCTTTTTCCTTTCAAATCTCTTTTCTTATATTTTAATTTGTCTTTCTCCCCAGCTAACTGGGGTTTATCCCTAGCTCAGCTTCACCCTTATTCTAAATTTCTAGGAGCACCAGCTAAATACTGAGTCGCCTCCAAAATACTGAGGTACACTGAGACAAGCCTGGCTCCTACGGTGCCTCTCCGGAAAACAAAGGACAGAACAACAAAAGGATTTCTTTCCTCCCCTGAGTCTCTTTCTGCTCTTTCTGCTCTTCTAATCTAAAAATACATTAGCATCACAGTTTTTTACTTTTCTTAAGGTTAAACTATGGCTTTTTAAAATATGCAAAACACATCTATCAGTAGACATGATAATACACTTTATATTAAATTCAAGTCCACTTTTTAACAAGGCAGGGGAGACTATATATGTGTGTGTATGTAATGTGGAAATCTATCTTATGTAATGTATTTTTGCATTTTGTCATGAAATAACCTACTTTCTCATTAATGATCAATAAATAACAAACAAAAAATGAAACTGAAATTGATTGATAATGTTTCTTCTCAGCTTGAAAAACAAAATTCTACGTAATGTGTTTGAATGCTACATATGTGTTTGAATGTGTTTCTTTGGAAACACATCCCTGGTAGATAGAATTCCACATACTGTGATGAACGTAGGTCTTTACAATACATTTTAAAAATACATGCTAAAGGAGAGCCGATCAGTGACAACACATACCCATTGTTTAGAGATGATGAATTTTACTTTGCAACCTTACCACCTGCACCAAATTAAATATCCCTCCTGTCCCTCTTAGGATCTGTTCTTTACAGCAAATGTCATCTCTACCATTTTAGTGGAAAGATTTTACCCAAATCCCCTAATTTGTTATTTTTCCCATAAGAAAGGTGCCTATGAATCTATAATAAATATAAAATAGAAAAGAACAACAAGGACAGCTTTATACAAGTTAGCCATCTGAGCAGGCTGTGTTCCCATGGAAAGAAGAATTTCTATTGATCGCTAAGCCTCCTTTTCAACAGTTTCATGTGATTATTGATTGCTGATCTCATGTCACCTAAAAAATGATTAGCAATTACAGAAAAATTATGTGAAATCCCTTGAAACAATTCCGTGAACTGCATATGCTGCAATAAGTGGCAGTCCAAAGAAAAATTTGTTTATTTTTGACAATTAAAGAATATAAAGTTGGCATCATTCCACAAACCTGCACTCCACTTAAATGCAATTTGTTGAAGTCTAAGAAATGTACAATAAAATATATGCTATCTGGAATTTGTTTAGTATCTTATTATTTTCCCTTTTTTTCTATTTCAGAGTATTATGGGGGTACAAATGTTTTGATTACATAAATTGCTTTTGTACAGTATGAGTCAAAGTTATAAATGTGCCCATCACCCAGATAGTGTGCATTGTACCTGTTAGGTGTTATTTTTAGTACCTTATTAAGGAAAACAAGAAAATGCTCTTGTTTGGAAATTAGCAAGAGACAAGCGACCCAGGAAATGATAGCAGTAAAACAATCCTCTGTAATGCCTATTCATAGCTAAAATATATCATGGAATTGGGATCACAATTGTTTTAGGAACACAACTTTCAGTTCACTTATAAAAATTATTTTTCTCTTTTTTATTTAATAATAAAAAATTATTAGCACCTGTGAAACACTTTCTTCCAAAGCTGTTATACCTCAGACTTATAACAGTTACTAGTATAAGGGAAATTTAATTATGCACATATATCAGTACCAGCATTTTATGTGATGCATCTGTGTATGACGCCATTATCAAGTATATGATAATGGCCTTTTCTGATCTTAGGCAAAATTGAGAAATAGGTGAGCATTGTCTTTGAAGCCCATGTACCTATCTTCTACCTTTGTGTCCAGGACTTTCTCTCATTCTGAGCAAGGGCTCACTAAAGGCCCCTGAATGAAGGGCCTGTACCTCTGTTTACCTTTTAGATAGTAGCTCCTGCTTCAGATTTTTGCATATGCTGTTTTGCCATCAATTCTAACTAGGCTTTGCTCTGATCTGTATGGACCATGTTATACACACAGCTTTGAATACAACATACACACTGTTTTTTTTAAATTTAATATTTTTGATTGTCAAATTTTCTTCAAAAATGTTAATTTTAATGAATCACTATATGTACCTATGAAGTATTTAACTATTTTCAAGTTTTGAAAATGGGATTGTTTTTATAGTATTATTGCTTATTGGAAAACTTTGTTGAAAGTCTTTGTGCATACATTTTTGTCTATACATCTGATTGTAGCCTCAGAATAGATTCCTAGAATTACAGCCATGTGTCAAGATGTAGGAATATTTTAAAGCACATGATATATGTTACAAGGGAGCTTGTTTTATTGAACTCTCATCAACATGGAAAATACTTCATCTTTTTTCCCCTCTTTTCCTTCTTTACTTTTGTTGACTTGCTGTTTGAAAAAAAAATGGCACCTCAATTTAATGAATTATATTAATAGAAAGGGTGACTGTTACATTTTTTCTGCTATGCTGTTTATTTCTTTGTTGTGAGTTTATATACTTTTTCAATACTTACAAAAAATTTAGTGATTTGTCCCTCATTTGGTTTATAATAGTTCTTAATATATTAACATTAATGCCTTCCCATATTTAAGGAAGATATTTCTCTATTTTTGTTGAGTGTTACATTTGGGAGTAATGTTAATTTTTTTAAAAAAAGTTTTAATTCTTACAAACATTAAACTCACTTTTTCCTGAGGAATTTCTTTTAGTACTCTAATGTTTCTAAAATCTTTTTTCCTCCCACGTTCATTTACTTTTTTGTTTTTTTATTCAATGATTTCATTTTCTAATGCAATTACTTAATCATTAATTTCATGGGCCCTGGAGTCATGTTATCTATGTTTGAAATCTCAGTCTCAACATTCAATCAATAAATACTTACAGAGTTTGTTTAAATATTTATGGAGTCTGCGTTTAAATAGTTTGTGGAGTGCAAAGTATTTTCATAGGCACGTAGTGTACAATTAATTGGTGAGCAAAACAGATAAGCTACTGTAGAAGTTCTATTTTGAGGAAGATATACCAAAAATAATACATATGTAAAACAAGTTAATTATATGCACTATTGGAAGGTGGTTAAAAGAACAGCAGAAGGAGATTAGAAGTGCTGGTGGGAGCCAATGGTGATGGAGGGTTGCAATTTTAACAAGTTGTCAGGGTATAGCCTTCATTAATCTGGAGACAGTAATGTCCTGGAAGTCCAGCTCATTTATGTCCTGGAAGTTGCAGTGTCTTCCTAGTTCTAGAATGGAAGTACCATTAGAGGACCAGAGAGGGATATTTGGCTACCTCAAAAAGCAAAAGTAGTAGAGGTGCAGGAGACCACTTTCCTAGTGGACGTTTAATATATACTAATGCAGACAATGTATACTAATTGTTAATAAAGAAAGAGATAATGGAGATGGTCAAAGAACCTTTCTACCAATCGTAGGAGAAAGGTGTGCAGCATTTCTAAAGCAATGCACTGGTGTACCAATTTTGTTTTATAATCCATTTTGCATTATGTTTGAACTTTATGAGAATCCTTCCACATTTTGGTGATATAATAACAGTTAGACCTACATGGTATCAACATTTAAATGAAATCTCTGGTTTTTTCCAGACATGAATTTTGTGGAAATTTCAGAGATGTTGGTTGCAAAAAGGGAAGATGAGTTGGTTAGGGAGCTGGCTCTGGGGAGTATCTGGGGGAGAAGTGTTCCAAGGGGAGGAGTAACATGCGCTGAATATGTCTTAAAGGATGATTCTAGCTGTTACAGTGAGGAGGTAGGTTGTGGGAGGCAAAGGTAGAAGCAGAGAGATAAGTCAGGGGGTACTGAAACAAACCAGGAAATATGGTGTTGACCAACTTATAGGAAGTGGAGGCAGTTTCAAAGTCCAGTCTGAAAATAGATCCAATAAATTTCCCAAAATGTTCGTATGCAGGCTGTGAGTGAGTCGAGTTAAGGGTGCTATGAGATTTTCGCCTTAAGTATGAAGATAGCCCCGAGTAAAGGATATTCCACATGGAGAAGATAGGGGTTGGAATCCATTCGAATGAGGAAGATTAGGAATTCACTGATAGACAGACATGTTAAGACTGAGATGGCTATCAAAACTCTTATACGCTGCAAGATCTTGGGTAATATTATTTAACCTCTATGTACCTTGGTTTTCTTATCTGTAAAGGAGTGAAATAATTGTTCCTACCTCATAGACTTGTTATGAGGACCAAATTATTTTTATATGCAAAGCACTTACCACAGCGATTAACACAGAATATGCAATATGTGTGTTTTGGCTCATTATTATCATTGCATTTAATTTCAATACATTTGAGGATCATTTAAACATGCATTATTTAGTGAAGATCTAACTATTCCTCTTTTACAAAGTAGAACTGGAAAATAATGAATTAATTTGTCTTTTTCACACTGATCGATGATGTCATACCTTCATCATAAACCACATTCTATTGCCAATGCCTCTTTCTGAGCTTTCTATTCTGTTCCATTGTACCCCTATTTTTATGAATTAGCCCCAAATGGCCTGTTTCATTCTCCATCCTTTTAGGTTTTGTTCAATTCCTAATCACTGCAGCTGGGAGGCTGGGTTTGGGCAGCTCCTCCGTGAATTCCCAACATTTAAATGGGTACAGCTAGTGACAGCCATTGTTGGTAGGGTGAAATGAGCTGATACATGTAAAGTGCATGCAGCAAGGATGGGCATATATTCATCAATAAGTATTACCTACTGTCAGCATTATTATTAGTACTCATCATGGAATGAGGCTCTTTTGGCCCTAAGATGCAGTAATTATTGACCCTCCCACCCAGTCTGGTGTTCCATCCCATACGGTACATGAAAGACTTCTATACCAAGCATGGTCTACATTATCTCAGCACTCTGTTCTCCACTCCAACATGGAGACATTTCATGGCATATAGCTCACGTTTAATAACTACTGTCTTCCACAAACTCTTGCTCATTTATGTCCTGGAAGTTGCAGTGTCTTCCTAGTTCTAGAATGGAAGTACCATTGGAGGACCAGAGAGGGATATTTGGCTACCTCAAAAAGCAAAAGTAGTAGAGGTGCAGGAGACCACTTTCCTAGTGGACGTTTAATATATACTAATGCAGACAATGTATACTAATTGTTAATAAAGAAAGAGATAATGGAGATGGTCAAAGAACCTTTCTACCAATCCTAGGAAAAAGGTGTGCAGCATTTCTAAAGCAATGCACTGGTGTACCAATTTTGTTTTATAATCCATTTTGCATTATGTTTGAACTTAATGAGAATCCTTCCACATTTTGGTGATACAATAACAGTTAGACCTACATGGTATCAACATTTAAATGAAATCTCTGGTTTTTTCCAGACATGAATTTTGTGGAAATTTCAGAGATGTTGGTTGCAAAAAGGCTTTTAGTCACATGCCATTTTAGGCTGGAACATTTTACCTAATTTTAAAAATCATGCCATTCTTGAAAAAAAAAGTATAACATTATAGTTTAGAGAAAGTTGTTCTCCTTACCAACTGTATGTCTTGATTTATCTGAGTCTCCATTTTTTTTAAAAAAAGGATAATAAGGTCCTTAAAACATAAAATAAATTTAAATGGAATGGTTCTCACCTACCTTACAATATCAAAAAAAATAATATTTCAGGAAATTAAATGGTATGTACCTAACGCCTAAAAGGATCTCAATTACTGCTAAGTGATCTGCCTTTAGTTTCCGGTTCTGTGATTAAGGATATATTGACTTATTAAATTACTTATAAAGCAAGTGATATGGGCAAAAATATAGTAGAGTGATAGGGACACAATTTACACCCAGACTGCCTAGGTTTAAATTCAAGGTCTATGACTTTGGCCACTACTTCACTATTCTACCTCAGTTTATTCATTTCTAAAATAGAAATATATTAGTACCTCCTTCATAGGATTTATATAGAAACTGTATAAATAAATGTAAATTAATAAATGTAAATGCTTGCAGTCACTGTTATTATAAGCACTATATGTTGCTTGGTTGTTTTCTTTTTTCCACTTTTATGTTAAAACATATTTGTATTCTGATTTTTCACAGAGGGTGAAGATGTTTCCTAAAATGTTAATAAAAATGTGATCTATTCAAGAAGGTTAAGGTTTATTTTGATTGAATACTTGCAATGTATCAGCACAGAACAAAGTAGAGGGGAGATTTGCAATTTACCAGTGGATTTAAACAGAGGGAAGAGCAAATTCAACGAGCTCAGAGCTGCCAGAGCAATTCAGTCCTGGATTGTCTGGATTGTTTATCCTTCCAAACTGTGCTAAAAAAGCCTGCTTCCACCGTGTAGACAATAGCACAAAACCAGGGAAGGTTATGTCATAGAACAAGGTTTGAATTCTTAATTAACTCTTAAGAGATAACTTTAGGTTTGAACACACAAATATACATTTGTCCACAGAAGTAAGAAACTTGAGTGTCTTATCTTTTATAAGTTCTGTCTCATGTAAAGTTTAAAGTTTGTTCGTTTTCTTTCCAGGTACTTGATATTATATGCTATCTACGTGCTTGGGCCCTAGAGTCAGAATAGCTGGGTTCAAGTTCTGTCTTTAACCCTTTCTAATAAAGTGAACTTGGGCAAGAATAACTTAACCATTCTGTGACTCAAATTCTTAATTTGACAAACGAGCATAATAATAGGATTGGCTTTCTATAGCTATATGTATTAAATGTGGCAGTATTTACAAAACACAATGTAAGAGTTAAATAAATATAATACATTTTATTCCTTCCTCATAATACAGAAACTTGATTTAACAGCTTCTGAAATGACAATAAACAGGGCATAATGTACTAGCCCAAATGCTATAGTTTTCGTGTGAGAGCAAATTATATTTAAATCAATAAAACCAGTTAAAATGTAGTCAGCTCTACTTATAAAAAAGACACAAATATTTCTCCGTAACATACAGTAAAGATAGGTAGGTTAACTGTTTATACTGGCTCAAAAGCAATCACTAAAGATTTGTCATTGAAGCCAACCCTGGTACCTGTCATAATAATATACGGGTTTATGTATATGTGTGTATCAATCCTACTTCCCATAATGCAATATGGGTGTCCTCAGTTGCTTTACTCCTTTTGATCCAAAAGCAATGCATGACATTCTTCCTTGGCAATTACTCATGCCATCAAAGAAGTACATCCTGTTCTTAATATACAGCCCAATCATGGCACAGACTTCTCTTATCTTTCACCTTGAAGGAGCTTAAATTTTTCTTGTTGAGTTAATTGTGACCCTGCTTGATGTCAGTTCTTTGTAGAATAATCAACTAATCCCATTTTCCCCAAGACATTCCTGGTTTTAGCACTAAAATTCTTCCATCTGATGAAACTTCTCAGCCTTAGGCAAATCAGGATCATTGGCCACCTTACTTCTTTGTTGACAACTTGAGAAAACTGATCTACAAAATAGAATCATTTTTGTCATACCCAACATTTTAGAGTTGGGGGGCACAAGGAAAAACACTCAGGTCACAAACCCCTATTCCAGGAACTCTCTTGCATGCCCAATTCAAAACCACAAAGGCCTACTATGCCTTTAAAATTATAAATTTTACCTAGTAACTGCTGCCACTCACCAATTAGAACTCTCCGATTCCTGCAAGACACTGCAGGCATCAATAAACTTCTTCAAAACAACTTAGGTAATTTTCCTCTTTTCTGCAATAAAACCCCAGGCTTATTTTTATTTTCATTTAAACTCTTAGAGATACATTGCCCTTTTTGAATGCATGATGTACTCTGTGTGATGCTATCACTGGAAGGTTTACCTTGTGCCTCAATAATCCCTCACATAGCTAGCATTACAAGTTCTTCTTTCTTTCATCCTGTACTGCTGATATCCACAAAACAAACAAAAACACGTCAGGCTTTTTAATCAAGTAAGGCTAATTTACAATGTTATCAAACACTGAAATTATGAATACATACTTCTCTAAATAATTACTACGCCTGTAATTGTATTTCTTCGCATTTAAAAAAAATTTTACCGATGGCTTTTTAACTGGTAAGCTCTAGAACATCCATAGCCTATATTAATTGAGGTTATTTAAATAAATTTTCATTTCCTAGATATTACTTTTTTTAATCAAAAGGAGGTCATTAAGAAACCTCCAATCCTACCTATCTTTGTTTTGTGTTGCTGTAGCAGAATACCTGATCCAGGGTAATTCATAAAGAATAAAATTGTATTTCTCATGGTTCTGGAGATTATTAGCAAGTTCAAGATCAAGGTGCCAGCAGGTTAAGGCTTGGAACCCTGCCACATTAACCCATGCAGGAGCCTTCATGACCTAAACATCTTCCAACACTGTTGCATTGAGGATTACATTTCCAACACATGAATTTTGGGGGGCACATTTAGACTATGGCACCACCATTGCATAATATGAAAAGGTGTTAATAGCTCTGACTGAGAGAGGTTATTATTTCTTTTCTCAGCTATAATTTAAAGGTACAAATGGAAAACAAAATGTAGATTTAATTGGGCTACAAGGTATACATAGTTTTGCTGAAAATAATATTAAATGTCAAGGTAGCTGCTTTTAGGTAGTAGTCTGAGCTATTCTGATCGCACCAGTCTTCTTATTCATTTTGGGGGAAATACAGTCGTTATTCATTGCAAAAAATAGAAACGGGAGTGAGAGAGACTGAGAGAAAGAGAGAGAGTGGGAGAGAGAGCAAGAAAGGGAGAAGGGAACAGGAAAAGATCTCTGTATATTCGCCTTCTAGAATTAGTTTACCCCTGCCTAGTGAGTCAAACTTCCCGAAACTCTGTAAGACCATAATAGCAAAAATATATTCTGATTTTTTCACTGAATTGATGCATTTTATTATTCTTTGACCATATAATGATAGTTCCAGATCAATGGTGTCACTTTTCAACAAGAGGCCCCTAGAGTTAAATTCCAGTGGACTGTGGTAAACTTGGCCTCTACCGTATCACAGCCTGGTGCCAGCAGTGAATTATTTGTTGCCAGATGTAAATTTTTGATGTGGTGGAACCTAATAAAGCACCTCGGTGTCTTTAGCAAGTTGTTCATTTCTTTTGAAGCATCTTATCCTTTTATGAGAAAATATAAATTTGACTGTGTGCATTAAAAGACAGAGTTTTGCTGGTTCTGTTTGGAAGGAGGTAGAGTATGCATATGAATAGTCAAAGGAGTTGGACTTCGAAAAATTGTGTCATTCTCAAGACGGATTTAATGCTATACACAAATTTTGCATCAGGGTGTTATGATTGTTTTACTTTTTGAAATGTTTTGAATTTCTGGAAAATAGTTGATTTTCTAAAGAATGTCAAAATATGTTAAATAACTGAAAAATATATTTGCAAAAATAACAAAGCTTTATTTCTATAACGTCAATTGTCATGGACCAAGTTTGATAATGCCATTTAGGGCAGGGGTACCCAACCTATGGTAAGTTGTATAATTACTTCATTATATATTACAATGCAATAATAATAGAAATTAAGTGCACAATAAATGTAATGCACTTGAATCATCCTGAAACCATCCCCCAACCCCCAGTTCATGGAAAAATTGTCTTCCATGAAACGGTCTCCAGTGCCAAAAAGACTGGAGACCGCTGGTTTAGGGCAAATCTTTATGGTGTTGGCCTGTTTTTAAATTTACTAAATCTCAGGTTTCTCATCTACAACTTGAGATTTATGGCACCTTAAGTGATAACCTAATAAAATTTTGATTATGTAAGCAAAATATTCTTATAAAATATACAGAAATACACCATATTGAAATAATTTCACATCTTATTTAAGCACATGAATTTTTTATTGCACTAAATTTTATTTCAAAGGTATTAACTGTGTATAGTTTATTTCAAAAATATCAACTCTTTTCCTGGTATTACTTGGAAATAATATACCAGGAAAAGAGACATCACTGTTTCATCATAGAAAAAGGCTTAGTTTTCTATGGTGTTACTTCCTATGGTGTTACTATTTAATTCTTTTTCATGAAAGAAAGAGGAAGCAGAAAATTTGTATTCAAGGGTCTGCATTAGGTAAAGATTTGGAATCATCTCTTTAATAAATTTTATGAGGGAAGGGAGTGGGTGGTTAAGTGCAATAATGGTTTATATAGAAATCATGGTCATAAAGCCATGAAGTGAAGGAAAGGTATTCTGCATCTACTTCATGAAGCCTTCCAGTTTCTCATGTGGAAAGCATTGACTAGGTTACAGACTGCAGTAAGAAAAGATTAAGCTAAATGCCTAGCCCAGAGGACTAAAAGCAATACACCTCAGCAGCTCCAACTAGAACAATCATATGTAAATGTGGCCTTAGTATCTCGCATACCAGCTGTGCCAGGCGATCACTCAGTTATTAATGGCTTTGCAGAGGGCATGTCACTTGTGCTCTGTACCAAATTCTAGAATCTCTTTCTTCTGTTTTAATGTCTTTCATTGCCTCTTCCAAGTGTGACCTAAAAAACTTCTTTCCTTCTCAGCTCTTAGCTGTCTTTTCACAGATAACATTAAAATATGGAAACAAACAGTACGAAAATGCATTTGATATTTAAAATTTGCTAAAATATCATATATAATGCTTTCAATTGTCTTTTCCCCACTGAAATTGTAATGATTGAGGAGTCCTTTGGAATACACACACACACACACATACACTTTGGATTATAGATATATATACAATCTCACATTAGTCAAGCAAAATCGTTTCTAATGGGAAGTTACTGAGTCAGATCATGAAATATAGATATGAAAATCTTTTTTTCTCACACTGAATGTTAAGATGTTCTTGCAAGTAGAAACTGGTAAAGAAAAAAACTGTAAATTACAAGTAATACCAGGAAAAGAGAGATCACTGTTTCATCATTTAGCACAAATTACACTCCCAACAGTGGAAAAGTGAATAATAGCTGAAAGCAAATGAACTCAGATTTAAGAATTAAAGTTATTTTGACTCCATAACTGAGTAATTTTATTTTAAAATTATTTGGCATTGTTTATAAAGGGATACTATTTGGAGTATACACATTTTTGTATAGCTGGCTCTCTTTCAAGATAGTCCTTGAGTTATAGGAGTCAGTTTTCTAATTTGAGAAGTTCAATTCATGTCATTATTCTGGAGGCCAATTACTTATTAGTTTTCAGGGTTGAAAATAAGAAAATGTTAATGGCAAACAACAACAACAAAAAATGTTTCTTACAGTGAGCCAACACTGAAAGAAAGTAGTGGAATGGCCTGACTTGAGAATAGACTCAGTGGCCCTACAGATGGTGCTGTGGAGAAAATTTATAAGCTCACACCTTCGTGTCCAGACACCGCATTTCCATACTAGCACCAAAAAGTGATAGAAATTACTAAATTAAAATAATCTATCAGCTAGAAATAGCTCTCAGCTATTTAATTTCATCTGTAGGTTTTGCAGAGGAGGAACTGAGAAGAAATAACTCGCCTAGTATTATACCATAAAACTTGTTGGCCCTGACACCAGTACTCTAAGCTGGAGAGAGAGCAGTTGGCAAGAGTAGAATGGAAGGGCATATGTGAGCAGAAGTAGCAACACAGGCTAAGTTGGTGAGTTACTGTCATGAAATACTAGGTCACAAAATACAATTAATAAAAGAGAGAGTGGGACGTTGCTGGGATAGAACCATCCTGCATCCCACGTGGATCCCCATAGCCCCTTCAACAATAATTTATTTTAAATAAGAAGAAGAAAAATGAAAGGAGTGTAGTATGCTATTGGGATAATTGTGAGTTGCTCCCTCCCTCCCTTCCTCCTCTCCTGCACCACCAAATGGGTTTTAGAAATGTTTTCAGAGAGACATACTGGCTTCATAGAATAATACATGCAACTAACGAACAATTCAATGCTACTAATTTGCTTATTAACAAAATTACAATTTTCTTATTACATTTGCTGCTCTCCATTTATGCTAAATGTTATCTATCTTATTTTTGCTTCAGCATGGTGATTCATAAGTACATGGGGTTATCCTGAAGGGGATATGTCGAGTAAATTATGTTCTATTCCATTTAAGGAAACACTGGACTTACTCTGCCAGTGTCCAGACTTTTGTTATTTTCCAAAAATCATTTTTCTCCTTGTTTTTCTTTTTTTTTAATTAGCCCTTTTCAGCATTAGAAGCATGAAAATGATAAAATATAACATGTCAGCATTTTTCTAGGTCCCAACAAATAATTTTGTTTCCCCTAAGAAATTAGATAATTATAAAGAGTTCTCTTAGAATCTAGACTTACATTCCAACAAAAGCCTATCATGTCATCCATAATGTCATAGATAATGTCTTCATTATTTCTTAGCTAGCATAAAGTACAAGAGCCATTAAAGCAATTTTGACATCAGGAGGAAGATGAGAAAACAATACTTGGTGAGTAGAGAAAACAATATCCAAAGGGAGAGAAAAGGACAGAGGGTACAAATGGGAATGTTATAATTAATGGAGTGATGAGAAAGAAAAAATGGTTAATACAATCATTAATGAAACCTTTTTCTCTGGAAAGGCACACTTTCTCTATTCACTCACACCCACTCTTGCACTTACTACACTTAATATCTTCATTTCTACCTCTGGTAAATAGTTTTTACATTCTGGATGCAGGTCTGGTAAAAAAAAAAAAATGCTAGAACTCAGTGGTGAAAAAATTTTCCCACTTAGCAGATTTTCATCAAAACTCTTGTTATTTTTCGAGAGAGGAGGCTATTCAGTACACTTTGGCTATATTTGCTAGATTATTGCTACATATTTGGTTGTGCCAGTGAACAAGAACATTCTTGGACTTTCAGTCATATTTTATAGTTGTTTTTTGAAAACATAAATTCTATCTTTGGCTGTAGTGATTAAATGAAAATTAAAGACTAAGGTCAACAACTGGTCTTTTCTGCCTTCTCAGCTTACCTTTTCCTTACAGAGAAAGCCACTCTTCTCTCATTCAAGCTCCAGAAACTCTCCCAAATCCATCATTAACAACATAGAGAAGAAGATGTAACCCTTGCTCTTACTGATTGGACCAAGGGATGGGTCTTTGACCCGGGTTGGGCAATTTATTCCCTGAAATTTATAGGCAATGAAAAGTGAAGCTCTCCCTATCCTCTGAAGCTTCAGGGCTGAGATAATTTACACTTAGAGCTGCTGATAGCCACAGCTAGTACTTTGTGTAAAAAGCAACGGAGTCTTTAGTAGAATAAATGGTCTCCATGATCAGTGGAAGAGATTGAGGAAAACGTACAGAGAAGAACAGATGGAGAGAAAGAAATGTGTAATGATAGAGATCAAGATGAAGACGAAGAGAGATCTGGAGACAGCGGCTGAGTTTCTGGAAGCAGCTGCACATCCGCACCTCCTCTTTGAGTGACTCAACGCGTTTCCCTTTTGTTGGTTGATTTATTTGAGTTGTGCTTTCTGTTAAACCAGTTTGAGTTGAGGTCCTGCCACTTAAAAAAATAGAGTCCATATTAACCAAAGGACAAAGGCACGGCAACAGAAGGAGTGTGAGGACTCTAAAGCCCATTAGAATATCAGTTCTAATACCACTTCTGCTGCTTTTTGACTGTGAGGTACTGGAGGAGTGATTTATTCTGTTTCAATGTCAGTCCATTCATTAATAAAATGGAGATATTAAATTTCATCTCATATAATCTCTGGAAAAAAAAAGTCACATATAATTTGAAGGAGGGAGGGCATATCTACTTGTTCTGAACTGAACTGAAAAGTCTACCTAAATCCATTACGGCAAAGAACTGAGTGAGAAATGGAGGAGGTCGTGTGGAGGACAAAGAGAGAGAGAATCGATTGCTAAGATGCTGCTGGTCACCTAGGTTGGAATACTTCATGGTTTGATATAATTAGCCTTTTAAATAGTGATTACTCTTTGTATAATAATAGAAAGTCCTCCAGCCCAGAACAACTATCTCCACAATTTCTTGTAGAAGTGGAGCCCAGTTTCCTCTCAAATAATGCCATATTCTTCTTCTTTTCTCAATCCTGACTACCTTCATTAAATCAACAAACCTAAAATAATCTTCCTTGCAACAATTTTTATTCCTTTTTTGCATGCTTTGCAGCTTTTTTCTAAAAACGAGCCCTTGAGACCTACCTTTATGACTTAAGAAAACTTGGCCCCTTCATTCATTTTCATTTGCATTCTGAGCCACACCATTTGGTGACACTTAATGTGGAAACTTTCTTCTGTTTATTTATTTATTTTTGGTTACTGTTACTAATGATTTCTGTTAAGTTCAATTCCCTAAGCGAATAAAGTGGGAGGGTGTTTGTCATGTGTTTCTGGATGTTTGCAATAAACCAAATCTCAGTATATTTTATGAGCCTGGAGTAAATACAGCTGTGACACTTAGGAATGGCATTTCACTTACGATATTTATTTCATTGTTAATGGTTTAATAACCGCAATAAAGCAGAACAGCAATAAACAGTAGCCTCTGCGTCAGCTTGGCTATCTTTCTTGTTTACCTGCTCTAACACTTCTGAGAAGAGGCTATTATTGTTTTGTGCTTTCAGTCTCATCATGGGAGAAGGGCCAAGAACAGCACAGGGAGAGGATGGATGAGATAAGGTTCCTAACAGGTGTCCCCCCCCCATCAGATTACCTACTCTCATTTACTTGTTCTTCATTTTTTCAGAGTTCTTTCCAGCCCCCTCTGTAGGTCCTGAAGTATGACATCAATAGGTACAAGGTAAAACAAAATGTGATTACATAAGGAAGGATGCTAATACGATCCTAAGATTACATTTCTAAAATGATTCATTCCGAATGAATTATTTTACATCATATCACTTTCTTAAATGCTCCTTGTTTGTGAAACGCTTATATAAGGAGAAGCTAATCAGGAAAGCAGGAAACCTCTAGAAAACTAGATAGAATTCTGGTGAATAACAAAATGTCTACACTGGGTAAACAGTAGGTGAACTTTCTATACAGTGAGTATTGTCTACTGGCTAAAGCAAGTTTCCATAGGCAATGTATCATACCCTCAAAGTCACAACAAATCTTGAAATAAGTGATTATAGATTATATCCAGTAGCTCAAAATAGAAATCCATCAAAAACAAGTAAGTGTGGTCTTGTTATTTGATTTAAAGGCTATTTCTATGTTTTTAATCCTGCTATAGTATATTTTTATTATTATTATTGTTAGTTTACCTTTTGCTAGAACTACCTAAATTATCTTAGTTTTAAGTTCTTATGTGCAGAGGGTATTATGGCCTATTTTTCTCTCTCAGTACATAGCAGTGAGTACACAGAAAAATTTAAATATAGCTTTAGGATGAAAAAAAATATGGCTCTTACAAACTTTGACAAGGAAACTAAGACTGAGTTAATTATCTTCGAGTTACCCTACTTGTTAGTAATACAATCTGTATCTCTTAACATCTAATTCTGTGCTCATGCTCAGTAACTATTGATGAAGAATGCAAATCTCATTGGTCTTTGTATCTGGGAAAAAAAAACCCAAAACCTCCTTTTCTAAATAATCTAAACAGTCTGAGTTACAGAAACTTAACTTTCCAGATCTAGAATATCCAGGAAAGTCATTGTATAAAAAAAGACATTTATTGCAGATTAAATGGAAGTAATTTCTCATCTCAGGAGCTTTTCCTCTGCCCTGTGTAAACCCAGTCTTCCATCTGGAATGGCTCAGTATTGATGTTTACTATTTCCTACCGATTATGCACACATTATCTACAATGCTTGAAACCTAAGAATAGCTCTGCAGGAGAGGTACTCCCATTTCTACTTTATGGGGCCATTCAGACAACTGAGGAACAGAGAGTTCAACAAAGAGCTTGAAGCCACAGAGCAGCACCTTGGAACCTCTCAGTGCTCAATGCAGATTTGCTAATTCCAAAGCTTCTGCTTGTTTGTCCCTCTGGGCTACCTCCACACAAAGGAATGGATTTCAGTTCCCTCTGCCCAACAGAATCACTTGAGGATCTTAAAATAATAATAATAAGAAGAAGAAGAAGAAGGAGAAGAAAACACTTGTGACAAGACCCCACCCACGACCAATTAAACTGTAGTCTCTGTTGCCTAAACCTGAGCACAAAAGCTCAGCAGCAGGTGATACTGGTGCATCCCATCGCCAGGTCTGGAAATCTTTGCTCTAGAGGATATTCATTCAGGAGAAGCATTTGCTGGTGAAAGGAAAAGAGCCATAAAAGCAATTCCTCATTGCCATTGACATCTGGGGGGTGGGGGGTGGCGCCTGATGTATCCGCCAAACCAGGCCTCAGTAGACAGTGTAATGGGAGTGGTCTTAAAAAAATCAAAACAGGGACAATAAACATAATTCAGGCCTGTCCTGGGCTAACGTATTTTCACCCTCTGGATGACCTCAAATTGACTCCCGGTTTGGATTGTGAGTACAACAGTAAGGACTATCAATACTTAATTTAAGTCTATGTCCCCACTAGGCCTATTAGGGAGTGTCGCATAAAGGACACACACAGTATCTGCACAATGAATACATGCAAGGTTGTTTCCTTCTCTGTTTTACAGACTGTCATTCATTCATTTTCTCCTTAAAGTAACTGCTACAATTCTATAAGGTAGATAAAAATAAAAGCCAATATTTCCCCCAAACAGACCTGAAAGGTTAAACAAAATTTCTGTTGTGAAACAGCTTTCTGGACTGGTGATAGCTACATGCTCCACCTAGGTTTGCTCTGTTCAGTAGAATATGTCATTTACTCTGAGAATTTTCAGAATCACTCCCTCCTCCCACTATTTCATAGATCTGGATTTGCAGCTAAGATAAATAGACCTATGAACACTTCTTTATATATTTTAACAGCAACATAATTACATCTATACTCAAAAAGGAGAGGGTTGGTTTGACATGAATAACAATCCTAGGCAAAGTAAATAGGAAATAAGAAAAGAAGTCTATGTTGGATAATGGTCTAGTTCTTGTCACACAAAGCAATGGTCCTTGTCTGATCTCAAGTCTCTAACTAGCAATTCAAAAGCAACAGTCACAGCAGTAATATGACCGATATAATTGTCTTGAGATCATCTAATTCACCATAAGTAAGCTTCATAACATAAGATTTACAGCAAACTATTTATTTTGAATAAAAACATCAGAACATTTAAATGGCAAAGATTTACTGTGCATTAATGTACACTTAAAAGAAGCCCTGGGGCATGCACTCACTTGAGTCTTTTTTTAATCTTTCAGTTTATAGTTTACATTGCTAAATTAACATAGAAGCAAATGAGATTTTCCTCTATTCCATACAGAATAACAGATCATAGAGGACTTCCAGAGTCTATAGCTCTGTGAAAAGCTCTGAAACACATTTAATTCAAGTCTCTTTCCAATCATAAAAGCTGATTAACTCTCAATTGGAAGCATAATTCTTTACAAAGTAATTCTAAATAAATTGTGTTTTGTTCAGCATATTCCAGGAGAGTTTCTACCCAAGTTTATTAAACAGAAAGATTACAACAAACTTTTTCTAGGAAATTATTTTATACAATGTGCTAGATTATTCAAGACTACTGGTGGAAACATATTAGAGAAGGATCATATGATAAATCAAAAAATACTTATTTAAAAAGGGAAATATAAATTATTCATGGGCATTCTAAATTAAGAAATAATTTCTCAGAAACTGAGAAATAATTTAAAAAAAATCTAATTCTCGTCCTCTACTGATTTCTGGTTTATGTTTCTTTTCCTTCCAGATGCCCCCTGTAGTTTCTGAAGGTGTAGCCCTCCACTCTCTTTACTCTCCAGAGAATAACAGGCTTTATCCATCACCACCAAGCAGACGGTTCCCAGATCTGTGCTTCATCATCTCTTTCTTACCGTAGTCTCTCTTTGTTCTACAATTTCATATTCCCAAGTGAAATTCTCACTGGGCTGTGCCTTGCTAATGTCAAACAATGCACCTACAAAGGAATCCTTCATAAAAGTTAGAGATGAATAGAAAGGTCTTTGATGATATTGACCGATATTTTACACATTGACCCATTACCTTTGCAGAATTAACAGACTTGATCTTTCAGCCTCTGCTTAATCCTCATTATTTTGCATTGACTTCTTAGCCTCACTGCCTCCATTTTTTAGCCTCCTGAGTCAGTTTTTTTTTTTTTTTTTTTTTTTTCCTACAAACTCACCCTAGAAACTCCCCTCTGGGCCATGGGGAACATGCTAGGTGCTCCTCTGTAATGGCAGCTTTGACTTCCCTGATTATGGTACAGACGCCTCATTATAGTTGTTGTCTTCTGTTTCTCTGCTGGAAAAATTGCTGTCTCCTGTAACCACAACAACAAAAGCATGCCTTTCTCTGCCTCAATTTCAAAATTTCCCCTGAAGCCCTGAAAAAATAAGTAAGGCATTGTTTATGTTTGGAAATTTGCATTTGAACTGTGGGAATGATGATTAACATGTTGTCTCTACCTTCTATTTATGGTGTAAAAATCTGTTTGATTTTTTTTTTCCTTAAGAAATAGGGCATACCTCATTCCAGTGGATCTAAATATCATTTAACCAGTTTTTACTTTATTCTTTTGAGTGATTTTTATAAAAAGAAAGAAGTCTAGGTTCTGTCATATCTTAGTGGGTAAAAAATAAAATAGAAAACAGAGTAATGCAACCACCCTTTGGGAAAAGGAAAACATAGGTTTTTTTAAAAAACCTTTTCAATCTTAAGTTTTTATACATAGCCTAGTGTGCTGTTATTGAGGCACAGAAAGAAGTCCTTCAAGACAGAATGTTAAGTTGCATTACTGCATACTCCATGTTCCAATACTGTCTGATAGCACGTGGGTACAAAATGGTTAAATAATAAAAGCTTATTCTGCTACACTCCAAGGGGTAGCTAGAAAAGTGAGAATTCCTGCAGACGTGGAAAGACTTTTTCAGATATGACAACTTGTAAGTTGTACTCCTTCTCCCAAACTAAGGACAATCTACATGACCTCAACCTCTCTACACAGAATTATTAATAGCAATGGTATTCCTGGATAATAAGTTGTGGCAGCAGGAAATTTGCAGATGAAACAGATTGAAACCCTAAATTTCTAGAAATACATTGACTTGTCCAGAATTTAGGAGCATGGATGGCTAGAGCTACATACACAGTTGGTGAAGACCTTAATAAGATAATTATTTGAACACCGGTCTGTATCCTTTGCCAGACTACACACTCCATTAAGACCATCCTTATTCACCATAACATGTACTCCAATAATTTATCATAATGAATGGTACATATCAGGCATCACATAAACAACTCTGAGAAGGTACTGAGAATTTTCTGCAAATAAAGTAAAAGTCGTAATAAGATGGAAGGACAATTCCTGGCATGGGTGAAATGGAAGATGATGAATAGGCAATATGGAAGTAAACAACAAAGAAAGAAAATAGTAACAGCAAACTCTTATATAGTACTTACTATGTGCCAGGTAAAATTATATATGCAAATATATCCAATTCTGTCAATAATCCTCTGTGGTGGGTACTAGCACTATTATATCATATTAGACACTTCAGGCACAGAAGTATTAAGTGATCTGTCTGAGGTCACACAACATGCAAGTGTCAGAGCTAGAATTTGAATCCAGGAAGTTTTCACTACAGTGATGTCTACAAAAAGAGTATCTCAAAAGGACAAGAACATGTAGATATCAAGTTTTCCCAGCACCATTTATTGAAGATAGATTCTTTTCCCCAATGTGTATTTTTGTCTGCTTTATCAAAGATTAGGTTACCATATGCAGATGGTTTCATTTCTGGAATCTCAGACCAATTCCAAACATCAATGCTTCTGTTCTTATGCCAGTACCAAGCTGATTTAATTATTATTGCTTTATAGTACAGCTTGCAGTCAGGAAGACTGATGCCTCCCAATTTGTTCTTTTTACTTAAGATTGCTCGGGCTATACACGTTTTTTTATGGTTGCATACAAAGTGAAGAATTATTTTTTCTAGATCTGTGAAGAATGATGGTGGTATTTTGATGGGGACTGAAGCTCTGACTCGAGCAGGGAGGGAAGGCAATGCAATGTATGAAACATTAATATTTGTACACCCTTATTGTGCTGAAATAAAAAATAAAAAAAACTCATCTACATACAGCCAACTGATCTTTGACAAACAGACAATTGCCCACTGAGGAAAAGAAACCCTCTTCAATAGATGGTGCTGGGAGAATTAGATAGACACATGCAGAAGAATGAAACAGGATCCCTGTCCCTCACCACTCACAAAAATTCATTTAAGATGGATAAAATACTTCAATGTAAGGCATGAAACCATAATAATTCTAAAAGAAAATGTAAGAAAAACTCTTCTAAATATTGGCCTAGACAAAGAATTTATGACGAAGGACCCAATGGCAATTAGAGCAACAAGAAAAATAAATAAATGGGATTTGGTTAATTAAAAAGCTTCTGCCCCGCTAAGGAAATAATCAAAAGAGTAAATAGACAACCTATAGAATGTATAGATCTGCAATCTGAACATCTGATAAAGGGCTAATATCCAGAATCTATAAAGAACTCAAGCAAATCAACAAGAAAAAACAAACAAAGAAACAAACAACCCAATTAAAAAGTGGGCAAAAGACATGAGCAGAAGCTTTTAAAAAGAAGATAGTCAAATGCCAAGAAACATGAAAAAAATTCTCAATGTCACTAATCATCAAGAAAATGCAAATTAAAACCACAATGAGATGTCACCTAATCCCTGTTAGAATGCCTATTATTAAAAAAGCCCAAAAATAATAGTTTCTGGCATGAATGCAGAAAGAAAGGAATGCTTATCCATTGTTGGTGGGACTGCAAATTAGTACAACCACTATGTAAACAGTGTGGAGATTCCTTGAAGAATTGAAAGTAGACCTACAGTTGAATCCAGCAATCTCACTACTGGGTACCTACCCAAAGGAAAAGAAGTCATTTTCTCAAAGGGCATCTGCACTCCAGTGTTTACTGCAGCACAATTCACAAGTGCAAGGATGTGGAATCAACCCAAGTGTCCATCAATTCATGAGTGCATTAACAAAATATGGTATATGATTTGAAGCAGTGCTTCTCAACCATATAAAAAGATGAATTGATGCCTTTTGCAATAATTTGGATGGAACTGGAGATGATTATCCTAAGTGAAGTATCACAAGAATAGACAAACAAACACTAATGTACTCTCTATTAAACTGGAAGTAACCAATGGGCACAAGTGTGCACAGAGGGAAGTAAAACTCATCGGAAATCAAGCAGGGGGGAAAGAGAGGAGGGGAGTGCCTAAAACTTACCAAAAGGGTAAAATAAACACTATTCAAGGGATGGGCACACTTACAGCTGTGACTCAAGCATTAAAAAAGTGATCCATGTTACAAAAAGGTTTCTAGCCCCTTTAATATTCTGAAATAAACAAACAAAACACAATGAAAAAAAAAGGGACAAGAACAGCCAATTTTCCTAATAGAGTGAAGTGATGAAAAAGCATCTGTGTGAGGAAAAATCAGAAGTAACAGTAGTATTGCAATGTATACTTTTTGAAGCTTTCTATATGCATGTGCATTGATTTGTGTGCACTTGTATACTTTATATATGCAAATGTGTGTGTAAATGCTTCAGTTAACCACTTATGTACTTGTTTGGGGTAGTTTATTACATATGGTGAATTTAAGAGTGCTCTATTTTTATATTATCTTTATAAAAGAAAAAAATAATTGAACTGGGTATACCCTGCTTGCAGCTGTGATGAAAGCTATAGTGCTCATAGTATCGAAACTGTATTATACATTCTATTATAGAATGTTTTACAAAGTGATTTCCCTAAAATTTTAGTTCTGTGAGATGTTGTAAGGCGTCACCAAGAAAACAAGTTTCATAGTTAAATAAGCCTAGAAAATTTTAAGTTAAACAAAACTAAACCAGTTGCATTATAGCAAGGCTTCACATTGTCATTAACGCACAAATGTGTGTTGTTAATCTCCAAAGAACACCTGTTCTTCTGAACAAATCACAGGATCAGGATTTCATTGAAGAAACTTTGAGCAACACTGCCTTGGAGATTTCTTCCCCTATGTGGTCGTTTTACGCATTATAAGTAGGCCAGACTGTGTTTTGCAGACTTGGCCATCAACTTGCCTTCTACATTGGACAACCACTAAAAGTGTTATATGGGGAATACTTGATCTATTACACTTGCTTATTTGAATGCAACCCTCAAGGAAATAGGCCAACCCTATGTTTTATGTGATGTTTTGCCATGGTTGCAAAAGATGCAACATAAATCCTAATGACCGTTTAATTTTTATTTAGTTTACACACTTCCATTCCTTGGACCTTTATAACAGATTCTATGTACTTTATAGAAAACATGTTTTCTTGTTCTTCTGCACACACTTAAGCTAAAAAAAAAAAAAACAACAAGCTTTCAAACAACATTGAATGCAATGTATTTCTAGGTTGCTATAACCCTGCTTCTCTCCTTCAAGATTGGCCCTGGAAATTAATCTAGTCATCTTAGCCCCACCCCATAAGCAACTTACTTTTTGGTGGGAAAGGCAGTCAAGGATCACTCAGTGTGCTATAAGACAGAAGCAGCTGAAGTACCAAGAGACCACCTAACTCTGTGTAGGAGTAGGCTTCACATAGGAGGTGCTATATTAGTTGAGTCTTTAAAAGTGAGTAGAAGTTTTGCGGCTTTATAAGTATTTCATGCAGGGTAATCAACACGAAAAACTTCAACGAATCATCACAATAATGAAAACAAATTACGGAGCACCTACTGTAATGCAAGGTAAGAAAGTTAATTTCCTATATACATTTGCTTATTGAGCCCTGACATCAGCCATCTGACCCCATTTTAAAGATCAAGAAAAAGGCTTAGAAATTTCCATAACATGCTCAAGGCCCGCCAGATCTCCCACCAGAGCACAGTGAGAACAGTGAGCTCCAGCAGCAGGAATTCATCTCATACAGCAGTAATACAGACCAGGGATGGCCATGACAAATTGGTAGAATTATGGAACACACGCTTAGGGCCAAGCACAATTCTCAGCCTCTCACTCACTCATATAATGTGTTCCTCAAACTATCTGATGGAGAATGTAGTATGATCAAGCCCAT
Source organism: Microcebus murinus (assembly GCF_040939455.1). Lineage (NCBI taxonomy): Eukaryota > Metazoa > Chordata > Mammalia > Primates > Cheirogaleidae > Microcebus > Microcebus murinus. The sequence continues at coordinate 68,265,272 of NC_134116.1, read as the reverse complement.
TTGTCAGATGGAGAAACTGTGTTTAGAGGGATTAAATAGCTTGACCAAGGTCACAGAGCTTGGAAATGGTAGAGTTATGATATGAACCAAGGCAATTTGATATTAGGGCCTGCTCTTTTACTATCATGCTGTATGGCCCACTAGCATAATGATGTGGTATATTTAGAGATGAAGAAGAGCTTCTTTACTATTAGAGAAATATTTCTTCTACAAGCTTAAAAGTTTGGGCCAATATTGCCAGCATTAAAATGGCTGTTTAAGGCAACAATTTCCCATTTCTCTTGGGTATTATGAAAACAAAAGTAACTATTAAAAAAAAACAAACTTCACTTTTCAGCAAAACTAAAAGACAAGTATATTCTGTAACATACAATGACTAACAATGGCAGATAAGACTAGCATAGAAACTGCTCTGGCGAAAGTGGACAGAGTGTTTGCCCAGGAGTTGCAGAACCGAAAAGACACCATATCTCGTGTATCTACCATTATATGACGAGGATTATAAAAGAAAAACATCAAAGTTAATTTTAAAATACACACTGAATGTGTGTAAGAGTATTGATGAAAATGCCTGTAACATAAAATATCAGGTAACATAATCCAAATATTAATTATATCATTATATAATTAATTATTATATGTTAGTTTCTTGGGGCTGCAATAACAAAATATCACAAACTCTGGGGCTGAAACAACAGAAATGTATTTTCTTAACAATTCTAGAGGTTATGAATTTGAGATCAAGGTGTAGAAAGGATTGGTTCCTTCTGAGGCTTTCAGGGAGAATCTATTGCATGCCTCTTTCTTGGCTTCTGGTGGATTGCTGGCAATCTGTGATGTTCCTTGGCTTGTAAATGCATGACTTCAATCTTTGACTTCGTGTTCCCATCCTCTTCTGCCTTTGTGAATGTCTGTGTTCACATATTCCCTTTTATAAGGACACCTGCCATGTTGGATTAGGTGCCTACCCTACTACTGCATGACTTCATATTAACTAATTACATCTGCAATGACACTGTTTCCAAATATGGTCACATTCTGAGGTACTAGAGCTTAGGACATTGACATCGGAATTTGGGAGGACAAAATTCAACTCATAAAATGGTGTTTATTCTAGTAATGTATGAATGGTTTAATATTAGGAAATCTAATAATGTAATTCAGTATATTAAAAGCTTTTGAAAAGATTCAATACCCATTATTGATAAAATGATAAGTACTAAACAAAACTAACTACAAAGCATAATAAAAATGTTTTGAATTCATCCCAAAGTGTAGTATTATGCCTTTTAGAGAAACACCAAAAACATTCACACTTAAATAAGCAACAAGGCAATTCACATTATACAAGTAGTAATAGTAATGCAATGAGAAGAGATAAAAATTAAAAGTATAAAAAGTAAAAAATGATAAGGTCAAATATTGAATCTTGCACAGAATATGATTATTGTATAGGAACTTTCAAGAGAATAACTTAAACAAATATTTAAAAACAGAGGTAAGTCAGTAAGTTGGTAAGGTACAATTATGATATGCAGAAATGAAGATAAGACCCTTCTGGAAACATTAACAAAAAGGATAAAATATCTAGGAATAAACTGAAAAGTAATTAGCAAAACCTATAAGAAGAAAATTGTTAAATAGGGAAAAATGAGGAGCTACATAAGTATTTTTTGAAATTTTTTGAAACACTGAAAGACTACATGATAAACTCTGTGAGAACACACAGACCCAAGAGCAGTTGCTGCGTGTGTATGAGTTGGGTACATTATTGGAAGTGGACTCATGAGGTCAAAGATGGAAGGAAGCACTTCATTATTTCTCTTTTTATATTTTTTGGTCTGTAAATCCATGCATGGACTACCCATTTTAAAATTACAAAATAAGTGCTACAGACTGTTTATGTGCCCACAAAAGTCATATGTTGAAATCCTAACCCCAGTGTGATGGTATTAGGTGGTGAGGGCTTTGGGAAGTGATTAAATCATGATGGCGGAGCCCTTATCATTGGATTAGTGCCCTTATAAAAGAGATCCCACAGGATTCTCTCTCCTTCCCCCACCATATGAGAGGGGGAGGGGGGTAGCTTATGAAGATGTTTGTTTATGAACTAAGAAGTAGAGCTTCACCAGACAGTAATTCTTCCAGCACCTTAATCTTGGACTTCTCAGCCTCTAGAGCTATGAGAAATAAATTTCTATTGTTTATAAGCCACACAGTCTATGTATTCTGTTAACAGCAGCTCAAACAGACTAAGACAGTATGTTTAAACAAATCATGAGCATCCACTTTATCTTAATAGAATAAAATTCTCAATATACATATCATATAACAAATGCCCGATCAATCTTGCACTCTTTAACATACATATACTATATATTTTAGGTGATGTCAATAATATTCTGAAAGGACTACACAACAGACAAATCACTCAGAATAAATTTTGCAGGTATGTAAGCTTATGCATAAGTTGCTGTGCTGTGAATCAAATGCAAATGCACTTCTCATCATGAGATGAAGCAAAATGAGGACTTTAAACAGCAGTGAGATCACATGAAAATTAACTGTCAAGATCTTGCTTTAGAATTGGTACTGACTGATTAACACCATGGTGCTCAAAGGGTGGTGGTGTTCACCAGGGATTCAGGGGTTGGGGGGGTAGTCTCACATCTGAGGGATGTGGAGAGCATTGTGGAGGGGAAGAGCATATCTCTAAACCTTGCTAGGGAGAGGCAAAGATATAAAATGTAACCAAAATGTTAAAAAAAAAAAAAAAGATTTATCGGGTGTCAGGCAGGTGAGAGTGGGGAGGAGAGGATGGGTATTTACATACATAGTGAGTGCGATGTGCACTCTTTGGGGGATGGACATGCTTTAAACTCTGACTGGAGGGAGGAGGGGAGGCAAGGGCAATGTACATAACCTTAATGTTTGTACCCCCATAATATGCTGAAATAAAAAAAAAGAAAATTGATTTTTTAAAGAGCCTTTCAGAGGAGTTTAGCAGGAACCTGTTGTTCTATGCATCTAGAACTTTTCTGGCATATACTATAAGATATTCTTGAGCAGAAATTAGAAGTGAGAAGATATTCTGATTTCTTTAGTCATGGCAATTTCATGATCAACCATCAGTCAAATACAACCAACGCTAAGCATTTTGTTGTGACTAGAGTTTGCACAAAAGGAAATGACTCCAATTAGAGAACAACCAAGCAGAAAAAGCACTTGCTGTGCAATTCTCCTGGGACCCAGGGAAGAAAGTATTAGGGCATCTTCAGAACAGGTAGTACATGGGTTACAATCTGGTCATGGAGGCGCAAGCTTAAAGGGTTTGGGTGGTTGCATGCTCAAGAGAGGAGTCGTAGGCCACTTAAAGCCATCTTTCCTCCATCAATTTAAAAGAGACAGACCATGTTGTTTCCTTATGAACAGGTTTTTCATCAAATTAGGCGACTCTGACAGGATGAGGCTTGTTGATGGCTAGGTCTAGAAGACACATTTATTTCCTTTAAAATTTTTACCTTCTAGATAAAATTAGCATCAAAAGTAAAAACTCATGTTAGGACAAGTTTAAGACTGCAATGAGATTGTTACATATTTTTTTTTTCTCCATTTAACTGAAGACCTTCCTCAATTTTGTAACATAATTAAAATGAAATCTATGAAATGTAGATATATCTGACAACCAAAATTAGAGAAATATAACATTGTAAGAGCTACATAGTTGCATAATTTTGAAAATTCAAAATATTGGACATGTAAAAAATGGCCATCTTAAAATGACTTCTCATATTTATTCGTTAGACAATAGTGTGCCATCCAGTAAGCTGAAGAACAACATATACTTCAGCAACAAACAATGTAGCAGTTGGGAGCATTGACTCTCTAGTCAGGCAGCCCGGGTTTAAATCCCTGCACTCTCACCTGTAGGGAGTGTGACCTGTAGGAAGTTGCTGAGCCTCTCTGAGTCTCTTCTTTTGTAAAATGGAGATTGGATCATTTTCGTTGGGTTGTTGTATTAAATGAGTCTTTTTATTACTAAGAAATGGTTTTTGTCTCAAATAATGTTTCTTAGTCCAAAATATAATACTATAGAGATGATACTTGAGAGATGTAATCGAACATAGGAAATTAGGCAGTTGAGCCCAAGGACTCTAATTGAGACGGACTTGTTTTTCAAATCTGCATTCATCTGCTTACTAGAGGAATGTTTTCTGGCAATTTATGTAACCTTTGCATGACTTGGTTTCCTCATCTGCAAAATGCATCTGTGGTAACTATCTCCTGTGTTCTTGAAAGAATTAAATGGATCAATAATTAAATGAATGAATGTTTGAAGTAGTCTCTGGTATATGAAATGGATTAAATGAATATTAGTAATTACTCTTATTGCATATCATCTCTCACGGTGATACAATTGATCATCTATTTAGTAATATTTCCTACCTTAAAAATCACTATAGATTACCGTTTAGTAGTAATCAAGATGAATGAAAGAAAAAAGTGTACCTCTAAAATAGAGCTCTGTTCCAAAATGTGATAGTAAGAAAGTACGTAAGATGATCCACTGGAATGTAGGAAGAAACCATTAGAATTCTTAAAATAAGAAAAATAAAGTTTTAATAACATTTAACATTTACATATCGAATATATTGCACACAAATTGTGATCAGGTCTTAAGAAGAGTTTATGGATTTGCGTGAATTTTCAAGAAGTTTAGAGATAATTGACATAGAAGGGTAAAAAGATTGGGATTCAGATGCACTGAATGGCCCCCACAGTGTGCTTCTAGTGCAGTTCTGTCATTTATTTAGTCTGTAATTCTGGGCCAGAGGTACTAGATGCAGTCCCAGGATGAGCAATATTAGCGTCACGTGGGAACTTGGAGACTCAAACTGTGGAGTCTACCTCTGACTTACTGAATCAGGAATTCTGAACGTGAAGCTCAGCACTATATTTTAACAAGCCTTCCAGGTGATCCCGATGTATGCTGAAGTTTGAGAACCATCTTTATAGGCAATCACTTATCTTCACTGGGTTCATTCCTTCCAACGTAAAACGAGAATGGAAAAACAAGCACCACATGTACTCACCAGCAAATTGGTTTCACTGATCAACACCTAAGTGGACATATAGAAAGATGGGAGGGGGGACGAGGGGATGGGTATATACATACATAGTGAGTGTGATTTGCACCGTCTGGGGGATGGACACGCTTGAAGCTCTGACTCGAGGGGGGAAAGGGGCAAGGGCAATAAACATAACCTTAACATTTGTACCCCCATAATATGCTGAAATTAAAAAAAAGAAGTTGAACTATTAATACTTCCTTTCCTGTCTCCTTTATTTCTTCCTTCCTTCTTTCTTCTTTGTTACATCCATCTTTTCTTTCTTCCCTTTCTTTCGTTCTTCTTTCACTTCACGTGTCCAAGATTAAATTGATTTCATCAATCAAATGCCTCAAATTGTGGGCACTATAATTTATTAGTCCACGAGACACTATTTTATTTCACTCATTAATTCTATTCTATCACTTTTACTTTAATTTTACATGTACAAACCCATTTCCTACCTGCCATAGGGGCATACTCCTCTGTGTTTAAACCTGTTCTTCCAACCTACCTACCTCTTATCAGTTTATTAATATGTCATACCAATCTTGTTTCTATCTATCCTTCTGGCCAAAAAAATTAATCACTGTCAAGCTATCCCTCTGATTAATTTCTAAACCCTTAAATTTTTGGCAGTTATTTTAGTAATTATTTAATATTGGCCAGGGAAAGTTCAAACATTAATAATTTAAATTTATGGGAAAAACTCATTACAATTATAAATTCATCTATGATGAGGACATTCAGCCTGAGACTGTAAGTCATAAATTGAAAATCAAATTAATTTGTATATTGTAGACAGGAAAATCAGGAACTTATGACCTCAAAATTATTTGATATTTTAGTTTTGTTACATATTGATAAAAATGTCTTATTCAGAAAATTGTCACATTAAAGAATCCCTTTAGGAATTCATAGTTAGTATTTCTGCTCTGTCTGAAGCATCTCATGAAATGTAAGGAGTGTAAATTGCTTTCTATGAAACAATCAAGTATTTTTGTCATCTGAGCGAGTGTTTCCATGTGAAAGATTACTTGCAAAACTATTTTCAAGAAAATGCAGAAGGCTTGAGAAATAAGGTTTCAACAATACAAGGAATTATTCAAAAAATTCATATGAATCATTTGACTTTTGAATTACTTAATCCAAGTGTGAGTAATTTTTTTCTTAATCTTTAATTCTTTATTATTGTGCAAATGAGAAATGTGTAAGAAGGTAACATGGATTCAAATCATTTGATTGATTGATTTCAGGCAAATTATATTCAAGCAATATACACGGGCAGTCTTCACTTTGCCATGTTATGTGGAACCATAAAAATGTCTTTGTATGTGGATACCCTGCAAAGCAGTCTTAATAATCATTAATGTCCTATGGCATTATGTCCCAAATTTTTGGGACAAATTTTTTGTCAATACATCAAACATTCCTATTGTCATTTATAAATACATAAAGAAATGAAACATGAGAAATCCAATACTTTATTATAATTCAAAACTTTAGTAATATTGATAATTAAAGTGTTTTATTTATTTGTAAACTCTTATCGGGGAGGCCTGCTTCTGTGAGTATGGAGAAGACATATTAATGCTTTTCTCTATTTTTCCCACTAAGAACAAATAAAAACCATGGATATTACATTTAATCAAGCATAAGAAAACTAAAAGTTGGAGAGAAAAATGTAGATCGTGCAGGGAATCCAGGACCTGAGTAACACTATGGAGGTAGATTCCTTGGGTCTTCTTTTTGCCTCATATATTCCCAACTGGGAGCTGAAGAAGCCAGCAACCCAAAGAGGCCACTGTTTGCAGAGAAAAAACGCCGATAAAAGCCTCTGTCTCTAGATAAAGGACCAGGAAAAAGACAGCCGAGCAACACCTGAAACTTTTAGACAATAACCTTCTACTTCAAATATTTACCGCTGAAAAAAAACTGCAGCCCTTTTTCCACAATGTCAACCTAGGCTGAGCAGGGAGCCTCGATGTTCATCCCTTGGGAACATCATGTCAACAAACTTTATTTTAGGAAAGAGCAGAGTATCGGGGCAATAGAGGGGCATCTGAGTAGAAATCAATATTGTTGTGGAAGAAATTCTGGGAGAACAAGATGCCCTACCTGGATTAGTTTAAATGTGGGTTAAACAGAACAAGTAAATAAATTAGTAACAATTTTAAATTATGAAGACTTGAAAATAAGATCCTTTTAAAAACATGCAATAATGAGGACTTTGCTCCCCTTTTCTCAACAATTCCATTTACTCCAAATCACAAGACTGGGTCTGTGCACTCAACCTAGGAAATCTTCATGTGTCTGTGCTCTGCTCTTCCCAAAGAACAAATTAACAATGTAGCTGAAATCAAGCCAGCAATTAGGAATTAATTGTAGGGCATCTATTCTCCATGACCTTGGGTAGACTCCTACCCCTTAGTATAGGAGACACTAGCAGTTACATCTGCAGGCAATAGCTTCCTGCACACGGCCCTGAAATTCAATTAAATCAACATTTTGAGCTCCAGCTGTAACGTTTTAAGTTACTGCCATACACCTGCTGTCCACCCACTGCACTCAAACAAAAGGAAGTCACAGCTGACATTATTGGTATTGGAGCAAGCAAATAGCCTATTGCCTTGGGAAAAGAATTAAGCAGTGAAGCCTTGAAATATTAGAGTCAGATTAAACATGGACAGCATGGTATAAAGAAATTTATTCACTTCTGGGAAGAAACTGTGATAAGTAAACCCAAATGAAAGAAACACACTGGCAACACACCACAAAAATCTTGTAAATTTTTTTTTTCTTTTTGCAGGATAAATTATAAAGAACATTTGTACAACTTATACTTAAGCAAGAGAGAAAATTAATGATATTTAAAAATTTTATATGGAAGACTTTCATACCTAATTATGGTCCTATGTGTGCAGGTAGCTCTAACTTCCTTTTTACAAATTTTTATTTAATTAACTTTGTACCGAGTATTATTCTAGCACTAGAGCTACAACGTCAGACAAACCAGATAAGACCCATCCTTTATTGAGCTTACCTTCTCATAGGCATGGGCAAAAATATGCCAGCAAACACAGGCTTAAAATTGTTTTAAAAATTGTAAGTGCTATGAAGAATATAACAATGGGCCTTGAAATTGGGGGTTACTGAGGTGGGTGGAAGACTATTTTATCCTGAGTAGTCTAAGAAGGCCTGTTTGAGGAGATGTATATGAGGAGGTGTATATGAGCCGGTGTAATGAGTATGGAACAGGCATTGCACTCCAGGAACAGGAAAAATGAGAACCAAGGTGCTGGGCCAAGAAAAATTTGGAATGTTTGAGTGAAAGAAAAAAGGGCAATGTGCCTAGTGTATAATGCATGGGAAAGAAAGAAGAGATGAAGTCAAAGACATACCCAGGGAGCAGACTCACTCTAGCTAGTCACTTGTTCTTAGAGTTCAGCATAAAAATGTGAAATAATAGTTCTTCTCCATTAGAAATTACAAAAAAAAAGAAGAGGGGAGGAAGATGGCTAAATCTGTTCTTGGCTGCACTTTAGACCACAGGAAATTTCTGGAGTTGACAACTGTCTTCTGCAGCAGCTGTTGGCATCAAAAGTAGGTGTCAGTTGTAAGCAGTTAGGATAAACAAGAGAGAAAAGTTTCAGTGGAATAGTCCACTCTTCTTTTTCTTTTTGTGAGGCATTTCTACAATATTTCTTTGCTTTGTAAGGCAGGGAAATTTTTCTTGATTATGAAAGTGTTTAGAGTCTTACCATCTATGTTAAAATTGCGTGTGTTATAGGATTTTTTTTTGTATAAACATTAGAAACAGTTTCCATGGACTAACGCAGTTGCATCAGATTATCACGAATTCCAATTAACTCTCATGTTCTGTCATTCTTTAAAACCTGGGTCTGGCAGTGACAGGAATGAAGTGACAGGAATGAAGCACTGTAATGTTATAACTAGGATTCATCCAGAATCAAGTAACACTTCAGATTTTGCAAATAAGAAAATATCTCGACAGCTTAGTGGAATAGAGCAACAAGATAATTTATGACAACCAGAAGGAAGGTCCAGTAGGCATTGAGCTTCCAGAGATACTATGTTTAAGGAGAACTTACCTATTCATGGGCTCTCCAATTCCATCTCACTATTCCAACATCAAAACTCAAAAAGGAAGGATTAGTTGGGGGAAGGGACATGGGATCCATGCCATAATAGAAGTGTTCATGGACTATTGATCCAAATGGAAACTTTGAATGAAGCACCCTGGTGCAGACTATAATTGACCTAGTGAAAGAGTATAATAGGATTTTTGGAGAATTTCAAAAATTTGTACATCAGTTGGAAAGGTCATTTCAATAGAAAGAGAACATTTTAATGGTGAACTTGTCTTGATAATTTTATCACAGAAGTGAGGAAGAATAAATACAGAGAATTTTTTTTTTTAGATTCATGATGGCCAAGTGGAGTGACTGTGCCATCTTATTTTTAGGGATAGAAAGGGAGGAAATTGTTAGATATATAGTGTAAACCTCATAAAAATGGCTTTAAAAATTTGATACTGGAAAATATAACCTCATGGCCAGGCTCTAAGAATATCAACAAGAATTAAAACAAAACAAAACAAAAAAAAACCTTAAAAATTCCCAGTACTAAAGCTCAAGAAAAGCATATTGTATTAAATAAATAAATATAAATATACACATGCACATATATATGTATATTCAATATGGCAGCACAAGGAGAGCTCTGATAATAATTAATTTTAAAAAGATTTGTATGAAATAAAGAGACTTAATTTTATAGACTCTATAAAACAAAGCAATTCTCCAAGCACTTACTATTAATAGTCAATATTAATTATATTAAAAGGCAGAGCAAATTAAAATATATCATAAAAGAGTACAAAGAAGTCTAAAACCAAAGATTCATTTTATTTAGGTGATCTAATCACAGACAGATGTAGATCGTGGCCTACATTTCAGATATAGTATTTGGCATTTTGGCATATGAGAATTTGTAAAAATCAATAAAAGTTGTCTTCAAGTTGTTTTTGGAGAAAGACAAAACAAACAGAAACTGAGTTATGACTCATCCACAGCTTAAGCAGACTAGTATAATCTTGTGAGAAGAAGAAAAGAATATGGAAATGCATAGCTACCATTTTTTTTCAATATTGTTCTTAAAGAAAATCATTTTCAAACTGTAAAGATATGAACAAACCCAATTATTTGGCAATTGAGATATTTGGAGTAAATTATCATTTGATGCAAACATTTCCATTTTCTCTTTAAAATACTTATGAAGATAGAAAAAAATGCTCACTCCACCATACATCAGTAACACTGAATTCATTAAAAGAATCTTGGAAGACTTTACATACACACATACACACACACACACACACACACACACACACATACACACACAAAGAAGAAAAAAATGGTATGAGACTAGAAAATGACAGAAATGGAGCAAAATTCCCAGCTGAAAAAAATCTTTGCAAAACCCCTTAGCTGCTACCCATTCTCTGTCCACCTATTTCAGAAATGTGAGGTCTATATTAATCATATCAAGCATGACTTCATATCTTGGATTTAAAAAATTTTTAGTATTATTTTGTTGGTTTAAAGAATGCTTTCTGGCATTTATTCTTCCTGATATACTATTACAGGGGAAAATATTACAGAATATTATCGTTAGTGTGATAGGTTGAAAATGGTCCCCCAAATATGACCACATTCTAATCCTTGCAACCTGTGAATGTTACCTTATATGGCAAAAGGGATTTTATAGCTGTGATTAAATGAAGGATTTTGAGATAGGGAGATTATCCCAGATTATCCAGATGGGCACAATATAATCACGAAGATCTTCATAAGAAAAACATGTGAAGGGTCAGAGTCAGAGGAGAGGGTGATGTGTTGGCAGGGCAGAGGTTGGAGAGATGTGTTTTAAAGACTGGAAAAGGGACCACAGTCAAGGAATACAGCCATCCTCTAGAAGCTGAAAAAAGTAAGGACATGGGTTCTCCCCTCAGAGCCTCCAGAAGGACCCAACCTTGCTGACAATTCGACTTTGGTTCATTGAAACTCTTTTCAGACTTCTGACTTCCATAGTCCTAGGAGAGTAAATTTGTGTTGTGTTAAGCCACTAAGTTCATGGTAATTTTTTTAAATAGTAGCAATAAAGAACCAATAGAGTTAGTATAATCCAATGTTATAAATATGTACATATGACCTTCAAATGTGAGCAGTTATTACTTCTGGTTGATGGGATAACTTCACGCCTTCCATGTGTTTTCAAAGTTTACAATAAACTTGTATTACCTTAGGAATTAGAATAAATTAGAATAATAAGTTTTATTAACCAGTGGGCATATAGTGGTTGGGTTTGTGAGTTATTTTTATTTCTACATAAAGTTTGAAACTAAGGCAGTCTCAAAGTCAATCTTTTCCTCATCCTAGGTTTCTATTGGTTAAAAAAAGGTTAGTTTTGTAGTTCATTGTTTCCTTATTTTTTATAGTTTCTTCCATCTATTCATGATTTTAGCAACTATTGCTTGTTTAAATATATCGTTACTACTAATTCATGCAAGTTTCTTTTTGTAATGAGATTCTCCCCTATTGCCCTAGAATAAAAGTGTTAATTGCTGATTTTCCACTTACACTAATCATAATTTTACAGCTTTACAATGTCTTTCCTAAAGCACCTCTTATGATAATGCATGATTCTTGTGATTCTTGTTCCTATTATTATTAACTTTTCTAGGTTAATTTCATAGTTTGCCTTAATTATTATTCCCAGATTATCCTAAATTGTCTCTATATTTTTAGCTTATTGATTTACCATAAGTTTTAACAAATTCTTATGTCTATGGAAAAACTGTTGTAATAGCTTTTCCAGATGTTCCTGGGCCAAAATCAACTTCCAGAAGTTGCTTCAGTGGTTTCTTCTCAGCTTCTGTAAAAGTGACTTTACTACTGCTTTTTATAATTCAATACAAATGATCTTTACAGTTTTCTAAAAAACACTTTATAAAATCTACACAGTAACTATGAAAAATTTCCTGTGTGATATATTTTTATTCTCTACTTCCTTAATCATATAAGGAAAAAAAGAAAAAAGGACTGGGATATCTGTGCCCAAATAACTTTTCTTTTGTATTTTTATTTTTCATGCTTAAGATTAGAAAAAAAAATAAAGTCAGGTTTCTTTCTGTTTTTTTTTTTTTAATTTACATTTTTTTTTATTTCGGCATATTATGGGGGTACAGATTTTAAGGTTTCAATAAATGCCCATTTCCCCCCCTCCCCCCAAAAGTGTGAGTCTCCATCATGACCATCCCCCAGATTGTGCACACCTCACTCATTATGTATGTATATACCCGCCCCCCTCCCCCCTCCCACCTGCCCAATACCCTATTACTGTAGTACCTATGTGTCCACTTAGGTGCTACTCAGTTAATACCAGTTTGCTGGAGAATATATCTGGTGCTTGTTTTTCCATTCTTGGGACACTTCACTTAGTAGTATGGGTTCCAGCTCTAACCAGGGAAATATAAGATGTGCTATATCACCATTGTTTCTTAGAGCTGAATAGTACTCCATGGTATACATATACCACATTTTATTAATCTATTCTTGGATTGATGGGCACTTGGGCTGTTTCCACAGCCTTGCAATTATGAATTGTGCTGCTATAAACATTCGAGTGCAGGTGTCTTTTTTTTTTTTTTTTTTTGTAGAGTGTCACTGGATGATTTGGGTAGATGCCCAGCAATGGGATTGCTGGATCAAATGGTAGATTCACTTGTATCGCTTTAAGGTATCTCCATATTGCTTTCCACAGAGGTTGAACTAGTTTGCAGTCCCACCAGCAGTGTAGGAGTGTTCCTCTCTCTCCGCAACCACGCCAGCATTTATTGTTTGGAGATTTTTTGATAAAGGCCATTCTCACTGGGGTTAAGTGATATCTCATTGTGGTTTTGATTTGCATTTCCCTGATGATTAGAGATGTTGAGCATTTCTTCATATGTTTGTTGGCCATTCTTCTGTCTTCTTTAGAAAAATTTCTGTTCAAGTCCTTTGCCCACTTTTTAATGGGGTTATTTGATTTTTTCTTCCTTTTTTTTTTTTTTCCACTATTCTGCATTTTTTTTTAATTATTTTTTTTATTTTGGTATATTATGGGGGATTTTTTCTTCCTTTTCGTGAGTTCTAAGTATATTTTAGTTATCAGTCCCTTATCGGATGCATAGGATGCAAAAATTTTCTCCCATTCTGTAGGTTGTCTGTTTACTTTCATGACTATTTCTTTGGCTGTGCAGAAGCTTTGTAGTTTGATCATGTCCCATTTATTTTTGTTGCTGCTGTGATTGCCTTTGGGGACTTCTTCATAAACTCTTTGCCCAGGCCGATGTCTAGGAGAGTGTTTCCAACTTTTTCCTCTAGAGTTCTAATAGTTTCATACCTTAGGTTTAAGTCTGTTATGCAGTGTGAGTTGGTTTTTGTGAGAGGTGAAAGGTGTGGGTCCTGTTTTAGCCTTCTACAGGTGGCTATCCAGTTTTCCCAGCACCATTTATTGAAGAGGGATTCTTTTCCCCAGCGTATGTTTTTGTCTGCTTTGTCAAAGATTAGATGGCTATATGAGGATGGTTTTATATCAGGATTCTCACATCTGTTCCACTGGTCAATATTCCTATTTCTGTGCCAATACCATATTGTTTTAATTGAGTAATTGTTCCTGACCTGTGTTGTCAGATTCTCTCACTCAGATGAGAACTGAGTAATCACAGAAGTCAAAAATTAATTTAATAGACCAAAGTAAGCTATTTAAATTATATTAGAAAATAGTTTTTCTAGATATTATAACTCTTTTTCAAAGTCAAGATTAGTGCCTTGGTGTTTTATATAAACACTAAATCAAATTAATTTGTTTTGAACTGATATGGGAAATTGTTTCTAAGTGGAAAAGACATTTTAAGATAATTATAATTGCATTTGTTTAAAGAACTTAAGAAATAAATCTGCATCAAATAAAATAAATGGTGCTTTATAGAATTTTTTATTTTACCTTTCTTCAATCCTGGATTATTAAATTATTTTGTTGGTGTGAAATAGTTTATATGACAAAGTTAAATGAAATATATTACTGAGGCTGAGTACATTGGCTCACACCTATAATCCTAGCACTTTGGGAGGCTGAGGTAGGAGGATCACTTGAGCCCAGGAGTTTGAGGTCACAGTGAGCTGTGATGATACCACTGCATTCTAGCCTGGGTGATGGAGACCTGTCTCAAAAAAATAAATAAATAAATAAAAATAAAAAAATTTAGCCAGGTATGGTATGCCCATTATGCTTTTAGCCTGTAGAATTTCCTTTACTACTTCTCATAAGGTGTATATCTGATAGTAACATATTTTCTCAGTTCTTAATTTCTTTACAAAATGAAGGCAGTATTTGTTTTGCCTTCACTTTTAAAGAAAACTGTTCTGCATATAGAATTCTGGCCTCCATTGTTTCTGCCAAGAAGTCAGTGTTAGTCTTATTGGGATTCCCTTCTAAGGTATGAATCATTTTTCTCTTGCTGCATTCAAGAGTTTCTCATCTTTGATATTCATTTAAAACTCATTTAAGAGTTTTTGAACATGGCATGTGCCAAAGTCACTCAGATACACTGCTGAAAACGTTGTCAGGGTTTGTTTTATGTACTTACTGTGTAGAATGGGAATGAAAAGAGTGCTATTTTGTAAATTTTTATCCGTCGTTGATGTGTACCTGTGATAATCTGTTTGTTTTTCAGAGATGTCTTATTTCATGGCTCTTTTCTCCCCATCTGGTTTAAGAGACCAGGTTCTATAAGGGGGAAGAAAATGCAAAGATGCAGCTCAGGTGCCCCAGTGTGGCCCTGGGTGTCACTGGAGGGTGGACAGGAGCCCAGTGATGGTAAAGGCAGGAGAGTTTGAGACTAGGTAACTGATGCCTAATCGGAATGTATGCGCTTCTGCAATGCCTCTAGTCCTTTCATTTTTATTTCTTTTGGGCTGATACTAATTTGCCTTTTGAAAAATAACATTAGCAGGGTTAGAACATTAACCCACACACCAACTGTAGATGGCATGGGGAGAAAGCCAACAGAATCAAAAAGGACTAACCCATTTCTAATGCAGGAAACAATACTGGTTTGGAAATGCAGACCACCAACACTGAATAATTTCATCTCACTATAAATAGCACATTAGCTGAGAAGGAAAATCAGCTAGGCAATGACTGAAAAATATCTTCAAAGTGCCTGCTTTGCCTCTTTTTTGGAAATATATTCCTTGACTGTAGTAATTGGTAAACTAAGTAAATTACTGACTACATGGACATCTAGTACCAATGAAGGAGATTTTTTTTTTTTATTATTATCTTATTTGTTCAGTGCAGAAAATCAAGGTGGAAAATGCAGGTAAACCCGCATTTTTGTCCTAGGACAGGAATGAATTCCATTGGTTATTTACATCAAACCAACTTACTAATCCTCAAGTCTGCATTTGGTTTTCCATAAACAAAGCTTAAATTAATAGAATCCATTTAAACTAGCATAGTAACAAGTCTCTTATCTAGAGATATTAAAAACCTTGCCTACGCTAACATCCACCCAGGAGCAGAAAGTAAGAAAAAAAAAATGAATGTTTTAATTTATGCATGGTGAAGCCCTCGGGTTTTCGTGCACAGTCTACCAAGCTATAGATTTAATATAAAAATTTAAAACAATGTTCACACTTATGGTTACTTAGGAGTAATTAGAAATTGGATGAGGGAAACTAGAAGGCTATTGGGACAGAGACACTGAGAGCAGTAGTGACACCCAACAGGGTAGACATTTAACATCTTATAACATTTTGACCCTTCATTCTATTTATTTGTTAAATGTCCATCCTCTCTGAAAACTTCCAAGCTCACAAAGCAGAGATTCAATCTTATTCATTGCTAAGTTCATGGTTTTAAAAACACTGTCTAAAATATATTAGTTATAATGAATAAATGGAAAATATTCAAAGATTTTTTTCAATGAAGAAGATAATATTTGGGGTGGAGGTATAGCCACAGGCTGTCATCTTTCCCTTAGTTTTGTGGAGTCAACAGCATCAAGGAAAGGCATGCGGGAGTCCAAGCGGTTCAGGGTGCCAGCTGTGTAGCTTGGGGCCAGGTTATAATCCTGGTGTTGTAGTTCTTAGAGCTATTTGCAAATATTCTGCATCTTCTCCAGCCTGGCACGTAGGAGGCTTATGCTTTCTCACTTTTAAGATGTGATTCGATTTTGCTGATGGAATATGAACAGAAGTGCCATGTTTTACTTTTGAAGAGCCTGTGTATGATGCTTCACTCTTCCCACCATGGCCATCCTGAACACATGGATGAAGTGGGAGCCTCAGTCTGCCAAGGTCTCTGAGTAACTAGAAAGAGGAGGGTCGACTCACTCCTGTACAGTTAAATTAACACTTTTAAAAGTTATTGCCTACCTTCAATTCTACAATTGAAAACACAATCATTTTCTCTACTTTTTTTTCAAAATAAAAAAATGAATGGGAGATCAGTGAAACTGTAGTGAAAAGCTAATGAGAAACATGATGAAAATTTAAGGCTAAGCCTGACCCAAAATCACTCTGGATAACAGCCAGAGTGTTTATTTGGCAATTTGGATGGTTGGTTGGACTGTCAAAAAGAAACACTGGAATCCTGCAGTTCTATCTATTCATGTCCAGTTTCACAACTTATCTAACATTATCTTATAATTATTGTCATATACCTTAATCTACAGTGTATTTGTGGACTCTAGAGAAGATTCTATAGCTAATAAAAATAATAAATGCTTTATATATGAAGCACTATGAGAATAAAAATGTCTGTAATATAACAATATAAGATATTTGTATAAAATAAGACAAAATGTAGGATTTAACACTTTTCTTCCTCTATCCTTAGGGCATTCTGTAAAACTGAGAGACATAGGTGAGTATAAATATAATTACAAACAAAAAAACCTATTTAAAATGTCTGTAGTAATAAAAGAGTAAGGACTTCTTTGTCAACATTAATAATCAAATTCTTAGTCTGGCATGGTGGATCACATTGTAATCCTAGCACTCCGGGAGGCTGAAGTGTGAGGACTGCTTGAATTCAGAAGTTTGAGACCAACTTGAGCAGAAGTGAGGCCCCATCTCTACTAAAATATAAAAATTAGCTGGGCATCTTGATGCATACCTATAGTCCTAGCTACTTGGGAGGCTGAGGCAGGAGGATCACTTGAGCCCTGATGTTTGAAGTTGCAGCAAACTATTAGGTTGATGCAAAAGTAATTGCAGTTTTAGCATTGTTGAAATTTGCCATTTGATATTGGAATACATTCTTAAATAAATGTGGTTATGTTATACATCATTTAATGCACAATTATTGTTTTTTTTTGCTAATGACTTATTACTTGTTGTTTATTTTATATTTATTTTAGACTATGGAAATGATGTTAGACAAAAAGTAAATTTGAGCGATTTTCTTATTCCAGTTCAAAATGGGTTGTAAAGCAGCAGAGACAATTCGCAACATCAACAACGCATTTGGCCCAGGAACTTCTAACAAACGTACAGTACAGTGATGGTTCAAGAAGTTTTTCAAAGGAAACAAGAGCCCTGAAGATGAGGAGCACAGTGGCCAGCCCTTGCAAGTTGATAATGACCAATTGAGAGCAATCATCGAAGCTGATCCTCTTGCAACTACACAAGAAGTTGCCATATAACTCAAAGTTGACTATTCTACAGGTGTTCAGCATTTGAAGCAAATTGGAAAGGTGAAAAAGCTCTATAAGTGGGTGCCTCATGAGCTGATGGAAAATAAAAAATGATTGCTGTTTGGAAGTGTCATATTCTCTTACTGAACACAACAACAATCAACCATTTCTCGACCGGATTGTGATGTGCGACGAAAAGTGGATTTTATATGACACCTGGTGATGACACCTTGGGGATTGGACAGAGAAGAAGCTCCAAAGGACTTACCAAAGCCTAGCTTGCACCAGATAAAGGTCATGGTCACCGTTTGGTGGTCTGCTGCTGGTCTGATGCACTACAGCTATCTAAATCCTGGGGAAACCATTTCATCTGAGAAGTATGCTCAGCAAATCAATGAGATGCATCAAAGACTGGAATGCCTGCAGCCATCACTGGGCAACAGAGAGGGCTCAGTTCTTTTCCAGGACAACACCCGACCATATGTGGCACAACCAACACTTCAACAGTTGAATGAATTGGCCTACGAGGTTTTGCCCCATCCACCATATTCACCTGACCTCTTGCCAACAGACTACCACTTCTTCAAGCATCTTGACAACTTTTTGCAGAGAAAAATTTCTCACTTCCACAACCAGCAGGATGCAGAAAATACTTTCCAAGAGTTTGTGGAATCCCCAAACACAGATTTTTATGCTATAGAAACAGACTTATTTCTCATGGCAAAAATGTGTTGATTATAATGGTTCCTATTTTGATTAATAGAGATGTGTTTGAGCCTAGTTATAAAGATTTAAAACTCACAGTCAAAAACCACAATTTTATTTGCACCAATGTAATAATTACAACTATGAGCTCATCTTCTGTGTATTGTATTTAAGCTATTTGCCAAAGTAATATTCCAAATTTTATTTATTCTGAAGTCAACATTAGATCCAGTCATATTTTACTACAAAAGTCTAAATTCATATAGCATGAATTGCCTCATCTATAATATTAGCCTTGTGCTAATATGCTAGTGCTCATATTTCAAAGAAAAAGGTTATAATCCATTTACAACATCTATTCTCAAAATGTTAGGGTGTTGTGTAGAGCTAAATATGCTAACAGACAATTAGAAGACCAAGTGGCAGGTGCAATAGAAGATTATGTATAAAAAATATTGCAAGGAGGGAGTATACTGTACTATACTGATTGAATAGTTAGAATGCCTGTTAATATTATCTCCATTTTATGGAGACAGAAATAAAACTTAGAAACATTATATGGTCATGCAGCTATTGAGTATTAAAGGAGATGCTTGAATCTAAATTATTTTTTTAGTTGACACATTTATATTTTACATATTTATGGGGTCCATGAGATACTTTATTACATTCACACAATGTTAATGATCAAGTCAGAGTATTTGAGTTACCCATCACTTTGAGTGTATATCATTTACCATTTCTCTGTGTTGATAACAATTCAATTCCTCTCTTCTAGCTACTTTGAAATATTTTGTGTCATTAAATATGAGATGTCTGAATTCGAATCAAAAGTATAGTTTATTATATTTCAAACAAGAAGCAGTACAATTAATCAAAGTGTGCACCTAAATTATGGACACAGTTTTGCCATCTTAACGGTAGCTTGTTTATGTCAGCAGCAAAGAAGCCTGGAGAACAAGTGGCGATGAAATCCCAAAAGGCGTTTTCCACAACTTGTTGAGAATTGAATATTATTCCTTGTAAGAAGTAGTCCAAAGCCTGGAAGAAGTGGTAGTCAGTTGGTGCAAGGTCTGGTGAATACGGTGGATGACAGAGAGTTTCCAAGTCCAGCTTCTGTAGTTTGTGTAGCATTGTTTTTTGCGACATGTGGTCTTGCAAGAGGACTGGCCTGTCTCTCTTGACCAATCTCAGCTGCCTAATCTCAAGCATCCTCATCATTTCATTCAATTGGTTGCAGTAGACAATTGCTGTAATAGATCGACCAGGTTTCATGAAGCTATAGTGGATAATACCAGTGCCAGACCACCAAACAGACACCGTTAGCTTTCTTTGATGAATAGTTGGCTTTGGACCGTGTTTTGACACCTCATTCTTCATCCAAACATTGTGCTGAATGCTTGTGATTGTCAAAAAGAATCCATTTTCATCACATGTAACAAAACTGAGTAGACATGGCTGGCTTTTACATTATAACAATAAAGAAAGGCAAGCTTCAAGAGGATTTCTTTTCTGACATTCATTTAATTCAAGTGGTGCCCATCTATCTATCCAGCTTCTTTACCTTGCCAGTTTGTTTCAAATGGTCCAATGTTGTTGGAATAGTAGTGTCAAACCTTGCTGCTACTTCATGCTAGGTTGAGATGGATTCGCTTCCACTACAGCTTTCATCTCATCATTATCCACCTTTGTCACAGGTCATCCACATGGCTCATTTCCAAGATTAAAATCACCAGAATGGAACTTCTCAAACCATTGATGTACTGTGTTCATTAGCCACATCCTTTCCAAACACTGCATTGATATTTTGAGCTGTCTGCGCTGCATTAGTTCTACAATGAAACTCATATTTAAAAAATAATATGAATTTTTGACTTATCCGTGGTTTCATAAAAACTGCTCTAAAAAAAAGAATTAAAAGGTAATCACAAGCCAAAACATGAATTTGAAAGAATGAGGATATACCTTCAAAATAAAAAATCAAAACCCCCCACCCAAAACCAAGATATGTCAAAGTGAAATGTCAGAGATATCAACTGTGAAACTTAGTAATTTAGGAAATTGGACATTCCATACTTAATAACCTATAATACATTGTTATTTACTATAGTAACTCTACTCTGCTGTTGAACAATAGAACTTATAACTTTTATCTCTGTGTTTGTACTTATTAACTCACCTCTCTTCATTCCCTACTACTGTCCCTCCCAGCCTCTAGTATCTAGCATTCCACTCTCTATCTCTATGAGATCAACTTTTTTAGCTCCCACATATTGGGGAGACCATGTTATGTTTGTCTTTCTAAGCCAGGCATATTTCATTCAACATAATGACCTCCGTTCTATCCATATTGCTGCAAATGACATGATTTTATTCTTTTCTTATGGCCAAATATTATTTCATTGTGTATATATACCACATTTTATTTTTCCATTCTTCTGTTGGTGGATGCTTAGATTGATTATATACTTTTGCTATTGTGAATAGCACTGAGATAAATATGCATGATTTGAACATATTCTGATTGAACATATTCTGATTTGAACATAAATTTCTAGTCATGGACCCCAATCTCCCCTTTATATCATTCTGTTTCTGGCTATTTTTCTTCCATTGCTTACTCATAATTTTTTTTAATCCGATAAATCAACAAAAAAAAAAAAAAAGAAAAAAAAAAAGAAAACTGGAAGAGATGTTTCTTGTCTTGCACCAAAGCAACCAGCCTATTTACATTTGTAACCACGTCTACTGGCAACAATTCATACTCCTGGGTAAGGCCAAAGTTTCCATTTGACCTGGTTCTTTCTGGACATCTCAAATACTTTGCTCCTGAAATTCTCTCCTTTCTTCCCTGCATTATTGTTTTCTCCTATTTGAATTGTTTCTGTCACCATACTAACATGCTACACTCACATTCTCTCCAGCTTTTGCCCTATTTTCTGCTTTTTTTTAAATATAGCAAATTCCTTGAAATAGTTTGTAGTCACTGCCCCCACTTCCTCACTGCTCATTCTCTCTTAAGCCCATTAAAATGAGCCTATTTTCCCACTATTCAGTGAAACTTCTTGTCAAGGTCATTTATGAGGTCTATGTGGCCATATCCTATGGTCATTTATCATTCTTTATCTCATGCAACAGAGTTGAATAAATGAGTAAATTAATGAAGAGTTAAAGGCCCTAGAGGCTACCAGGGAACCTGTTGGCTACAAAACCTGAATCTATGGAACTGTGTGATCAAGAAGAATATCACCTTGATGAAGTCAGTATATCTGAAAAGAAAAAGTTGGAAAATGATACTCCTAGGGTTTGGGGTGGGGTTAGTCACAGGTCCCTTGTAGAATGGAAATTAATAAGTGCTGTCTAGGCATGGAAAGTCAGAATTTGTAAATTGAATGAGTTGCTCAGTCAGTATTCTTATCTTTGGGACACATGAGTTCATTCACAGTTTGTCTCTGGTCTTGGAAAACATGAATCTGAAATAATGAGCTACTATTAAAATTGTAGCTTAGATGATTTTGAGCTTAGATGATTTTGTTGCATGTTATGGTTTGGTGTGTGTTATGTATAGCATACTTTGAGAATCATAGTATAGTTTGTTTTGCAAATTAAGGCTTCTATTTAATTTCCAAACAGATTGTTTGTTCTGTCACTTGAAAGGGACCTGGAACAGTTGATCTGGCTACTCAAGTACGTACACAGCCTCTGAACAATGCTTTGATTCTCATCCTGACACTTAAACTCACAATCATGCCAATCTACAAATTTATACTTTTAAGAATCAATATTTTTAGGCATATTCTCATCTGTACATCCTTGTTGCCATGTGCTGAGCCTCTGCAATTATATAACTAGCATACTATCCAAAGTGGAAATACTGCCATGACCTGAATTAACAATTGCAAATTCTAATTGTTGCAGGCTTCCTCTCACCTCAGCCTTCCAGAACATTCCTAAAACCCTAAAAGGAGCCAAAAGACCATCAAGAGTGCAAGCAAAGCTAATATTTTATGGTTTATATAATTTACCACATAGAAAAGATTTTTGGACCAACTGATGATTTAATTATTTCACTATAATTATCTTATTTTAGATCTCATAGAAGAGTAGAAGCTGAAGATGATAAACAATGGGAGGACCTGTTGGCTACTGAGATTGTCAGCAGGGAGCAGTTGTTACTGAATACTCACCAGTAAAGAAAGACAGAAGAAAGAAAAAAACCCTAGAAAGGCTAATTAAAAGCACATTTGCCTTTCTGATATGAGTTACATATTGTGTAACTCCTTAATAAAGTTGCACAGGACATAATGCAACATTTTCTTGATGATTAAAAATTATTATTATCAACTATTTTAATTATTGTACTATAATACACCGAAGCCCTTAGAATCTGGCTTAAATTGTTTCACTTTACCCTGAATAAGTAGCTTCCAAAGTCTCAGTGTACTGTGACATAATATAACAATAAACAAAAGCCACAGAAATGTGGAATGTATTTTAGAAATATTTTAACAAAAATAAATATAATTTTAAAATAGAAAAAAAATCAGGACTTACGGAATTATATATTAGTTATCTGTAAAATTTACTTAGGATTAAGACTTTGATAGTGATGCCAGAGATTTGATTATTTGCTCTGTGTGAGCACTTGCATGCATAATGCAGGAAAAACCAAGAATTTTGTGTTGGGTTATCAGTATCTATTGTGATCTATTTTGGTCAAGAGCCAGTAGGACGATTATCATCTTCCAGTAGTTTGAACAGCATTACACAGTTCCTACAAATAGATAGCTATTATTTTAATGCTATTCTAATTGTAGCATTTGCTGAAATAAGCTCTGTGGGCTAAAAATATTGTCAACAAAAGTACACATCAGATGACAATTGTAACCACTGTATTTTAAGGTTCTTTTCAACTGTTCTGCAGCTTAAGAAACATGTGGCTGGCGTGGTCTTTCTTTATTAGTGGTAGGTTGCATTCCTATTTCTTACTGAAGGACAGTAAGAGTGAAAGAAAGTAACGTGAAAGAAAGAGCTACACATCTTTGTGCTTTAACTTTTGCTACAGCTGTGTTTTGTTTAAAGATTATATATTTATGAAGCAGTTCATGGTATCCCTCTCTGTACCTGATGAACATATTTGTACTTCAAGTTCATAAGATGCCCTACTTTCATTTTCAACATTTAATAAGCATGAGAGCCACTGCATGTATTATCATTGCTCATGTTATTTACTGGCTTATTGCTAATACAAATTTTATGAGTGTAATATTGAATTCAGACTTTTCTGTGATAAACTTCTATTCTTGTCTATAAATCATATTTGCCTATATTGTATTTTGATTCTTCATATGTTTATTTATCAAATATTAATAGTTACTACCTATAATTACAGAACAATACATTTTCTGGCATGGTGGAATAGTCTCAAGAATTTGTTAATATTTTTTCAGAAATTCAAACCTGGAGAGAACAGCACTGGTTCAAAATTATAAACATCTTTGTGAATATTAGACTTGATGGGAATAAAATTAGCTGGCAATCTATTCTTTGGAAGTAATTTAGGCACTTCAAGAGAAACATTATGTTATCTAACAATGAAAGAAATAATTTAATCTTGGACTGTATATTAAAGTGGTGGTTTGTTTAAGAAACTCTGGTGACAGGAAAAAATATTACATCTGTAAAAGTATGAATCTACGGTTCTGTTTATATGCAATTGCAAAACAGGCTATTTTGAACCAGCTTATTTTTTTTTTTCATGAGCAAAATCACCAGTCATTCTCTGTAAAATCAACTGGACAAGTCCATTGTATGTCCAACTCAGCATTTACAATGACAAAATAAATGAACCACTGTAAAGCCTCATTGTTAGATAAAGAATGCCACATATTAAGGTAAAATCTACTGGGAAGCCTGACTACTGTCTAGAGCTAGGTTTTATCTAAATATTTTGGTGTAGGTCACAAACATTAAATACATTTTCTTCGAATGCATATAACCTATAGATTAAGAAAGTTCTATATTCAGCCAAAAAGTAAACCATGGGAAGTATGCCAAAACCTAGAAGAAATCAAGGGGTGAAATGAAAATCAAATAGCAGGCCTAAAAGGATGTAGCATACACTTTCTCTCCTTGTTTCATCTTGGTAGAAATTCATATTGGCTTCAGTTGGTAGACATTGCACAGACTCAACACCTAGCGTTTGACATTTGGCTTCAGAGCCAGTAAATACAACTGTTTCCAACTTCCTTTCATTCTCCTAACCTTAAATATCTCAACTACTCCACTATAAAAAGATTACAAAGATAATCTGAAGAAAGAGCACATCATAAAAGAGTACCTCAAATCCCACCATTACTCTCCACTCCCACCATTTTCCTAGGATCAGTCAAATGTCTTTAATTAATAATACTTCAAAACAGCTTCCAGCAGGTGGAGGGGGGAGGAGGAGATGGGTAAATTCACACCTAATGGGTACAATGCACACTACCTGGGTGATAGACACACTTATAACTTTGACTCAAATGCTACAAAAGCAATTTATGTAACAAAAACACATGTACTTATATAATATGCTGAAATTTAAAAACATATATACATATATAAACCCAGCTATCTATGGTGCAAATTAAGGCCTATAATGTTGGATTTTGATTTCTCAAGAAGAAATAATGTTTTAAAGTAATGACTTGCAATGTTTTATATCATTTTATGTCCCTCTTCCTTTAAATATAATTTCAAACAGAACTCCACTCTATAACACAGACTTAAAGTAGTTATATCATGGCAGATGTTGGCTCCCTGGAACTATGTAAAAGCCATCAGGTAGTATGAAGGTGGTGGCATAGGGTAGTGGTAAGGAGAATGGCTAGATTCTTTGGACCTAGATTTCCTCGTTTTGAATCCCAGCTCTGCCATTTTCTAACTGTGATGCAACTTAAGTCACTAAACTAAACTAAACGTCTTGGTTTCCTCATCTGTAATAGGGAGTTGTTATGAGGATTAAATGAGTTAAGATCTGTGAAGCCTTTAAAGTGTGTTTTCAAAAAAGTCTTCCTTAATCCATTCATTTTATTGTCCTTTGGAATGAATAGTATGAACAACATACTGGGTTTATTGTCTAGGATATGGTACTTCTTAACCAGACTGCCATTGCTAAATCTACTATACATTGGTTGGTGCTATCCTAGAAGATCACTCACCTCGGAGAAGCCAGTCCTGGACTTGTATGTGTTACGTGCAAAAATGTGTGTGATCTTTTTAAAGGTCAGATGTGTCCCGCTATATTCCTTTTCAAAGATAAATGAGGATTCTAAAGATAACTATAAAAATAACTATTTCTAAATTAGGATCAGTTTCTCAATCTGTTCTTCCTTAACTTTCTCTACGTACTAATCCAAGTAACACTTAGACCAATACAGATTTATACTTTTGTCAAAAGAAATCCCAAGGCATTTTCAATGACCTCCCGTAACTACTATGCAATTTTCACTCAGTCTGAAATAGAGGACTTCCAAGCAACAATCCTTTACTGCTGAAGCTGTATTTTCTACTTTCATAGATCAGGTTTGAATAAGCCATCATAAATCAGACAGGATTAAAAGGTAGGGAGTGATCATAGTACTAGTTTTCATTAGATATTTAGGTGATAACTATATATTTAGATAAAGATTTAAAGCAGACAGGCATGGCAGCAGAAATGAAGGTCAATGTCTGCTTGTCCTTACTAATTTATCTACTGCATGCTGGAATGTTCATTTATTCCTGCCTGACAACTTCGGCTAGTTGGAGTCTCTCTGGCTTAGAATGTCGATTTTTAATTCTGACAAAAACACAGCCTGGGACGGGGTATAATATTTCTGACATATGAGAGAGAAATAGGGCATTTTATAGTATTTATTTCTGGGGGAAATTACAAGAATTTGCATTGAATTGGAGAAAATGACTGCAAAACAGAGGAAGCACACTGTGCCGCTGAGAGCAAAAAGCACATTCAGTCCTTGAACATTCATTACCCACTGAGTTCAAACAGAGCACGGTTTTGCCTTCAAAGCCACCTCCATGATTGGGGCTTTAAAGTATGGTGGCAAAGGAACATAAAAAGCTGATTGGGAAAATTACTAGTTGGTAGAATGCACGTTTTAAGGTTTACTGTAGATACTGAGCTTACATAATACCATCATTACTCGTGACTATATCTGAGTTTGTTTAGTTAGAAAAGATCATTTAATTTCTGAGCCATCTCAAAGGAAAATGAAACTGGCTGAAAGAATAAGATGGTTAGATTGCTAGAGTAATGCCAATAAGCTTTTCAAAACTGCCTGCTTTCATTTACTTTAATATGTGCATTTAAGCTCAAAGGAAGCATTTCCCATTTTATTCTACTTTAGAAATATTTCCTGTTGGAAACAAGCAAATGGACAAGAAAACAAAATACTTCAGAAATATACTAGATATTTTATTCTTATTTTATAAACTAACAGTTATTTTTCTGATAAGACGGTGATATATGCTTATTGTACAATATATGGGAAAAAGAAAAGTAATTGTAAGGAAATAAATGCAACCATTAATTTACTGCTAATATTTGAAGGAGATTCTTTTCTCCTCATTTATGTGTGTATGTTCACATACTTGTATGTAAGTGTGCATGTGTGTACTAGTGTTATATGAGAATTAATATTTCTATATTCTTTTATTTTACTTAGGCCATAAAACATCCCAACATCATTATACACACACACACACATACACACACACACACACACACACACACACACACACACACTACCTTCTACTATATTTATGAACATACTATGACTTATTTAATTATTAAACATTTTCCAATGATGGGAGTTTACATTGAAAATTTTAAACAATATTGTGGTGAATGTAATGCATGACTACCTTGTCCATAATCTATTTATCTAAGATAAATTCCTAGAAATGTCAAAGTGAAAGAGCATTTAAAATCCTCAGTAACTTTATATCAGTTTCCAGATATGTTGATCAATTTCTACTAATATTGGGAGAAGGGATGAATAGAGGTTGGAATTTTATTAAACAAATATACAGTTTGATAGAAGAAATGACATCTAGTGTTTGATAGATTAGTAGGGTGACTTTAGTTTAAAATAATCTACTGTATATTTCAAAATACCTAGAGAAGAATAATTAGAATATTTCTGACATAAAGAAAAGACAAATATTTAAAGTGATGGATGCCCCAATTACACTGATCTGATCTTTAAAAATTATATGAATGTATTAAATTATCATATATACCCCCAAATATGTATAGCTATTATGTATCAACAACAAAAAAAATTTTAAAAAAATATATAGAGATGCTAACACTAAGTTGCAACATCATTGTGAGCTCATTGCCTCCCAAGACAAAAAATTATACTAGCACCAACAAAGTATGCTCTCCCTCTCTAAACACACACACACACACACACACACACACACACATTAAGAACATACACATTTATACATATGTATACACATTAGTTCAAATATGTATATAATTACACGTGCATATTTTGAATTGGGTGTCTAATGAGTTAAAATTTGTGCATATGTGTGGGTTTGTGTTCTGTGTTTGTGTGCGTATGTGTGTGTGTATATATTTTATGAAGAACAGTTTTTCAGAGCTTCAGAAATGTTTCTGGTATTCACTAAAGACTAAATGTTATAAAGAAGGTTCACTGCTTTTTGATTCATCTAGTCCAAGTTATCTGTGACTCATCTTCAAGATGAACTTCTTGTCCCTCATCAATTGCAGGATAAATATATCTGGAATCACAGGGGGTCTGTTGTGGTGTCAACTTACGTGTGGGAGGGAATGCCAGGTGGATGTTTATGCCCAGGGCTCTGTCTAGTTCTCCCTCACTGCCAATAGATTCAGCCAATATAATTTGCATAATTAACTCTCTGAGCAGTCTTTAAAGCCTCTGCCAGCAAAGATTAGAGAATGGCCACCTAAGGATTGTTGCTACATCCCATTCATTTGAACTCTCAGATTCTGTCCACTCAGCTGAACTGCTGACCCCTAATTTGAGGACCTAATTGAGTGTGTATGGTTCTCTAAGAGATTTTTTTTTAATTACAAAATTTTTACAGGGCTCAGGGGTAGCCTTGTAATCCTGAGAGATCTTAAGTGCCCGGAGCTTCAGCTATCTTGCGGACACCTGTAGGGGAAGTCTAGCCAGGCTAAGTGGGTTAAAACAGGGGTTGCACATTAACTATGGGCCAAACAGGTATGGAATTGAATCGCAATGTTCAATAAATATTTGAGTCCCCAGTTTTAGAAAAGTGTTGCCCAGGTAGTTTTGGAAAGGAGAAAGTACCAGAAAATGACCTAAAAATTGCCCTTCGCTGTGGAAACCAGTTAATTTCCAGAAGTCATTTGAGTAAGGTAGATATGGAGACATTTTTAAAGGCAAATAAGATCCACTGTTTAGAAGATATTTTAAATTGTAATAATGTGTGCATATAAATACAAACAGATATCGATAACAATAAAATGAAAAGCTAAAGCTTTTCTTCTTTAGAGAAAACTTGTTTGTCTGTTTCTATTTAGTGCTCCTTATAGTAATTACTCTGATGATGTTTAAAACATTACCTCTTGATTTTAAACTCTTTAGCTGTTTTTGTTACTGTCTATTATGAAAAATATTTTACTCACACTCTCTCCTGCAGTCATACTTTCTTCTCCCAATCAGTTTTTAGAATTTACATAGTTGTTTTTCATCTATTGATGATTGTCTGTAAATTTAAACATTAATATTTATTGTCGATTCAGGAACTTTAGATGGTATCTCAACTTCCTCCTATGTAAGAAGAAACACTGTCCTTTATTTCCATCTACCTCTTCTTTTCTTATTCTTCATCACTCAACTTCTCTCATCTGTGCCCCTATTTTTATGTATTCAAAATTTAGAACATTTAGATGTCTATTTAATTTTTAAAAAGCTGTCCACACTTTTTCTATTGCAGTGGTTCTCAACTGCGAGTGATTTTGACCCTCAAACCCACACCCCAAAGGGACATTTGGCAATGACGGGGGGGGGACATTTGAGATTGTCAGAACTAGAATGCCAAAGATGTGCTGTGGGTAGAGGCCAGGGATGCTGCCAGATACACTACAATGCACAGGGCAATTCCTTGTAGCAAAGAATGTCAATAGTGCTAAGTTTGAGAAACTATGGGCTGTCTAGGATTTTTCTGAAAACTGGAATCCAAAATAGGAAGTTTTTAAAATACCAAGAAATAGGTTCTATGCTGTTTTCAAAGGATAATTTAAAAATCAACAAGATTGAATAAAATCCATTTTTTAAAATTTAATCTTCAAATAGAAATCATGCCACTTTGCTTTCTATTTGGAGCATAATTTTCTTGTATATTTTGTTATTCCTGGAATTTCTGATTGCTTATATTTATTTCATTAAAAAGAAGACTTCAACACATGCGTGCTTTATCACAGCACTAGGACTATGCAGTTCTTGATAAAAGGTCAGTTTTGGACAGATTGCATATTATGATTGCTGCACAGCTGTCATTTGGGATTTTTTTTTCTTTCTCTCGCTCTCTCCTCAATTTTTCTTACATTTTTTCATCTTCATTTCTTAGATTACTTTTTCATTCAACTGATATCAAGCCTATGTAATTGTTTCCAGAAAGATGTATGAGAAATAAAAATTTTGAATAGATTCATACTTGATGGTTTAGCAGGGAGGTTATAGAATCCCAGTTTCAAAACCATTTATCTCAAAACTTTTGACTTAATAGTCCATTGTCATTAAGTATCTAGTGATCTTAAAAAGAAGCATCATGTCCAGCTCATTCTAATTCCTTTAGAGGGTCATTTCCCTGCTCACCTCAAAACTTTTGGAGCATCTTCTTAAGTCTTGGTTGTACTAATTACATGCGCTATGGCAGCAAGTAAAGAATACAAGATTAAATTAACATAGGAATTGTTTATATTTTCCACATAAAACAAAATATGGAGACTGATGATTGGAGGGTCTGGGGTAGTTTTTCTGAGATCCTCTAGGCTCTATCCTTATGGCTGCAGGTTAGCTGCAACTACTTTAAGCGTCATGCTCTCCTGAGCATGCAAGAAAGAATTCTTCTCCTTTTCCTACTTCTCCTCTACCTCCCCTTCTCCTATTCTTCCTCCTCTTCTTCCTCCTCCCTCTTAATGTTCTTCCTCTTCTTCATCCTTTTCCTCTTCTCTCTCTTTTTCCTAATCACAAAGGAATTCTTTCTCACAGAATCCCCTTAGCCAACTTCCCCGTTTTCATGTAATTGGCCATAACTACAAGCATCTTCATTTAATCAATGAGAGAGTAGAAGACACATGGCTTATCTCTTGTGACTGGACGAGTGCCAACCTTCTCTCAAAATATTGCTTCCAACTAGATATCTGAACAAATTCAGATTCCTCTGAGTAAGGAGGAGAGGGTTATCTATTGGATAAGTCAATGACAATATCTACTACATTATGTTTTGAAATTGGGTAAGTAAATGACTATGTCTGCTACACAGTATTTTAAAATTTTATCAGTAACACTATGTAACGGCTGTTTTTCATCATTCTTCATTAGTATTCAATGGTTTCTTTCAGTCTAAATAGTCCTATTTTTTATATGCTTTGGGATTTTTTTCTGCAATTAATCTCCCTATAATTTCTTTCTTCTCTTTTTCTAAAACTATTAGTAAAGGGATATTAATCCTCTGGGACTGATTTTCTTTTTTTTTTTTTTTTTCTTCAAAAATTTTTATGTCTCTTTTTCTGAACCATGTTCTAGAAAATTCTTGTAGCTTTTTTCTTTATTTCCCTTGATGTTTAATCACAGTGACTAATTTCAATTGCATGAAGTCTTTACATTATTCATTTTTCAATGTAAGTAGTTCTCATGTTAGTACAAGATCTTCTTGATTCTGTCATAAAACACCAATTAAAATTGACTTAAGTTCTATTTTATTTCCTAAATTATCTTTTTTTTTTTTCAATAGGGTCATATGTCTTGGTTGACTAACTTGGTCATATTCTTTCATGCTAAAGATTTTTCTTACCTGCTTGTTAACACTGAAACATTGATCATGTGGATAGTTTTGTTTTTGTTTTCCCCCTGCTACTCCTGGCCTCAGTCATGAATAAGAAGGTGAATATACCACAAGCTCTGAGCATGAGGGCAGGGAAGAACAACCAGTAGACACTGTTCCCATACCAACCCCCTGCGACAAGGGCACCAAAGCCCACTCTGAAAACTTCATCCTCTTCCAAAAGACCACTCTGTTTTTATAGAAGGTTTTCTCCACTTCAGGCTGAAAACAAAAGTTAATGTATTTACTGTGCATTTACTGGTTTGAGAAGTGGTTTGAAGGATGTGACAGACAGTAGTTCAATTAATGACTCCCATTTCTATGCCATTCCCACGTTCACTCTTCATACCTTCTGAATCTAAGGACAACGCTATAAAAATGGCTCCAACCTTCACTCAAGACCTCTCAGCTTGCTATGACAGTGACTTTTCCCAGCAGCGTAATCCATAAATCATACCACAGTAGCCTTCTGTTGCTCTGAAATTCATCACAATTTTTGTTTCATTCACGGCCTCTGTTCCCATTCACATTTTTAAAAAATACATGATCTTGTACTTCTTAATTAAAATACCATTTCAATGATCACTGGGGACATGCGGAAAATAAAAATATGCTTTTCTGGAATATTGCAAAGGAACTCATGACATATTTAGCTTTGTTGGCTGCCTACCAGGCTGTGAGAACAGATTATTGAATATGTAAGTCACATAATTTTGTATGATCCTGCAAGACCACATATATTTAATAATTCCAAAGTTATAGTTCTTCCTTAGTTATCAAGACCACATAAATCCAGTCCTGGGTGTTACTGCTCTGCATAATATGGATCCATCTCTATATGCAACTTTCCTTTTCAAACTTTCCATGCATTGATACGGGTATCCCTTCATTCATTTATGTATCATTCATGTATTGAACTCCTCACATCCACCTGTTTTGTGTTAGACCTTATGCACTTATACATGAATAAGGCATGTCCCTAATAAACTAACACTAAAGTGTAGAAACTAGACATGGAGACAGATTATTACATATAGCATGATGAATGCTATAATAAAGTTATGAACAAAGTGCAGTGGGAGAGGAATTCTCCTTCACTAGCCATTGTTACTGTATAAATAAGGCCACATTACAGAGGGCTTTAGTAATGTTTTATTACTTAAATGTTTTCATGTTTCTTAAAATGCCAGCTAGTGGAAGGGGTTTATTTCAGAAACAAATCTGCTCTGATTGTTTACAAGAAAAAATGGGCAGTGTGATCCGCTGGAACAAGCTCCAAAGGGTTGAGTTCCACGGTGTGACTAATTTACTATGTTGCATAGAATAAATCATTTTACTACTCTTGGCTTCAGTTATTTTATCTGTAAAATAAGGACTTGACCTAAGTAATTGCTGAAAATATTTTCTGGATTAGCAATTTATGGTTGTATATTTGGCCACATGTGTGGTATATTCATAGCTCACTCATGTGAACTATATTCATTTGCTCTCTTTGGCTGTCCAATTCCATTTAAAGGGACAGGAGAGGTGTTTACAGTAATGTTCCAAGATATTGTGATGAGAGGACTGGACGCTAGCAGAGCAATTTGCATTAGAAGAAAGCAGTTTCTAGATTCTGAGTCATAGAAAGTTCTGATGTATAACATAGTTATACTTTTAAATCTCATACATTTAAATCTCAGATGAAACAAAATGGCTGTAAAAATTATACAGATGCAGAGAACAATGCCTAAAAGAAACAAGAGTACAGGAAAGTAGCTAAAGCAGATAAAATATCCAGGGAATATCAGTGGTCAAGAAAAGGCCCAACTTGAGTGTGATCAGAGAAGTAACAAGACTAGAAATAGGGGCAGAGATGTCAGAGGCGAATTCTTTCCTTCTCTGTCTTTTATACTCTAAATTATGTGAGGAACAATGGGTTCATATTGAGGCAAGAGGCCAAAAAGAGCCCTCCGCAAGTAGTAGCACTTAATGACAAGAATAAAACAGTAGGAATGAGGATAGGATTTTAAAATATTAGAGATTCTCACTCCTGTGCTTGTGAGAATAATTTTAGTTTCAAAACAAGGAATTTACATATGGACTTACTCCATAACTCTACTGTATATAGACACTCTATGTTTTAACATTGTACTGTGGCCAGTATGTAATTTTTTCTACTATTCCTTTTTTTTTCCTAGCATACCTATCCACCCCTACAGTATACTCTTTGCAGCTCTAGATGTAAACACTCCACCAACACCCCTAACTTAAGATCATCCATGTGATTCAAGAATATCCTATTTCTTTGGACACGTGATTGACACATGGATAGTATATGATTTAATCCAGACCAGTCAGGATCCTTCCCTGGATTTTCCATGCTACCACTGTAATGGAAATTACCCTGCAAGCCCTAGCCCCCACCCCCACCCTGTATCTCCAGGCAGAGTGGAAAGTGCAACCTTGCTTAGCTGGGGGAATGCAGAGCTGGCAGCCTACAGCCATATTCCAACCTCGGGGTACAAAGCTGTGTTGAGAAGAGAGTATGGCCAATACTCAGTGTAGAAGGGACGGGAATGGAAAGTGGTTGGGTAGAAGCTAAAATACTGTTAAGTCCCTAGAATCTGCTTATTATACCAACATCACTTCTGTTCTTCAGAGCTAATGGAACCCAGGATTACTCTTCTCCTTTTTTTTTTTAACTAAAACTAATAAATCAGATGTGAATCAGATAGTTACTTTTAAATGAAAAAAATAATTGTGAAACATAATATGTTTTAGGAAACTCATTGCTTCTGAGGGGATTGCATTTTGTAATTTACACCCAAGTAAATGATATGAGACCTAAACAATTACAGTAGATACAGTAAGATGTCTTTATGACACTGATGTAGTCCTATTGGTAAAAATATTAATTTGGTGTCTTTTATAGCTGAGGCTGAACATAAAAACAGGGAGGCAAACAAACAAAAAATAAAACAAGCAGGCAGGGCTCGGTGGCTCACACCCGTAATCCTAGCACTTTAGGAAACCAAGGAGGGAGGATCACTTGAGGCCAGGAATTTGAGACCAGACTGGACAACATAGTGAGACCCTGTCTCGAGAAAGAAAGAAAGAAAGAAAGAAAGAAAGAAAGAAAGAAAGAAAGAAAGAAAGAAAGAAAGAAAGAAAGAAATTGACTGACCATGGTGGCACACACCTACAGTCCTAGCTACTTGGGAGACTGAGGTAGGAGGATTGCCTGAGTCCCAGGAGTTCAAGGCTGCAGTGAGCTATGATCATGCTACTGCACTCCAGCCTGAGTGACACCAAGCAACAGCATTTTTTTAAACCTATAAAATTGATTGTTTACCTCTGAATAAAACATTCAGTACCAAAGTTCTTATGCTATTAAACTGGTTAATTATCTCATCAGGTGCTCCCATGATTTGTACATCAGGAATAATGTGGAAGATAGTTGAACTGCTAATTTATAATTACTCTTAAAATAGTAGTTTCCTTTGCAGTGGATAATGTATCTAGCCCAATGTGTCTGTCCAAAGCCAGATATTACTTTGTAGCAAGTTCTAAATAGCTACTTTGTGAAGTTTCTGGTCATAGCCATTTTTGTGGGAGTCATTTGCCAAGATTCTTTTAATGAAAAATTTTCTTAGCTTTGCAAGCTAGACTGGTCTTCTGGAACCTTGAATCTCTGGTTTAACAAATGGAATAAACATTTATGATATGTAATGTTCCCATCAAATAAGAAAACATTTTCATCTTGCATTTTATCCATATATAACCAAGGAAATTGTATGTTATCATTTTTTTTTAAAGTGAGTGTACACATCCTTTCTACATCTTCAGCATCTGCTAAATGCTGAGCCTTCTTTAGAGGTCTTGGAATTGACAAGGAATACTAGTAAGGAATACTAGAGAAGAGGAAGAATGGGGAGAAGAGGTATAGTTTCCATTTACTTGTGATAGCATGTCACAGCTTGCCCAGGGGCTAGCACGATGTTGCACATGTATAGGTGCTTAAAGATTTTTACCAGGTCACATGGCCACAAATCAACTGCCACAGTCTCTTAACTGATATTCTTTCTTTGGTTTTTTCCCTCTGTTCTTTTTCTGGCCAAACCTGTCTAAGAAAGTGACTCTGAAGAAGTGGTATTTCTGCACATAATGTATCCACACTTACAATTATATAGTATTTGTATTTATTCACTTGATTATTATGAAATGTAAAGTCATGAAAGTAGACATTTTGCTTGGTTAGCTCATTGCCATGGCTCTAGAAATCTACAGTGGCAATATCTTTGGAGGCACTCAGAAGATGATTAACAAATTAGCAGACACATAAAGTGATGCATACGATTTGAAAGGAAAGAAATGAATAGGTGCAAGAAATATTAAGACTTAAAATTTCATAATGCTGGGTAATTTGCTGCATATAATGAGTGAGAGAAAGGAAGTTCAAGCTATCTCCAAAAATCGCTAGATGACTGAGAGAATGAGGGGTTATAAACTGAGATAGAAAGAGTATGTAGAGGAGAAGGTAGGGCAAAGAGCAGAGGAGGTGTTTATTTTCAGGGCCTGCCTGGCTGTTCCTATGGAGAAGTCCATTAGAGAGGTGTCAAGGCAAGGCTGAAGCCCAAGAGAGAAATAGGACTAGAAAAGTCAATTGAAATATTATCAAATTCATAGTT
Source organism: Microcebus murinus (assembly GCF_040939455.1). Classification (NCBI taxonomy): domain Eukaryota; kingdom Metazoa; phylum Chordata; class Mammalia; order Primates; family Cheirogaleidae; genus Microcebus; species Microcebus murinus. The sequence continues at coordinate 68,228,910 of NC_134116.1, read as the reverse complement.
TAGAATTTTACATATATTATTCCTTCTGTCTGAAATGATTATCCTTTCTTTATGTGTCTTTAGAAGTGTTCTGTTAGTTCTTCACAGTACAGATCAATGATGTTCTCATTTGGGAAGATCAATTGAAGGATATTTGGCCATTTCTCCCTGGTACAAACATTATATCATTCCTTGAACACAGTGTAACACTTATGGCACAACATTACAAACAATAAGATATACTTCTGTCTGCTCTCATCCTCATCTCCAAACACATTTATGTAACCTTGAGTACAAGGAAACAGTTACTTGTGAATAGTAGTAAGAAAAATCTAATAATAGCAATGAGCATTTTCATCCCTGATTGAACGAATGCAGTAAATGGAGTTAATATTTGAAGAGAAGCCGAGACTGAAGACTAGGGAAGCTCTATTAAAGCTATATTAAAATTGATTAAGAAATGGAATTTATGATTGATAAAATGAGAACAGTAAATAAGGTTGGGATGGATCAGAGGGGTAGGAAATCAAGCATGAAAATTACTTGCCACTTTTTAGAAAAAGAGATTTCAAGAACAAAGTATCCTGTAGTGTTAAAACATGCAAAAAAGCAGAGTTCAAGTAGTACCTTATCAGAAACAAGACCCATGGGTGACTCAAGGCACTGGTAACCTGTAAGAGGACTTTTTGGTAGAATATAGGAAATAGAATCAAGATTTCCTATAGGATGAAAAATAAGCAATAATGAGCACAGGGTGCTTAAAGTCTATTTAGAAAGTTTAGTGGCATGATGATAATATATATAATGATCATTCAGACAGCTGCAAGATCCTTGGAGATGTTTTATCTTTACTTATAATTTTTAAGATAGAGAAGAATAGAGCTATTGTGGATATTAAAAGAAGAAATCCAACGGAAAACGAGAGGCCAAAACTGCAAGAGAGACACTTGATGGAGCAAAATTGCAGAAGATATAGGGAGGGAGAAGGGTATAAACAAAGGGGAGAGGAGATTTGACTGACTTTGGAAAAGATGAAGAACAACCGTGAAATGGGGAAGAAATTGGAAACCATGAAAGTAGAGGGACTATTTAATCTGCTGGAAGAAAAATTTGAGAACATTGCATAAAACAATAAGTTTTAAAATCGTTGTTGTTAGACAGGTACAATGGCAATAAATTTCATCTGTGCCAAAAACATTGCCAGTTAGATGTGAATAGAAAAGCACCAAAAAAATAAGAGTCTTCCTCTGATGTAATGGAAATACAGTGAAAGTTTTAATGACATTTACAAAATCTTTCAGAAGCCTAGAGTACCCCTTTTGAGCTTTTGATTATCTTAGTATTTTAATATTATAATTATAGCATGTCAGGACTCTATTTAAAATGTAATTATCAAAGCTCAGAGGAAACTGATTCTTATGCATCCATAATTTCATACAATATAATTTTAGAGCTTGAGTTATTTTTATGTTATCATTTTAGTCATAGAAACATAGTTGAAAGTCTAGAGACTTGTATTTTTCGTTGTTCAACAGGCTTTTAAAGATAATCTTTGCTTTTAAAGTGGCCTTGTCACTGAGTGCACATTTATCTGAAATAAATCAAATTGCTTCTGGTAGAATAAAATGGTTCATGCAGTTTTCATAAACATATCTTAACAACAAAACTATATACTCCCCAAAAACACATTTTATCAATTTTTTTATAGAAACCATTTTTTCCTATAAGAATTAGTACATTTTAAGTTACATTGACTGACGGATGATTTTATTGATATCATTTGAGATTTGCTTAAATGTCATCGCAAAGAGGCCTTCCTCGACTATCCTATTTAAAATAGCCTCTCAACAATATGTAAGCTCCTTAACACCTGGGGTTTTGCCTTTTTCACCAATGTATCCCTGAGGCCCAGAAAGAAACTTTCGCTTGCTGAATCAACTGTTTTTTTTACAATGTAGGGTATATACGCAAGACAATGATTATTTTGGTGAGTTTGAAGTGGAATTTGAGATTTTAAAAACATTTCCTAGGTGTTTCACATGGTCTTTGGAATGGGAAAGCCCTCAATCAAAAGCAATATCGAATCTCTTTTTTTAAATAAATAATTGCATAGCCATTGTCTCTTTTCTTCCTTCCTTCCTTCTTTCCTCCTTCTCCCTCCCTCCCTCCCTCCTTTCCTCCCTCCCTCCCTCCCTTCCTTCTTCCTTCCTTCCTTCCTTCCTTTATTTATTTATTCATTCATCTATTGAACACATTATTAAGTATACTAAATACTAGGCATTATGGATACCAAAATCAAATAAGTAATTATCTCTGCCCTTAAAATGCATACAGTCAAGTAGTGGACGTTTTTAATCTTTGAGAGTGGATACACTTTTTTCAAAGAGTCACAGATGAACAAATAGTATGATGAAGTTGGTTAATACAGTGTGTATATTTTATAAAATGAAGTGTGAATGAAATAGTGAAGCTAATCTTCTTATGAGATATATGACAGATCTAGCAGACAATACAAAAGACACATAGAAAACATGGTGTAGGGAACAATATACTTTTCTGGGAATAACTATAAAAAAAAAAAAAGTCAAATGCCTTGAGCCATTCTCCTACCTAAGTACTGATTCCCTATACAAACAAACTCTTTGCCTTAACCAAAAACATATGTGGTGGTTAGATTCTTTGCTCAACTAAGTTTAATTAATTAATTAACTCCTTGAAATAGGTATGACCCCAAAACCTAGCAACTATGTCTGACAGTATTTCCCAGCATAGTACAAGGAAGGCACTGAAATAAGATGAAAGGAACCTGATAATTTTCCTAGCAGCTCTGGGCCAGAAGAGGGTTCTTATCTCCTCCTTGTACCTTCCTTGCTGAACAGTTCTCATGACAGGTCTCACCACAACCTTCATAAATGGAAGCAGAGTTTACAGCAAGGTGATGACCCGCACCCAATTAGGTGCAGCAGAGGGACGGGACGCTACCTTTTGTTCCCTCTGCTACCATTCTTTCTTTGAAGGCATCCTCCCTTCTGCAGCAAGATAATCCACCCTAAGTCAAGGTAAGAAGGGGGAACTAGGTTGGGCCAAAGAAAGGGGTGACTGGAGTTGCTCTCTGCTGGTAAAAGGAAAGGAAAGGTGATGGGAGAAATGATGCATTATTCACACTGAGAGCAGGTGGGACCTGCCATTTTGAGCAAGGTCACAGGGAATTCAATATCTGCTTATATTTGGTAGAACAAAACCCACAGGTAAGTTCAGGTGTGTATACTAACAACCATCCTCATCATTATAACACCTCATCGTGGCATGGAGAATGGTAAATGATTTTCCATTTAAGATAAAATGTACAAAGGAAAGCTATTTTTAGGTCATACAAAAGGATAAACTGTTAAACTAAAGAAGGGAGTTCTATCTTATTTGATGTGGAGTTGCTGTGCGATTTAAAGTCAGGTATGCCTATGATAGCTTGAAATGGAATAACAGAAAATCCCAGGAGCATTTGGTTAAAGAATGTCAACTTAGGAGTGAGTCACAAATAGGTTCTGGTATCAAAGTGGAAAGCAGGCTTTCAGTTTGCCTTATTTCTATGCTCCCCTATGGGTTCTTTATGTTAGTCCTTGTCATATTGAAATGATATTAATTGCATTGAGCCTATCAGGCCATCCACAAGGCTGAGTCAGTGCTGTACCGAAAAACCTGCTCTGGAGTGTGGGACTCCTGATTTCTGCCCTTCACCAATTTTATTAGTGGGAGTACACCTGCCATTGCTGATATCAAGTTTCCAAGGGTTTAACAGTTGCCTCACGTAATTCCTGAGTGTTTAAGTATTGCTCCAGCACACGGCTAGCTGAGATGGAGTCTTTGTACCATCATCACATAACACATGGTTCAGCAAGTCTGTTATGCAGTAAACATAATAGTATGCTGAGTTCTAGCTGAGAGCTTTTAAAAACAATCCTCTTGAGAATATTGGATTTTCCAATTCCTCCACTATTTTAACTCGGGGCATGCCACTTTTTATGGAAGCAATTTTACTTTCTCCAGCCTGGGCTTCTGAAGGGGTCAAGGCACAGAGTTTAAGAAGTCAAAAGAGAAGGCTCAGGTAATGTTTATGAGAAAGGTCTTTGTACAACTACTAGAAAAATTCCCAGACTTGGAAATTGGGAAGAGTGGTGGCATAGGCCAGGTGCTATTTTAGGAAACTTAGAGAAAGAATTTGGATTATGGATCAGTGCTTTGATGAATAACACTTCAGGGGAAAAAATGTTGCTTAGAGGATTTTTTAGAAAGTTTTTTTTTTTTGGATGTTGGTGAATGTAATTCTCCCTATATCTTGCCTCCTCTTCTGCTTACTTAAGAGACTTCAGGATATAGCATCTCTAATTATTTTTCAAGGCCTTGGGATGAGAGGGATGTTCACATTAAGATGCATCACATTAACTGAGACTTGTCCAAATGCAGCCCCACTTTATTCTGGTTGTCATGCAACAGGAGAATTGCAAATGATTAGTGCACAGAAGTAGAGAGAACTTCCACTTTCTGGAAAAGTGAGATAGGAAGTGTTTGATGCCAGCTAATTCTATGACTTCATACTTTTTTAAGAACATAAACATTGCTATAGATTATTTTTAGTCATTTCATTCTAAATACAAAGGAAGGATTTTTGTGATACTTCAAAAACATAGTACTTTGGCAATTGTACAAGAGTTATATATTTGGTATATAATTAAAAAGTAAAATATACATAATTTCTCTTTCTTCCCTGAACAGCAGTAATATTTTCCAGTTTAGGAAAAAATAAAGCTGCTCACCATTTTTTATTTTGCCAATGGTATATTTCATTTAACCTTTTTTAGGGCCTGTTAGTTCTTAAATATATTAGATTATTTACTGACTAGAAATTCTGGCAGTCATATCTAAAATGGAATCCAGCCAAGTTTCCTCAAATATCAAAATTTCTAGCCTTGAATATGTCAAATGCTGATTCTGATAGACATTGACCTTTCTGAAGCTAGCTCTTCTTTTTAATTTATATGCTCATGTGCAATAATTTTTTGGAAATTGTTTATAAAAATATTTTAAGTGTTTCCAAAACATCATGTTTCAGTTCACAGACATTTAAAAATGTAAATAGAGCTTTGGGGCCAAAGAGTTCATGGTCTGTCAAATAGCAATAATCAGCGTGTGCATTTTTGCTTTTACTGCATGTATTCATCTTTAGAGACCCCAGAGCTAAATCTAGGTCTTACACATTGAAACCAACAAACTTTCCTCTGTTTGATTTCTTTCTACCTTGTCATTCCTGTCAGCATTTGGAGTTGTATTATTTAAGTCTCCATGCATTAAAGTCACTAAGTTCAAGGCAGTGACCCCAGGGAGATCCTGGGTTCTCTGGCTCTATCTTTGTGCTTGTGTGTGGCCATGGAGATTTATTCTGTTACTGAGGGCATTATCATTATGTTAGTGAAGGCATCTGGTCGCCATTTCCCATCCCTATCTCCCCAAATTAAATCCTGTACAGTAGTCTTCATGGAAGGGTTACTTTACTGTCAGCTGTTAGTGGCAGCACCAAGTGAGGAATATGCTGGTGGATTTGATTACAAAAGTGTTAGTATGTCAGAAAGAAATCATGAAACATTTGGAAACCTAATAATAAAACTGAAAATGCAAAACTTTGAGCAGCAAAGCAAACCAAATTTGGGGCTTATTTTCAGAATTTTCTCTTAAATTTTCAGAATTTTATTCTTGGGACATCTGGAGTCTATGATGAGAGAAGACAAAATAAACACTTTAGGTGTGTAGATATATACATTTCTCAGTATTATAGTAGGTTTGATGTTAGGGCACAAAATAAATATCTTTCAAAAATGGTCCATTTGCTTATTATTAATTTGAAATAAAATATGCATAGTTTTGTCTTGGATAAGATTCTTCTCTATCCATGGCATCCTCTTTTGTCTCAGGGTGTCTAGGTCAGTGTTCCTATGGAGGTGATATCAGCTTATATTTATAAGGCTTCTGAGTCAAGTCTTGCATCCTTGTTTTTCTTTCAACATTTATTTAAACTACATAAATTGAGTGTCTACTCTATGCCAATACAAAGCTAAATATTTTTAGCACATTGTTATCCATTATTGAAAAATGAATTAATATACTTCCATTATATCCATGATATGCTGATGGAGAAAAAACAGAATATCAACAAATAATTCCTGTTGATAAACGGTAGATGAACTGTATTCATAGATGAAACCCTGCTGGTCAGAGATGAAACCATCAGCCTGACATTACTTCTTGTACTTCTTGTCATGAAGACTGATGCTAAGTCACAGTAAAGGAGAGCTGGAGGGAGTGCTAATCCATCCTGTCTGCTACAAATCACAAGGAGACTTGTAGAACTGGAGCACAGTGACAGAGAGGGATGGAAGGAAATGAAGTTGGAATGATAAGCAGGCATAATAAGAATTTAGAGTTTAAGTGTGATGGGAAGCCATTGGAGGGTAGGGAAAGTACAGTTTCTGATTTATATTTTAAAGGGATCATTCTGCTTCTCTCCGGATAATAGACTCCAGGGAAGCAGCAGTGGAAACAAAGGGACCAACTATTATAGGCTATTATAGCGTTCTAGGGTTTGGACCATTGGTGGCTGGGACTGGATGGCTGCCGTGAAGGTAAGACTTGGTTAGATTCCAAATATATTTTGAAAATGAAGCTTTCTTTACTCATTCTTTGCAGGTTTTGGGTAGAAATAAATAAAATCAAACACTAGTATATATATCCAAAGGTCTTATCTACACCAGTTCACAAAGTACATCCTCCATTATGAGATTTCTGGAGACCCCAGAAGTGTCCCACAAATGCTCACAAATGAATCAGTTCTTACCAAGTGTTTCCATTGCTCTTTCCTTCTCTTCTCTTCTCTTCTCCCGCCCTTTCCTTTCATAGGTGTTGGTACCAAAGGTGTTCATTAAAGCACATTCTGTACATAAAATTTCATTTTATAGTTCCTTTCCAGAGCCTGCAAATGATACCCAGTTAAGCAAAAAGGAGTGGAAAAGTCAGACCTCATAAAACCAAGATGCCAACTGGCTCTCAGAAAAGAAGGGTGGAGAGAAGAACCGATCTGGCATAATGTTTTAAGTTGTAGTAATTTGTTATGGATTTTTTCTGAGTCTTAATTCCTAGTTTTTTTTCCACCTCCACTAGCTTTTAAGCATTAAAACAAAACAAAAAACAAAGCAAAACAATAATATAGTAAAGCAGTTGAAAATAAATTCTCATTCTCTCTCCTTGCAATATACATTTCTTCAATGCATCTGTTAGAAAAATAAAGTTAGGGGCTTTCATTTGTTTGCAAATATCTCAGGTGTATGTCTCTCCAGGCAGAGTAAAACAATTTACTAAAGTTCATTATAGTGCTGTATATTATGATATTTTGTTTCTATTTTGTTATTTTATCACTCCTTTTGATAAGTTTTGCAAAGGTAGCTGATTTCACAGCCACATCTCCACTACTTCTCCTGTTCTCTGTACCTTTGGAGTGTTAGAAGCCCCTGCAGGGTGTTTGCTAGCTCCTGTCATACCACACAGAGGTTCACCTGTCACCTTGGTCTCCTAATAGAACCTGGGATCAGCCTCCTGGAGATAGCTATTCTTTGCTTTTTTCTCATAAATAGAGCAGTTCTGCAGTGGATATTTGCTTCTTTCTAAAAGCTCAGTTTGCTGCAAGACCCAAATACAAAAAGAACTTTCTATCACACCATATGTTATTATTCTTATATTACAAGAAATTGCTCTCTGCCTTGCCCCTTGTGTTTTGATTAAAAGGTTATATTTTGAAAATGCACAGACAAACCAATACATTCTGGGGTTATGTCATCCTGGTTCAGGATGAAGATGGGGGATAGGAGAGTTTTAAGATATATTTATTTATTAATTAGAAGTGTTTAGATTTCAACAGAATCTTACCACATAGAATCTTCACTCCTTTTGTGTTTATTATTACATTTTTGTTAATTAGAATCCTTGGAGGTTTTATGAAGGGTACCTCTTTCCCTCATGTACCCTCTAGGAAAAAGTTAGTTTTCTTAAGCTAAATGACTCTCTGAGATTTTAGAAGAGTGGAGGAAAGAGTTTGTGGACAGAGGATCATCCAATCAATCAATCAAATGTACATGGAGTACAGAGTATGTGTGATGTACACTAATGTCTTTTCTCTCCATAGGAAGAGAAATAGGTTAAAAGACAAGCAGAATTAGGTGACCAAGAATCTGTTCTGAGATTCCTCTGGCTATCCCAGGACCACTTTCAACTCAGAAGAACTGAGTTATATTGGTCCAGCATCATCACCTAAGATAATTCACCATGAGGTATTGAGAAGTAGGATTACACAGAAAAATGGATACAGATGCATAAAATATTAATTATACTAATTCACTAAAACTAATTTGTCGTTTGTGGTTTATGCATGGCATGGAATAAATCAGATTAATTATGTTTTAAGTTTTACCAGCAGAATCTATTTCTTGCTTTAGCATACATCAGGTGAAAGTCTTGCTCTCTGCTAGCCCAGCACCATGCAGGGCAAAGGCTGGGAATACACTACCAGTGAACAAGTCAAGCAGAACTGCAGCCTCATGAAGTTTAGTTTTTAACCACTCAATCTTAAAAATAAATTAAGCCTGTGGGAGTTACAGCAAAAGCTTACCTGAGAGGAAAACTAATAGCAATTAACGCTCACATCCAGAAAACAGAAAGCTTAGATACTGACAACCTAATGAATAGGCTCAAGGAATTGGAAAAAGAAGAGCAAACAATTTCCAATCCTAATAGAACAAAAGAAGTAATGAAGATCAAAGCAGAACTGAATGAAATGTAGAACAAGAGAACTATACTAAAGATCAACAAAACCAGAAGCTGGTTTTTCAAAAAGATAAACAATGGCTCTCTTGCTAGATTGACAAGGACTCAAAGGGAAAGGACTCTAATAAACTCAATAAGAAATGAAAAAGAAGAGATCACAACAGATACCACAGAAATATAAAACATTATATTTGACTATTATAAAAAATGATATGCCCCCAAACTACAGAATGAAGATGAAATGGACAAATTGTTGGATACATACAATCTCCTTAAGTTCACCCAGGAGGTAAAAGAATTCCTGAACACACCAATCTCAAGCTCAGAAATTGGAGCAGTAATTAAAAACCTCACCAAACGGAAAAGTCCCAGGCCAGACGGCTACACTTCAGAGTTCTACCAAACATGCAAAGATGAACTCATACCTATACTATAGAAATGATTCCACATCATTGAGAAGGATGGTATCCTTCTAACTCATTCTATGAATCCAATATCACCTTGATACCAAAGCCAGGAAAGGATGCAACAAAAAAAGAAAATTACAGACCAATATCCCTCATGAATACAGATGCAAAAATTCTAAATAAAATTTTAGCAAATAGAATTCAGCAACACGTCAAAAAAACAATTCACCATGACCAGGCGGGCTGTATTATAGGGATGTAAGGCTGGTTCAACATACATAAATCTACAAATGCAATTCACTTCATAAATATAATCAAGAAAAAAGACCATATGATTCTGTCAATAGATGCAGAAGAAGAATTTGACAAAGTCCAACACACCTTTATGATAAAAACTCTTAACAAAATAGGCATAGACAGCTCATATCTTAAATTTATCAAAACTGTCTATGACAAACCCACTGCTAATATCATTCTAAATGGGGAAAACTTGAAATCTTTCCCTCTTCAATCGGAACTAGACAAGGATGCCCACTATCTCCTCTCCTATTCAACATAGTGCTTGAAGTCCTAGCGATAGCAATCAGACAAGAAAGGGGTACTAAAGGCATTCAAGTGGGGGCAGATGAAATCAAACTCTCGCTCTTTGCTGATGATATGATATTATACCTAGAAAACCCCATGGACTCTTCCAAGAGACTACTAGACTTGATAACTGAATTTGATAAAGTTTCAGGTTATAAAATCAATATACACAAATCAGAAGAATTCATATATGCCAAGAACCTAGAAGCAGAAACTCAAATCAAATACCCTTTACTATAGCCTGAAAGAAAATTAAATATCTAGGAGTATACTTAATGAAATATTCAAAAGATGTATACAAGGAGAACTATGAAACATTAAAAAATGAATTGCAGATGATTTAAACAGATGGAGAAATCTACCTTGTTCATGGATTGGTAGAATCAATATTGTTAAAATGTCAATATTACCTAAAGTGATCTACAGAATCAATGCAATCCCCATCAAAATACCATCAGCATTCTTTACAGATCTAGAAAAAAATAATTCTTCACTTTGTATGGAACCAGAAAAAACCTCGTATAGCCAAAGAAATCTTAAATAAAAAGAACAAACTGGGAGGCATCAGTCTTCCTGATTTCAAGCTGTATTATAAAGCAATAATAGTTAAATCAGCCTGGGACTGGCACAAGAACAGAAGCATGGTATCTGGAATAGATCTGAGATACCAGAGATGAAACCATCAGTATACAATAACCTAATCTTTGTTAAAGCTGACAAAGCTGGGGGAAAGAATCTCTCTTCAATAAATGGTGCTGGAAAAACTGGTTAACTACACACAGAAGAGCAAATCAGGATCCCTACCTCTTAAAAAAATTCACTCAAGATAGATAACAGACAAACCTAATGCATGAAACCTTAAGAATCCTAGAAGAAGATGTTGGGAAAACCCTAACAGACATTGGTCTAGGCAAAGAATTTTTGAGGAAGACCCCCAAGGCAATCACCGCAGCATCAAAAATAAACAAATGGGATCTGACTAAATTAAAAAGTTTCTGCACAGCAAAGGAAACCATCAGTAGAGCAAATAGACAACCCACAGAGTGGGAGAAAATATTTGCTCTCTAGACCTCTGATAAAGGTCTAATAGAAGAATTTATCTAGAACTTAAAAGAATTAACAAGAAAAAAATCAAAGAATCTCATCAAGAAATGGACAATGAAAATAAATAGAAACTTCTCCAAAGATAGAATAATGGCCTGCAAACTTATAAAAAAATGCTCAACATCTCTAATCATCAGAGAAATGCAAATCAAAACCACAATGAGATACCACCTAACTCCAGTAAGAATGGCCTATATCAAGAAATCCCAAAACAACAAATGCTGGCAAGGATGTGGAGAGATAGGAACACTCTTACACTGCTGGTGGGACTGCAAATTAATGCAGCCTTTATGGAAAAGAATTTGGAGATACCTCAAACAGCTAGAAATAGAAATATCATTCGACCCAGCAATGGTATTGTTGGGCATCTACCAAAAAAAAATAAGACATTCTATTATAAAGACATCTGCACCCAAATGTTTATGGCAGCACAATTCACTATTGGAAGGTCATGGAAACAACCCAAGTGCCCATCAATTTATGAGTGGATAACTAAAATTTGGTATATGCTCACAATGAAATATTATTCAATTTTAAGAAATGACAGTGAGCTAGCACCGTTTATGCTATCCTGGATTAAGCTTAAACCCGTTATCCAAATTGAGACGACACAAGATATGGAAAATGGGCCCCACATCTACTCGCCATCAAATTGATACTGACTGAATAAAACAATGGTGCTCAAATGGTAGTAATGTTCACCAGGGATTGGGGGGGGATCTTAGGGATGTGGCGAGCATTTTGGAGGGGAAGGGCATACCTCTAACCCTTCTTAGGGAGAGGCAAAGACATATAATGTACCCAAAATATCAAACAAACAAAAAACAAAAAACACCTTTTATCAGGTGGTGGGCAGGTGAGAGAGGGGAGGAGGAGAAGGGTGTATACTTATATAACGTGTGTGGTGCACACCACCTAGGGATTGGACACTCTTGAATCTCTGGCATGTCAGGGGAGGAAGGGGTGGCAGGGGCAATATATGTAACCCTAACAATATTTGTACCCCCATAATATGATGAAATAAAAGGGAAAAAATAAAAAATAAATAAATTTAAGAATTATATAATTTTAAGTGTTTTTTCTTAGTCTCTCAAACTCTTTACAATCTACATTGAGACATTCAAAATATGGTAGTCTAAACAGATAAGAGCTTGTGAGGAAAGAACAGTTCAACATTAACTTTACCTCTAGGTCTTTATTCTAGAATTTTCCAAAGACTTTCAGAATAAAAGTTATATTCATAGAAGTCTGAATTTAAAACACTTCTAAGAAGTATAATTATTTTTAAATTATAAGACCTTAAATGATAATTAGATAAGAGATTATAAAGATTTTAAAAATATAATGGGATAAGCAAAAGTCAGTTTTCATCTACATATGCCATAATATGCGAGGTATTTATAAAACAAAAGTTATACAATGGAAGGGACATTCAAGATGCATAGGCTGCCTTCTCAATTCCATCTGGCAGCATTATAGTTGAAATGTGTAAATCTAGTTATGACCTAGAAAATTCTGACTTTGAGATTTGCAGTATAAATTAAATAGATTTTCTGGCCTTGCTCTATGCTTCAAGTCACTTTCAATTCTGTTCTGAAATTCCTTATTGACAGGGAAACATTTTGAGTTTTGACTGAAAGGGCTCTAACCTGGCTTTAGGGAGACCTCTGCCATTAGCACAGATAGGGTAGGAACCTTCCATGCTGAAAGTATGTGTAAACTTGTTCATTTATTTTTTTAAAAACTTCAAAAATATTGACACATTTCATTGTTTTTAATCAAATCAAACATTGTGAGGTCTCTCATTTACTCTCCATTTATGTATTAGTTTAAGACTGGCTCAAATCACATGTGTCTGGCTGGGCGCGGTGGCTCACGCTTGTAATCCTAGCTCTTTGGGAGGCCGAGGCGGGCGGATTGCTCGAGGTCAGGAGTTCGAAACCAGCCTGAGCAAGAGCGAGACCCCGTCTCTACTATAAATAGAAAGAAATTAATTGGCCAACTAATATATACAAAAAATTAGCCGGGCATGGTGGCGCATGCCTGTAGTCCCAGCTACTTGGGAGGCTGAGGCAGGAGGATTGCTTGAGCCAGGAGTTTGAGGTTGCTGTGAGCTAGGCTGATGCCACGGCACTCACTCTAGCCTGGGCAACAAAGCAAGACTCTGTCTCAAAAAAAAAAAAAAAAAAAAAAAATCACATGTGTCTATTTTCATTGACTTTCATTTATAGTATTTAAGTGTTTAAGCATTTGGTGTTTAAGGGGGAGTCACAATAACTGTCACATTTTAAAAAAATTGGTGGTTTTTCTTGGCAATAAGACTTCAATGGTTCTGTGCCTTTAATACAAAAAAATAATTCAGTAAGCTTCTCAGGGTGACATATTTGGGTATAGAAATAATGAAAATTCAATAATGCAAAATGATTGCACAGACCAGTAGCATAAGATTGAAAACGAAAAACCCTTTATGTAATTGGTTATCTTTAATTTTATTTTTTTCTCTCTCTCCAAGAGTTTATGGTTCTTTCCCAATTTGAAATAGTTAATTTCCCCTGAGGCCCTTGAATGTAATGAGTTGTTAACTTAGTAACTGCTAATTATAAACTACTCAGCCTTACTTTTTTTTTTTTAATTGAATCATTGCTGCTTTCAGGCCATTTGAAACATTTTTCATTCCTACCCATAAGAGATTTTATTTCTAATAAAAAGAACAAATAGCATGGAGTGGCTTATAAAGGCTTGTTGACCTTGAGACTTTTTATCATCCATTATCCAGTCTTTCCACATTGCAAAAAGTGGGCACAGCTTTGTCTCATATACTACCTAAGTTTATGATGATAACTCTAATTTTATAGAGTTCTTGCCATATGCCAGCCCCTACACTGAACACCTTTCATAAATTACTTCCTACTCCCACAAATGCAATGAGGTCAATATTCTCACAGGGCCCATTTTAAAGGTGTGCTATCTAACTGAGGCTCAGAACGGTTAAGTAATTCATTCAGGGGTACATGCCTATTAATAATAGGATCTGGATTTGAGCCAAGTGTGTCTGGTTAAAAAATACATCTAGGGTATGCTGCCTTGTACCTACAATTACTTAGTTATAAAAGAACCCAAGTGAACTCTTATTACTAAGTTAATTCCACCCCAAAGTTGTTATCGCTTGGCTGGTCCAACAGTTACTAACAATTAACTTCCTATCAGTGGCTTGTCAAAAAATCATAATAAAAAATCTAGTCTGTATTTTATCTATCATTTTACCTCTAATGAATTTATAGTATGCTGTAGAATACACTATTATTATATTTATATCATAATTGTGAAGGTATTTCACCAATATATTAATATTTAAAGGCAGTGATCTTTTTCCTGGCCTCTTGTGTGTACTCTGGGATCTGTCTTCATATTATATTTCCTATGTTCTCATACTGTAGATCTCTTTTGGGTCCAATAATTATTGTAGCTCTTATTTTACCAATCTTTGGCTTCTATCCTTTGCTAGACTTTGCACCGCTCCATCAGAACAGAGCTGCTGTCTTTGTGGAAAGGCACACCCAATGCCAATCCAGCTCAGTACCCAGGACCTTAGCTGAGGTCTTGTCCCTGTGGACTGTGCTTGCAGAAATCAGGATTTGAATAGAGATTCTAGCAAAAAGATGGGTACATTTTTTGCTTCTTGGAGTGAAAAAATTCAGAAAGTGAAGGTATAGACGAGATGAAGACAGGAGGAGGTAACAATGGAAATAAATGGAGGCAGAGATCAATTATTGGTGTGGTTAGTATTACAATTTGGGGAGAGAGCACTGAAGTGGAGAATATATCCATTGGTGGATATTTCAGAATATCCTTTGGATCTTTTTATAAAATTATACTTGCACTCTTCTCACCTCATTCCTACCCTGCCACCCACACATAGATTCTCATATTATGAAGATTCTTTACTCCCAACCCGAGTGGAGTATTTTCCCCACCAGGGAATCATGTCATCTAATGAAAAATGTTTTTGGTGTAAATATCTGGCAGGTGAACGAAGCAAACCTTAAGCCATTATTGAGGCTCATTCTGCAAATAATCTAGCCTAAGAGACAGAGTTACTGAATTGAATGTTAAAGGCACTTACTGGAGAGACAATATTGTGGCTAAAAATACAGATTTTATGTTGACTTGGGCAAGTCCCCACTTCTGCAAACCTGTTTCCTTACCCAGGAAAGGAGTAATTACAATTATATCAATTTCATAGGGATATTGTGAGGTTTAAATAAGTTTATTATAAAGAGCATTAAGTATGACATTTGACACAGTGACTATTCAATGAATGTTGATTATTACTATAGGAAACAATAATTGGATTAAAAGAGAAAGATATAGAGCCTTCTTTTTAACTAAATTTCATTTTAAGAGACTTTATTTCATGAAGTATGCAATAGAAGACAATTTAAACTGTATAAAGCATTTCACTTTAATCTATAATTTACATTTAAAATGTTTGTGATTTCTCTTCCTCTCTTCCTGTTACTCTATTGACCTGCTTTGCAGATTGGGATGAGAAGGGCAGAGGGGATGCTGACTGTTGAGAAGAGTGGATGATATACATATGTATGGTGAGACTCCACCAAGTAAAGTGGAATATTTCTAAAAACAGTAATCTGAACCCTTTATGAAAGTAATGAATCAAGTTCCAGTGTGAAGGCTATAGAAGAGGGATGGGGAGGTGCCTTTCTAAAGAGCTGCTATAGAATATTGGGTAAATTGCCAATCCTGATGGTAATTTCACCCATTTTTCCTTAAATTTTATTTCCAAACATGTTAATATATAACAAGCTTAAATTAATCCAAATTTATATTTAATTACATTGTTTGATTACATTAAAAAGAAGACACTTGTAGGAGGGAATAAACACATACATTTTCCTATAGTATTATTTCCATGCTGCTATGTCTTACTTTTAGTTTAATGTACCAATCTACTTCATTTATACGAATGCAATTTCAGAAATCTGAGTACATATACCTGATGGCCCAGCAATTCCACTCAAAGATGTATATATTCAATGAGTACAAATATCACCTTTTCAAACATATTTATTTCAGCATTGTTTCCAGTAGCCCCAAACTGAAAAATAGCCAAATGCCCATCAACATTAGTAACTTAGTAAGCTAACCAATGACCTCTGAGTGATGGCTGCTGGGAACAGATCCTATGGGTACATAGGTCACTAATTCTTTCAGGTGATGATTTCTCCATTCTTGCCTAATTTCTTCACAAGCACGTGCTGATCAGCACTCAACTGAATACTTGAAGGGGACATTATGCAGATCTCTGGGATTATCTTCACGTGCAACTTTCTCCATCTGGTAGTCTGCCTCGTAAACTCATACTAACTTGCCCTGCCCGGCTTCCCCATTTTTATCTTCTTTGTCCAGGTAGATGACTGAACTACTCCAGGCTCTTCCTTCTCTGTGCTGTAAGCTGAACATTTTCTACAAACAGTAAGCTGGTCAAAGGTTTTCCTTGTTTCTCTTCTCTCATGGATCAATGTCCTTCTTTGCCTGATGCTCTACATTTTGAAGGTTCTTATTTCTTAAATTTTATCTGTCTCATTAGTTGTTTCAAGTGGGAGAGTAAATCTAGTCTTCGTTATTCTAAATTTACTGGAATTTGAAGTTTGTTGTTATGTCTTTTCAATCTCCTTTTAAGTGAAACAGTTTTCTTACTTTCTTTTTCTTTTATTACCTTGACTTCTTGATGCATCGGCCGGTTATTTTGAAGAACATTCTTTGAATCTAGTGTCTGATATTTCCTCACTGTTATGTTCAAGTTATGAATTTTTATCAGGAACACCACAACAGTGATTCCATGTCTTTCCCACTGAAATTACATTAGAATGCACATGATAATAATTCTTCCATTACCTGTAATGCTAATTTTGAAAAGTTGGTGAAGTGGTCCCTGACAAATTTCTCCATAATACAGTGACTATTTTTTCTCATTGTAATTAATAAACATTTTGTGGAGATATAATTTTAGCCCATGGAAATATCTTGGTTTTCATCAGATTTCATGAACTAGATTTGTTATTCACTGGTGATTATTGCTCGAATCAATGATTACTATTGTTTTCTAACATTATCGTTTCTTCTTCATTTATTGGTTGGAGAGTGAGTGTAAGGAAGAGATTTCCCTTCTCCTTTGTTTACTTATGTATGCATTAATGTATTAATGAAATTATGGTCGTATGTATTTAAATGAAATTTGACTCAAGGATCTTTACAATTGGTTATAACTTGTTCTTATGAATATGATTACTTATTTTAATATGCAAGTCATCCCACATATGTCATATTTGGTAGTATGAGTCCCTTCAAGCAGACTGCCATTCATTTTCCATATCCCCGATATCCTTACATTACTTACCTACTTTCTATTGCAGTAAGATTTCCAGGTTTATTTTAAATTTATTTTCCCAGCTCTAATACTAGGCTCAACATTTTCTCCAGGGAACTCTGGAGAATGGCATTTAGAAAATTATCTGAGTGTTAGTTGTTCTTATTGCTACTAGGTCCTCTCAGTGGGTACATGTGGAAATGATAGGTAGATGAATAGATAGATAAATTCAGATGGATAGATAATATATGCACCTACATCTCTATCTTCTTCTATTTCTATATATTTATCTCATCAGTTGCAACATATGCTTCTTCCATTCGTGCTTACTATGGAGTCTCTTTTATCTTTAGAGAGGTTTTTAAGTATTTACTGGATTTTGCATTTCTCTAAGGAAGTAATTTTATTCATCTTACAAATATTTCTCATGTTGCTGCAGGTTTCTTTGGGCCCTAACAACTTATCCTATAACCTGATAACCACTAAGTTGCCTCATCATGTTCTAGTGCCAACTTTACTATATTTTTATTTTACCCTGCTGTACAAGAGATCTCAAAACTTATTCCTTTTATCATTTGAAACTTTGTATGCTTTTACCAACAACTTCCCATTCCTTTCCTACCCACCCCAGAGAGTAAAATCACCATTTTACTCTCTGCTTCTATGAGTTCAACTATTTTAGACTCCACATGTAAGTGAGATCAGGCAGTGTTTGTCTTTATGTGCCTGGCTTATCTCACTCAGTATAATGTCCTCCACGTTCATCAACGTTGCCCCAAATGACAAACGTTTCTTTTCTAAAGCTGAATAGTATTCTGTTCTGTGTGTGTGTGTGTGTGAGTGTGTGTGTATACCACATTTTCTTTATTCATTCACCCAGGGATGGACACTTAGGTTGTTTCCATATGTTGGCTATTGTGAATGATGCTGCAAAGGACATTGGAGTACAGATGTCCCTTCGGCATATTGATTTAAATTCCTTTGGATATTTATCCGAAGTGGCATTGCTGTATCCTATGGTAGTATTATTTTTAGTTTGTTGAGAAAACTGCACACCATTTTTCATAATGGCTGTACTAACTTACATTCCCACCAATAATATACAAGAGTTGTCCTTTTCTCACGTCCTTTCCAACATCTTTTATCTTCATATTTCTGATAAAAGCCATCCTAACAGGTGGCAGGTGATATCTCATTGTGATTTTAATTTTTATTTGCCTAATTATTAGTGATGCTGAGCATTTTTTCATGTACCTGTTGGCCATTTATATGTCTTCTTGTGAGAAATGTCTGTTCAGGTCCTTTGCCCATTTAGAGATCTTATTGTTTTTGTGCTATTGAGTTGTTTGAGTTCCTTATATATTTTATATGAACCATTTATCAGATATATGGCTTGTGAATATTTTCTCCCATTCTGCGGGTTATCTCTTTATTAGTTGTTTCATTTGCTGTACAGACGCTTTTTAGTTTGATGCAAACCCATTTGTCTATTTTTGCTTTTGTTGCCAGTTCTTTGGGGATCATATCCAAAAAATGTTGCCCAGACTAGTGTCATTTTTAAGCTAATGAGATTCTTGTATGTATTTCCCTCTTTGTCCTTTCATACAGCTCTAGCTTCACCTTTAAAACCTTGAATCTTCATTGGAAAACACCTTTAAGTAAGTACCCCATTATGCTTCCAAAGTTTATTTCTCTTCTGCCCAGAGATAAAACTTTTTCTTGAGCAAAATTCTCTGTTCATCTTAAATGTCGTAATAAAGAACCACAAAGTAAAAAATTTAACCTTTGTATATTATCCACTTTCTGTAGCAACTATTAATCTCTGTCACTGTAGTGTGAAAGTAGCCACAAATAATATATAAATGAATGAGCGTGGCTGCGTTCCAATAAAATTTTATTTACAAAAACATGCAGTGAGTCTGAGTTGGTCTGCAGGCTGTGTATAATTTGTTGATCCCTAATCTAAAACATCTTGAACTTTTTTAAAGAACTTTGTTTCTGTGCAAGCATAATTCCCTCAAATTAAGGCTTTTTTTTTTTTTAGTACAAGCTTTACTTAATAATATTTTGGACCTTCAGAACCATTGTAAATTTCTGTCACGTTTCCTTCTGCCATATACTCAAATGGAAGCTTTGTCTCCTGATTTAGTTAGCATATGCTAAGCTTGAATAACAGAGTCCTCAAAAAGCAGTGGCTAAAAGAACATCCAAGTTCATTACTCTTTCATGTAAAAGTCTGAGGTGAGCCTTTGAGCAGGGTGGGCTTGACACAGTCATCCAGGAATCCATGCTCATGTTGGATTTGGTATCCTTGACGCATGGCTTCTAGGGATGCTGTGGTGATCACCATTCCAGCCGGAATAGAAGGCACAAAAGTGTATGGCGTAGGCAACTCAGGCTTTCACCTTGCCCCAGAAATGGCTCACAGCCCTTACACCCACATCCCATCGCAGATAGTTTGTCAAGTGACCAAAATCACTTGCTAGAGGTACTGGAAGATGTAGCACATCCACATTCTCAGCTATGTAATTTTATTACCATGAAAAAGTAGAGCATGTATTTTAGTGGACAACAGCATCTACAATGTTGGGTGGGATAGTCCCTATTTCTGTTTTCTATTTAGGTTGGTGCAAAAGTAATTGAGGCTTCTGACCGTGAATTTTAAATCATTATAAATAGACTCAAACACATCTTTATTAATCAAAATCGGAACCATTACAATCAACACATTTTTGCCAATGAGAAATAAGTTTGTTTGTTCCTGTAGCATAAAAATCTGTGCTGTGGGATTCCACAAACTCTTGGAAAGCATTTTCTGCATCCTGCTGATTGTGGAAGCATTTTCCTTGTAAGAAGTTGTGAAGATGTTTGAAGAAGTGGTAGTCAGTTGGTGAGAGGTCAGGTGAATATGGCGGATGAGGCAAAACTTTGTAGCCCAATTTGTTCAACTTTTGAAGCATTGGTTGTACGATATGCGGTCAGGCATTGTCTTGAAGAAGAATTGGGCCCTTTCTGTTTACCAATGCTGGCTGAAGGTGTTGCAGTTTTCAGTGCATGTCATCAATTTTCTGAGCATACTTCTTAGATATAAATGATTTCCCTGAGATTCAGAAAGCTGTAGTGAATCAGACTGTCAATAGACCACCAAACAGTGATCATGAGTCTTTTTTGGTGTAAGTTTGGCTTTGGAAAGTGCTTTGGAGCTTCTTCTTCATCCCAACACTGAGCTGGTGATTGCTGTGTGTTGTGTAAAATCTACTTTTTGTTGCACATCACAATCTGATCAAGAAATGGTTCATTGTTGCATACCAGAAGAGGACACTTCAAAATGATGATATTTTTGATTTTTGGTCAGTTCATGAGGAGCCCATTTATCAAGCTTTTTCACCTTTCCAATTTGTTTCAAATGCCCAATGACTATAGAATGGTCAACCTTGAGTTCTTCAGTAACTTCTCAGATAAGTTGTAAGATGATCAGCTTTGATGGTTGAACTCAATTGGTCATTGTCAACTTCGGATGGCAGGCCACTTTGTTCATCTTTAAGGCTCTCATCTCCTTTGTAAAACTTCTTGAACCACCACTGCACAGAACATTCGTTAGCAGTTCCTGGGCCAAATGGCACTGATATTGCAAGTTGTGTCTGCTGCTTTACAACCCATTTGGAACTCAAATAAGAAAATTGCTCTAATTTGCTTTTTGTCTAACATCATTTCCATAGTCTAAAATAAATATAAAATAAACATCAAATAATAAGTCATTAGCAAGAAAACAAAAACAATAATTGTGCATTAAAATGATGTATAACATAACCACACTTATTTAAAAATGTATTCCAGTATCAAATGGCAAATTTCAACAATACTAAAACCACAATTACTTTTGCACCAACCTAATAACAAAGTTTATCACATTTTTAGAGTGTGAAATTGTAAACTAGATCTCTAAGATTGAGGAACATGATAAACACTTGATGAAGGGAAGGGAACCAGAAAGTATACAAAGTCTAAGAAGATGCATGAAGCTAGCCTCGGTCCTGGATGAATGTCTCATAAATTACAAGGTGCAAGAAGAAAAAAAAAGTTTGCTATTGGTTTATAGTTCTGGCTGAGAAACAGAATGAAAGAATAATTCTGCTTTACCTGGCAACAAGTGGATAGCCAATGTTCAGAAATTGTTCTAAAGTAGATATTAATATCAAATAAGGAAAACAAACATGCACAGTCCAAAATTAAATGCATAGGTCAGCCTTACACTTGCCCTATCAAATGCTCCTGGCATGTAAATTTGATCCTCAAATGCTCTTCAATCTCTCTGTCTTAATTAACCGACATTGAGGCCATGACTAGTCGTCAGTGCTGGTGGCTAGGAAAAATAGATGGATGGGAAGCAGAGGAGCATACAGGCAAGCTGGAAGCCATCAAACTCTGTATCTGCTGGTCTCTGCATCTGACCCTGACAACCTTCAGAGAATGACTGTTGCTTTACTTATTTACAACACATCTCTTTTGGCTACCTCTGATCCAGAACCATCGAGGAAACAAACAGGACAGTGTCCAAACCATCATAGACGAGGGCATGTTCAGCAATTTTTTTAAATGAAAAGGTAAATATTCGAATTTTTCTTTCTGTTTACTTTTTCTGCCTCCTTCCTAACCTAGAAGAAATTTTGCAAGACAATTTTATAAGAATTTAGAATGCATCGGTGACAGTTGTAATTCTATCACTAATAGGATCAGTATTTTTAGAAAGATGCTTAGCTTATCTACAATGTAATAACCTTGTTTGTAAAATGAAGAGGTTGAGTAAATGATTTCTAAGATCCCATTTTGCTACTTGCTTCTAACAGAACATGTGAAGTGTTTTCTTTCTTTTGAATGAGATCTTCACAGAGCTCTATTTTAAATTATAAATACCTCGATTTTTTTCCTAAATGTTCTTCCATTTAGAAAGTCTCTCCCATCATAAACACCATATAACTCTACTTTCAAATGTAAAAATTCATGTTCAAATACAAAATTTTGATCTGTCTTCACATTAGATCTGCATAATAGAATAATTGGAAAAAAGACAGAATATAGTACATTATTGAGCCTCAGTTAATTTTCAGAGCTGAAATATGTTCACAGGGAAATAGTCAACCACAATTTAATGCATTTCAAATTGCAGATGTCATTAGTGTTGTACATTAACAAAGTACAAATGAACGATCTCATGACATTAGCTTTCAAAAACCACTTCAGATGCATTTGTATTCAAAATCCAAATACATCCATTATTTTAAATAAAAAACTCTCTTCTGATTTTTGGCTTATGTGAGTCAGTATGAATATATTCTCTCATTCCATTTTGATGCTGCAAATGTGACTTGATGTATATAAAAACACTGAATGAATTTGACTAAATGCTTTAGAGTGAACTATTACAATAATAATTACATAAATTACATTTCCTCTTGTAACAGAAAAGAAATTTAACAAATAAACAAGTGTTCACAATAGAGTTTATTGGATTGTCCTTCAAATAATTTTTTGTCATTTTTTTTTTGTTTGATTTAGTCAAACAAAAATGATGTAATTCTTAGGTTGAGATCTTTGTATCTTTACTTTTTTATTCTAAATTATCTACATAATATGTTTTTAAAATTTGTATTTCCTTGACCCTCCCTTGGTTGTTCCACAAGCTATTTATTCTATTTGAACAGAAACTGGAACTCTGAAATGTGAACATGTTTCCCAGATGATCCTGACACACATCCAAAATTGGGAACCACTGCCCCCATATTTTCAAACACAGCTGGATTTAACTGACTAATGGCAAAGGAGACTTTGAAATACTTGCCTCTTGAATTTGCAGTACCTGTGTCCCTACAGTCTCTCACCTCTTACTGCTCGATTGGCTTGGGATCTCGATATGTCTTTCCTAGGCTATGACGGAAACATTTCCCTGATACTGACAACAGTTGTCCTGTTTCCCTTCTTTCATCTCCCACTTTTTCCTTTTACATCATCCTTCACATTGCCACCTGTATACCTTTTTCACAGATGTAAGTTTCATCATGAGACAGCCTGCTTAATAGCCCAAATTGGTTCCATATAATTGAGACTGATTTTCTATTATTCAAAACTATTCTAACTCAAGCCATATCTTTATCTCCCTAGTCTTTTATTCTTACTAAACTTTAAGCAGTCTATACTCTATTCATGTAAAAATTCTCAGTGCTAACTAAATATTACATATCCTCACCACATTGTGATTAATTAGTGTTACCTTTGCCTGCAACGTATTTTTTTTCTCTTTCACTTTCCAGGTTACTAGTTACACTTCCTTTTAAATAACCTTGTTTTAGAACAGTTTAGATTTATAGAAAATCGCCACTACAATTCAGAGTGTCCACATACTCCACACCCGGCTTTTCATGTTTTAAAATCTTACATCAGTAGGCACATTTGTCACAATTAATGACCAATATTGATACATTATTATTAGTTAAAGTCCATATTCTGTTCACGTTTCTTTAGTTTGTATGTAATGTCCTTTTTCTGCTCCAGGATCCCATCAAGAACACCATGTTACATTTAGTCATCATATCTTCTTTGGCTCCTCAGTGTTTCCTGTTTTTATGACTGTGACAGTGTTGGAGTGAACTGGTCAGGTATTTTCTAGCATGTCCCTCAGTGGTAATTTGTCTATTTTTTTTTTTCTAATGGTTAGACTGAGGTTACGAGTTAGATGGAGAAAGAAAGACCACGTAAGTAAAGTGCATTCTCATCATATCATGTCAATGTGACCTATCCCTCATGATGTAAGCCTTGATAAGCCTTGCAAGCCTTGGTCTTACATCAGTAGTTTCTTCTACTGTAAACTTATCCCCCCCCCCACACACACACACATCCACTCCTTCCACACATTACTCTTTGGAAAAGAATTATTACACACACCCCCACACTTAAGAATGGGGAGTAGCAGGGCACAGTGGCTCAATCCTAGCACTCTGGGAGGCCGAGGCAGGAGGATTGCTTGAGGTCAGGAGCTTGAGACCAGCCTGAGCAAGAGTGAGACCCTGTCTCTACTAAAAACCAGAAAAAGGAAAATTAGCCAGGCAACTAAAAATGAAAAAACATTAGTTGGGTGTGGTGGCAAGTGCCTGTAGTATCACCTCCTCGGGAGGCTGAGGCAGCAGGATCACTTAAGCCCAGGAGTTTGAGGTTGCTGTGAGCTAGGCTGACACCATGACACTCTAGGCCAGGCAACAAAGTAAGACTCTGTCTCCAAACAAAAACAAAAACAAAAACGGGGAGTTATGCTTTATTTCCTTGAAGGTGGAATTTCTACATTTCTACATAGATTATTTGGAATTCTAGCCAGGAGATTTGTCTCTTCCCCTCCATTTATTTGTTTATTCAATCATTTTTATTAA
The DNA here is from genome assembly GCF_040939455.1 of Microcebus murinus. NCBI lineage: Eukaryota > Metazoa > Chordata > Mammalia > Primates > Cheirogaleidae > Microcebus > Microcebus murinus. The sequence goes on along the minus strand of NC_134116.1, from coordinate 68,204,167 downwards.
TATGAACTCATATTTATTTTATATTTTATATAATTCAATATGTCATTATTTATTTTGTTGTTCAGATTGTTCCACTTCAGCCACTAGGAACTCTTTCCATTGGCTTTTGTGAGTCTTTGTCATACCCCCATCAATGGGAGAGTTCTTTACTTTTTGGTGCTATAAAATGCTCCAGGCTCATATTGTAGATTTTCTGACCAGTCCTCAAGTCAGGTATTTTTTTCAAAGAGCCTTGGTTCCTTTTATTGGAGAATAATGTTAAAAACCAAGATCTGGGCACTATGTATGCTCATTGCAAGTTGGGTATGGTTGCTTCCAAGCCATCTTGGCTGTCAAAACAAGGAAATATGTATAGTGTGTATGTATATGTAATATATATATATATAATTTCCTATTACTGCTATAACAAATTATTATAAACGTGCTGCCTTGAAACAACACAACTTTCTTCTTATTTTTCTAGATGTCAAAAATCTGAAATAGGTCTCAATGGGCAAAAATCAAGGTGTCAGAAGGGCTGCATTGCTTTTTAGAAGATTTGTAGGATAATGAATTTTCTTGTTTTTCTACCTTCTGGAGGCTGCTTTCATTTCTTGGCTTGTGACTACAAGGCATCTTCACAGGCAGCAATGGCTAGTCAGTGTTTCTTATATTGCATCATTCTGATACTGACTCTCCTGTCCTCTCTTGCACTTGTAAGTATCCCTGTGATTACGTCCAGCCCCCTCACATAATCCAGGATAATCATGGTCAACTGATTAGCAATCTTAATTCTACCTGCAAATTAAATCCCCCTATACCATGTAATATAACATATTCACGGGTTCTAAGAATCAGGAGCTGTACATATTAGGAGGAGTTATTATTCTACTCATCACATATATTAATCCAGCATATGCACGTATTTATTAATATTTCTCTATGCAATCTTATCTATATTAAAATAATCATGAGTTCATACCTAGCCAAACCTAGGCAATTACCATGTGGATTCTTCTAGCTTCCTTCCCTTCCTTGCTCAGTATAATCTCTCACTCCAACAGTGAGAAACCTTCCTCCCACTATTACTTAATTTTTCAAGCTCTGCATATGTGTACAGCATTTGCAGAATACTTAACCCTTACCACTGTAAGAAAGGATAAGGCAGTGCAGTGCTTATGTGTTGTTTATTTTGCCTTTGGTCTTAGATTCCACTCAATTCCAAATGACTTAGGTGAGCACCATTTTCTCCATGGCCAGTGAAGTGGTCTCACACATTTGCTACACCATTATTTTGTCTCATCTCATTTTGCATTCCATCTTGGCATCCCTAATCTCCTAAACGATTTTATAAATTGACTCACAAAGATTCACTCTTTGTGCTTTGAACTTTTATGGGTTTTGGCAAATGCATAGTGTCATGTACTTACCATTATGGTGTTTGTAAAACTTAAACTTCACCTCTGTTCTGAAGCCTTATAGGATTTTCAATTTTTTTTGTGTGTGTGTGTGTTTGCTTGTCTGTTTTTGGCAGATGGCATCCTTCCTTTTTGTAGTCCCATATCACACCACTCACAGCTTTTGATAAATTTTCATTTATTTTTAAAATTATCTCTTTTTATGTTTGAATTCTTAAACACTAGATTATATGATCTTTGACACCAAGAGATATATTTTGTTTCCTGTGTATTCAGCACTTGACTTGATTTCTGAAATTAAACACTCATGGTAGTAATAAACTACTTTAAATAAAAAGAAGATCTTAAAATTGTTAAAATTCATTTCAAATAAACTAAAGAAATTTATATTGTTTTTCCTGAAAATGGATGCATCAATATGTTTATTTGTAAGGCACTAGGGACTCTTAGAAATCATAAAGAAAAAATATGTACCTTAGGAGAAAAATAGGCAGAAGATATGGCCAAGCAGTTCATTATTATCTGTAAAAAATTATGTTATAAATCAATAAACAAGATGTTTAACACCATTCATATTTAAAGAGATATAAGGCAAAAAATAACTATAAGATTGGCAAACATTTAGAAATTTGACAATATCCAGGGCTGATGTAAGGTGGGTAATATACTTCTTTTGTTTTATTTCAGAATATTACACAGGTATAAATGTTTAAGTTACATATAGTGCCTTTACCCCACCCAAGTGAGAGCTTGAAGCGTGTCCATCCCCCAGACAGTGTGCACCACACACATTAGGTGTGAATATACCCATTCCCTCTCCCTCCCACCTACCTGACACCTGATGAATGTTACTCCATATATACACATAAGTGTTGATCAATTAGTACTAATTTGATGGTGAGTGCATATAATGCTTATTTTTCCTTTCTTGTGATACTTCACTTAGTAGGATGGGCTCCAGCTCTATCCAGGATAATACAAGAGGTGCTAGATTACCATTGTTTTTTGTATCTGAGTAGTACTTCATGGTATACATATACCACATTTTATTAATCCACTCGTGTATTGATTGGTACTTGGGTTGTTTCCACATCTTTGCAATTGTGAATTTTGCTACTATAAACATTGGAGTGTAGATGTCTTTTTTATAGAATGTCTTTTTTCCTTTGGGTAGATGCCCAGGAATGGGATTGCTGGATCAAATGGTAGTTCTACTTATAGCTCTTTGAGGTAACCCTACATTACTATACATAGAGATTGTACTAGTTTGCGGTCCTACCAGTAGTGTATGAATGTTCTTATCTCTCTACATCTTCACCAACATTTGTTGTTTGGGGACTTTTTGATAAAAAGCCATTTTTACTGAAGTTAAATGATATCTCCTTGTGGTTTTGATTTGCATTTCCCTGATGATTAGAGATGCTGAACATTTTTTCATATGTTTTTTGGCCATTAGTCTGTCTTCTTTTGTAAAGTTTTTGTTTATGTCTTTTGCCCACTTTTGAATGATGTTGTTGTTTGGTTTTTTTCTTGCTGATTTTCCTGAGTCCTATATAGATTCTAGTTATCTGCCCTTTATTGGATGTGTAGAATGCAAATATTTTCACTCATTCTGTAGATTGTCTATTTGCTCACACAATAGTTTCCTTGGCTGTGTAGAAACTTTTTAATTTATCAGGTTGCATTTATTTATTTAATCTTTATTCAATAAATGGTACTGGAAAAATTGGATAGCCAAATATAGAAGACTGAAAAAAGATTCACAACTCTCACCTCTTACAAAAATCAACTCACAGTGGATAACAGACTTAAACCTAATGCATGAAACTATAAGAATTATAGAAGAAAATATTGGCAATACTCTTATAGACATTGGCCTAGGCAAAGAATTCATGAAGAAGACCCCAAGGGGAATCCCAGAACTGTTAATACTCAAATGAGATTCAAGAAGCTCAACAAACCTAAATATAACAAACTCAAAGAAAACTATGCCCAGGTATATCATTAACATCAATAGTTTGGAAACACCTAGAAAAAAATAAATGACACATTAAATATAGGAGAATGATGATTTTGAATAAATTAGACTAAGTTTAATACATATAAATTATAAACCCTATAGTAACCATCAAAAATAATATGAAAAGAAAAAAAAATAATATGAAAAGAAAGACAAAAAGCTAATAAATACATTTAAATGGGATGCTAAAATATTCAAATAATACAAAAGAAGGCAGAAAAAGAACAGAATTAAAAAAAAAGCAGAGGGCAGCATAAAAAGAAAGGTAGAACAATAATGCAAGTTTTAAATGTTCCAATTCAAAGACATGGGATGTGATATTTAATAACTAATCTCAAAGAGCAGTTGAATCAAGTCAACCACGTATCACAGTGCAAGTTTGCTGATTCGATTATGCCTCCTTCATGATGCAACAGAAAATAGACTAGGCTGAGTTCTGAAGGGCCAGGTGTAGAAGGTTGAGACTAGCATCTCACAGGAGTTGCACAGTGCAGTTCTAATACAAATTTTATTTAGAAGCCAAAATTCAACCATAACATTTTCATGGTTTGAAACTTAGATTAGAGTCATTCTTATAGTTTTCTACTACTAAATATATTTGGGGGATAGCCTTCTGTATACTAATTTTATTTTGCCAATGTTTATCATGCCATGATAACTAGGCATGCAAAAAGAGAAATACTAATATCTGCAAGCTTACTTTTTGTTTTGTTTTTTTTACATGAAAGAATGCACAGGAAAATATCCTAATAATTTTTCTTTCCTTCTGGTTTTGATTCCAAGTAAATGTGTTTTTCCACCAAAATCTGAGCAAATCAATAATTTCCATTTTTTTAAATTAATTTAAGTTATTTAAATGCCTTCTTCCTAAAAGATTAGAAATATAGGACATAAAAAATCTAGATACTCTGATATACTTATTTGCAAATTATTCTTTCCTACTATTTTTCAATGCTCATAGTTTTCAATGATAAAGGGCACATATACTTAATTGTTCTATGTTATCTAAATTGTTTAGTTCATTAATAAGTACATTTTAATTAGAAAATCAATTTTAATTTTCTTATGAAATGGAAATTGGAAGAATAACATTTATTTCTTTCCTTTTTACATACAAGCTGCTATCCTGAATCAATACTTCCTATTTGCATTTGAGAACTATATCATCATTCTCTTTGATGCATGACTTCGCTTCAGGGAGCTATTTTGAATGCTTCTTTCACCATGAATTTAGATTAATTTTTTAGAGGCTACATTTTTAAGACTAATCTTTACTGAAATTTTAACCTTCTGAATTCTATCTGTTTGCAGTGAGCATTATCTATTTTAATGATGTACTCTCCCATGTGCTCTCTAATATTAACCTTCATTTATGACTAGAAATGCAGAACTAGAAAAAAATGCCATTTTTCCATTCTATATAGTACATTATTATTTTACCTAAGACAATTTCAAAACTTGAAAAACTAGGAGTAAAATATTTCTCTTTTAACACAACAATACATTGTGGGGAAAATATATATCCATTCAGAAATTGATTTTAAAAAAGTAACTTCTGAAACATTATTCATGGCACGTATCTACTTTCACCTCAGATTCCCATTTTGAAAAGAAATCATCAGAGAAAAGGAGCAAAGTTTAAGATCCTGATTCTCTGGGTGTCAATCTTTGAGCTGCCACTTATTAGTTGTGTGACCTTGGGCAAAGTATTTCATTTTTTTATGCAATAGATTCATTGTAAAAAGGGGAATGTGATAAAAATCTAATCCTGGATGTATTTATGATATTTAAAAGAATTAATGACTGTAAGCACTGAGAATGCTGCAGACATATAGAAAATGCTCTAATAATGTCTATTTAATGAAATAGTACTGTCAGTTATTTCCAAACACCTGTCTTCAGACAGGCTGCGATCCATATTGAAGCAGACTCCACTTCATGGCCAAGTGAGGCACAAAAATGTGCACTTTTTATAAAACAAAAATTGTTCATTTGATGGAATTTTTCTTTATTGTGAAATGGTATGTTTGTTTAGATAATTTTGGTGATTATATAACCTTCCTTTTATTAATAGTAATGCTAGTAGATTATTATCATTGATATTTTCTCTATGGGCATGTTTAATATTTAGGTAAATACAACCAACTATCACCCACATGTTATTTCCTACAAAGTGTTTGCAATTTTATTAGCCTAAGAACTGACAGGTTTATAAACCATTGAGTTAGAAAACCTACCCCAATCCATATTTCCCTAGTGATATTCATTTCCAAAGCAGCTGTGATATAGTAGCAATGACCTGGATATAAAATCAGAACACATGGGTTAAAATACATTTTTGTTTATCACTTACTTTCTCACAATAAGCAAATACCTCAGCCTTTCTTAATTTAAATTTCTTTATCTTGAAAACAGGTAAAATGTATCTCTATTTTGAATGACTAACACACTTCCTGCTAATAAAGAGAGAGTACTGTAATTGACACTTGGATAATTTATATATTAGATTAGCTCAAGAAAAATATAAGCCCTAAATCTGCTGTTATAAATATTTTCTAGGACTTAATTAAACATATGGTGATAATGAATAAAGAGATGAAATATGAAAAAGAAAAACATGGAAATGTGAGAAATTCAAAATGAAATTGCTGTATTAGTCCATTTGTGCTGGTATAACAAAATACCTGAGACTGGATATTTATAAAGAATAGAAATTCATTTCTCACAGTTATGAAGTCTGAGAAGTGCAAGATCAAGGCATTGACAGAAATGATGTGATGGGAGCCTGTTTCTCACAGATGCCCCCACCTAGGTGTCCTCACATGGTACCTGTATACCTGTATGTGTACATTTAGTAATGACATTCATCAAGTGTCAGGCATATGGGAGGGGGAGGAAAGGATGAGTATATTCACACCTAATGGGTATGGTGCACACTGTCTGGGAGATGGACATACTTGAAGCTCTGACTCAGGTATGACAAAGGTAATATTTGTAACCTAAACATTTGTACCCCCATAGTATGCTGAAATAAAAAAATAAAAAATAAAAATAAAAATGTTGAATATACAAAAATATACAATAAAATAAAACATTGCCATTTTGGCTTCCCCTTTCTCTCTGTCTCTCTCTCAAATAAAAAATAAAAATAAAAGAATTATCATTTCATACGTAGATGAAGGGAATAACCACTTTTAATAAATTAGTATGTAGGTGATAACATACTAATTTTAACAAATTAGTATGTAAGTGATTAGTATGCAAGTGATATATCTATTTCCTTAACAGATACCTACATACATCTTTTTTATTTATCTAGACAGCCATACATATGTCCACATGTGTAGGTTTTTCTGTCATTTTTTTTAATAAAATGAGGTCATGCATATCCTGCTTTGGAACTATTTTAGGATGCCAAATAATATACATACAAATGAATGTCTTTCTTATGTCTGTATTACATTTCATTGTGTGAGAATGCTATAACGTATCTCACATCACCTTATAAAAGCTGTCTCATATTGTCTTGATTATAAGCAATATAGCATTGAACTTAGGTTTTTGCACATTTTTAAAGTATCTCTATTTATCTAGATTAGTAAATGTAAGGTTGTTGTCCCAAAGGAAGGTGCATTGCCCTAGTCAAGGTTCTTCATACCAATAACATGAACCAATTTAGTTATCTTGGGAAGAAAAATACTTTGGCACAAGAATACTGCATGGTTTGGAGCATCATCAGGAATTTTAGAAAACCAAGTCTAAAAAAAAGTCAGAAAAGAAGGAAAGGAAAAGCTAATGTTTATCACATCACAGTCTTGTGCATCTTTTGAGAATTAAATGATAAGAATTTAATTATCACTCTGAACATAAAGTATACAAACATTATGCCTAAATGACAGCGAACGACCTTCACTACAGTACTAGACTTTTATTCTCATCACTGCCACCACAAATGAACTTTCACAGTCCATACACATTGTGTCAGTTCTCTCTGGGCTTAAATTCCTGGGCAGAAGTTTCAAACTGGCTAAGGCTCAATTCTGCTGTTAAAGAATTTCAAGAAGGGACAGCTGCTTCACTGAGGTTTCTGTGCAGGAATTGTAGTCCTGGGTTCCCCACAGTCAAGAAGCTTATGCATATATTAAGAAACCTGAAGCAAATTCCTGGATACAAACATTATTGATTTAAATAAATACCATCGAATTTTATTTCAAATAAATTGCACCAATTTTCATTCCAATTTATTGTAGAGTATGTTTTTTTTCCAGTAAATACTAAAAATGATCAATTTTAAACTATTGCTGATGTGACAAAAAATGAAAATTGTAGTGTTATAATTTGGATTTTCCTGATTAGTCATTGAGATTAACATCTGTATTACTCAGGCTTCCCCAGATAGATAGATAGATTTGTTAGGCAGATCAGCTCACATGATTATGAATCAGTAAGTCCCATGATAGGCTGTGCACAAGCTGCAGAGCCTGGGATGTCAGCAGTGTGTCTCAGTCCATCCCTAAATTCTTTAGAGCCAGGAAGGAATATGGCATAACTCCCAGTTTGAGGCCAAAGGCCTAATAACCTGTGCAGCCACTTGTGTGTATAAGTCTTGGAATCCAAAGACCAGGAAGCTTGGACCTGTTTTTCAAGGACAGGAGAGAAAGAGTGTGCTCAGCTCCAGCAGATAGCTCAACATATTTGCCTTTTCTCAGTTTTTGTGATGGTGTCCACTCACATGAGGGGATGATCTTTCCCACCTAGTCTTTTAGTTGTAGGCATTTAAGGCTATGAATTTTCCCCTTAGGACTGCTTTTGTTGAATCCCACAGAGTTTAATAACTTGTGTCCTCTTTACCACTCAGTTTGAGGAATCTTTTGATTCCTATCTTAACTTTGTCATTGATCCAATAATCAGGAAGTTGTTTAATTTTCTTGACTTTGTGTGAAATTGGATTTTCTCCTGGTGTTGCTTTCTAGTTTTTTCCACTGTGATCTAAAATACATTCTATGATTTTTATTTTTTCTGAGTTTGTTGAGTCATGATTTGTGGCCTAAAATATGATCAATCTTGGAAAATGTTCCATATGCTGATGAGAAGAATGCACATTTCATAGGTATGGAACAAAATGTTTTGTTAATGTGTGTTAAGCCATTTGTTCTAGAGTCCTGTCTAAGTCTAGTGTTTCTTAATTTATTTTCTGCTTAGAGGTTGTCTTGTTCTGTCAGTGGGATGTTGAAACCCCCAGAAATTATGATGCTACTGTTTATCTCCTTGCTTAGATCTAGTAGGGTTTGCTTTATGAATCTGGAAGCTCCTGTGTTAGGTGCATAAATATTTAGGATTGTCATGTCTTTGGCTGAATTGCTCCCTTTACCATTATATAATGGTCATCCTTCTCTTTCTTAACTATTGTTGATTTGAGGTCATTTTTATCTGATACAGGAATGGCACACCTGCTTTCTTTTGGTTACCATCTGCATGAAATGTTTTTTCCATCCTTTAACTTTGAGTCTGTAAGAGTCCTTGTGGGTTAGATGTGTTTCTTGGAGACAGCAGATACTCAGATTGTATTTGTTTAAATCAGTTCAGCCAGGATATGTCTCTTGAGTGTTGAATTTAAACCATTCTTGTTGATTGATAGAATTTATATGTAGTGTGATGTTCTGTTCATCTGATTGCATAGTACTTTGTTTATTTTACCTCTTGTACTATTGTTTTATATGAGCTCTGAGTTCTAGCTTTTGGTTGGTTTTACACTGGTGGATGACCATTGTGCTGATGCATGTATAATGCAGCTCTGAGTATTTCCTGCAGACCAGGTATGGTCTTGACAAATTCTCTCAGTGTTTTATTTCCTGGAAAATTCTTTATTTATCTTTCACTTATGAAACTTAGTTTTACAGAGTACAAAATTCCAGGCTTGCAGTTCTGTTTACAAAGACTGAAGATGGGGCTCCAATTCTTTCATGCTTGTAAGGTCTCCATTGGGAAGTTTGCAGTTATCCTGATTGGTTTTCCTTCATAAGTTACTTGATGCTTTCTTCTTACAGTTCATTGGAATTCCTCCTTCGTGTTGACTTTGGCCAGTCTTATGACTATGTGTCTTGGTGATTGCCTCTTTGAGATGAGTCTTCCAGGTTTTCATTGAGCTTCTTGTGTCTCAATGTATAAATCTCTATCAAGACCAGGGAAGTTTTCCTTAATTATTCCCTCAAATAGGTTTTCCAGCCCTTTTGGATTCTCTTCTTCACCCTCAAAGATATCTATGATTCTAATATTTGGCCATTTTATATAATACCATAATTCTCATAGACTTTGTCCATTCCTCTTAATTGTTCATTAATTTTGACTGAATTAATTAATTCAAAACAGTTTTCTTCAAGCTCTGCTATTCTTTATTCTGCCTCGTCTAGTCTATTCTTAAGAATTTCCACTGTGTTTTGTATAACTGTAAATAAATTTTTCATTTCAAGAAGTTCTATTTGGTTCTATTTTAATATGTGTATCTCATTAATAAATTTTTAATTCATTTCCTAAATTTTTTTCTGGTTTCTTTGAGTTAGTAACCACTATTCTACTCTCTACTACAAAATCAATTAATTCAGAATTCACCTATGGGTGAGATCATGTGATATTTTTCTTCTGTGCCTGGCTTATTTTATTTAACATTATGTCCTCAAAGTTTATCCATGTTGCTGTAAATGGCAATGTCTTTCCTTTTTATAGCTGGATAGTATTCCATTTTATATACATATCATATTTTTTTCCATTCATCTGTTGATAAACACTTAAGTTGATTCCATCGCTTGGCTATTGGGAATAGTGCTGCACTAACCATGAGATACAGATCAGTTTTTGACATATTGATTTCAATTCCTTTGGATATATACTCAGTAGTGGAATTCCTAGATCATATGGTAGTTCTATTTTTAATTTTCTGAGGAATTTCCATACTGTTTTCATGGGTATACTAATTTACATTTTCACCAATAGAGTATAAGAGTCTCCTCATCACTCAAACATTTGTTATTTTTTGTTTTTTTGATGATAGTCATTCTAATTGGGGTAAGGTAATATCTCACTGTGGTTTTAATTTATATTTACCTGACAATTAGTGATGTTGAGCATTTTGTCATACACCCACTGGCCATTTGTATGTCTTTTTTGGAGAAATGTCTATTCATGTATTTTGCTCATTTTTAAAATCAGATTATTTGTTTTTTTGTTTTGTTTTGTTTTGTTTTTTGGTATTTCGCTGAGTTCCTTATATATTCTGGATATTTATCCCTTGCTGGATGCATAGTTTGCTAATGTTTTTTCCCATTTTGTAGGTTGTCTGTTCTAATGATTGTCTTCCTTGCTGTGCAGAAGCGTTTTAGTTTGATGTAAGCCCATTTGTCAGTTTTTCCTTTTTTGCCTGTGCTTTTGAGATTCTATTGAAAAAATCCTTGCCCAGACCAATGTCATGAAGGATTTACCCTGTGCTTTCTTCTGATAGTTTTATGGTCTTACAGTTAAATATTTAATTCATTTTTGAGTCAATTTTTATATAAGGTAAGAGATAAGGATCTAGTTTCATTCTTCTGCATGTGGATATGCAGTTTTCCAAGCACTATTTTTTGAAAAGACTGTCTTCTCCCATGTGTGTTCTTGGCACTCTTGCCAAAACTGAATTGGCTATAAATGTATAGATTTATTTCTGGGCAATCTATTCTGTTTCATTGGTCTATGTGTCTGTTTTTATGCCAGTACCATGCTGTCTTGGTTACTATTGCTTTGTAGTATATATATATATATATATATATATATATATTACATAAATAAATAAATATATATACATATATTTATTTTTTATTTTAGCTCATTTTTGGGGTACAAGTGTTAAGGTTACATCTATTGCCCATGCCCCCTGCCCCCCTCAATTAAGAGCTTCAAGTGTGTCCATCCCCCAAACATTGCACATCTTACTTGTTGTGGTTGTATATACCCATCCCCTCCTCCCTCCTTCCACCCTCCCAACAACTGATAAATGTTATTCCTATATGTCCACTTAAGTGTTGATCTGTTAATACCAATTTGCTGGTGAGTACCTGCGGTGCTTATTTTTCCATTCTTGAGATACTTCACTTAGTAGAATGGGTTCCAGCTGTATCCAGGAATATACAAGAGGTGCTATATCACCATTGTTTCTTAAAGCTGAGTAGTACTCCATGGTATACATATACCACATTTTATTAATCCACTCATGAATTGATGGGTGCTTGGGTTGTTTCCACAGCTTTGCAATTGTGAATTGTGCTGCTGGCTTATTTTATTTTTAAACCTTTTATTATTAAACCTTCGAGTGCAGGTGTCTTTTTCATAAAGTGACTTTTGATCTTTTGGGTAGATGCCCAGTAGTGGAATTGCTGGATCAAATGGTGGATCTACTTGTATCACTTGAAAGGTATTGGCACAAGAACAGGGACATTGACCAGTGGAACAGAATAGAGAACCCAGATATAAAATCATCCTCATATAGCCAACTAATCTTCGACAAAGCAGACAAAAACATACACTGGGGAAAAGAATCCTTATTCAATAAATGGTGCTGGGAAAACTAGATAGCCACATGTAGAAGACTGAAACAAGACCCACACCTTTCACCTCTCACAAAAATCAACTCATGCTTGGTAACAGACTTGAACCTTAGGTGTGAAACTATTAGAATTCTAGAAGAAAATGTTGGAAATACTGTTCTAGACATTGGCCTAGGCGAAGAATTTATGAAGAAGACCCCAAAGGCAATCACAATAGCAACAAAAATAAACAAATGGTACCTGATCAAATTAAAAAGCTTCTGTACCGCCAAAGAAACTGTTAAGAGAGCAAACCGAAAACCCACAGAATGGGAGAAAATTTTTGCAAGGTACACTTCTGATAAAGGGCTGGTAACTAGAATCTATTTAGAACTCAGGAAAATCAGCAAGAAAAAATCAAACAACCCTATCAAAAAATGGGCCAAGGACATGAACAGAAACTTCTCAAAAGAAGACAGAATAGTGGCCAACAAACATATGAAAAAATGTTCAACATCTCTAATCATCAGGGAAATGCAAATCAAAACCACAATGAGATATCACTTAACTCTCCAGTGAGAATGGCCTTTATCAAAAAGTCCCCAAACAATAAATTCTGGCGTGGATGTGGAGAGAGAGGAACACTCCTATACTGCTGGTGGGACTGCAAACTAGTTCAACCTCTGTGGAAAGCAATATGGATATACCTTTGTAGTATATTTTGAAGTCAGGTGGTGTGATGCCTGTAACTTTGTTCTTTTTGTTATAGATTGTTTTGGCCATTTGGAGTCTTTTTTGGTTCCATATGAATCCTAAGATTGTTTTTAGTATAGAGAATAGGGATGATATTTTCAATAAATCACTTTCTTACATGCAAAGATTACCACTTCTTTTTTTCCTTCCATAGTATGTACTTTTTAAAAATAGAATACTATTAGGTATTCTATTTTTAAGTAGAATACTATGGTCTTTTTAAAAATACTATGGTCTTTTAAAAAGACCATACTATGGTGTTTTAAAAAATAGAATACTATTAGGAGATTTCAACTACAGTTTTTTTTTATATATTTCTTTTTTTTAAATTTTTATTTATTTCATTATATTATGGAGGTACAAATATTGTTAGGGTTACAAATATCGCCCCTGCCCCCCTCCTTCCCCCCAATGTGTCCAATCCCCCTTTGATGTGCATCACACACGTTATGGAAGCATACACCCCTTTCCTTCTCCCCCCTACCACCTTCCCACCACCTGATAAAAAGTTTTGTTTTAATTTTTTTTTTACATTTTGGTTACATTGTATATCTTTGCTTCTCCCTAAGAAGGGTTAGAGTTGTGCCCTTCCCTTCCAAAATACTCGCCACCTCCCTAAGATTGGGTCCCCCCCCCCTCCCGAATCCCTGGTGAGCATTGCCAGTATTTGAAAACCATAGTTTTAATCAGTCAGTACCAATTTGATGGTGAGTAGATGTAGGGCCCATTTTCCATGTCTTGTGTTGCCTCACTTTGGTTAACAGGCTTAAGCTTAATCCAGGATAATATAAACGGTGCTAGCTCACTGTCATTTCTTAGGATTGAGTAATATTCCATTATGAGGATATACCACATTTTAATTATCCACTCATGAATTGATGGGCTCTTGGGTTGCTTCCATGACCGTGCAATAGCAAACAATCCCATCAAGAAATGGGCGACAGAAATGAAAAGAAACTTCTCCAAAGAAGACAGAATAATGGCATGCAAACATATAAAGAAATGCTCAACTTCTCTAATTATTAGAGAAATGCAAATCAAAACCACAATGAGATACCACCTAACCCCAGTAAGAATGGCCTATATCAAGAAATCCCAAAACAATAAATGCTGGTGAGGATGCGGAGAGACAGGAACACTCCTACACTGCTGGTGGGACTGCAAATTAGTGCAACCTTTGTGGAAAAGAATTTGGAGATACCTCAAACAGCTAGAAATAGAAATACCATTCGACCCTGCAATAGCATTGTTGGGCATCTACCCAAAAGAGCATAAGACATTCTATTATAAAGACATCTGCACCCAAATGTTTATAGCAGCTCAATTACAGTTTTTAACATAGTTGATAAGTGATGGACTTTAGAAACAATTACAAGTGGTAGTAGATCATGCTGAAGTAACATTTATAAAAAATAATTTGGGATTTAAACTTTAGAGTATTTTAATTACACAAGAATCCCAAAAATAGACTGTTACAATGTGAAATAGGTGACTCAGCACAATAACAACAGAGTGATATAAAGAAAGAGGACTAAATTTAAGTAATTAATTAGAATTGCTAGGTATAAAAGCATTTTAGGAAAATATTTTATGTAAATTCTTTCAAAGGATATACATTCAAAATTCCCATGGATTTGAATATGTATGATACATTGACAGTCTCTGCCATTTATTATTCAGAAAATCTATTTTATCTACCTTCACATGGTCTATTAATATTTTTCACTTAATATCAAGATTTTCATTTTCTAACATTTTAATTATGTCAGATAAAAATGATATGTTATAATCCACAAATTTTTATTTTTATCACTGAAGCATACATGCCAAGAATAATTCATTACAGCTTATATAGAGATTACAACTCAGTTTGTATTTGTCAAAAGAACTTACTACCTTCCCTACTCAGTTTTTCCTTTGAGAACACTGTTAACCCAATTCTTAACAAGGAAACTGCACTGCACATTTACAGGGGGGAAAAACACATGAGTTTCCTTGGCAACTGGAGCCATGTGCAATCTCTCAGAACAGTTCCTCCTACACTCAAGTTTCCTAGGTAGCAGGCTGCATATAATTTATAAAGACAATGGGATAATGGGACAGATATTACCCTGTTCAACCTTGCATGTGAAAAGCTTCAATTGTAAAGATGCATGTGGTATAATAACTGGCAATTTGAGGGAAAATATTAATTGTATAATGAGGTTGCTTCCTCTACTAATTCAGAATTTAATTTCAGATCCAAAATATATTAGGTGTTCATCATCCTTTTTTTATAGGTGAAAATAACCATTCTACTTCCTCCCCATCACCCCATTACCAAATTAGCTCATATATGTTTGCAGCTAAAGCTAAAAGTAGGTGAGCACTATCAGGATAAAAAGAGGTTACTTCATAGTACCCCAAAGTTATGTCACTGAAAAAGAAAAACTCATCCTTAATATTACATGAATTGAAGAAACTCAACTTATCTGAAATTAACTATAAAGTATCACAAAAGCTTAAAATATCTAATCAAAACTTGTCTATATATCTAGAAAACATTAATATCAGGAGATAAATCATGGATGGCCTAGAAGAAACAGATAATTTTAATAAACTAAAAAAATTAAAAGAGAAAATATTGAGAAAATTGATTATATACAGTTAATACACAAGGTGTCTTTCTGACCATAGGAGCGGATGAGGGAAGTTAAGTGAATACTTTTACATTATACTGATTCCTCTGTTTTTATAACATTAAAATATTTGGAAGTAATCCAATTAAAGAGCAAATGTGTATTATTAAATGGGGACACAGCAAATACAAAATTTTCTGGCTAATCAGGAACTTGACAAGTCTAATATTGTTTTAAAATTATTTTTGAAACCTTTTTAAATTCTTAATTTCATATACTAGGAACTCCTGTTCTCTGGCATGCAAGTCCCGTTCTTTCACAAGGCAATTAAATCTAATTATCTATTGAGTTGCACACAATGGAAAATATAATTTATATGTAATTAATCAGCTCAGGAGGATGGTGAATTTTAAATTCTGTGCAACTAGAGGAGTACAGATTACATTGTTTAAAGGTGTTTTGCTGAATGCTTAGCAGAACATCCTTATAGTTAGAGCCTAAAGGGGAGATGATCACAACATGCTCATTTTAATACTCTTCTTGCAAAAGAAATTATGGTATATTCTATTTATGAATATGTTTTGAAACAAAAATTAGGACACATTTTTAAGTAAATATTTAGGACATAAATATTTTTATGTTGCTTTTTGAATATAATTATATTTAGTTTCTTTCCCTCTATCTCCTTTCTGTCACACCATACATGCACATTCTTTTAATTAATCACTTTGATTGAATTAATCAAAATACTATATTTTCTCTTAATGTATCATAGGCCTTCTTCAGGTCAACATGTGTAATAATACATGACTAGATTTTAAAGCTATGTTTTACTCTAGTATAAATTTAACATCGGTTACTTACAAATTTCTCCTCTGATGAGTACTTAGTTTAATTGTGCAAATACACACACACACACACACACAAACACACACACACACTCTTG
Organism: Microcebus murinus; assembly: GCF_040939455.1. Classification (NCBI taxonomy): domain Eukaryota; kingdom Metazoa; phylum Chordata; class Mammalia; order Primates; family Cheirogaleidae; genus Microcebus; species Microcebus murinus. The sequence goes on along the minus strand of NC_134116.1, from coordinate 68,187,878 downwards.
TTTTTCTATTTGAATGATTCCAAGAAGTGGAGGTTACAAGAATTTGAGAATCAGTCTTGAAGAGTGATTTTGAGATTGTAATAATGGATTACAAAAGAATTTATGACAATAGCACAGACTTCTTAAATTTGAAATTGCTAGTTTAGTGCACAATAAGGTATGCATATATGGTCATAAAGTGGTGTAATGAACATTGAAAACTAAGAAGGGGGAGATTGAGGGAGTGAGAGATAAAAATCTACCTATTAGGTACAATGTGCACTATTCTGGTGATGGTTACACTGAAAGCTCTGACTTCATATACAATTCATCCACGTAACAAAAAGCACTTGTATCCCCTAAATTTATTACAATTTCTTTAAATGAGGGAAAAATCCTAAACAAAACAAAACAACAAAAATAAGAGATGCCTAAAATTCTGCAAGTTTACTTGGCTCTTTATACAAATTTGACAAGTTTAATGTAGCAGCGTCCTTCTTTAATCCTATTACTTAAGAATGTCTTCCTTTTCTTTTTGAGAGCTCTAAATCCATCTTTACCTCTTTGATTTCCAAAAGCAAAAGTGCAATGACATAATAAGAACGGATATTCTTATTCTCATCTAGTTGGTTTTGGTTTTAGTATGTGCTAGACACTAGCTAAATGTTTTACTTGTGGTACAGGATCAAATATCAATTATTAGTATATGTTAATTGAGTATCCTATTGAACTTTTAGTCTTATTTTTTAATATAATTTTACCAGGTAATTCTATTTACTGTTTTGTATGTCTAACTATGCCATAGAGCCCACCTGCTGGCTGTTTCTAAGATATATTTTGTTGTATTTTTAACCAAGGGGGTCTTTCCATAACTCTTAATAATATAACATGAACATATATGAAAGCATATTAACATGAACAAAACAAGAAGAAGAAAATTACATCTGGTTTGACTGTATGGAAGCAACGATTATCTTGATGAGATATAAAACTGTTAATAATTTATAATTGTAACTATTTGCCTTACAGCATAGTGATCCCACACAAACAATGTGGGAGAAATTTATGTACATGTTCTACCATAATTGAATTTTACCTCATGGTGAATAACAGTAAAATTGAGGCCATGTTTGATATGCACATTATAAACATGTATCTAATTTTGATTACTTGGTTCATATATCACTGTGCTACATATTTAAGAAAAAGATGCGTTTAACTGAACAAAAGGCATTAATTTAGTTTGGTAAATGAGTCGCTTTTGTCTGATCTTGCAAACAGAAACTTACTTGGATGGATTACTTGGAGATTCTCTCTAAGTCCTCTTCCATATCTAAAATACTGTAATTCTCATGTTGTAGTTTTGTAACATGGGCCATTTTAAAGCTTTTGTATTCTGCTGAACTTTGTTCTTTTTAAATCATTTAAGCTCCGTTAGCCACAGATAGAACTTTTATACCCCTTGTTAACAAATCCACTGAAAAGGATTTTCTTAAAAAAAAAAAAAAGAGCCATTTGCAAACTGGGAAGACATAGCCTTCCATACAAAACAAAGTGCACTCTGAAAGGATAAGGAGGGGATGGATGGTTGTTACAGAGAAAGTTTCTATCCAGGTTCCCTCTCTGGTTCATTTATACAAATAAGGGATGCAAACTTGTTTAGTTCTGATTGGTTGACGCAGGTCACAGTCTATTGGTTAGGTCCAGTCAAAATGGGATTTGGGATTTTCCCTTCAGCAGGAATAGACAGCTATGAAATTCCCAAGGTTACTCCAGCATGTGGGTTTTTGGAAACATAGATTACATATGTGACTTCTAGTATGCAAATGGCTGCTTGGCTGTATTTTGAATATAGATTCTGTTAGTCACTCAAGATCCATCTTGATGGATTGACTCTTTCAGCGTTCATACCCTTCTTAGCAGAATTGTTAATCTGTACCTAAAACTGGCAGAGTAAGAGTCTTTAATTACTTAATGTTATGAGTACAACTAAGACATGGTTCTTTAAAAAGTTTGGCTATTTGGGAAAGACTAAAGATTTTCTACATAAAAGTGACAACTTAAAATTTTGCAAAAAAATCCCAATCCATTTGTAAATGGTATGCATACATGATGAAGAACCCAACAATGTCATGGAAACAATATTCAATTTCAAGCTTTATTGAGGTACATAAAATAGATCTTTTATTAATCTGTTACAAGACCATTAAACACATCCTGAATATCTGAATGACTATACAAAACTTTCAATTTTGATATTTAAGAATATATTCATTAGGTCTATAAAAATTTACATATAAACATAGGCTTCATTTCACAAATATGTACTTTTTTCTTCTCTGAAATAATATACATACTCTTATATACACTTCATGCCCTACATGACTATATAAAAGGAAAATAAATCTATTGCCTTTTACTCTACCCAACAAATATTAAACTGCTTATTTTTCAACATATACTATTTGCTTAATAAAAAATCATATGAAAAGGCAAAATATATCTGTTGAAAAATAATATGAAGTATCTTTCTTCTCATACGCTGTGTGAAATAAACTATCTGATAAATCAAGTGGATATTGCCTCATTATTAAAAAAATAATTATACTTAGCTGTTTAAACTTTTTCCTATTTTTGTTTTATCAAATTTAAATATATTGGCCAAATACAAATAGATACAGTAATATTAATATGAATGTAAAATTCCTAGTATATTATTTATACTATATTAATATTATTATATTGTAATATAATAATATTAATATTATATTAATAATAATATAGTAAACCACTTATGAATGTACCATCCAGTACAAGAACTAAGATACAGCCAATAACTTGCATTATCCATTGCTGCTTTCTGTGTTCTTTTATATTTTATATATTTTATTATGTAAAAACTCTTCAAAAGTTTATGAAAATATATATTATGAAAAAACTAAATTTAAATTTTTATTGTTTCAAAATAAATTCATTCTAACTTGTTGTAATATATTTAAACAGATTCTAGTTTCAAGTACTAGGAAAGGTATCAGTTTGAAAAGACCCTCATAACAGAGCAACATGAATTCTGCTAAAATTGAAGCAAAAATAAACATCATATTGATAGTGAAGCTTAGGTGGAAGAATGGTGAGATCACTAGTGTTTTATGAAAAACTTTATGGGGACAATGACTCAAATAAATTAACAGTTTATAAATGGACAGCTAATTTTAAGAAGGGATAAGACAGCATTGAAGATAAAGCCTACAGCAACAGACCATCCACATCAATTTGCAAGAAAAAAAATTCATCTTGTGCATGCACTAATGGAAGAGGATCAACCATTACCAGATTAATTAATAGCCAACACCATAGACATATCAACTGGTTTAGCTTTCACAATTCTGACTGAAAACTTAAAGTTGAGCAAATTTGCCACTCAATGGGTGTCAAAACCTTTGCACCCAGTTCAGCTGCAGACAGAAGCAGAGATTTTAATAAAAATTTTAAACAAGTGGGCTCAAGATCCTGAAGCATTTCTTCAAAGAATTGTAACAGGAGATGAAACATGGCTTTACCAGTATAATTCTGAAGAAAAAGCATAATCAAAGCCATGGCTACCAAAAGATGGAAGCAGTCCAGTCTAAACAAAAGACCAGTCAAGAGCAAGTCATGGCAACAGTTTCTGGGGTGCTCAAGGCATTTTGTTTATTGACTTTCTGGGGAGGGAGGCAAAGAATGACAGTATTTATTTATTATGAGAGTGTTTTGAGAAAGTTGGTGAAAACTTAAAAATGCCCAGGAAAGATTCACCAGAGATAACTTCTGCACCACAACAGTGCTCCTACTTAATCCTCTCATCAAATAAGGGAAATTTTGTGAGAATTTTGATGGTAAATTATTAGGCATCTACCTTGCAGTTCTGATTTGGCTCTTTCTCACTTCTTTTTGTTGTATAATCTTGAAAAAATCTTTAAGTGACATCCATTTTTCCTTAGTTTATAATGTACAAAAGACTTTATTGACATGGTTGAACTCCCAGGACCCTCTCAGTTCTTTAGAATGGACTAAATGGCTGATATCATTGCTTACAAAAGTGTCTTGAACTTGATGGAGCTTATGTTAATAAATAAAGTTTATATTCTTTATTTTAATATTTTAATTCTATTTTGAAGTCCCTCTATGTGTATGTATGTTTTAAAACAATAAGGTGTTTAGTTTTTCCTGTTAAAGTAGTCAATAAAAAATAATAATTGTATGTAGTCTTGTGGGACTTGACTGCTTTCACTTAATATTGTGCTTCCAAGATCTATTCATGTTTCTCTGTGCAGCTATAATTCATTAATTTTTTATTGTGTTAATATGCCATAATTTATGAATTTCAATTTTTTTTTTGCTAATACAAACTATTGGTAGGAATATGTTCATGTATAAGATGCACACCTCCAAGAGTTTGGGTATAGGTCTATGAATGAAATTACTGGATAGAGGGGTATGCAAATATTTAGCTTTATGGGAATGTGCCAGATTGTTTCCAAAAATGATTGCAACCAACTTATATTCTCACAAGAAATATATGAGATCATGAGTGCATTATTTGACTTCTTATTTTGAAAACATGGAGTGTGTAAAATTGCTTCTGATTTTTTAAAATTAATATCTCTCAAATTAACACTGATATTTAGCAGATTTTCATATGCTAATTGACATTACTTGTCTCTTCTTTTGTCATGTGTTTGGACTATATTTATTTTTTATTGATATATCATAGTTGTACATTTATTTAGGGTACATTTTGATACATGTATATAATGTGTAAGATCAAATCAGGGCAATTGGGATATCTATCACCTCAAACATTTATCTTTTCTTTACGTTGGGAACAACACAATTTCTTTTCTTCTAGCCATTTTGAAATATAAAATAAATTATGGTTAACTATAATTTCCCTACCATACTATCGAATACTAGAACTTATGCCTTCTATCACACCTGTAATGTTTTTCACCTGTTAACCAATTTCTCTTCATCTCCCTCTTCCCCTTTCTTTTGTCATGTATTTGGCCTATTTTTCTGCTAGACTGTTTGACATTGTATTTATTTTTAGGAACTTCTTATTTTCTACATGCTAAAACTTTATTGGACATATACATACATATACACACTCATATTTTCTCTTAGTTTCCAGTTTATAATGTCTTCCGTTGAACAGAAATATAAACTTTTATTACGTCCAATCTTTTCCAATATTTAGACTATCTATAAAGTAGCAAACTTAGTACAAACAGGTCACAGTTTTTTCTCACATAAAGCTTATCACTTTGAAGTTCCAAACTACAAGCTAATAAGGAAGTTGTTGCATTTGCATATGGAAGCCAAACAGTACATGTTTATAAATCTTCCTGTCAGAGATCTGACACAAGAAACTAAGTAAACTATCATGCAAACAGGAAATGTTTGCTTTGCAATGAATGGCTACAGGACAACTTGGAACTGCATATACTATAACAATCTTGTAATTCAAAGAAATTGATTTACGGTCTCTAGCAGGTGCAGTGACTACACATCGTATTATATACTGAAATGGGTCACCTCTCTGTAGACCATTTGGAGTACAGCCTTTGTCCACATCTTTACGTAAAAACCACACTTGATGAAATTACTGCCATGGATTTCATGGCCTTCTTAATAATAATGTTTGGTACAGAGTGGATATAATTTGCCCAAATTCCTGGGACTCTGGCTTCACTTCCCCAAGGTCACAATTGTACTGAAATTGATTTTTACAGGAATGAGCTTTGATTTTATCCATAACAAAATATTCTTCAATTCAAGCACTCAATTAACAATGTAATTTGGGCTGGTACCTGGGTGAACATTTTACTTATCAGAAGCACACATTCTGATTTCAAATCTCATGAGATCCATTCTCTGAATCACAAAGTTTTATGCCTTTCAACATCAGATGTCAGATTCAATATAAAAAATTTATATCATGTTATCGGAGCCAGAAATCCTGGTTTGTTAAAGAAGAAAAAAGAGAGAAGAAAAAAAGAGGATTTGGGGGAGAGGTGTAATGTCCTTATTCATTCAACACAGCTTTCAGCAAGCACTCCTTCTGTACTTAGTATATCTTCACTCAGTTCCCAGAGGACTAGGAGAGGGCTATAGATCAACACAGTCAATGTTCCCTTTTTTTTTATGATAAGGAGCTGCATAGGTGATGACACCTGCTTCATTGACACTTCTCACTCCATGCAAACTTTCCCAACTTCAACTTTCTCTCCTCTTCCTCCCCCCCTCCTCCTCCACCTCTTTCTCACACCCCTTCATCCTCCTTCTCTTTCTCCTCCTCCTTCTCCTTCCTTCTTCTCCTCTCTCTCTCTCCCCTCCGCTAGCATTGCTTTAGTAGAAAACTCTCTGGCCCTTTTCTCTTGCCTACCCTGATTTAGGTTCTGGGTTGAAGTGCCTCAAATGTCTTGGGACATACAATCAAATATTAGACATTTAACAGGGCTGAAGTATTACATAGTCAACTATGTGAGCTAATAAAAAAATGGAAATTTTCCAGTAGACCCCAAATCCACACATGGTATAGGATTGTATACTGAAGGCCCTTACACTGTTATCCAGGCACAAAATCTCAAATGTACCCTTCTGCCTAATTCTGAACATCCAATCAGTTTTCATATTTGCTGACTATATTGCATCATTATTTTTCATTTTTACTTTCTGTTTTCTATTTTTACTGACAGCAGCCTAGTTGGAGTTATATTTACTTCTTGCTTATTTTTACTAATTATATCTTATCTGGTCTTCCATCTTTCAGTCACTTTTTTCTCTAATCCAGCCTACAATTTACTGCCAGGCTAGCTTTCTCCGGTTCTAATCATGTCATTTACCCATGCTAAAAACCTTCAAATACTACTTCATGTTTTCTGAATAATGACCTAACATTTCACTTCGATGGCAATTAGAATGAAAGGAATATGATTTCTCTGCACAATGACAATGTTGAGAATACTCTGAAAATGTAAACTGGAGAACAGAGCATCTGACGTAATTGTCTTGCTCTTACTTTTGTGCTATTAAAATAATTCTTTTTTATATTCTTACAGATCAAAGAATGTGCACTGTCAGTGTGCACAAAATTATTTTTTAAAAAAACTAGATAATAAAAAGAAATAATTGGACAATGTATCATCTATACTGAAAAGAACTATTTAAAATCATAACTAGGTGCAAGAGCTGAGTGATCTATGTAGGTCTACTTGAAAACAGATCATTCTGTCCTAGAAAATGATTTCAAGGTACTAGTAATTATAACAAGCTGCATTTCACTAAAGACTTACAAATGCATGCCTGTGTATAAGACAATTGAACAAAGCATTGTCTTTCATCTGGGAAAATGAATGAAGATGTTATAAACCATTCCATGTACACATACAGGACAAACAAGCCTTATTATCAAATATAAAGTTCTGGCTCAATTTTAGAATATGTATTGATACATACATAGTAACTTATATGTCATGTTTGAGTTTTTGTACTAAGAGTGAATCATTAATACTTATTAACATAATGTTCTTAATACATTCACTTTTTGAGGTAGAAATGCTCTTTTTCTTGGTCAAATGTGTGTGACAAAATAGGTCAAAGCCAATTTTTGTTGTTTTTAATTGTAGTGTTTAAATGTTCAATTGAACTATAATATACAGACCAAAGTATACAAATAAAAAGTATACAGCCTGATTTTCACAAACTGAAATGGATTGAGTAAGCACTGATATAACAAATAGAACATTGCCAACATCCAAAAAGACTACTTCCCTAACAAAGGTAATAACTATTCTGAAGTCTCACTGTAGAGATGTATTTGACCTCTTAATGACAATTATTTGTGCCTGCATTCTTTCATTCAAAATTGTATTTTTGAATTTTATCCATTTTTTATAAGTGGTGATATTTTTATTTATTTTAGTATTTCCAAACATTGACTGTTATTCATAATGCTGCTATAAACATCCTTGTACATGTCTATTAATAAGCATATGTACATATTCATATTTGGATAAACACAGGAGAAGGGTAGTTGAGGCACTGAGTATGCATAATCTAGCTATATTGAATACTATTAAAAAATTTAAAAGTGGTTAACAGTTCACTCTTCATTAATATCTGAGAATGCTGTATCCTTGCTGATATTTGTTATTATCTTTGTTATATTAGCTATGTTGGTTGGTATGTAATAATAATAATTGTGGTTTTTGACTTAAGTTTCCCTAATGAAAATCAATTCCCTAAACAAATTTCATATGTTTATTACTCTGATGACTTTGTCAATTTAAAGTTTTTGTCTATTTTTTCTATTTCACTGTTAATATTTTTGCTATTGATTTGTAGATGTTTATATATTCTAGATATGAGGCCTTTGTCAGGTATAAGTTCAGCAGATAGCTTCCTCCACTCTTGTCAGTTTCTTCTTTTTTTTTTGGTCAACATAAGTTCTTAATTTTAATGGATTTATTAATTTATTGATTTTTGCTTTTATACTTAGTGATTTTAGTGTTCTGCTTAAGACATCTATGCATACCTCAATAATATAAATGTGTTTTATTTTTTTCTACAGTTTTATGTAGTTACATTTCACATTAAGATCTGAAGTTGTGGTTGTATAGTTTGGGGAATGGACATGCTTGAAGCTCTTACTTGAGGGGGGAGGGGAGCATGGGCAATATAAGTAACCTTAACACTTATACCCCCATAATACACTAAAATAAAATAAATAAATAAATAAAAAGAAAATTCAATAGCAAAAACAAAACAAAACAAACAAAAAAAATTTGAAGTTAATGTAGAATCAATTTTTGCCAATGGTCTGTGGTAGGGAGCAAGATTAATTTGTATCTATATGGTTATCAAGTTGTTCCAGCGCATTAATTTATAAGACTGTCATTTTCCTCGCCATACTGTGATATGACATTTGTCACAAATCAAATTACCCTGTAATTTGGGTTGACATTCTTCATTCCATTAGTCTACTTCATATGCTATTGTCTTAATTACTTTAGTTATTTTTCTTAATCTCTAAAAGTGAAAGTTCTTGGCCAGGTGTAGCGGCTCATGCCTGTAATCCTAGCACTCTGGGATACCGAAGCCGGAGGATCACTTGAGCCCAGGTCAGAGGCTGCTGTGAGCTAGGCTGATGCCACGGCACTCTCCCCCAGGCAACAGAGCAAGACTCATAAAAAACCCCCAAAATGAAAGTTCTCTAGCTTTACTGTTCAAGATTTTCATGACTATATTCAGCTTTTTCTCATTTTCCCAAATTAATTTTAAGCAACCAGTTTACACACACACTAATAGTGCAAATTTGTTCAGATTTTGATTTAATTTGCATTGAATCTGTAGATTAATATAAAGAAATTATATCTTTAAAATACAGAGTCATGAAATTTTATTAATTAATTAATCTTTTGATTCATTACATTTTATTTTTGAGATTTTCTTAATAATGTCTTGGAGTTTGCATCGTACAGTTTCTGTAAAACTGTTTTTTAGAGTTATTGCACAGCCAAGGAAACTATCATGAGAGCAAACAGACAACCAACAGAATGGGAGAAAATATTCCCATGATACACATCTAGTTCTATATAACTAGAATTTATCTAGAACTCAGGAAAATCGGCAAGAAAAAAATCAAACAATCCTATCAAAAAGTGGGCAAAGGACATGAACAGAAACTTTTCAAAAGAAGATAGACTAATGGCTAACACACATGAAAAAATGTTCAACATCTCTAATCATCAGGGAAATGCAAATCAATATCACAATGAGATATCACTTAACTCCAGTGAGAATGGCCTGTATCAAAAAGTCTCAAAACAACAATAATTGGCATGAATGCAGAGAGATAGGAATGCTCATACACTGCTGGTGGGACTGCAAACTAGTACAACCTCTGAGGAAAGTAATATGGAGATCTCAAAGAGCTGCAAATAGAATTACCATTTGATCCAGCAATCCCATTCCTGGGCATCTACCCAAAGGAAAAAAAGACATTCTATAAAAAAGACATCTGCACTAGAATGTTTATAGCAGCACAATTCACAATTGCAAAGATGTGGAAACAATCCAAGTGCCCATCGATACATGAGTGGATTAATGAAATGTGGTATATGTACACCCTGGAGTACTACTCATCCACAAAAATCAATGGTAATTTAGCACCTCTTATATTATCCTGGATAGAGCTGGAGCCCATTCTAATAAGCGAAGTATCACAAGAATGGGAAAAAAAGCACCATATATACTCACTATCAAATTGATATTAACTGATCAACACTTATGTGCACATATAGTAGTAACATTCATTGGGTGTTGTGCACATGGGAGAGCAGAGGAGGATTGGGTATATTCACACCTAATGGGTTCGGTGTGCACTATTGCACTGTCTTGCGGATGGACATGCTTGAAGCTCTGACTCAGGTGGGGCAAAGGCAATATATGTAACCCAAACATTTGTAACCCTATAATATACTGAAATAAAACAATAATAAAATCTACTTAGACTGTGAAAAGGCAAGTCTTTGAAGAAAAAAGAAAAATAAAATCTTGAAATGATTTTTTTTTAATTTTAAAATAACTAAACCCACTTCCCTGACTGCCTTCAGGTTTTTATAAATTCAAGTGTACAATGAAGCATCTCTAAAATCTAAGCTAACAGGAACCCATAAGTGTAGACATAGTCTACATAGTCAAATCTATGGATATGGGGTCTTGTTAGTAATATTCACCACCATGTCTCTAACTACCATAAAGGTCCATGTTAGTAGCTCTGAAAATAATCAAAATTATATATTATAGTTTAATAGCCTCGTGTTACAACTGGAAATGAGAAAAAGATCATGCAGCAGGAAATATTTACGAGTAAACCTTAAACTCTCCGCTCAAATAGTTGTGAAATGTATCACTACCGGCAGGCAAGGCTACTAACCTATGACATTTTCCTGAGGTTTTGCCCCTAAAATCAATTGTACTAAGCATGGGCTCTAGTTGTCAATACCTCATTTATAAAATGAGGAAAATTCAACTCTGTTTTCTCAATAATCAATTAGACCCTAAAGTACACATTAATCTATTATTCAATATGAACAGCTTTTTAGAGTGATCCCTCATCAAAGGCCATTTCAGAGAAAAAAAATGGAAACATTAATATTAATGAAAATTGTCTTTTACATTTATCACCAGGATAAGGAAAAACAGCTATAAATTATATGTAGTATGAAGAAATTCTTTGTCTTAGAAAATATTGATAAGAGAATTAGGGAGATAACATTTTATATTTAAAAAGTATGATATGAACTTTGGATATGTTTGTGAATGGTATCACATAAATTTAAATCTGCTAAGTTTGTTACTAGTTCTAAGTCAGCAGAACAAAATAAGAAAAATGAATAAGCTTAAAATAGTAGTTATTTTCCTTTAACTTGAATTCATTTCTATTTAAATTAAAACTGGAATGTATTTCAGAAGATATCTAAAATTTGGTTTTTAAAATTTTACCCAGCTGTAGTTTCTAATCTCTACCTTTAAGCAAATTTTTAGTCAGTTACACATAAAATGAAAATTCTTATTTTTCTTTCTACCTACCCTACATCAGAAAATGTTTGCCCCTCACAGAGCCTCACTTAAACCCCAATTAATGGGAATGTTTGAAAGAAAATAATTCTCTCTCAATCTTTTATCTAAAACATGTTTTTACCTTACTTTTCACATTCATTTCAATTTTATGGATTGGCCTGATATCTCCCTATAAAACAAATGACTAAATGTTTTCTACTAAATGTCAGTGGTGTACCTCTGAATGGTTGCAGGATAGAAAGAGAAAGTCTTATTTACTTCAATTTTAGATGAGATGAATAATGTCATTTTCATATAAAAATTGGTTTTAAAGAGAAGACTTCATCACTTATATTAATAGTTGCTTTTAAAAAAAGTCCTTAGACTAGAAAGGATGTCAAATTTTAATTTTAATCCAGCACCAAAATCTCAAACAATGGCAATGTTACTTAATTCACTTCTGCTTTCATAAGTGTTATGGATGGCATATCCTGATTTAAAACATCTAGATTGTGGATAAATTATAACAAATGTAATTTTAAATATCTTGCTAAGTTCTTAACATATTAAGAAAAACATTCTAACAAACAAATAAATAATGAGCTGAAACAATCTTAGGCCAAAATAAAACCTTTTAAATTGGCATAAGAAAGAGGAATTTCATCTCTTACAAATAATTTAAAAATTGATCAATGAAGGACTACTTCCTCAGAGAAAAATTGCAAGTAAAGTAATTAAAATACAACTGTGAACAAACAGACCCAAAAGGAAAACAGTTATCTGTGTTTTAGCTCTAAGGCATGGGTTAAAACAATCTCTCCTGAGATTTTGTAATGAAAACCTGCTTCACTTGGGTCTAGAGTTTGAATTTGTAATATCCATGTGGTTAGGTCTTCTAGCTAAGAATGAAATTAAAATAAATGTTCTATGGTAGACAGACAGGTAAGAGCAAAGCCTTGCTGGATGAAAATCTTTTTGAATAAAAATCCTCAAGCTAATGCTTAGGCAAATGAATTTAAAATTAAAAAGTAAAAAGCATACAAAGGAATAAGACAATATAAGTGGATATAGAACAAATACTCTCGAGGATTTTGGAAATAATTTAAAAGGTAAAATATAAATTATTAATTATGAATGAAATTATTGGAAAACAAATAATGAACTTGAAACAAAGCACTTGTTTATTTAAAATGGCTATCAAAAATAGCTAGAAAGATATTTTATTTTCTTTGTAGGTAGGGAAACTGTGGCCTTAAGGTAAAACTTGGTTGTCTAGGTCCTTACATGTGGCCTTTTGACTGAATCCAAATTCTTCCAAACAAATGCTTTTATTAAGAGGGGTGCAGCAGAGAAACTATTGAGATGATCATATGGTCTTTGTTTTTGCCTCTGTTTACGTGGTGAATCACATTTATTGCTTTATGTATGTATATTGAAGCATTCCTGCATCCCTGGGATGAAGCCCACTTGGTCATAGTGCTTTATTTTTTTGATGGGCTGTTTAATTTGGTTTATACGTAACCAAGGAGGTAAAAGATCTCTATAATTAGAACTATGAAATGCTGAGGAAAGAAATCACAGATGACAAGAACAAATGGAAAAACATATCATGTTCATGGATCACTAAAATAAGCATTATTAAAATGTTTGTACTACCCAAAGTGATTTACAAATTCATTGTAATTCCCATTAAAATACCAAACTTATATTTAACATATCTAGAAAAAATAATTCTATACTTTGATTGGAACCAGAAAAGATCCTGAATAGCCAAAGCAATCTTAAGCAAAAAGAAGAAATCTGGAGCAATCATGTTATCATACTTCAAATTATACTACAAGGCTATAGTAACCAAAAGAGGTATTGGAACAAAAATAGAGACATAGATGAATGGAACATAATAGAGAACCCAAAACCTACTCACATATAGCCACTCATCTTTGACAAAGCAGACAACAATATACACTGGGGAAAAAAATCCCTATTCAATAAATGGTGCTGGAAAATTGGATAGCCACATGCAGAAGAATGAAACATGATATATATCTCTCACCACTCACAAAAAGTAATTCAAGGTGGATAAAAGATCTAAATGTAAGGCATAAAATCATAATAATTCTAGAAGAAAATGTAAAGAAATCTTTTTTAGATATCGGCCTACGCAAAGAATTATGATCAAGACACCAATAGCAATCACAGCAACAACAAAAATAAATAAATGGGACTTGATTAAATTAAAAGGCTTCTGCATAGCTAAGGAAATAATGAACAGAGCAAATAGACAACCTGCAGAATGAAAGAAAATATACACAAACTATACATCTGATAAAGGGCTAATATTCGGAATTTATAAAGAACTCAAACAAGTCAACAAGAAAAAAAACAACCCCATTAAAAAGTAGGCAAAAGACATGAGCAGAAGCTTTTCAAAAGAAGATAGACAAATGGCCAATAAACATATGAAAAGATGCTCACATCACTAATCATCAGAGAAATGTAAATTAAAGCCACAATGATATATCATCTTACCCCTGTTAGAATGGCTTTTATTAAAAAGCCCCAAAATCATAGATGCTGGTGTGGATGCAGAAAGGAACACTTATATACTATTAGAGGCATTGCAAATTAGTACAACCTCTATGGGGAACAGTATGGAGATACCTCAAAGAACTAAAAATAGAACCATCATTCAATCCAGCAATCCCACTACTGGGTATCTACCCAAAGGAAAAAAAGTCTATCAAAAAGACACTGCCCTTGAATGTTTATTGCAGCATAATTCATAATTGCAAAGATGTGGAATCAACCCAGTATCCATCAATTCATGCATGCGTGGATTAACAAAATGTCTTATATGTATACCATGGAGTACTATTAAGCCATTAATACCTTTTGCAAAAATTTGGATGGAACTGAAGACCATTATCCTAAGTGAAGTATATAAAGAATGCAGAGGCAAACACCACATGTACTCGCTATTAAATTGGAATTAACCAATGAGCACACGTACACACAGAAGGAAATAAAACTCAGTGGAAATCAAGTGGTGAGGAGGTAGAAGACAGGACAGGTGAAAATCTACCTAAAATGTACAATGAACACTATTTCAGTGGTGGGAGCACTTACAGCTGTGACTCAAGCATTACAAAGTCAATCCATGTAACAAAAAACATTTGTACCCTTTTAATATTTTGAAATTTAAAAGAAATCTTAAAAATCAAAAAATAATATCTAGAAAGATTTAAAAATGGACCAAGGAACTTCTAGAAATTTAAAAAATAATAAAACACCAATGGGTGAGAAATACAGCAGATTTTATGACTGACAGAAAATGACTGAACGATATACCTACAAAGTTACACATAAAATAGTGTCAAGATATAAGGATATGTAAAATACCAAAGAGAATATAATACATATTTAGAATCAGATGAGAAAATTTAATATTCCTCTAACATAATTCCAAAATAGGAAAGTAAGGGATAGTTTAAGGATATACTATCTGAGAATAGTCTAGAAAAACTGAAAGACTTTAAGACTTGAATTCAGATACCTCAGCAAATTTTTATGATAAAAAGAAAAATAAGTCAATTTCTAGTCAGATTGCAGTGAGAATGCCAAGCACTAAGGCCAAGAGAAAATATTCAATTTAGCAAACAAGAAAGGACAGATCTTATACAAAGGAATCACAAAGAAAACCAGAATACGTTGAAATAATCCTTTTAAAATGCTAGGAAATAGAACTATCTACCTACATTTTCATACCAAACAAAACTATCTTTCAGTAAAAGTTCTTTTGTAAGAAGAACAAATCAGGAGAAAAAAATAACACAAGAAGAAGAATATGTGTATACACAATAGAAAAAAAAAGAAAAAAGCATAATAATCAAGGCAAAGTCAAAACATAAATATAATATAAACATAAAAGATATAATCATTTCATGAAAGAGAAGATATAAATGGTCAATAAATACATGAAAATATAACCAAATTCATTAGTAATATGAAAAACTAATTAAAACCAAATTAAATACTGTTTGACACTGAACAAAAAGTAGAATATCTGGA
The DNA here is from genome assembly GCF_040939455.1 of Microcebus murinus. Classification (NCBI taxonomy): domain Eukaryota; kingdom Metazoa; phylum Chordata; class Mammalia; order Primates; family Cheirogaleidae; genus Microcebus; species Microcebus murinus. Next base: position 68,172,227 of record NC_134116.1, on the reverse strand, counting down.
AAGTACCATGTTTTGGTGGGAACATACAGCAATGAGAATTCTTACATATGGCTATTGGGGCTGTATTTGGGTATAAGCACTTTTGAATACAGTGTGAAACTATCTTCTCAGGTAATTTGGAAGATATGCATACTTAAGATCAAGTATTTTCAATCTTAGGAAGGTACTCAAGAAAGTCTCATGTAAATGAGTATCAGGAGGCATTTCTAAGAATATCATTGCAGGGTACAAAAACTGAAAATAGTCTGCCTGTTTGGACTTTGCACTTTAATATATTCATGCAAATATGATATTACTGTGATAGTAGATAAATGAGAATTAGAGGCATCAACAAGCATGAGATTCCCAAACATAATATTAAGAGCACAAAGTAAGGCAGAAGAATGCCTATAGTACATACAGCATTACAGTACCTAAAAATGTATATATATGAGTGTATTTATATAATTTAATAAATATTGCTTTTACAGACATAGACATGTGATAAAATTATAATGAAAAGCAAGAAAAAGATAAGCAAAAATCAGAGATGCAGTTAACATTGATAGTAGAGCAACAGGGAAGAAGAAGGGGAATGCAATTAAGAAGTAGCAAAATGGAGCCTTAAAATTATTGACAATAGTATATTTTTTTAATTAAATGTATTAGTACATATGATTTTGGTCTAGTATACTTCATACTTAAAACTGTATGTGAAATACAGTTTTCTTCACAGATAAAAATTTCCTAATTAATTAATTTAGCTGGAAATCTTTTTGTGATTTTTTAATTTAAATTGAATATATAATGCATGACAGTTAATAATCAAAATCAAAATCCATATATAACTTTGGAATTATAATATTAAAGTTTTTTTCCAATTAATTATTTTCATAATTGTAAATGGCATTACAAATATTATTTCCTTTGAGTGTGTGCTGTGTTTTTTATTTAGAATAATTTTGGTTTCCTCGAGGAAATTTTTGTGGCTGAATTTTCATTGTGTGATTCATTATGGAGCACACACTATAACTAAATATCACCATAAGTAAAGCATTGGGCCAAATACATTCCTCGAAATTCTAATATATGAGTCCTAAAGAGAGTCTCTTGTATATTATATTACTTTACCCTATTTATACTTTTTCATGTGCTCTTTCCTTTTTATTTTATCCTTTGCCAGTTTACAAGAGTTCAATAGTATAGCCAAAATTCCAAGTCTCAGCCGTCATTTCCTTGACTATAATTTTGAGCAAAAGAAAATATACTAATTCTTTTCAAAATATGAGGAAGTTATCATTATTATCTTAATTTTATGTACAAGGAACCTGAGGCATACTGTATGTTATTATATAAAATGTGGTATTGAAAGAGAAATTCAAATGTAAATCATATATATTTAATATTTGAATATAGATTCCTAAATGACTATATGACTCAAAACATTTTTTTATTTTTTCATGAGCAGAATTTTTGTTGCAACCATCCATTCCAGTGCCATAATGATTCTGTATTTGATGGTTTAAAGAAATATTTTTAGTATTTCCTCATTGAAATTATTATTTATCAAAGCAATCTCCTACTATATTGATCTAACATCATCCAGGCCTTGGATACTTGCTAATTGTTGAAATTGTTTTTAAGTATGACTCATTTATTTTCTCTAGAGTTAGAAAATATAAAATAAATCATGCTTGAAACCAACCTATATCAAATTCATTTTATAGCACCTAATCACATGTAGTACTGAGATCTCATGAAGATCTTAAACGATTTTTTCAGAATTCTATCCAAAACTGATTAGTTTGAGATAATAAAATTATAAATGTTGTATATTATCCTCTGAGTAAGAGAAGAAGTGACAATTGTGGGCACAATATTTTAAGCAACGCTTTTCATGCTGTTTTATAAAGTATGTCCATTAGAGCCACTGACTTGCCCTAGTTACAAACTATCTGTTGTCTATGATTTATTTTTTCCTCCCTCATTTTATTTTGGCTTCTCAGTCCTTACATCACTTAAATACTCACTGATTAGTGCCATCATCAAACTCCTTTTCTTTCAACATATTGATTTAATTTAGCTTGTGTGATTCACAGCTGCATGGTTATTGAAAATTTTTGAAAAATATGGATAGCTTTATTTTAGTACTACACAACTGGTAGACACTGGAAGTATATGTGCTTCCTTTGAAATTAGACTGCCAAAAATTTTATTTCTAAACAAGAATTTACACTTCTTCCAACAATGTGTTTAATATTCTAAAACTCACCTGCTATTTTTCCTGGAAATTTTACTTTACTTTTGGGATTAAAAAATAGCATAGAAACCTCTGCTGGATTGTACACATTATTTAGTAACAAGAGATTTATGTCAGCTATACCACAGAATAATTTATTATCTTTTAATGTGTTAGTTGCTTCGATAGTATTATTTTCTTCAGGTATTATTAGCAACACCTTACCAATTTATGAATTCTAAAATTATATATAGGTTATTTCATCATTCCTGTAGTCCAAATGGATAAGCAAGGGCAAATATTATTTATGATTTATGGATGCATAAAAAATGGATAACATAACAGAATGAGTTGTTGAATTAAAGACTAATTCTTATGATTTATTAGGTCTTAAAATATCCATGTTCATCAATATTAAAATAAAATGGTTATTCTATATTGACTGCTTTTTATAAAACATTTTGTGGTGTTCAAAGCTTGCAGGTAGTTAAAGAAAGGATTAAAAGAAAGGAAAAAAATAAATTGGGAATTCAGAAATCTTTCCATTTCACTCTAACTAACAATGTAATTTCTCTGAAGGGTTTCTTTTTCTTTTATTTCATTAAGTAAAAAAGTGTGTCAGCCAAGTGAGTCATACATCACATTTTATGTTGCCTTCATTTACTAACAGAAAGCCATATTTAGACACCATTTAATTTTTGCTGTGGCCCAAAATAGAAAGCCTACATAAAAATATAGAATAACACCAAAACCAATATCTTATGTAGAATCCTGAAGAATATTTATTTTGTATTTTCCCAAAGTAATTAAAAAGAAATAATAAAAAAGCATGTATAGAAAATAGAAATGGGGCCGGTGGGGTTGTGCAAAAAAAAAAAAGAAAATACAAATGATAAAGATAAAAAAGAAATTATAATGAATAATGAGACCTACCACAGTAAAAATATCTGATAGGTTCCTGGAACATTAACTAAATAATAGTAATAAATTTAATAATAATAAACAATAATCAAATCTTCACTCAATCTTGGAAAATCAAATGCACAGTTACATCCTTATTTGATAGATAATGATAAGCCTAAATTTCACGGAATTTAAGTATTATGTTAAAGGTCACATTATTTTGATAATGATCTAATTATTAATCTAAAGTATCGATCCAAACTATTGATACAAAACAAGGTCTTTCTGTCTCCAACACTCATGATATTTTCACTACAGGGTATGGGAAAGGGAAGAGGAGGTATGGAATGGAAAGACAAAGGATTAAATTAAAACCTCAAGTGAAATGCTAGCCAATTTCACGTACATTATTTTATTATTATTCATTAATATTTAAAGCTTAGCTTGGTATCATAAGTTTCATTTATTTTTAACAAAGTATAAAACTGAAATTCAGAAATTAATAGCTATGTCTTTGGTCAAACAGTTGGCAAAGAGCAAAGCTAATGTTAATATTTCTACCCCTACATCTTTTTAAAAAAATTTCAGAGTATTACATGGGTACAAAAATTGGTTACATAAATTGCCTTTGCACCGCCCAACAAGCATGCCCACCCCCCAGACAGCGCACACCACATCTGTTAGGTGTGGATTTACCCATCCCCTCCTCCGCCCTCCCACCCGCCCAACACCTGATGAATGTTACTTCCCATATGTGCACATTAGGGGCTGTGGGGGCTCGGGTTGCTGTATGGCTGTTGGCTCTCTCCTTATATGGATTCCGACGAGGCTGCTACCGTGGGACCTCTTGAGCCCTGTTCAAGTTTTTTGGTGGGGGCAGCAACTCCCAGTCATTGGCACTTGAAAGGACCTGCTCTCCCTGCTCCCTCCCCATCCAGGCATGGGGTGACACTGGGGCAGCTGCTGTGAAGCCCATCCTTGTATAGATGGAGAGCTATGGCAACCGGGGAACTGAGGCCATAGGGTCCCTGCTGAGCCTGCTCTCTGATGCTACCTTACCAGAAGGTCTCCAAGCAGTTCCCTGATCAGCACAGGGCCCCATGGTGGTGGCGGTGGGCCACTCACATCTTGTGTCACAGTGTCCCCACGGGGAGTGTGAGGCCTTGGGCCTCTGTCCTTTATCACTTCCCCACATCTCCCCAAGGTACCTTCCAATCTTGGCAAGTGGATCTCCCCATCCCCATCATTCTGAGTGTCTCCTGTTGGTTCTCCAGGATTTAAGACGCTCTCTCCAAAGGGGGCCATCTATAGGTGAGCATCCACTTGCAGTTTTTTATCTTCTCCCAGAAAGTGGTATGTGTGGGCTGCTTCTATTCTGCCATCTTGGCTCTAGGTATCCACAATTGCATTTAAATGATACTCCTGCAAGTCGGCTATTGGATACATTCCTTCTTCAACACATTTTAAAAATAAGGTGATAACAGTATCTTCCATAGTAAGCTTTATTTTGGAACATACGACCAAGAAAAACATTTTAAAGGATTTTCCTTTTTATTTTTTTCTTTAAGTCCAACTTCTAAGAACATCTGTATTATGTCCTCTTGCAATATGGAATCAGAATAAAGGCAATTATTCCCAAATTGTGAATAGGTGATAATATTTTTGATATATGAGATTATTAGAAATGTGATTTTTATGTAGTTAAGCAGTAGGAAAAAATAGCTAAGCAGCCTTTTTCATTTAGAATATTTATAGGCCCTCACCTGTTAGAAGTAAGGCCTGCAATGCTTTGCCTCCCACCCACCCCCCCAGGTTTAGCATACCTATGACTAGATATTTTACCTAAATTTATTCCAGTGAAAAAAGTCAAGAAGGAGCATAGCTGCCTGAAGGTGTTTGGGAAGAAAAGATTCCCATGCCATTTGATTTAAACTAAGCCTTTGAATATGACTGAGAAATTTTGCACTAAAGAACATATGAAAAGACCAGTGAGGAGCGGATTTTTAAAAATGTTTACGTCTGCCAAATTGGAACTATGCTAAAGAAATTTAGTCTATTACTTCCTCTGTTCTGCAAATCAGTCCTGAAAGGAACTGATATTGCAACATCAAGTTAAGCCTTAGATCATTACGTTCCTTCTCCAAGGTCAAGTGGTTATCAAGGCATAGCTGGAATTCAAGCCTAAATTCTGACAATCCCAGAACACTTTCTACCATGCCATTGCCACCTGCTCATATGAATTGCTAACATATCCCTGGGTATTAGGACTATTAAATTAGAGTTGCTTAAAGTATTTTGCTTTCCAAAATTAAAGGAGAGGATAGAGCCTTCTTTTATTAGAGTATAAATGCAAATGTCTTTTCCAAATCATATACCACTAACAGGAAGCCTGCAGAAATTAATAATTGTGCCAGCTATCAATCTCTTCATGCATAAAATTCAAAATTTGTTACTCTGCCTACAGATGAAATGTCATTTTATAAAAAGCTAACAATATGCACCCACAAGTTTTTCTGTCAACACCAGTGAGCCAATAGCAATCTGCAAAAGCTAAAATTGAGTTTAATATTAAAATCATTTGAACATAGGAATGAAACTACATAATTTATTTAAACTTTGTTAAATATCAATAGCCTCTAGTTTTACAAAGAACCAGTAGCTTTTGGAATCACAAAATTATGTATAATTTGAATAACATTAGAACTCATCCTGACATACCGGATTATAATAGACTGAGGACCAGAGAGGGAAGTAAATTGCTCATACCTGGGTAGAGGTGGAGTTGATATGCTACCTCCTTTCTTGCAGTTTCAGCCAAGGTATTTTTTAATACTTCATCTTTTATTTCTACTCTGTGTCTGATTTGTACAAGTATTATTCATTATTTTATTTACAGCTATTATAACTCATTCCAAAAAGTAATTGAAATAGCTTACAAATTTAAAAGGACAGAATGAATTAAAAATAGGAGCAAAAATAAATAAATAAAAACAAGGATTAATTTAAAATCACATAGACCTAGGAATGAGGCCACAAAAGGCATATAATAAAAAACCCTACATATATTATTTTAAGTTAGCTTTCAATTTGTCCTCCAAGCTTTGTAGCATAAATACAAGAATTAAAATTTGATCCAGTGTGCAATTTACTGTACCCACAAAATAAAAGAGACTCTTGTTCTGGAGAAGTGTGCTTATCCTACTGGTAGTGGTATTCAGGAGCTGATTTGCTCTAGCTCAAATCACCTAATGAAATACATTTGTGAATGTTTCTTCCCAACTCTGAGTCCAGCTATGTTACATCGGTATCTTGAAATCAGCCACTGTGGAAGAATTTACACTGTGCAAATCAGTAAAATGCTACAAAAAGGAGGGCTTTTTGTCCCTAAGAAAGCTAGTTGTCAAGCATTCACCAGCATACCACTGCTTAAAGGTCTTTTCAAGTCACATACATACATACACATTAGGCCTTTCTTATAATATACTTCAATATAGGCATGATACATCAAACAAAAATACTATTCAGTTAAAAAATATTATATGGGATGCCAATACGTTGTAGTCTGGATAGCCTCTTCTAGATTGATAAGAATTAATCAAAGAATAGCTTTTAAATTATGTGGAAAAAATAATGGACCACATATGCTTCATGCCACCTCCTTTCAATATTTCTCTGAGCACAGTACCAGTCAATATTAGAAAGAAATTAGGTCAAGATAATAGTGCCTGACAATTGCCTGGAAACTAACTACATTAGTAGTTAAATTTAGATCTGCATGCCTCAAAAAATAATGAAGCTGAGAGAATTGAGGCACCTTAAAAGGATAGTTAGTCAAGGCTTTCTTCCACTCATTCCTTCCTGGTTCATTTCCACTCATTCAAATTGGATACTCAAGTCGCTGCACTCAAGTAAATCAGAGCCAGGGGAGAAGAGGTATTACTTAAGCCTAGCAAACAAACAGATGAGTAAGCTCTTCATTTCACCAAACAGCTTTCTCGACTTTAAAAAGTTGTGTTGATCTTGGTAAAGATGCCTAGTGAAAGCATCTCTAGCAGAGATACATGGGGTGCCCTGTGTGTTATTAGTCCTCTTGTCTGTCTGTGACAGCTAATTCTGAATTCATACTATGTGCATCTATGATCTACTCATATGTGTGTGCATAAGTGTATATATGTATATATCTACATGTATGTACACACACACATATATATAAATTCTGTGGTTTGAAATACCATTCTATACTTTTGCCTTAATGGATTATGTTAAATTAATGTCAAAGGTCATTACATCCATGTTCTGTGATGGCTAACTATTAAGTTTTATGCCCTGCCATGAATACCATGAAATTCTTAGTCCTCATTTCTGAATTCCAAAGGAGGGCTGCAGCCTATTTCACTCCCTTGGTATCTTTAATTTGCACACGGATCATGTATGAAATGCAACATGTAAAAGTAAAGTGCCACTCTGTACTTTAAGATGCACCATTGCAGAGGTGAAAAACACAACAGAATGGGAGGAAATATCTGCAAGTCATATATTTGATAAGGGTCTTGTATTTAGAATATATAAATAACTTTTATAACTCAATAATACAAAAGATAATCAAATTTAAAAATGGGCAAAAGATCTGAACAGATATTTCTTCAAAGAAGGTATATAAATGGACAATAAGCATGTTAAAAGATGCTCAATTCAACAATACTAGCCATCAGAAAAATGTAAATCCAAACCACTATGAGATACCCCTGCTCACGAACTAAAATAGCTATAATTGAAAACACAGATAGCAGCCTGGCATGGTGGTGCACAGCTGTAGTCCCAGCTACATAGGAGGCTGAGATGGGAGACTCCTTTGCGTCCAGGAGTTTGAGGTCAGCCCAGGCAATATAAAGAGACCTCATCCCTGGGGGCGGGGGGTGGATAATAAGTGAACAAGTGTGTTGGAGAGGATGTGGATGTGGAGAATGGAACTCTCATACACTATTGGGGGGAATATAAAATAATTCAATTGCTTAGGGAAAGTCTAGCAATTCCACAAAAGTTTAAATGTAGAATTACCTTATAACTCAGCAATTCCACTTCTAGATGTGTATTCTCGATTAGAATGTGTTTAGATATGTGGATATGTGTTTAGAATGAAAACACATATCCATCCACACTTGGGTGGATATCCACACATATCTATTCATGCACAAAAACTTGTGCATGAATGTTCATGGCAGCATTATTCATAATAGCCAAAAAGTGGAAACAACCCAGAGGTCCATCAACTGGACAACTCATTAAAAAACTTAACATATTGAGCTGGGCATGTTGCTACAGCCCTGTAGTCCCAGCTCCTGGGGAAGCTGAGGTTGGAGGATTACTTGATCCCAGGAGTCCAGGCTGTAGGGTTCTGTAACCATACTGTACAGTGAATAGTCACTGTACTTTATCCCAGGCAACATAGCAAGAAACCATCTCTAAAAGAAATAAACAAACAAAAATGTGGTATATCCATACAATGGAATGTTATTCATCAGTAAAAAGCAATGAAGTACTGATGCATGTTACAACACAGCTGAAACTTGAAAACATTAAGTAAAAGAAGCCAGTCACAACCCACCACATATTTTATGATTCTATTTCTTATTTATTTATTTATTTAGTTTTGAGACAGAGTCTCGCTTTGTTTCCCAGGCTTGAGTGAGTGTCATGGCGTTAGCCTAGCTCACAGCAACCTCAAACTCCTGGGCTCAAGCAATCTTGCTGCTGCAGCCTCCTGAGTAGCTAGGACTACAGGCATGCGCCACCATGCCCGGCTAATTTTTTCTATATATATTAGTTGGCCAATTAATTTCTTTCTATTTATAGTAGAGACGGGATCTCGCTCTTGCTCAGGCTGGTTTCGAACTCCTGACCTCAAGCAATCCACCTGCCTCGGCCTCCCAGAGTGCTAGGATTACAGGTGTGAGCCACCATGCCCAGCCTTATGATTCTATTTCTATGAAATATTCAGAAAAGAAAAATATAAGACAGGAAGCAGATTAGAATGATTCTCTAGGGTTGGGGGCAAAAGTTGAGTGTTAAGTGGGGCGATCACTACTATTGGATATAAAGTTACTTTCTGAAGTGAAAAAAATGTGCTAAAATTGATATGGATGTGGTTGCACACATCTGTGAGTATACAAAAGCTTTACATACAAAGCTATTGAATAGTGTCCCTTAAATGAATAAATTGTATGGTATGTGAATTATATCTCAATAAACAATATTCATCCAAGTTAGAGAAGATATGGGTTTTTATCCTGGCTTTACTGCTTACTATTTGTATTAGCTTTATAGTCACTTTTGGTAAATTACTTCATCTCTTCTTCAGTCTATTCAGATGGAAAATGAGTAAATTAAACTAGTTAATAAGATCCCTTCAAAAAGTGTGATAGATCATAGAGGATGTGGTATATGACCAGATCTAAATAATGGATATTCATATCCTTCAGTGACAAATCTATTATATAAGAAATATGAAACCAATATAGACACCTTGTTCAGATCTGACCCAAATATTAACATCTAGAATTCCAAAGATCTAAGCCAAAATCTATCTAACTGGCCTTTTTTCTAGTCACCTATCCTGCCGATCACATTTGGTATGCTGAAAGAATCCCTCCATTTGAGTCCCAGAGGCTGCTTGGATATTCATATTTATTCATCAATTATTCATTGATTCCATGTGAATCAAAACTGTGAGATATTGCACAAACTTTATATACTCCCTGGTAACTTTTTCAACAATTTGTCATAGCTTCAGATAATTTAACATTTACATTAATTTTGAAATAACTGAGAAAATTTAAAACATGTTATGCAATTATATAGACCTTGAACTATTAAATAATAGTTCATTCACAATTATGATTACAGGGAGGTACCCTTTGACAATCCCCTTCTTCGATTAAGTACTATGACAACTTTCACAAAAATGGTGTGTTTATAAATTAGTTTCTTTGGACTTATATTTGATTGTTAAATGTTTGTCTTCCTGAATGAAGTATAAGCTCCTAAAAGTGAAGTTTTAGTTAAGTTTTCATCAGAATATAACATATATTTATTAAATTCACTAATATTTAACATATATCTACTGTGCATCTTCTATGTCCCAGGTACTTTGGCACATGTTGAGTATATGATACATTAAAAGGAAAGCATGACTCTGTCTTTTTGTAGCTTCTGATCTATTTGTATAGAATTTAATTGTTGAATGCTTTAGTTTATTAGAAAACATTCTTTAAAATCTACAAAATTAAGCATAATGTAATTGATTAATGTAGCAAATGTTTAGAGTTATTTTATAGATTAAAAATAATTTTATTTGCAAAAATAAAAGAGGTTGGGATATGATCCTCTTGGACAAATTTGATGGTTAAAGCACAACGTCAATGAGGTTAGGAGAAATGGGTCTTAGCATTGAATTTTGTCACTATTTAGCTGTGCAATGTTGAACTGATAAACGCCTCAAATTCATTAAGGGTAAAATGAGAAAATTAGACATATTCCAATATCTATTCTTCCTGTGAAGTTTTGATTATTCAATGTAAATTCTTTTCTAAAAATACTCTTTTTAGTTTCTTATGATTAATCTTTTTTTTTCCTATTGCACTAGTTACTTTGGTTAGAAAAAAAAAAAAAACACCTTTTCAATCAATTTAGACCTTTCATTATAAAGAGAAAACCTACACTGAAATTGCTTGTAAAAAATATGAACAGGGGCTGTTATGTGAACATAACTTTATGACAGGTGGCATTTTCCTTCCAGAGAAATGAAAAGTAGCTCATTCTTTCATTTTTAAAGGAAGGTGGCATGCCACAGCTGCAAAGCTAACTTTTGAACTTATAAAATCCTTTCATTTTGCAAGACCCCACCATCAAAAAATCCAGCAACCTTCCCCCTGAGATATGCGTGTACTCATCAACACAGAATGGAAAAATAAACGTGCATGTGATTGTGCACACACAGACTGGCATGTTTTGTGCTGTACTATGCTGCTATAAAGAGAATCTATAATTTCAGGTGGTGGAAAGGGGAGAAAAGACATGCATATTTTAAAAGGATCTTTAAATTCAATCCAAAAATATATTTTTGTCTGTAAGTCAAGCTTTAGACAAATTTAAATTTGGCCCATTGCTATATCCTCATTAAGCACACTGATATATTACATATCCAATGATTTCCAAGCTGAACATTCCCAATTTAAAGCTAAGGAGTCAGGAAATGTGGATTTTGAATATCTTTCTATAGCCTGCGCTTGGATTCTTTTCTAGCTCATTAATGGTTCCAGGAGGAAAAAAAAAAAAAGACGACGAGTCAAAAAATTTATTCAAGATATTCTTCTAATTCAGGTAAAAAAAAAAGTTTATAATACCACAGAGAAAAATGAAAAAACTAGTTCAAAATTGAGGACGAAACACCATTCATTAAAGCAAGCCTCATTACACAGATCATGTGGGACTGAAAAAAAATATATAAAAATAAAGGAAAAAAACAAAAACAAAAACAAAAACACCAAGCCTCAGCCACTTATTATTGCAGCCTTTGCTCAGGACTATGTAGAAACTTTCTAGGAGATGCATTCAGCAATATCCTGGAACTCCAGCTTAGATTGGGGGCCATATATTCAAAAGAAGTACTCTTATAAACCCAGCTTAATGGTACTCTTTCAGGATCTACTGCTTAGGTAATTTTCTGAGTTAGCCAGTTAACTGCAAAGCCTACTTATTCTCCACCTTGGTATCTCTCTTGTGTGTTTCTCTCTCTCTCTCTCTCTCTCACACACACACACACACACACACACAATTTGTTACACATAAGCAGTTTGGTATATTAGAGAGTGCTATAATGGGAATTTAAAAATATATGTTTTTTACCATTTTATTCACCACTAAGTATGTGTAATATTTTACACAAGCAAACTAGCTCATTTGAGCTTCCTTTTTCCCCTCAAAATAGAAACGTTTTATGTTTCTGTCATCAAGGTGTTTTGGGGTAACATGTAACAGTCTTGAGTGGTGAGAGTAAGCCTGGGTCAATGCACTTGTGCCTTAGAGAAGAAGAAAGTGATTCATGTGAACATGAATAATAGAAAGGTGGCTAATTTCAAAAAATATATATTTTCTTTTAAGATCTTCTCCAATACAGTAACAGAAAGATACATTAATAGCTTAATAAGTATAATCTATTGGATATCGTTCAATTGTGTTGTGATGGTTGGAGATTTATAGTACCTTAGAGTCATAATTCTGAATATTAATCTTCTTTATGTAATTCTGCAGATGTAAAAGTCACTGGAAAGTGGATTAAATATATACAAGCTACTAACCCCAGGTCATATGCCAAAGTATTTCTTTACCACTGTATATTGTGTGTGTTTTTGTATTTATCCCTTTCCTCTGAAGGCCATATTCTTTCAAACCACATAAGACAAAGATTTTAAATGGCCATATTAAAGTACTCATCTTGGATATTATATTTTCTTTAGTGCTGTAACAACTAAAATATATATAAGACAATGATTGTTGGCAGGCATTGGAAAGCGATCAATGTAGTTTATGGTCTTTGAAAGAAGGAAGCACAGGAAGTTAGAATCTCACACAGTACAGCTTTCCCCTACAAGCATTTTCCAATTACTAAATAGCTGTGTGAAGACCAAGATGAGTGGCAGTCTCACTAGGCAGAGGAGACAGACATCATTGTTCCATAGTGCTGAAGTGGTTGTAGTAGAAAGGGCAGGTTTCCACAGGGAGGGGGGCCTGGAGAAGGAGCCACAAAAGTGTCACAAAAATTCCCTTATGTCATTGGCCAACTTCTAAGATATATATGTATAAGGAGAGATTGTGGAAGGCCTAGTGTAGACCAGCTGCTAGAAGCTGGAGATCCTAGCAGAGATCTCAGAGGCCAAATGGTATTAGGAAGGTGGAAGATGGCATTGGTCCCAGCTATAGTGGAGAGAATTTGGTGAACATTGGGATTTAGCTTGAGACTCTAGTAGGACCACATTGTATAATGAGATAAGATCCAGTTACTCAGAGTAAAGGTCATGTCCCTTCTAGGAGTAAGGGAAAAACTGAAATAAAATGCCTTTTAAAAGCCTAAAACCAACCCCGGAATGGATTAATAAGGTGTTCCTGGATTTAACTGCTTGTTAGAATAAAATTTAACAATTGTTGGGGGAAGATAGCACAACTCAGAATATCCTTAATGTATCTTCACAGGAGGCATATAATAAACCAAGAAAAAGAAAATTGAAGGTACAGAGTAAAAACAATCAAGTGAAGGAGATCCAGAGATTATCCAAGTAGTGCAATTAGAATAAAATGTCTACAAAATAGCTCAGATTAGTATATTAAATAAATTTGAGGAAATTATAAAAAATTTGTAAGAAAGTATGAAGAAAAACAAAACATGAAGCCATTCATTGGATTACTTTAACTAATGTTTAGGTATAGCAGAATAAAGAATTAGTAAACTCACAGAAAGTTTAATAAAAATTATACATACTGAAGCAGAGAGAAGAAAAAACAATAAAAACAAGAGAGAATAAGAGATTTAGAACTTGATAAAATAGTTTAAATTACAGTTGTTTCTCAGAAAGAAAGGAAAACATTTGGAGAAGAATTGGTCTAGAATTTTTCAGATCATATAAAAGCTATCAATCCATCTGTTTTTAAAGCTAAGTAAAATCCATTTGGATAAATATAAAGATAACCACATCTAGACATATTATAGTCAAATTGCTGAATATCAAAGACAAAGGGAAATATTTTGAAGCAGAAAAAATGTCATGTTATCTTCAAAGGAAAAAGAAGACTTATGGTTAAATTTTTGTCAAAAACTGTAGAAGCCAAAAGATAATAAAATGACATCTGTAAAATACTAAAAGTAAACATCAACACCTAGAAATCGATACTCTACTGAAATATCCTTCAAAATGATGGAAACAATTACATGCTAAAAGAATTGACAACTAGCAGATTTTCTCTAAAATGAAGACTATAATACTAAAGAAAAGGAATCTTAGATGAAGTACAGAACTTTCAGAAAAGCATAAGGTTATCAGAAGGAGAAATTATGTGTTGGCATATGTAAATTAATTTGGGGAGATTAAAAATGATGAGAAATATGGGATTTATAATATGTATTATAAAATATAAGACAAAGGGGAATGATAAATAGTATTAAACTGTTTTTGCATTTTAAAGGAAGTAGAAAAACACTGAAATTAGACTAATAAATCAAGAATCCATTTTTTCTTTTTCTTTCTTTCCCCAATATTTGCTAAATTTAATTTGCACACATTTTTTTTATTTCAGAATATTATCAGTATACAAACATTTTGGTTACATTAATGCCTTTGCCTCACCCAAGCCATGACTATAAGCTTGCCCTTCCCCCACACAGTGGGCACTGCATCCATTAGTTGTGAGTTTGCCCACCCCTACTACCTCCCTCCCACCTGACCAGCACCCAATGAATATTACTTCCATGTGAGCACCTTAGTGCTAATCAGTTAGTACCAATTACATTACCTTGTTTCATGTGTGTTTCTGCTTAAAGACATTTTATTTAATATATTTTATTGGTTTATGGCCAACAGCATTTATATATCTCATGTCCAAATGGAGTTTATTTAACACATATTTTTTCTGTAAGACACATCACAGGCTTCTTGTGATTAGGGACACTAGACAACACTTCAGCACTAACCTTGGGGGTCCTTTTAAATAATAAAATCACTAAGAAAAAGCGAGATAGGAAAAACAGCACTAAGTCGATTGCCAAAAGGACACTTTATAGAATGAATATTAAAACAAGAAGGTAGAAAATCCCCTTTCTTTAACTCAACTGGTAATGTGCTCATGGGATGCCTCAAATTTTTTGTCACTTTGAGTGTCTATGTATAAGCAAAAGCACCATGAGTATTTATTTTGAGATTTCAAATAAATTTTGGGGTTTCAAATAAATTTTAACAAGTAAGTGAATTCACAAATACAGAACTCAAGAAAAATAAGAATCAAAGTGTGTATGTGCATATCTACAAATCTACCTATTTGTACATATTTTTAAGCTCTAGCTACTAGGAGGCTGTATAAGCACTGAGCACATCTAGTCCTGGGATATTGGTAACTAAATGCCATCCTCTGCTAAAAAGAGCAGGCAGCCTTGTAGAAATGGCTGATTTCAGGACTGGGACAAGAAAAGTACAAGATATATTGGGTCAAAGAATAAGAAATAAGGAAATGCTCAAAGATTAATGAAATGTATGAAAGGTATCAAATGTATGGGAGTCAGCTTCAAGGGGCTCTTATTGGCTAAATTTAGAATAGTTTTAGCATCAAATAAATAATGAGAGTATCACACTAGAACCCATTAAATAAAATAAGAATCTAGTAGACTAAATGTGTGTGTGTGTGTGTGTGTGTTTATGTGTATGTGTGTATATATATAAAAGTCCTTCTTGTATTAGTGGAAACCCAACTAGTAAATGTAAGAAGAATGATAGAAACTATATAATTATTATTTGACGCTATCACAGTGGCTGGTAATTGATTGATTTGGGAGTCCCAGTGGATTCTAAGGATGGTAGGTAGATGTTTGATGGAGAATAGGATATTAGCATAATTTAACAATATTTATTCACAAAATATTAATCAATACTTAATAAAAATGAAATAATGGTATAGGATTTTTAAAAATAACAAACTTTTAAAAATTCATATAAAATAATTTCTTCATATTTTAACCTGTGGATATGTCTCGATGATTCTTTTATTCTGTTAAAATATTTATTTATATCAATTTTCTTGCACTAAAGAATATGAAGAGTTTACTTTATGTTTTAATATATTTTGCCTCCTGACTCGATTGTAATGATCTTTCAGACAAGAAACATTCGAAATCTCCCTGTGTATTGTTCTCAATAGCAATCATAGCAACGTGGACTAAATGATGCTGCACCACCACCATTATTATCATCATGACTGTCAATATCACAACAGGTATGCATTGATTTGTTAGCCCAAAGTCCTTGTTCTTGTATTGGGAAGATCGGGTCCATAACTAGGCACTCTTTATTATACTATTCCAGTCCTCTGGTTCCCATGAGCACTTCTGTTTTAATATATGATCACATTACATGGGTTCAATGTCCAGAGCTGAGCACCAGACCCAGATAAAATAATCATATTGTTTTCTGAGTATTTTAAAACTGAATCAGGGACCTTTCCAAGGTGGCAAATACTATGAGGCATGAAGCCTGAGAGTTGTTAAATATGTGTCACTTAACACATGGAAGATGCCCACCAGAATGAGAAATTATTAGACAATATCAAAGATGTATGTAGATGAATGACAAAGACATAGATTTCTATGGCGTCTGAAACTCTTGTCTAATTGATACTGAAGCCTAATTGCATCTGTACTTTTCCTATGATTTGGTTACTTAATCACTCCATTAACTTTGTAAGTTAATAAATGTCTTCTTTGCCTAAACCAATTAAGTCTCTGTCACTTACAAAAAAAGAATTTTGGTTAATAAAATTATCATTTCCTTCATCATTCTATTTATCATAAAGAACAAGACTGTCAAATATATTTGAGGTAATAAAAATCTTCAGAAAGAATTGCCTTTGCAAAATAAGGATATATAGAAAAAGTAACTATAAATTGTAGTATTTTATAAATATTATGTAAAAATGTAAAATAAATATTGTCACTTTTCATGGACAAAGAAACAACAATTTAGAGAGATTTCAGAAAGAAGAAGTATAACGTTAATGATCTGCAAATTTTATTCCCATTGGAGTCTAAAAGATGCCATGACAACACAAATCTGGTTTATACAGTTTTTATTTGGCAAAGATAGAAATGTAAAAGATACTTTAATGAGTTCACTCTTTGGCGTATATGTAGCAGAAAGGCCTGCAAATTTTTATTCTAAGGTTTATGGAATTTGCATTACTTTAGTGAAAGTATAAAATGTCAAAGGAATACAAAAAGTTACACAAAATCGTTTCCAAGGTCCTTTTCAGTGATTCAAATTTTAAAGTACTAGTCACTGTTCATTTAATTATTAAATCTTAAAATCCATAGTTTATTAATGGAACAGAATTAATTGTAAATGAATTACATAAATGTACATTACATTTACAATTAATAGAATTAATTGTAAATGAAGTAAGAAGAAAAAATAAACCCAGAGTAATAAAACAGAAATAAATCTAAAATTCAGATAGTAAAAGCTAGTTAATATGAAATGCATTGCCAAAATCTGTGTAGTTGGTTCATCACTTGTAAGCTCAATGATCTTGGACAGATTAGTAAACTTTTCTGCCTCAACATTATTATTTGTAAAACATAAAATATAATGTATCCAGCCTCATAGTGAGATTGTAAGTATCAAATAAATTAATACATGGAAAGCTCTTAGAACAGTCATTGCAGCCATTACATTCTCACATTAATATTTTTCAATACGATCAATTTTTATTGCTAATGTTTTAAAAATGTTTTGATTATTAAAATGTTCAGAGTGTTTTCAGATTGTTTAATAATACAAAAAAGTGATTCTCAGATGTCTAAATCTGTTCTAATGTTATTGCATCTTACGTGTAGCACACAGTATTCAGTTAAGATGGGTTATAAAACAGATTGTACAGACTAATATCTATCTGTCTTTGCTCTATGTAAAAAAAAAGTGTATCTCTAACATTGATGTGGCAGAATTAGTTATCTAATTCTGCACAAACTGCACATATCTGCACAAACTCGGTATCATTTAGAACTTTCCAAAGGGCAATTTATTGCTCTGTGATAAATGATTCCACAGATACTTAAAACTGGATTCATAGTTTTAACATAAATCTATTATTGACTGGCTTTACTTTTTGAGGGGAAAGGCACATATATTTTGATTTCTTTGCTTGAAAGTGTTGAGAAACTTCACTTATTATTGGCCATTTCAGCATTTGCTTTTGTGAAGTGCCTGATACATTTTTGCCCATGTTCCTTTTGGCTTGTTTGTCTTTGTATTTTTTCATTTGTAGGAGTCTGTCTGTGTTTCTATCTGTCTGTATGTTGATCTTGTATAATCTATCTTTTGTCCTATGTATGAATTGAAAACGTCTTCCCCCATATTATGCTTTCTTTTTCACTCTTGTAATGGTGTCTTTTTAAAGAAAAATATAGTTGCATCATTTTGTTTATTATTTTTTCACTTTTGCATTAGTACTTTTTATCTGGTTTGAAAAATCTTTGTCTTCCTCAATGTCATGAAGCATGCCTATGTCATCTTCAAGAAATCTTAGATTTATATTTCATATTTAGATCTACAGTCCATCTTACATTGAGTTTTGTGTGTGGTGTGACTGTGAGACAGATGTCTATCTATCTATCTATCTATCTATCTATACACATATAGATATGCATACACATATGTAAAATATCACATTACAGTATACTTCCATTTACATATAAAATTGACAGGGCACCATTAATTGAAAATATTATGCTATCTCCTTTGTGCCCTTGTACTATCTTTGTCATAAATTGACTGTATTTTGGGTGTTTCATTATAAATAATGTTATGTTCTATTTGGTAGCATGTCTAGCTTTGCATTGTTACCACACTATATTAATAACTATAGCTTTATATATCTCTAATCCATATGCAATACTTCTACATTCATTCTTCTTTATGATTTTCATAATTATTCTTGCCTT
Organism: Microcebus murinus; assembly: GCF_040939455.1. Taxonomy (NCBI): domain Eukaryota; kingdom Metazoa; phylum Chordata; class Mammalia; order Primates; family Cheirogaleidae; genus Microcebus; species Microcebus murinus. The sequence continues at coordinate 68,153,352 of NC_134116.1, read as the reverse complement.
TGAATTTTCATATGATTTTTAAAATCAATTTGTCATTTACATCCAAAGAACACATGCTATAAGTTTAATTATGCATGGAGCGAGTGTGTGGAATGATTTTGGAGGTAGTGACATTAAAGAATTGAATCTTCCAAGCAACAAACATGTTATAATGCTCTATTAGGTAGTACTTTTGTACTTTCTCTCAATAGTATTTTGTATTTCTTAATAGAGAGGTCTTGCTCATCATTTATTAGATTTATTCTTAGCTAAAGATGTTTACTGATGCTAGTATAAATTATATCAATTATAATTTTTAATGTTTTTGTTTCAGGTGTACTAAATACATTTCTAATTTAAATCTTATTATAATGTTAAATTTATTTATCTCTAATAGTTTATCCATGAAGTCTTTTGGATTACTACACAAACCATTAGCCTTTTCTGAATAATGTCAATTTATTTTCTTTCATTCCAATTATAAATTTAATTATTTTTCCTGTCATATTGCTCTGACCATGCTGACCTCTGAAATGTAAAATGAAGACAATTACAACATTTTCTAATTCCCTATCTCTAGTGAACTACTTTCAATAATTGATCATTAAGAATAATGATTCCTGAAGAATTCTCATAACATAATCCTATTCAGATGGATGAAGTACCTTTTTATTCCTCGTTTATTTATATTATCATTTTCACTATATTTTATAACATGAATGAGTGTTATTGAGTGGGAAATTTTGTTAATCCCTATACTCAATGTTTTAGAGCATAATTGTTAGATTTTTAACCAGTGTAACAATATTTGTCTTACACTTAAAGTATTTTGTCCACCTACATTTAAAATGAGTTTTATGTTGAGCTCTAATCTCTATTATCTTGTTATTTTTTTATTTGGTATATCTGCTATGTATGTATTTTGTCTCCTATCTTTTCCTCTTTTGATTTAATCAAATATATTTAATTATTTTTTCCTCCCTCTATTAGCATGTTGAGTGTGCATGTTTTAGCATGTTGAGTGTGCATGCTAATTCCTCTATTTTTTATTGTCTAGGAGTTAAACTAGAGATTGCATCACATACTCTTGAATAATTAGAGCCTAATACAAATCATTACTGTAACAACTTTCCTGATTTTTAACCTTTTGTATAATTGATGGTTTTGTCTAAAATACTTTTTCTTTTTTCCAAAGAATCATTTTAGCATTTTTTTAGTGTTGATGTGTTAGCAATAAATTCATGTTGTGTTTGTTGTTATTTGTTTTCTCCAAGCTCTTTAAGCATCTCATTCTGTTAGTTTTGAACTTTCATTGTTGCCGTTAAAAAATTAGTTTGTCATTCCTATTGTTACTTTGAAGATAATGGATTTTTTTTTCTGGCTGCTGATTTTGCTTTGAGTGTTTGGTTTTATAGGTTATCCTGATATGCCTCAGTGAGGTTTACTTTATGCTTATTCCACTTAGGGATTATAGAGGTTTTGAAATCTGTATCTTAATATCTTCCTTAGCTTTGAAGATTTCTTAGTGACTTTCAATATTTCTTCTGTATTTTTTTTCCCTCTCTTCTCTTTTTAGAACTTAATTAACATGTGCTAGATTTTTTCATTGTGTCCCATATATCTCTTACATTCTGCTCTGAATTGTCTATGCAAGTTTTCTCTGGCCTGGATTCTAAATTTTTCTGAATGTCTTGTCTTCCAGTTTATTAATCACTCTTCTATTTTGTTGACTCTTCTATTAAAAACAACTATTAAGTTCTTAATTTCAATGATTTTATTTTTATGTTCTAAAACTTTTATTTTATTCATTTTTATAGATTCCAATTATCTGGTGAAATTCTCCTTCTTTCCACCTCTTTTCTTCATTTTCTTTCATTTTCTTGATCATGTTTACCAGAGTTATCTTAAAGTTACTATCTATTCTCTTCATACCTGGATCACCTATGGGCCATTTATTTTATCTTTTCTTTCCTTTAATTTTAGTTATTTGGTTCTGTCTTTTGCTGTCCCTGATAAGTTTTTTAATTAAAATTAGAATATTGTGTATAAAAATTATAGTGTTTATATAATGTTATCTTATTCCTGAAAGAATTCTTTTTTAAAGTTCAGCATATTATGGGTGTAAAAATGGTTAGGTTACATATATTGCCTTTGCCCCACCTGAGTCAGAGCTTCAAGTGTGTCCATCCCCCAGGCAGTGTGCACCACACCCATTAGGTGTGAATGTACCAATCCCCTCCTGCCACCACCACCTACCAACATTCAATGAATGTTACTATTATATGTGCACATAAGTGTTGATTAAGTAATACCAATTTGATGGTGAGTACATGTGGTGCTTGTTTTTCTCTTCTTGTGATACTTCATTTAGTAGAATGGGCTGCAGCTCTATCCAGGATAATATAAGAGGTGTTAGATCACCATTGTGGAGAGTGGAACAGAGTGGATGTGGCTATAAAAGATTGACATGAAAGCTACTTGTGGCGATGAAAATGTTCTGTATCTTGGCTGTATCAATGTCAATATCCCAGTGGGGATATTATACATTAATTTTAGAAGATGTAACCATTGGGGGAAATTAGTGAAACATGTAGGTACATATGATCTATTTATGTTATTTCTTAAACTGTATGCACATTGACAATTATTTCAGATTGAAAGTTTAATTTAAAAAGTAACACAAATCTTTGTACAAATAGAGTTTACATGCTCCTGAAGGTAACAGAGTAAACTAAATAAATCAATAAAACACTTAGTATCTCAAAACGCAATAAGCAATAAGGACTATAAAATATGCAGAAGTGAAATGAGGGGTACAGGAAATAGAGCACAATATTAAATGAACAAGAAACATTTTATGGAGAAGGTAACATCTAAGTAATAAATTCAAGGAAGTGGAAGGATGAGGTCTACAGATTTATCTGTGGGAACAGCATTCCAGACAAAGGGGACAGCATATAAAAAATCATAAAGAAGCCAATGTGGTTGGACACATGTGGGGAGGGAGAGAGAGAAAGAGAGAGGGAGAGAGGAGAGAGATTATTAGTGGTAATGAAGGAAGCCAGGAATGGATTTGATAGGGCTTTGTCGAACACCGTAAAAACTTTGTTTTTTTTTTTTGTTTTTTTTTGAGACAGAGTCTCTCTTTGTTGCCCAGGCTAGAGTGAGTGCCGTGACATCAGCCTAGCTCACAGCAACCTCAAACTCCTGGGCTCAAGCGATCCTACTGCCTCAGCCTCCCGAGTAGCTGGGACTACAGGCATGTGCCACCATGCCTGGCTAATTTTTTCTATATATATTAGTTGGCCAATTAATTTCTTTCTATTTATAGTAGAGATAGAGTCTCGCTCTTGCTCAGGCTGATTTCGAACTCCTGACCTCGAGCAATCTGCCCGCCTCGGCCTCCCAGAGTGCTAGGATTACAGGCTTGAGCCAAGAACTTTGGTTTTTACTCTCATTGAAATGGGACAGTTAAATGGAGAGAGGTGAGAAATTTCAAACGGGGTGCTTACAATCTAGGATTAATTTTATCCTTAATCAACTGCTGCCTCCCAGACTAAGATTCAGTCTATCTACGTGATATGAATCTCTGTTCTTGCCACTAGATTCCTTTTCTACTTATTTCCATATGCATCCTTATAAAATCCACCACAAACCCTCCCTGAACTTGCATACTTCAAGTAAATCTCTGTGTCTCTGTAAGCATAAGGACTTAAGAAATATCATGCAAGGGACATCACGATGCACAAGACAGATTTTTCTTTTCCTCAGAGCACTCTACAGACTGGTAAAAAAGAAAATATAACTGGAAAAAAGAGATAGAACAGTGATCTAACAAACAGAAACCTTTGTTACAAGGTGGAAAAAATAGGAAAAAGAAAATGATTAATTCTAGCAGAGTAGAATAGCAATTCTTCATGGGGGAGGCATTCAGACTGAATCTTCATATATATGTAGGATTTCACCAGGCATAGATGAGATAAAAGCATATTAAATGCAGGAGAAATTTTGCAGAGACAAGGTTGGAAACACAATTACTTTGAAGAGTAAATTTGGCAGATATTAATTCTGTCATACATTTTTTACCAGTATGGACATTTTCACTATAAGATTTGTATGTGTATGATATAAGATAAATTAAATAGAAATAATGACAATTACAAGAAATATTACTTTGATGAGTTGCTATGTTTGAGAAGAAGAAATTTAAAAATCTTTACTTAAGAATAACTGTTTTTATAATATAGATATTTTTCAAAATGTTTACCTTACTTTTTCTATATCTGTGAAAAATGATGATGGTATTTTGATAGGGATTGCATTAACTCTGTAGGTCACTTTGGGTAGTATAGACATTTTAACAATGTTGACTCTGCCGACCCATGAGCATGGTATATTCTTCCATCTGTTTACATCCTCTGCTATTTCCTTCTTCAGTGTTTCATAGTTCTCCCTGTAGAGGTCTTTTACCTACTTAGTTAAATATATTCCAAGGTACTTTATTTTCTTTGTTGCTATTTTGAAGGGAATGGAGTCTTTGATTTTGTTCTCACTTGTACTGTTGCTGGTGTATATGAATGCCTCTGATTTCTGTGTATTGATTTTGTATCCTGAGACTTTACCAAATTCATTTATCAGTTCAAGGAGTCTCTTGGTTGAATTCTTGGGGTTTTCCAGAGAAGACTCCGTATAGCAAAATCAATCCTAGGCAATAAAAACAAAATAGGAGGTATCAATTTACCAGACTTCAAACTATACTACAAGGCTATAATCATTAAAACAGCTTTTTACTGGCACAAGAACAGGGACATTGACCAGTGGAACAGAATAGAGAACCCAGATATATAACCATCCTCATATAGCCAACTAATCTTCAACAAAACAGACAAAAACATACACTGGGGAAAAGAATCCTTATTCAATAAATGGTGCTAGGAAAACTGGATAGCCACATGTAGAACACTGAAACAAGACCCACACCTTTCACCTCTCACAAAAATCAACTCACGCTGGGTAAAAGACTTGAACCTTAGGTGTGAAACTATTAGAATTCTAGAGGAAAATGTTGGAAATACTCTTCTAGACATTGGCCTAGGCAAAGAATTTATGAAGAAGACCCCAAAGGCAATCACAATGGCAACAAAAATAAACAAATGGGACCTAATGAAATTAAAAAGCTTCTGCACAACCAAAGAAACTGTCAAGAGAGCAAACAGACAACCCACAGAATAGGAGAAAATTTTTTCAAGCTACACTTCTGATAAAGGGCTGATAACTAGAATCTATTTAGAACTCAGGAAAATCAGGAAGAAAAAATCAAACAATCCCATCAAAAAATGAGCGAAGGACATGAACAGAAACTTCTCAAAAGAAGACAGAATAATGGCTAACAAACATATGAAAAAATGTTCAACATTTCTAATCATCAGGGAAATGCAAATCAAAACCACAATGAGATATCACTTAACTCTAGTGAGAATAGCCTTTATCAAAAAGTCCCCAAACAAAAAATGCTGGCGTGGATGCGGAGAGAGAGGAACACTCCTACACTGCCGGTGGGACTGCAAACTAGTTCAACCTCTGTGGAAAGCAATATGGAGATACCTCAAAGCAATACAAGTAGATCTACCATTTGATCCAGCAATTCCACTACTGGGCATCTACTCAAAAGAACAAAAGTCACTTTATGAAAAAGATACATGCACTCGAATGTTTATGGCAGCACAATTTATAATTGCAAAGCTATGGAAACAACCCAAGTGCCCATCAATTGAAGAGTAGATTAATAAAATGTGGTATATGTATACCATGGAGTACTACTCAGCTTTAAGAAACAATGGTGATATAGCACCTCTTGTATATTCCTGGATACAGCTGGAACCCATTCTACTAAGTGATGTATCTCAAGAATGGAAAAACAACCACCACATGTACTCACCAGCAAATTGGTATTAACGGATCAACACCTAAGTGAACATATAGGAGTAACATTTATCGGGTGTTGGGAGGGCGGGAGGGGGGAGGAGGGGATGGGTGTATACAAACACAACGAGTAAGATGTGCAACGTTTGGGGGATGGACATGCTTGAAGCTCTTACTCGAGGGGGGAGGGGGGCATGGGCAATATAAGTAACCTTAACACTTGTACCCCCATAATATGCTAAAATAAAAAATAAATAAATAAACAAAAAAAATGTTTACCTTAGAGAAAAAAAATTACAGGAAGAGGAGATCAGACCAGAAGACACCGACTGGATGAGGAAGGGGAGACGAGACGAGACCAAAGGGGGAAGGGGAGAGGACCAGGATGCTAGAGCAGACCAGACCAGGGGGAATGAGGAAGAGGAGACCAGACCAGCGGAGGAAGGGGAGAGGACAGTGGATGAGGAAGGTAGAGCAGACCAGACCAGAGAGGATGAGGAAAGAGAGAACCAGACCGGAAGAGACTGGACCAGGAAGAAGAGAACAGATCAGAGGAGACTGGGCGAGGAAGAGGAGATGGGACCAGACCGGAAGAGACCAGAGGAGCACGAGGAGACCAGACTGGACGAGGAAGGGGAGAGATCAGATGAGAAAGAGGAGACCAGATCATAGCGGACAAGGAAGAGGAGACCAGACTGGAAGAGAAAGAGAAAAGAAGAGAAGGAAAGCAAGAAAGTGAGAAAGAAGAGAGAGAAAGAAAGAAAAAGACATACATACCCACTCAACACATTCAAGGAAAGATTCACTGAAGAGGCAGGACTTGGAGGTGAAGCTTGAAAAAACAGAGACGAATGGTTAAAAGCTAAAAATATAGAAAAAATAATAAAAAATTACAATGCATGGTCATTTTTATTAGGTCAGCACATTGATAAAATAAGATTCCCTATATGCTTATTGTCTATTATAAAAGATTTGGAGGTAGCTAAACTCAGGATTCCTGTCCTGTAATATAGAACACTGTGTATGCAGGTGTTAACTGGCTCTCTCCTTGCTTCCTTGTGAGAATTGGGCCTTGACAAACTTGTACAGGAAATGTTTATACCATGGCTATCGCTATTGCTGGGAGTAATAAAGTCATATGTCTCTCATCCACGAGTCTTCTACCTTCTTCCATCATCCATGAAACAATGGCAATTAATTTGTTAGTTTGCAAGTAGGGTGAAATCTTAGACTTTTCACAGTTCTTGAAAATATGATGGTTTCTGTCTTAGACTGAGATTTTTGTTGTTGTTGTTTGTTTAAAGCATTAGCTTGCATTTCTCACAGTGTTTTTTTTTTTTTTTGAGACAGTGTCTCGCTTTGTTGCCTAGGCTAGAGTGAGTGCCATGGCGTCAGCCTAGCTCACAGCAACCTCAAACTCCTGGGCTCAAGCGATCCTTCTGTCTCAGCCTCCCAAGTAGCTGGGACTACAGGCATGAGCCACCATACCCGGCTAATTTTTTCTATGTATATTAGTTGGCCAATTAGTTTCTTTCTATTTATAGTAGAGACGAGGTCTCGCTCTTGCTCAGGCTGGTTTCGAACTCCCGACCTCGAGCAATCCACCCGCCTCGGCCTCCCAGAGAGCTAGGATTACAGGCGTGAGCCACCGCACCCGGCCCTCACAGTGGTTTTTCACTCCAGTAGTACTTCTTAAACAACAGAAATATGCCCTTAGATTTCTGTCATTCAGTGCATTAGTGATACTATCAAGAGCTATACTGCTCTAGAATTGATAATATTGAAAACAGGCACAATTTAGTATTTACAATATTCTTTATCTAAAAAAAAACCCAAAACCTTGCTATTTCCTTTTTCCTTAACCTGTGCTCCTCTTATGATGATGTAGGAATTGAGTGTTTTATTCTGGGAAACAATTCTACTATTGAAAATTCACAGGCTTGTGAAGAAACTAACAAACTGGTCATTAGAGGTTGATATAATATGTATTAGGTTCTTAAAGGTACCATAAGAAAGGGAAACAGTATTATGGCTTATATTTTGAATTCTAAGAATTTGCTGATAAGTAGCATATGTTTAGATTCATTCATCTTTTCTTGATTTTTTAAAAAAATCAACTCTTATAGTGTATATTCCTATCTTACCTACATCTATCATTATAACACAATTTACCAAGAAAAACAGACTAGAAATTATCTATTCCTAAACATTTTTAAAAATTGGGGGACTTAGGGTTTTTCCAGATTAAGATATTAAATATATTCACTTAATATATTTTAATCTCCAATGTAAAATTAAAGAGGATGTTTTTAAAGACAAAACTCAAAAGGATGGGGATAACAGAAGAGCAGACAAAAGTAATAAAATTCTGGAAATTGGAATGCAGGTCGATGTATTAATTTCATGTATTTAACAGACGTAAGAAAGCTTAAATCATAAACTAGAAGTCAGGAAAAATGAAAACCAACTCAAATTGATGAGAGAATCCTCAAAAGTCTGAGGAAATAGTTTTAGAGTCACCTAGAACCAGAGGGCGGTAAAGTAGGTCTAAAATATGGTTGAGGAAATATCTCGGAAAACAGAGCAGCAATATAAAGAGATAGAAAAAATTTTAGAGAAAATTTAAGAACATTAAATTTTCTAGGCTTGTCTAGGTGTTGAGTATCTGAGTTAAAAATGAAATTCCTGAGAGGAAAGATAAATGGACAAGAAGAAAGCAACAACACTGAGGAAGACAATCACTTCATGCTACAGCATATGTTTCAAATAAGGTCATACTGGGAGCTCCCATTAACAGATGCTCCAGTTCTTGTACCATCTTTAAGCTGTGAACAGTAATCTTATTCTTGACAATGTGCCAATGAGCTCATGGCCTTCTATTCCCTCATGGCAGGATCAGCTAGAAATACTTCTTATTCCCAGAGAAATGTTCCATTTTGACTTTCTCCTAAGATTTCATGTACACCATTGTAAACTTAGACGCTTACCTTGCCTAACTTATTAATATTAGGACTGGATGTCTAGCATTTAGTCTGCATGATAGCCTGGATAGATGTATCTGCTGTGATGAGCCATGTACTTCACACGATTCCTCTATTTCGTGGACCCTCCACATTCCCAGGGTGGCTTTTATAATTTCTCTGGGAAGCAGAAGGCAGACTGGGACCCAAACACTCTGATGACTTACCTTTTCCTGCTTGTGGTAATTTGTCCTTCCTTTGCAAAGTTAAATTTGTGATTGCTACAACCAAACAGTATATTTGGGATATAACTAAAAATAGACCATAAAAACTATAAATAAAACTATAAATAAAAGATCATAAAATTATAAATAACAGCAAAGAATTATTAACATCAAGTTACCGGTTGCCTCTGGGAGTCAATGAAGGATGTAATTAGCGACAGGCACACGTGATTCTAAGGTTCTGGTTACTTTCTGGTTCTTAACCTACTTAGCAGGGTTGTACTAGTATTAGTCATTTAAACAGTGCTTATACACTTATACACCTATCTGCATGAATTGTTTCACAATGGGACAAACTTTTTGTTTGTTTTTTCTTTAAAGGGGACTGACATTGTTACAGTCAAGAAGGTGAATCAGGCTACTAAAATATTAGATTGATTTATTTTTTTAAGATTCTACAATTACTTTAAATGAAATCTTAAAAAAGACAATCATAAAAATGAGTACTGGCTCTTACATTTACCAATGAAAATCTATTGGCACTCAAATATACATATTTTATTTTATTTTATTAATATACATATTTTCTTCTATTATTTTGTTGGCATGATTGTAGATTTATGGGGTATTTTTTTCCAGGTCCTAATCATAAATGGAGAGCAATAGAAGGTGGTGATAAACATTCTGAGGGAGAGAGAGTAGTAAGTATAACTAGGGCCAATAATGTTTATCACTTGTAATTTTTCTAAATAATATATTTACCTATTTGTTAAAAAATGAGCTTGCGTTATATATTTTAGATTGTTTTGCTCTTAAAGGCTGTAGTATTTTTTCCAATTATCTTTAAAATTCTTTGAAAGTGCGCAACTAATTATTGCTATACCCTGATACTGCCACAGTTTGGTAAATAAATATAAATTTAATTATTCTGACCTCTGCATAAGCATATAATTGTCTAATTAGAAAGAGTGATAGTTCATTAAGCAATGCAAAGTCCCATGGCTTGATTATTTCTTAAAAACCTGTTTTGCTTTTCAAAAAGTTGATTCGAATGCCATACAGCTTGTTTGAAAATGATTAGAAATGCTAGCATTATTTTTAATCTAAATCCAGAAAAAAATAAACTTATCATTGATGATTTAACATGGTAAGATCATAAGATATTTATCAAAAATATGTTTCCTAATGCAATTAATTGTCTTGCAGGAGATATTTGATCATTAAAAAGACGCTCATATCTATAGTGACAAGTGTTTTGCCAAAGTTAGTGAGAGGGAGAAAATATCCAAAGAGTAAGGCTAAAGAAGAATGAAAGACAATTCTATTTTATATATTAAAAGTAATTGATACTATAGAGAACTTGTAATAGTCTCTTGGAAGAAATAATTATTTCCTTATGCCATTTGCTACGAAAGGTATCATTAAATTATATTTGATTGATGTAAATAGAGAAAGAATGAGTGAGTGCTAAATGGCTACAACTAGTGTAAAAAGGACTGTATCACTTTGGGCTTGGTCAGGAAAAGGAACTCCCTAAGATAAGAGAAGCAGACAATTAGAGGTACACATTAGCACTGAAAGGAATAAGGAAAGATTATCAGGGAAAGCCACTGTGGTTCAAAATTCAAGAAAGAAGGAAATGGCAGGAGACAAATGCCAATCCTCTCAGCTGAAGGTCATTCAAAGGATAATGTCTGGAAGCCACTGGAAAATCCTCACATCACCAAAGCCCATGTAATTGGCTATAACTGGTTCCTTTTAACTGCCTTCCAAAATTCATGTAACACACGCTGATGGAATTTAAAAGGGACTCACTCTGTTGGCAAAAGACAGATAATAAATATTTATTATCTATTATCTGAATTTACATTTAAGATGTAAATACACAATGATAAGCTATGTGATCTGATTCAAAGATAAATTAAATAATATTTAGGTTAAGACTAGTAATTCATTAGTTTTCAAATATAGCAAACTACTACATCAAGGATTGGATAGCATGCATAATAAATTATTATAATTTCTAAATTCAGGACTTTGTTCACTTGAAAGTTTGAGTAATATTTTATGTCAGACCATGAAACTAATACTGGGAAATGCAAAATGTGATTAATTAAAATATATGTCTAGAAATACAGAAATCCAAGTTCTTTTTCACTAAACTGTAGATACTAATAACTGTAACCAAGACAAATTTTTATACATGATATATGTAATTTCTCTTTAGAACACTATAGGACTGATTCTAGTTGATAAATTTGCTAATTATTATAGTCAGTGGTCTCATACATTTAATGACTTAATAGTTCAACACTCGACTGAGTGATAGCTGTGTAATACAATATTTAAAAAGCCTTGTAGAAACTATATAATTTTTGTCCCTTAGAAGGTAGCTTATTAGTCTGCCTGAATCAGGGACACTATGAAAGTTGTTCATTTGCTGTTTTACTCAAATTTTGTTGTTTTCTTTCCTTTTACCACATCAATAACAATTTAACTGGCTTTTGGCCCTAAACTTCCAATTTTCCTCATCCTTTACATTGCTTTCCTCGCTAATATTACTCCTTCAACATCTACTTTTTTTTTTTTTTTCAGAAAAAGAAAACAAAAACCACTGAGAATCGGTTTCACTCACGGGATAGAGTTAGGATGGCATAGACTTAAATGCTGTTCCCCGTAGAAGTCTAAAAAGCTGGCAAAGTCCTCAGAGGACTTGCATTCCCACAATCCTTTCTGCCCACAGCCTCCAGTTGAGTGTGGCTTCTCCTTGTCACCTATACATGCAGACGTGCAACAGAGCTCCTTCCGGGTAATCACGTGACACAGGAAGCTCTCACACAACACTCTCCAGGAGTACAAAGACTGGAGAGTCATGGAGGATGTCACAAGGTCATACTGGATGGAAAAGAATGTACAGCCACATATAACCTATTTGACGTGGCTACCCTTTCACCTTGAGACTCGGGCTTCTGTTTTGTTCTTTACGTCAAACAGAACTAGTCTCCAGTGATCTTGCTGGCTTCATTGCTTCTCTCTGACACTCTTATACACCCCATGGAACTATATATGCTTTTTCATTTTTATTTTGCAAAACAACCCAGCCATCTTCTACTCTTATTTTTAAACTCGGAGGGCTAACCTACCCCATCAAGTTCCTTTAATGTATCAGGACATACATTTAGCCTTTAAAAAAAAGAGTTATGGTTATAAATAGTAAAATTCAATATTATAGATTATCCATCTGGAATCCTCATTCAACAATCAGCTGCAGAATTCATGAACCAATTATATAATCTATAGTTCCACTTTTATCCCTCAAAGGACTCCTCATAAGACAATATATATGAATTTTTTGATAAGTTTAGTACTTTTCTTTATGTTTTTTTTCCTGATAAACTAATAAAGGTGCACAGGTTACAGAATAAGAAAGTCATAGAAAACTCACCAAAAGCACAACTTCTGGAGCCAGACTGTGTTAAAACCAGCTACATGACCTTGAGGAAGTTTCTTAATATCTCTAGGACACATTTTTTCTTCTCGCTTGCAAAATGAGAATAGTAGTAGCTATTTTGTAGTGTTATTACATGGATTCCATGTGTTAATATTTATAAATGGCTTAGATAATGTCAGATACATAAGAGTACAACATTGGCATATATCTGACAGATGTCTGACATAAACATTTTAAGAATAAAGGTGACTTTGAAAATCTTAAATAAAAGTTTATTTCACGATGGTAGGCTAAGCATATTATTCCTCCACCACCTCAAATCTATCAAAAAGAAACATTGTTTTTTAAAAAAATAGAGAATAAAAACAAAGGGAAATCATGAAAGAGAATTTTTTATAGAACAAAAATAATACATCATTATTTCTTAGGAAAAATGATTAGAGACAACCATGGTCAAAAACATGTTTAAAACTCTGCTACAGAAATGAGAGCTCCTTGGGAAAGCCACAAGTTCAGGGCCTACTGCTGATGTCATATGACTTGTATTATTACTGCTCTACTATTAGTTGCAGTAGTAGTGGCTGTAGTCTTTATATTTTGCAGGAAGGCAAAACCTCTTTCTGTCTCATTCTTTCGCTTTATCTACTAACAACAAGTATCTGGGTTGTCTCTAAAGGTTATTATTAAATAATAAAGTAGGAAGATACAGTTGGGGAAAGGCAGGTGACTGTTCATTTCCCATCAGCCTTACTATTTGATTGCAGTCTAGTCTCCCGCCACATTTACGTTGACTTGCTCCAGTTTGTCACAAATGCCAGTCACTTCCCAATTTGGTTTCCTAATTTTTATATAGCCTTCCTTTCCCTTGGTTTAGAAACATGCAAAATATTCCAGAAAGTCTTTGATTAAATTTGGTCTCTTTGATTCCTGCCCTATACTCTGCCTTACACTTAACATCCTCATTGAAGAACTGCTCAGCACCAAGGGTCAGAATAATTGTGACTTTAATTTTATTCCATATTTGTCCTTACTGTTTAAAAACTAAGGAATTGAGTGTGATATAAAATATTTCAACTAAAAATCATGGAGATATGTTTATTTTCTGTACTAAGCATATATGTTTGTATGTGTATATATGTATATATGTATATGTGTGTGTGTATATATATATATATATATATATATATATCTTAAAGAAGGAAAGAGTCTGATTTTTGTTATAGTCCTAGCCCTGCCAAAAAAAATCTTTGTAACCTCAGGCAAATGATAAAACACTCCAGATAGTTTCCTCATCTGTAAAAACAACAGTCACAAAGAAACAAAGATGTTACATTGGATAATTTCCAATTTCTGTTCAGTCGTGAAATTCTAACAATATATTGAAAAATTATCTAAAGTATTGTCTCAAATTGCCCCAGTGTTCTACTTAATGAAAACAGGAATCACATTGTTATTCATTTACTCCACATTTAGTCTACTTCATTTGCTCCTCTAACAATTAAGCGTTTATATGTGATTACATTTTATGATTTGTTATGGTTTTGTTTGATAGCTAGATCCTGGGTCAGAAACCTTCGTCTAATTTATGGTTGTTAACACTCAAGTTTATTTATGGCACTGAATAAATGATAGTGTAACAACACATTTGAAAATAACTGCCTAAGAGACAAGAGTTATTGCATTAATTTGCATTTTTCTTTCTAAAATTTAGATAAATGTAAGTATTTATGGAAAGAACAAATGTTGCTCGTTGGCTCTAAGATCTCTCTTCCCTATGTAACACTGGGGTGTTTATCCTTCATGTTATCTTTGTGCTGAGCTCTTTTTGGAGTTGTAGTGTAGTTAACGTGGCAGATATAAAAGCAATGTTTATTCAATGTAATTTTCTATATTTTTCCCTGGTAGTTTGCCAAAGAAAGAGCAAAAAGAGCTAAAATCAAGCCAAATTCTAAAATTGTGACAGTTTGTAAAGAAATTAGTTATTAATTATAATTCAGGTTTACAACAGTATTTGTTTTTGAATGAAATAAATTTCCATGGAAATGTAAACCAGGAGCAACGAATGCAAAATAAAAATCTTACCAATAGAAGAACGTGGTATGTGTTTGGCAAAGTAAATAATTGTTACAATTTCTAAAATCTTTGGCTAGGAGATATATATAGTGGAAATAATCTGAAGGTTGTATGGTAGTATTTATAACTAAAAACAAAACCAAAACCTTAATTTTTAATTCGCTTTCTTACAAAAGTCTCACTTATATTCTCTCAGTTACAACACAAGTTAAAGTATTTCTCTTTGTGAGGTACACAGTGTTTTGAAAGAAAATTAGCTTTTTTAGTTTAACTATATAATAGTGGATCCAGTTTCTGGCTGGGCTAGCTACTAGCTGCATGACTCTGTTTAAAGTACTTGGCCGTTTCTTCCATTTCTATTCTAAGCCTCTTCATGCAGAAAATGTGAGTAATAATGCTTACTTAGTGGAATTGTTGCATTGATTAACTGGCATCCGATGTGTAAAGCATGTATGATAGAAACTGGCATATAAAAATGTGTATTCAATGCTCATTCATTACATTTCTTGCTTCTCTTTTATCCCCATTTTCCTTTCAGTCTAGCCTTTTGGGTTATTGAGTTGAAGATTATAGAAACCTTTCATTTTCATTGTTTCTGTTTTTATGCATTTGTTAAATTTATTATTTAAAAACTTCTGACGATTTAACAGCAGGTTAAAGTAAGTTAAAAAATAGACGATGAATGGCTGTATCTGGTGTTCCTATGGATTGAGGCCCAAAATGAGGGAAATGGTAGTTTGTGTAGGCTGTTGGGATATTTGCTAGATTCTACTATTAGTTCTGATAGCTTGAGAATTCTCTTGTATTTTTTGAGACAGTTCTCTATAAATGGATTATTCTATTTTGCTCCATTAATATAGTGAATTAATTATATTAATACATTTTAAAAAGTCAAGTCATCTTTGTATTTTATTTTTGTATTTCTAGAGATAACCATATGGGGTCAGAAAGTATCCCACACAAACACATTTTTACTGAAGTCAATTTACTGATTTTTATGTAAGAAATTTGAAGCTCTATTCATTAAATCTTAGATGTGTCTACTTTATGTCCTCTTAAAGAACTGATTTTGGATTTTGTTACTCTATTGTTTCTATATTGCCTGTTTAATTTGTGTTCGTTGCTATTCTTGTACTTTGGGCTTAATCTGCTAAGCATTCTCTTATTTTTTGAATTGGACATTTTTTTCTAACACATATATTTAAAACTGATCTTTGCTAGTACGTACAAAAGGCCATAGCAATTGTCAAAATATTTAAATCTTTCTATCCAGATATATCTAAAGCCACTATTTTGAAGTACCACCCTTCAGTGCTCTTGTAAGTCTCTTTACCTTTCTTGACCTTCAGATATGACTGTGTTTACAGTGAGACAAGTCACATAATTGCCTAGGGAATGATATTTAAGAAGGTTCCAGAAAAATCAGTAATCATGAAGATTATAACATTTCATGCAATATTTTAAAAAATCAAAATTAATGCAAAATCCCTAATTATTATAGTTTCAAAATTTTAAATTAAAATTTATTGTTGTTAAAAAATTATTGTTGTTAAAATTTATTGTTGTTAAAATTTATTGTTGTTAAAATATATTGTTGTTAAAATTATTGTTAAAATTATTGTTGTTAAAATTTATTGTTGTTATTGTTAAATTAAAATCTATTGTTGTTTGCTTGTTTTAAGACCCTGCAACAGAAATAGTCATTTCCAATGAGCCTGAAGTCCTCAGTCCACAGGTCACCTGTCAGGTGAGTTTATGAGGGTTGACAATGGCATGCAAAACAGATTGTGCAACACGAGGTATGTATATAGTTATGTGTTTTGATTATAGAGATTTTTTATTATCTCTTTTCCACTTGGTTCAAAATATGGAAGCATATTTCAGTAAGTGTATATAGCTGCCACAACATTTTTCTTGGCTCAGTATGGCACTGCTTTCATACCTACATTCTGCCAAGGCCAGACCATTCTGATTGCTCAGTGCCCTGGCAGTTAGCACATTCAATTACTACTTACTAGTCATTGTCATTTTTATTCCTCAAGCACTGGAGACATCTGGCCCCAAGAAGCCATATGTGGACAACATAGGGGAATCCCTGGCACCAAACAGCTCACTGATGGTCCTAACCACCCTCCCCAATCCCTGTGAGACTACATAGTTAGAGTGAGGCTTGTCAGGATGGGACAGGACACACCTGGCAGCAGAGCTGGCACCCCTGGGGGACAAATGCCTCTGTAGCTTCCCCACTCAGTCTGGTTCTGAGTGATTCTGGGAGGGACTAGGAAAGCCCATGAATACTATTAAAGGGCCACTGCTGGCTCTGCCCAGGCATTGTGGAGTCCACTGCATAGTGAGCACACCAGTAATAGGAGGAAGACCACAAAAACCAACAGATACCTTGGGGTGGTTTGGGGCCATGAACTGGGAGGACATGGCTTCCTGTTATATTTCATCTTCATTTAATTGCACTGGTTCATTAAAAACCCTCAAATATGCATCCATCATGGATATTATCCACATTTCTATTACCACGAATACAGCTAATGCTTGGATGTCATTTGCCCTGTGCTAGGTTTAATTCTTAATGCATACTGTTATAATCTTCATCATTATCTTCATTGTAAAGGTGAAGAAACTGGAACTCTGAGAGGTCACTTCCATGGTAGATTTGTAATTCACAGCCCAGCAACCGAGCCCATCTTCTTAATTATCCCCCTATGCCATGTGTCATCTGCCTGTAGGGAGTCCAATTCATGAGTCTCATGACTTGGTAAAAAATGGAGATATTAATTATATAAATATCTTGGACAGTATTATAAGTATTATAAAAGTGATGAAGACTTCCATCAGTCTAGTTATTGTTTTATAAGTGATCTCTTGTTCTTTTCTGGATGCTTTTAGGACTTCTTTATTTGTCTTTAATGTGTTTGTAGTTTGATGAAAGCAGAGAGAAGAGGCAATAACAATAACAATGTCATTGATTTTAAGAGCAATTTTTTCTTGAAACTATTTATGGTGTAACATCTACTAATTAGGGAGAGGTCATGAAAAGAGGTCACTGTTTTTCCCTGAAAATCATGGCAACAATGGAAGCAGCATTTAGCAAGTAAAAGATTCTCCAAACAAAATGTCATAGAAACAATTTCTAAAAATCAGCAAGTGATTTGGAAATTATTAGAATTATTCATAAATTATTTTTTTTGTAAATTATTTCCTTGGTAAGCAGATTTGAACAATTTATAATTCAGCTTACAGTATGGAAATTGATATATTTTGCATTTTAATTCATATGTTAGCTTTAAATTAGTTTAGGATGCCTAATTAGTTATTAAATAATATGAATATCACGCCAGCTTTTAAGGCTAAAAATCACCTTACTATCTATGAAGGTATTATTTTCTAGTATTGGCCAATTTTAAATACTCCTAGAATTAGTCAGTGTTATTTACTTTATTAATTTCTAATCAATTTTTTAGATTTATATGTATGCACAAGCTCTCTCTTCTGCTCTCTCTCTAAATCTCTCTCTCTCTCTCTCTCTCTCTCTCTATATATATATATATATATATATACAAATGGTATATAATCCCTATTGTTTCTTCCATTTTGCTGCTTTCTGGGCTCAACTTTCATTTTTCTGAAGTATATACTTTGTACTTCCTTTATGAAATGATAACATATATTTTGATTTCTTTTTTAATCTCTGCTTTATTCATCAAAATTATTTGTATTTCATTCCCATTCAATGATAGTTTAGTTACATTCTACCACATCATTCAAAATATCATTCCATGTTTTTGTTTTTGGTGGTTTTTGGCTTCTTCTGTTGCAACTAAGAAGTCTTTCATTAGTTTCATTATTATTGTTTTGTAGGTAATCTCTTGTTTCTTTCTTAATTTTTTTTTGGTTTCTTTATTTGTCTTTAGTGTTTTAAAGTTTTATTATAATGTGATTATGGCAATTTTTAATTCTGCTCAAAAAATGGAGTGCTTTTAAATATTAAGAGTGATGCTTTTATTTTATCATTTTTATTATTTTTCTCTTAAGATCTTTTAATGGATGAGACATTCTTCTTTTATTATTTATTTTTCCTTTCCCACCTCATTATCTGTGTTGAATTTTGGGTAATTTTTCAGAGGCTGCATAATTACACTTAAAAATTGTTTTATAAATTCTGAGTGTTCTTTATGTCTGTTTTTTCATTGCTTCATTATTTTGTGTGCTTCATTTTATATGTAATTATGTTTTAATCTACTTGAGATTAAAATTTTTCAATTTTAAACTTTCATGGAACAAATACTACTTCTTAGTAATTGCTTCTCCTTGTTTACAATAGAATAATTCCGTTCTTACTTATAATGTGTTTAAATAGTCTCATATTATGAATAATGTAGGCGATTTCTTCCCTTATGGAATTCTTATACAGCTTGACTTGTTAAACTTTCTTTCCAAATAGTTTCTCTTTTCTTTCTTTCTTTCTTTCTTTCTTTCTTTCCTTCTTTCTTTCTTTCTTTCTTTCTTTCTTTCTTTCTTTCTTTCTTTCTTTCTTTCTTTCTTTCTTTCTTTCTTTCTTTCTTTCTTTCTTTCTTTCTCCCTTCCCTTCCCTTCCCTTCCCTTCCCTTCCCTTCCCTTCCCTTCCCCTTCCCCTTCCCCTTCCCCTTCCCCTTCCCCTTCCCCTTCCCCTTCCCCTTCCCCTTCCCCTTCCCCTTCCCCTTCCCCTTCCCCTTCCCCTTCCCCTTCCCCTTCCCCTTCCCCTTCCCCTTCCTTCCTTCCTTCCTTCCTTCCTTCCTTCCTTCCTTCCTTCCTTCCTTCCTTCCTTCCTTCCTTCCTTCCTTCCTTCCTTCTTTCTTTCTTTCTTTCTTTCTTTCTTTCTTTCTTTCTTTCTTTCTTTCTTTCTTTCTTTCTTTCTTTCTTTTCTCTCTCTCTCTCTCTCTCTCTCTCTCTCTCTCTCTCTCTCTCTCTCTCTCTCTCTTTCTCCTTTGATTCTGGCAAGGACTCCAGCACTTGATCAATTTATGCTCATTTCTCACCTTGGGTTTTCCTACATTGTGCACTTAGTATAAATTCTGGTTTAATATTTAGATTCAGATCATAGATTAAGAGTTATGTTTTCCACAGGAAAAAAAATAATTCTCAGCTAGGGCTGGAGCAAAACAAATCTATTACTATGTCACTGAACAAACAGGTGCATTTTGTTAGTCTCCTCTCCCTGGGGTTATAGGCTTTAATTTTCCAGCTTTGTAATACATCCTCCTCCAACTCCCTTCTCTTGGTGGCCTGACCACCCTCCAGGCCTGCTGTGCTGTCATCAGTTCCTGCTCGTGCTGCTGCGGATCACAGTTTCCTCTTCATTTTTAGATGCTACAAGTTTCTTTTTCTTTATTGTGAGCTTAGACAATTATTGAAAATGATATAATCGTTTTTCCCAGAATCTTTTATTGTTTGTATGGTAAGGATTCTGGCCAGCCTCATCTAACATTTTGCCAGAATTAAACAGATTTCTTTTTACATTGTTATTTCAAAGCAGGTTTTCTTCCATATTTGGGTAGAAGCCATCCCTAATTACAGAATAATTTGCAACAAAGCTTATTTCTGCACGTGGGCCTAAAAATCTCTTTACAAAACACACACACATGCACACAATAACATACACGTGCAAAAGAGAGTCAGATGGTGAGATGAGATGCAACTTAGTATATTTGTTACTTGCTCCATACTGATAAGGACAGAATTATGTTAGTGGGGCCTTTGGCAATTACCAAGAGTGAAGTTGTTCTAGAAGTGGGGACTCTTATAGGGATGTCTGTGGGAGATGCTCTTGGGGGGCTTCAGAGGCTGATGTGAGGTGAGTGCATTGGTAGGACACAGTGCTCTCAGAACAGAAAGTATTTAGAATCACTTAGGGAGCCTCTTAAAGACAACCCTTTATGGGGCCCAACCATTTACTCTCATGTGTTTAGCTGAGCCTAGGAATCTATACTGTGATGAGTGACAAGTACTCTGGGTGATTTTATGCAGGTGGTTTATGGTATATTGGGTTACTTTGCTGAACCACTGGGAAAGGGAATAGTTAAGAAATTAATAGTGGAGAAAAGGAAACTGGTTAATAAATTGTTTTGAGGTCTCCATAAAGGATCTATGCTTCATCCAGAGGAATGACAGTATCGACATTTTAACAGTATTGAATCATGAGAATGGGATGTTTTTCCCTTCCCTTGTTTTGTGTCATCGATTATTTCTTTCATCAGTGTTTTGTAATTCTCCTTGTAATGATCTTTGACCTCTTTGGTTAAGTATATTTGTAGGAATTAAAAAAAAATGTTGTAGCTATTGTAAATTGTTTTGAGTTCTTTACTTCATTCTTAGCTTGGCTCTTATCAGTGTGTTGAAATTCTACTGATTTTTGTACATTAATTTTGTCAGCTGAGTCTTTTCTGAATTTATTTGTCAATTCCAGGCATCTTTTGGGTTAGTCTTTAGAGTTTTCAAGATACAAGATCATATCATCAGCAAACAGAGATTGTTTGATCTCCTCTTTTCTGATTTGGATACCCTTTATTTCTTTCTCTTGCCTGATTGCTCTGTCTAGAACTTCCAGTATTATGTTAGATAAAAATGGTGAAAGTGGACATCCTTCTCTTATTCCATTTTTTCAGGGGAAAGACTTCAAGTTTATTCGACTCTATATAATATTGACTATAGGTTTGTCAAATATGGATTTTATTATTTTGAGGTGTATTCCTTCTATGCCTATTTTGTTAAGGGTTTTTATCATGAAGGGGTGATGGGCTTTATTGAATACTTTTTCTACATCTATTGAGATGATCATATGGTTTTGGTTTTTAATTCAGTTTATTTGGTGACTTACAGTTGTTGATTTGCATATATTGAATGATCCTTGTATCCTTGGGATTGAAAGCCATTTGATCTTGGTGAATTATCTTTTTGCTATGCTGTTAGGTTTAGTTTGCTAGTATGTTGTTGAGGATTTTTGCATCTGTGTCATCTGTGTTCATGAGTAATATTGGTCTATAGTTTTCTTTTTTTTCTTGTGTCTTTTCCTGGCTGTGGGTGGTATCAGAGTGATACGGGATTCATAAAATGAGTTAGGGAGGATTCCTTCCCTCTGGATGCTATGGAACAGATTCAGTAGGATAGGTGCCAGTTCTTTGTAGTTCTTTTTTTTTTTTTTTTTTTGAGACAGAGTCTCACTTCGTTGCCAGGCAAGAGTGGGCAACAGCATCAGCCTAGCTCACAGCAACCTCAAACTCCTGGGCTCAAGTGATCCTACTGCCTCAGCCTCATGAGTAGCTGGGACTACAGGCATGTGCCACCATGCCTGGCTAATTTTTTCTATGTATATTAGTTGGCCAATTAATTTCTTTCTATTTATGGTAGAGACAGGGTCTTGCTCTTGCTCAGGCTGGTTTGGAACTCCTGACCTCAAGCAATCCACCCACCTTGGCCTCCCAGAGTGCTAGGATTACAGGCATGAGCCACCACACCTGGCCTCTTTGTAGTTCTGGTAAAATTTGACAGTTAATCTGACTGGTGCTGGACATTTTTTTTCTTGGGGTATTTTTTATTATTGATTCAATCTTGCTATTCAGTTTAGGTCTGTTCAGGAATTCTGTTTCTTCCTCACTCAAGTTTAGAAGATTGTGTGTTTCCAAAAATGTATCCATCTCCTCTAGTTTTCTAGTTTGTGTGTAGAAAAGCGCTCATAGTAGTCTCAGGTGATCTTTTGTATTTCTGTGATATCAGTTGTAATGTCTCCTTTTTCATTTCTGATTAAGGTCATTTGAATCCTTTCTCTTCTTTTCTTGGTTAATTTTGATGTTTTTAAATTTTCTGAGACTTGTTTTGTGGCCTGACATATAGTCTATCTTGAAAAATTTTTTGTGTGCTGCTGAGAAAAATATATTTTCTGCAGTTTGGGAACAGAATGTTCTGTAATTTTTGGTTAGGTCCATTTATTCTAGATTCCTGTTTAAATCCAGGGTTTCTTTGCTGATTTTCTGTCTCAATGATCTGTCTTATTCTGTTGGTGAAGTCTTGAAGTCCCCCACTATTATTAAGTTGCTAAATTACTTAAGTCTAGCAGTATCTGAATGATACTGGGGACTTTTTATGAATCTGGGGACTTCAGTGACCCAGGTGCATATATATTTAGGATTGTTATACCTTCTTAGTGAATTGTTTGTTCCCTGTGTTATTATGTAATAACCATCTTTGTCTTATATTTTTTTTACTGTTGTTGATTTAAAGTCTATTTTATCTGATATAAAAATAGGTACTCCTGCTAGCTTATGATTTCCATTTGCATGAAATATTTTTTTCCATCCCTTTACCTTAAATCTATGATACTTTATGAGTTGAGTGGGCTTCTTAGAGATAACAAATATCTGGTTTGTGCTTTTTTATCCATTCTGTCAATCTGTATATTTTAAGTGGGGCAGTGGTGACAAATTCCCTTAGGGATTTTTTGTCTGGGAAAGATTTTATCTCTACTTCATTCATGAAACTTAGTTTTGCAAAATAAGAAATTTTTGGTTGACAATTATTCTTTGTAAGAATACTAAAGATGGTTCCCCCATTCCTTCTGGCTTATAACGTTTATTCTGAGAAATCTGCTGTTAGTCTGATGGGTTTTCCTTTCTGAATTACTTGATGCTTTCATCACACAGATTTTCTTCTTTATGAATTTTAATTATATTTTTTCCTTTGTTTTCTGCATTATCTTCATTTCCTTGCCTCCCCCATGTTGTTTGTTATTTGATTTGTTCTCTATCTTTCATGTTGGACTCTTTCCTCATATATCTTTGATTTCTTAGCTACTCATTCACACTTGAGAGTGAGACATTAAAAATTCTGTTTAGAATATGACGCACAACTGTGGGCTCTAGAAATTTAGGACCATACATCCTGGAAAACTGAGCACCATAAATCTCCCTGAATGACATACCTAACCTTGTTCCAAAAGAGAAACAACTTGAAATGCATAACAAGCATTCTAAGGAAAGGCCTTTGAGTTAGTAAGCAAAGGTTTTTATTTCACAAAATGCACAGTAGAGAAAAAGTTATGCCCCATTTGAAGTGGGTGTAGGTCTCCCATCTGCTGCTAGCTAGACATTCTGGACCTCAGATTCTTTTCACTCCTGAAATACTTATAAGACATGGTTTTTATTCCATTTTAATGATATAATCTCTACTTTGGTGATGCAATACTGCTTTATCTCTTTTGCACTTTTTTTTTTTTACCTTAAAATGATTTTGTTTTGTTAATCTACTGTTTCTCCTTTCTATAATTTTAAAATTACTTATAAATTGACCTTTAAAGCAAAATGATAATTGTCTTGGATTGAATAAACTCAGCATATATAGATTCCATAATGAATTACTTGTGTTTTTATAAGTAACTCATGATATATTCTGGAAATCATGTCTTTTAGAGGTTTTAATTCTAGTATGAGTATGAAAAATAGGTGTTGGAATTTTTAATTATTTTATTTATTTATTTATATGGTACTTTTGTTGAAAATGTAAATATTTAATATAGTGACCTAACTTTCTAAGGGGAAAACATAAAAAGCAACAAAAATAATGAATAAGAGACATTTTTAATAAAATAATAGAAGTACCATACATGTAATTTGAAATTATGCCAATGAAAACTAATACATAAGTTTTCAACATATGGAAAAGTCATTTACATCATATTTCAGAAAACTGACATTGGAAAATAAAAGAGATTAGAACATGGCAACCAGAATTAAAGCGAAAAAGCTGAGGATTCTTTTTGTCTTTTGAATCATCAGTCTTTTCCTATCTTATGTGCAAAATGTGACAGTGAAAACTTCACTTCTGCCAGTATTAAATGGGATCTTGGTGAACCTCATTTAATTATTCATACTCATACAAAATGTTTTTAAGTCATGTAGATGAATATTATGGTTTTAAATCATAAGAAAGTTCAAAATAATGAATCATATTCAACACTGAAAGCACCTTATACTTGAAGTATGATTCTTTTCATAATGACATATGGTTTTCAGAAAAATAGCAGAAACTGACATTCTAGAAAAACAAAATGAGTGATTCACACCCCAGCAAAATTTAATATCACTTCCAGGATATTAAATACTTCATGTGCCAAGTTAGTCATAGATTCTGGTATTGCTTCAAGAGGCACTACTGATGATCTTAGTTGTTTTTTTTTTTTTCTTAATCCTAGTGAATCCATGAAAATGTATCCATATATGAAGAACCCATAATGAAACAGACTTATTACATCAATCAATTTATTGATTCTTCATTAAATTGACATGGAGATCTGACTTTAGAGAGTTTCTAGAACTTACTCTCAACTAATACAAAAAGAAATTACTTCTAAACTATCTGTGTTGTTTGCATTTATAGTCAGTCATATGATGATTGCCAGTGGGGACAGTCTACCTGAAAATGCATCTAGTCATGTTTGGGGATGTCTTCATTTATTAAGTAATCCATTCTACTCAATGTAACATATATCTCTTGAGTACATGAATCTATCTGGCTTTATGGCTAACTATGAAGGGTTAATAAGACAAGAAAGTATAGTTGTTCCTCAAACAACACAGATTTGAACTGTGAGAGTCCACTCATATAAGACATTTTTTTTTAAAAAAAATTTACACCAAGTGTGCCCAGTGTGTTTGCCTCTTCTTCCTCCACTTCTATCACCACCATCTCTTCTGCCTCTGCCACCCCTGAGACAGCAAAACCAATCCCTTTTGTCCTTCTCCTCCTCAGCCTGCTCAAGGTGAAGACAAGGATGAAGACTTTTATGATGATCCTCTTCCACTTAATGAATAGTACATACATTTTCTCTTCCTTATGTTTTGTTAAGAACACTTTTGTCTAGCTCACTTTATTGTAAGAATATAGTCTATACTACATATAACATATAAAATATGTGTTAATTGGCTGTTTACATCATCAGCAAGTCTATTTGCAGTGAAGTTTTTGGTGAGTTGAAGGTTATACATGTATTTCTACTGCACGGGTGGTGGGTGCCCTTAGGACCCAAGTTGTTCAAGGATCAACTGTGCAATATCTTTCCTCAAGAAGTTCACATTCAGGTTGACAGACAGGAAATTACACTTCACAACAGAGTTTGGCCAGCCCTATAAAAGTAGAAATAGGATTCTAGGGGAGAAGGAAAAGGGAGTTCAAGTTCTGCTACATTGAGCTAAAATCACTGCCCCCAAAAT
Source organism: Microcebus murinus (assembly GCF_040939455.1). Classification (NCBI taxonomy): domain Eukaryota; kingdom Metazoa; phylum Chordata; class Mammalia; order Primates; family Cheirogaleidae; genus Microcebus; species Microcebus murinus. The sequence continues at coordinate 68,127,491 of NC_134116.1, read as the reverse complement.
GTATGTTCTTTGGATCTAGTCATATATTTTAGTCCAGAAGAAATAAAACATCTCTTCCATACCATGAGCCTTTAAATTTTATTGGATTGTTGTTTGTTTGTTTGTTTGCTTGCTCATGTTTTGTCTTTTGGCCTAACTGGCATAACATCAATCCCACTATCTTCTACTAAATCTCATCAACTGTTTTTCAGACTAAAAACAAAAAAAAGGACTTCGTCTTATCTATCTTCTTCTGAATATATTATTTTTGTTTGAATATCCTCCTTGAAACATGATCATCAAAACAAAACACAATACTATGTTATGATGTGCATAATATAATTCTATAAACACAGTTAAAGGTATTATTATTTTTTGGTAGTTAGAGTTATAATGCTGTACTCAACAAATTTTTCTCTCTTCATTTATTCTTTTAAATGTAGCAAGGCCATGTAAATGCAGCAGATTTTTGTTCACTTGCTTGCTTTTAAAACATAATTATTTTTAAAATGATGGATGTACTACTTTACATTATACAGTTCATCCATGTAACAAAAAACAATTGTACTCCTTAAATCTATTGAAATTAAAAAAAATAATAATTATTGGCTGGGTACAGTGGCTCACGCCTATAAATCCTATCACACTGGGAGGCCGAGATGGGAGGATGGCTTCAGCCCTGGAGTTGGAAGTTGCAGCGAGCTATGATGATGCCAGTGTACTCTAGCCAGGGGGACAGAGCAAGAATCTGTCTGAAAAAATAATAATAGTAGTAAACACTATTATTATTTATCCCTATTAGATTATGGTACATGTTTCAATCTGTTTAAACATTTTGCAATCAAATTTTGATACCAAACATCTTCACTCTATCAGATTTTGAGATCTGTTTAGCTTTACTCCTATTTTCATTCCATCAACAATAAAAATGCTAAGCTATATGAAGGAAAGGACAGGGTCTTCTGGAATGCTGGTGTGGCATAAAACCACTGTCTCCAGAGAAATGCTTACTGAAGTTTGGTACTAGAGAACCTGCTTCTATGTGGCTTCTGCCCATTTAGAGTGTATACTTCACCTAGAAGACGCTGCTCTGTTCCAGTCTTCATCTTCTGAACTTTTCCTTCCTGTATATGCACTAAAAATACATTTATCCAATAGCATTTTTTCTTTCTTCCCCCAAATTGACTTTGTATTTCTTGTTCTTAAGACTGGTTTTCATATGTGTGAATGGTCTTGAATCCTCAGTCCCCTTATAGTTGTCGGCCCCAAAAGTACAAATGGCAAATTGTAATAATTGTATCTAAGATGTACTGAGTAACACACACACACACACACACACATATTGCTAAAATTGAGAAGACTGTCAAAACCAACCACTGGCAAGAACGTGGAGCCACTGGAACACTCAAATATTGTGAGTGGGAATGTAACATAGTATATTCCCCTTCACTTTGAAAAAGGGGTCAGCAATTTTACATATGATATATAAAATCATATATATCATATATTTTCACTATAACCAAGGAATTTCATGCCTAGGTATTTACTTAAGAAAATTGAAAAACGATTTATACAAAGGTCTGTAATGAGAATATTCATGAAAGCTTTATTCTTTGTAATAAAAAAAACAACTGGAATTGTTCAAGTATCTATAAATAGAGCAATAAACTGTGGTGTACTCATCCTGGAATATGATTCAGTAACAAAATAGAATGAGCTACTGATACATGAAAAAACAAAGGTGAATCTCACAAATACCACACTGACTAAAAGAAACTTTTCACAAAAGTTAATGTTTAGCAAGGGAAAGATGGTCCCTTATTTGATTGAGAAAAAAGGAAGTTGCACTTCATGTTATGGTTTGAATTCACACGGGCACCTAGTATGGGCTTCACTCGTTTCTAAGTATTAAGTTGAAACCATCTAAGGAACTGCATCAAGTTCTCACATGTGTCATTTACCATTTTTTGAAATCTGAATTATTTCCCTGGATCTTAGTCACTTATCTCGTTCTTCATGGCTTGGGGTGACTGCTGAACTTGGCTCTAGACATTCTTCCTTTCTGCACTTAGGTATTGTTCTGGCCTGGAGATGCTCTGCGGTGGAGGTGCTGGGACTGAGCACTCTTTCACTACCCCCTCAGCTATGCTGGAATTTAAAGAGCGTCTTATCTTCCTCTAACGGTTTCAGTGAGACGAACTCCCTTCATGACTAGGACAAAAGCAAAACAGCAGTTAAGTTGTTCTGTTAACATTATACCATCTGTTTCAAGGAATGGAACTCTCTCTTCCTTACTCCTCTTCCTGTTTTTAACCTAGCAAAAGTGTTCTTTTTATTGTTCCTAGCATATTTTTCAAGGCTCACATTTTTTTTATTAGCCTTCTTGGCACTGTTACAGTTTCGTGCAACTCTTAACATTTGTATCTAGGTGCAAGTGCTTTCTCCTCTGTTTTTCTTTCTAAATGTATAATCACCAGAGTCTTCCAAAGTCATAGACATGTCTTTAGATAATGTTACATTTTCTTCTCTTAAGACTTGTTTTTTTAATACAGACTCTAACCAGGCAATTCCCCACCATTTCTCTATATGTTTTTTCCTAAGCAAATAAACAAACAAAACCAACTATGATTAGGGACTTAAATGGGTGTATTCAGTCAGGACTGTCATGAACTATGATAAATAGAAGAAAACTTTCATACTATGCTTCCCATCACTCCTATCTGTTCAAACTAATAATGTGATGTTTTCTCTCTAAAACAATAAAATATTCTGTTAGTTTTGTGATTTCTCATTGAATTATTTCTTTCTCTGACAATGACTAAGGTATTTTTCACATAACTACAGGGGAATTAACTATAGGTCCCTGTGAAAATGGGTCCTTGGAGTGTCCTAACAAAATAAATGCACAATATTTTAATATAATTTAAGCAACAAAAAATAGTATAGTGATGTTAAATTTCTGTTTTGTTTACCTAAAAGTCCTAGTTGTTCTAATACCCTCTACCAGGGCAATAGTATTATTGTCAGTGACATGATATATGTTGCATTATTTTCAGAATTAAATATTAATGTTATAGGAAGTGTTCAGAATTATATCAAACAAAAAATTAAGTAATGAACTAGTAGCCAGTACAGGGTAAGGAGATGTAAGGCTCCTTTCCACTCGTGCCAACAGAGACTTAGCTACAACATGTGGGTAGGATTTAGACCTTCACCTCTTAGTTAATTCATCTGTCAGTTTGGAACAAGGAGATTTTGTTAAAACTTGGATGAAAGAAGTCTCTCCCACCCTCAGGGTTACATATTCAGTTCCATGTGTCTCAAGTGCTCCATCAGACCCTCCTTATAGATAACTGAAATTACCACTGATAGCTTCCTAATTGGTGTCTCACTCATTAGGGTCTCCCTATTCTGTCCTCCCATAGTGCTCTAGAAAATAAATATGAACTGAATTCACAAACATTCAGACCTTTCATGATCCGATCTTGGTCTATCTTTTCACAATCTTTAAAAAAGTTCCCATCACTTTTAAACAATTCCATCCCACATAACCTGCTCTGTAGGCACTCCAGACTTTTTCCTTCCACATAGTTACAGGTAGTTAGATACATACATAGTTAGTTAAACATGGTTATATCTCCGGACATTGCAGGGGTAGCGACGTGGTAAGGAAAAACAAATCCATATTGTACTTTGGAAGGGTGAAGCACTGATCACAAATGCTTCTGAAGTTTTTATTACTTTGGACAACAACATTAGCGTCATCACTATAAATGCTTTGGGTTGTGTTCAGTCTTTCTCCTTCCCTCAGAGGTGGACTAAGAACTCGGGAGGAGAAACATGCGTGTGCAGCCAAGCTCCTGCCACACTGGGAGCTTCACTCATGGGAGCCTGGGTGTGCTGGAAAAAATACTCTGCTCTGCTCCAAGCCATTTGTTTGTAAAGTTAGTTCCTCACATAGGGGTCCAATTCTACCAATAATTTGGAGAATTAATCTATATACCTTTTACTTTCTATATTAGGAAATCCATTTGCCTGCAAATAAATGTTCTACTTTGGCACTCTCTTAGTAATGAAAATGTAATTGCTTTTCCATGTATCTTCTATTTTAGTCATATTTACTAAATGGCTCAAAAATTAAATGAAAAAAAAAAGGTTACTTAATGGGTTCCTTTTCAATCCCCGTTATATTTCTTAATAATTTTCCACAAATGTTGCAGACAGAAATACTGCTTCATAACGTTGTTGTGTGTTCCTTAGTGATGTTTGAATTACAAGGTTCTTCCAGTTTGGGTCTTTTTTAAATCTCTCTCCTTTTTTCCCCTTTTCATGACCCTTTAATGAATAGTCTGAATTGCATGCATTAGCATGGCAAAGTCTGAAACTCTAAAATATTATATCTTGAGTCTTCCTGTGTGAAATACAAAGTATTTTCAGATTTATAACTATGTGAAAGTCTGGAAGAAGTAAATATGACCTCTTCTTTGCTTATTTCTTCTATTTTTTGTTTGTTTCCAAAAGTATAAAGGAGAGGTGATGCAACTTAAGTTATCTCCCAGGTGATATCTATATTAAAAATGTGCACAAGGTGAGGTCAAAATAAAAAGTTGCCTATCTGTAAATTGATAAACAGTAGCTGCCTTAGCATTGAAAGTGTCTCAAAACAAAGAGATGGGACATCAACTTCAAGCCACAAAAGATCACATGAGATCTCACTCCCACTACAAACATCAAAAAACATGAGCTAAATAGGTGAAAGAGAAGTTTTCAGATATTGGAAAACAGATCATACCGTGCTGTAAGTTTTGAGGAAAGGGAAACAAGAAAAATGAGCTCTGCAATTTCAGTTTTTAGATTGTAGTACAGTTTCTAGTTTGCACATGAAACCCAGTGGTTCTACTGAGTCGAAGAGACAAAAATGGCAGTTCAGGTAGGATGTGGCAGCTAGAAATTGCATGACAGTGTACCAGAGAGGAAGGAACTGCTCCCAGGAAGAGAGAGCTCTGGGTTCCTGTAGAGGATTCTAACAATTCTTTGGCTGAATGTTAATCTGCACATATGTGGGATAAAATGTCATGGCACTGAGGAAATAATCTCTAAAAAGAAGAAAGATGAATAATTTTTAGAGCTCAAATAATCCTGGAATAAACTGATTTCCTACCAGCCAGAATAGATGGACCACATTATGCAAGGAGCCATTTTCTCATCATTATGCAATGCTCAGAAAAGCATTGCCTTAACAGGCTATGCCTTTATTAGGCTTAAACTGAAGGCTATTCTGGATTTGACTCATAAGAGTCAAACTCCAAAGAATCAACTGTGAGAAGAATCAAGCTCACCCCAAGCAACTTAACCACATCTCAAAAAGAGTTCAACAATCTGTATAAAAAGTGCAAAATGCAGCTTGTAAAATAAACAATCAAAAAAAAATGTACTAGACCAAATCAGAAATCACTAGAAATGCAAATAAGTAGGAAATATGACTTCTAACAAGGATAAAAATCAATTAATGGGGAAACTCTCAAATGGTCATTCAATCCAAGGTACTTCCAAAAATAGTGATAAAGGGAAAATCTCCAAAAATAGCTCAGGATTAAAAAATCAGAAGTTCTTCATGTAGAAAGAAAATGAAACAAGACAGAACTTTGGCTATGCACCAAGGAATGAGGTTATAGAGAATGGAAAATATATGGGCAAATATAAAAGATTTATTTTAAGTTAATCTATTTAAAAGATTATAAGATAATTGATTCTGTAAACAAAAATATCAAGGTTGTTTATGATATTTATAACATAAATTTATAACAAAAATTTCAACATATATTGAAATAAATTTTTTGACAATGATAATAAATAATATAAGGACCCGGAACAGAAAATGGAAGTATATTCTTGTAAGATTTTTATGTTATAAGTGAAATGCATAGGAGACAGTCATTAAAAGTACCAATAAATGTAAAAAGACTGAAATCACACAATGAACTGAACAGCACCATCAATCAACTGGACCTACTTGACATTTATAGAATATGTCATCCAATAACAGCAAAATGTACGTTCTTCTCAAGTTCACCTGGAACATTCACCAATATAGTCAATACTTTGAGTGATAAAATGCACCTTAACAAATAATAAATAAAACAAAAAAATAAGAAATATGCAAAGTATGCTCTCAGGTCGTGATAGAATTAAACTGAAATCAATAGCTGATAGTGGAAAAAATCTCAAATATTTGGAGACAAACAACGCACTTCCAAATAATACATGTGTCCAAAATAGCCTAAGAAAAATTTAAAAATATTTTAAACTAAATGAAAAGGAAACAACAGTTTATCAAACTTTGTGGGATCCTGTGAAAGCAGTGCTTAGAGAGAAATTTATAGCATTGAATGCATATATTTTTTTAAAAAATATCTAAAATCAATAATCTAAGCTTCCACTTTAGGAAACTAGAAAAAAGAATAATAAAAATCCAAAGTAGGAGAAGAGAAACAATAAAACTTAGAACAGAAATCAATAAAACTGAAAACAGGAAAATAATAATCAATGAAAATAAAATCTGGTACTTTAAAAAAATCAATAAAATTAATAAATCTAGCTAGGGTAAATAATAAATAAAAAACAAGACATGAATTACTATTATCAGAAGTGAAAGAGAGGCCATCACAACTATCAGATGAAAATTAAAGATAAATAGAAATATATTAATGACTCCATGACCACAAATTTGAAAACCCAGATGAAATGGTAAAATTCCTTGAAAGTCACAGTCTACCAAAACTCAAAGAAGGAGAATTAGATAATATATAGGTTTGTGTCTATTAAAGAAATTAAAATAATAATTAGTAACTTCCAAACCAGAACACGCCAGGTCCAAACGTATTCAGTGGTTAACTCTATCAAGCATTTAAAGATAAAATAATACCAAATTTCTACAATCTCTTTCAGGAAACAGAAGCAAAGGGAATGCTTCCTAACATATCTATGAGGCCAACATTATTTTAATACCAAAATCAGACCAAGATACTGTAAAAAAGGAAAATTACAGACTAATATCTCTTATGAACATCGATGTAAAAAACTCAACCAAACATTGGCAAATCAAATTTAGCAATGTATAAAAATCATCATATCTCTATGCAATGAAATTTTACTCAGCAAAAAAATGAAGAAAATTCTGATACAACGAATTAATAGATCTCATAAGCATTGGGCTACTTGGAGGAAACCAGACAGAAATGCCAATCTGAAAAGGCTACATATCATGTGATTCCAATTTATGACATTTTTGGAAAAGGCAAAACTATAGAGAATAAAAACATTAGTGATTGCCAGTAGTTGGTAGGAAAGAAGAAAGAATAGAATGAATAGGTAGGTGCAGGTAATTTTTAGGACATTGAAACTATTCTGTGTGATAATATTGTCATTTGCGAAAAATCTATGGAACTACATAACACAAAGGAAGCCCATCGTAAACCATGGACTTTAGTAAATGATAATGTTTCAATATTGGTTCATTGATGGGAATGAAGGTACTACACTCACACAAAATAATACTAGAAAAAACTGTGTGTGTGTTGTGGGAGAAATGGGATAAATGGGAACTCTTTGAACTTTCTGTACAATTTTTCCATAAACCTAAGACTGCTTTGAAAAAATTAAGACTATTTAAAAAAAATTAAAAATAGAAATAAAAAATTACAAAAACTCATATGAATTTAGAAAAGCTGCAGGATACAATGGATATTTTAAAAAACTTTACTGTATTCCTATGTACTAGCAATCAATATCTAGAAAAACTTTTAAAACATTAAAATCCTAAAATGGGAAATTATCCTCATAAAATATACACAATATCTCTACAGTAAAAGCTATAAGATTTCACTGAGAGAAATAAAAGATAAACAGAATAAATACTATATTCATGGGTAGAAGTCTCAATACTACCAAGATGTCAATTTGTCCAAAGTAATCTGTGGATTTATGAAATTAAAATGAAAAGCCAAGAGATACTTTTGAAAAACTGAACACTCTTGCTTAAAACTTACGTGAAAATGGAAATGACCTAGAATTGCTAATGAATAGAAATAAAATACAACGATAAAAATTGAGGTACTTATGTTACTTTACATTCAGACTAATTATGAAGTTACAATAAGCAACATGGGATGTTACTGGCATATAGATTGACTTTAGATAAATAGAATAAAACAGAGTCCAGAAATAGATTTTTCATTTACATGGTCAACTGACTTTCACTAAGTTGTCCAAATAATTAAATGAAGACAGGATAGTTTTTTCAACAAATGGTATAGAAAAATTTTACACATGAAAAAATATGAATATCATCACTTATTTTGCACTTAAACAAAAATTAATGCTAAGAATTATAGATATCTAATTAAGAGCTAAAACTACAAAATAATTTCTAGAATGATTTATAAGACTATATATCCAACCATGGATTAGGTAAATATTTCTTAGATTGATTGAACTTAGAAAAATGAACCACAAAAGAAAAAAAATGATAAGCTGGACTTTATCAAGTTTAGAAAATAGACAAGCCATAAACTGACAAAATACATTTATAAAACATATATGTTATACAATTCTTGTGTTTAATACCTATATAAGGAACACATAAAACTCAACAATAAGAAAAAACTTGATTTTTAAAATGTTCAGGGAATTTATACAAATATTCCTCCAAAGACAATTATAAATGGAAAATACGCACACAAAAATGCTTGACACCCTTAGTCGTTAGAGAAATGGAAATTAAAACCACATTGATGTATCTTTCTAGAACACATAGCACTATAACATTGGAGAGGCCAAAATTTAAAATTCCCAAAATATCAAGTATTGGTGACGATGTGGAGTAAGTGAAAGAAACTTCCATACATTGCTGAGTGGAAATGCAAAATAGTATAGCCACTTTGGAAGCAGTGTGGCAGTTTCCCATAAAATTATAAATTCTCTTACCTTGAAATTCAGCATTCCCACTCCTAGGTGTTGTTCAATAGAAATTAAAACATTTCTAAACAATGTCTTTAATGTGAATTTTCAAAGCAGCTCTATTCGTAAAGCCCCATACTAGAAGCAACCCAAGTGGCCAACAACTGGCAAATGTATAAGCAAATCATCATATCTCCATGCAATGAAATTTTACTCAGTAATAAAAATGAAGAAAATTCTGATACAACGAATTGATAGATCTCATAAGCATTCGGCTATTTAGAGGAAATCAGACAGAAAAGATTACCTACTATTGATTACATTCATGGGAAATTGCAGTAAATGCCAAACTGGTCTGTAGTGGAAGGGTATGAATTGCCTCTGGCCGGGAATGAGTGAAGCAGATTGATTATAAATGGACGTAAGGGAGCTTTTCAGAGTGATGGAAACGTCCTACGACTTCCTTGTGGCTACGGTTATGTTGCTGTAATACATTTGTCAAAACTCACCAGATAAGAACTCTTAAAAGTAGTGAATTTTATTATACAAAATGTATGGCTATAGATATAATCGTAATAATATAGATTAAAAAGTAATAGAAGTTCTGGAATCTAGCCCTGCCTGTTAACCAGCTGTGTTTTAAAATTATCACCCATCCTTATATGCTTCATCTGTAAAATGACAATAGAATTGCCCGCTTTATCTGTTCTACCTATCTTTAAAAATCTTGTCTCAATTTTTAGATAATGTACCTTCCATGAGTGTGCCTTATAAATAATAAAATATCCCTTTAGAAATGTTTTGATTACTGTGTAATATGGGTTTAATGAGTAGTTGAATAAGATACTTTGGGCTATGTTTGTGCTTATGGGAAAAGATGAATATGTGTCAATCATCTATTTTGTATTTTTTCTCATATTAATAAAACTGCTCTCTGTATTATAGCTATGAGCATTATAGCCACGAGCATTATTTTTATATACCTTCATCTCTAAATACCTGTCATTCCTTTCCAATTGGTTTGAATGAGGCCCTTGTTTTAAAAAACCATCACATTCCTGATTTATACACCTTGGATGCAAGTACCTGCTGCTTTTCCTTAGTCACCAACAGCTAATCCATTGTTTCCTTTTAGGTCAATGAGCAAATGTTAAGCATCTATGGAAAGGCACTGGGCTAGGTTCAAGGAATACAAAAGATGATAATATGTTTTTGTGCGTTTGTCTATTCACAAAATTATTTTTGCTACACTCTCCTTGCTTTGCTACTCCACTGCTATAACCTTTGTTCAAGCTTCTGTTATTTTTGCCATTTCCTCTTAACAGGATTCTAATCTCAAATAATTTTCCTGAAGGTCACCTGACACATCTAACTAAAGCACTTTTCTGATTATTCCATTTTTCTGTTCAAAAGTGTTCCAAAAATCTCCCCTGCCTATTGATGCGTAATGATCCAGTGGAAAGGAAACTGTCTTTTGAATCAGATAAACCTGAGTTTACATTCTGATTCCTGTTGAATGACTCCAGACAAGTAACATATCCTTTCTAAGCCTCAATTTCCTTATTTGTATAAAACCAATAGCTTTATACCTTGTAACACACATTATACATTTAAAGAGCTTGAGGCAATGTCTGTCCTGTATAGTAGCTGTGTGATAAATCATAGTTATCATTAAAAAATAGTTACAATGCAAATCTGAGTTTACCACTAAAATCTTGCTTGGCCAGATTTGTACCTCTTACTAGTCCTTATGCCCAGGGTCTTGGGTTGGAAAGAGATAATGTGGAGTATTTCATATCAGCAGCAAAGCTATAGCAACACAGCAAACATGCTGCATCATGGCTCAAGGGCTTCTTAAGATCCCAAGGACCTGTAAAAAAGAAGCAAAGTGGCAACTATGGGTAGCAATAGAAAACACACTTCAAAAAAGACATAAGAGCTGTGAAAGTACTATCTTTCCATCTTCTGTTTTTTTTCTGACTTTGCTTATGATGGAGAATTCAATTCACATTTAAATTAAAATTTGATTTTGTGAAGTAGCCTAACTCTTTAGTTTTACATTTATATTGTCACATTATCACATTATTCTGTGGTCTGAATGCAGATGTTTTAAGACTTAAAAACCAATTTTCTGTTTGTTAAAGTAAATTGATGTGGGTGCAGATAGGCTTCATTGCATTTGTACTCTGTTGCTTCTTAATGACACATACTTAATTGGCTGGAACACAGTGTGTCTATTGAAAGGGTGTGTGTATGTATCTATGTGCGTGTTGCATGTGTGTTTGGGGATTACTAGGCAGAAAATGATGGGGAATGAGGAATGGATACGGAGATAATAGGAGCTGGAGAAACACTACACAAATATAAACTCATCTCCCGCTGGAAGAGAGATAGCTTTAAGGAAAAGAAATTTCATATGCAATTATCTAGATTTAAAATATATCGTTATTAAAAAATCATTAGATCGGAATGCAAAGAAGGGTCACCTTGTTTGTGGTAATTGTGTTGCTAGGACCATTGAGTAGGAAATGGAGTTTATCCTGAGGAGCGAACATCTCCATCAATCATGCCGTGAAGAGGTTGTTCCTAAGAGAGGCAGTGATTAAGGGAGAGGCTACATTTGAAAGAAAAGACAGAGGTATTTATCTTGTACCTTTCATGACTGAGTCCTGGACTCTAAGGTAGAAACAGGGTAGCAGACATTTCTGCTTGTGGCAGCCACTTCTAACAGGAAAGAAAGCACCAACCAGCAGCCTTGTAAGTCTGGACTCATTATCTTTGTTTTCTTTTTTCATTACCTCTTAACCCTCTCCACCGCCTTAGCAAATTACAACCTTGTCTCCATTCCCACTGACCCAGTTCTGCTAGCTTTTATGTTTCCCTTCTCCCTAACAAGTCCTCTCTCACCCTTAATGAAATGTGAATTTCCTTTATTAGATAAGACTATTCGATTCTTCTATAGAAAATAAGAGAAACAAACAAATGATGATAAAATTAAATGTAGAAACAAGTGGCTTGTGAGGCACAGACAGAATTCATGAGACATTGTAACTATACCTAAGTAAATCAGTAAACTGTATATAAGAGGTTAGACATAGATAACATTTGTAAAGCATGTATGTGCTAAACAGAGAGATATAAAGATCATGATCCACTTAATGTACCTGAGGTATGTAATATTCTTGATACATAACAAATTCATGAGGCTTATGAAAGCACCCAATACTTATGACTTCTTAACTTGGCCACCCATTGGTGACATCCCTTCTGGCCGTTTTCCTAGGAAATATCAATAAGATCTACAGCTGCTCATCAAGTTAAATGATGAGCCACAGCTTGACCAGGCATACCTCCAACTGTGTCTGTCTTGTACAACATACCTGAGACTTCGAGTAGTATGTTCTTTCTATCCTCCTTGCACCCCATCCCAAGTAAAATCCCCTAACTTGGGATTTACAATGGTGCCTGCGAGTTCCTGCACTTGTCTGGTGAGTAAGAAAAATACAAAGAAGAGCTTGCCAGAGCCTTCCATCTGTCTGTACCCAGAGCCTGCAACAGCCTTGCTCTGGTTGGATGGAGCGCATTGAGCATTCTTCTTTGGCTGGCACGTTGTCACTCTCCGTGCACCTGTGCAGACCCAAATATAACAAAACCTCCAGTGTACCACATGCGTTGCTTTGGCTTAGCTTCACCTCTCACTTTCATTTTGTCCTTAACCCTGTTTTCCCCCACTTTACAATGTGCCTACATCTCCTTGAATATAAAATGGTTTTGTGAATATTTTTCTGTACTTCATTATCTGTCTTGATCTTGGCTAGTGAAGCCAGGCTTCAGTAAGCAACTGCTGAAGTGTTACCATCACTGGGGAAAGATGATATGAGACAAAACATAGCAGCTGCTGAATCCAACAGAACCCGAATCTTACACAAACAGGCTTTTGTTTTATCAATTTACTTTTGTTTACTCAAATGTGTCATTTGCCCCTGCTGCAACTTGAACATTTCGAAGTGTTTTAGTGCTACTAAATGACATTTGAGGCAACTGGTGGAAAAATTTCAGACATCTACTAGATTAATTTTTTTTTCTCTTTTTTTCTGTCCACTTACAATTTCTAATGGTTTTTCTTTTCCTCCTGTCTTTGCCTCTCACAATTTCTAAATTTTTCTTCTTCCTTTTCTTTTGGCCTTTCTCTCTTTTTCTTTTCTCCTTCCATCCCTGTCCACTCATTTTATTGCCTTTCAAAATACTGATTTGTTTCTTTTCAAATGTGGGTGATTTCTAGTACCAGGCAAGTCCTCTTTATAGACTTTTTGGTGTCAACCCTTAAAAAGACCAAGAACTAAGCATACAAAAGAGATGAAAATATGTAGCATTTTAGAATAACATTTATACATATCTCAAAAAAAGTAAAAAAAAAAAAATCAAGTGGAAAAGGCTTGCCTTTGTGTTTGTCTTGTGAGCTTACATTTAGAGACTGATGTTTCCTTACTGACAGTACATTTGGGTAGGTAGAACTGTCTAGCCAAGACCTAGTAGCAACTTTAATCTTGTGAGCATTGTTTTCAGTTCTAAACACCTAATTGATAGACCCCCATATGATAACAACAATAATTAGCAAATTTATTATTTTAAATAACATCCCTTCCATGAGAAGGGGATGAGTAAAATATAAGATACTTAGAACTTCACATGTTAAAAAATGTTGATCCTAATGATGGTAATTTGCCTCTAAATGCAAAGCCATTATTGCTGTATTTCAGTAAGTGTTTTCCCAAGAAGTTTCTTTTAAAGTGATGATAACCAACTGCTATTGTATCTTAAGTCTAGGCTTTGGCCAACTTGTTATTCAGAGTCTACAACTGGAAAAATTGGAAAGGAGACCAAGTTTCTTTGTGATGTCATAGGTTCGTCATCCCTTCTCTTCCTTCATAGTGAGTTGATATCACAGTCACCACCCTTATGCATTTCTCTCACCTCTATTTTTGGGAGAGGGTCAGATATGCATTATTGATTCACCAGCCATTTACACTTAAATGCTCTCTTTTGCACATTTGCATATGAAGCATTATCAGTAATGTTTCAGCATACATTATTTGACCAACTATCAGGCAGGAGATATTATCTCTTGCAATTTTACAGTCATATCAAATTATAGTGAATAGATCCTGCCTTCGAGATGTTTAAAATCTAATCAGGAAGGCATGGCACAAACATAGGAAAAATTATAACAGCACTAAAGCATTAGAAAATAATATGTGATTAGCTTCCCAATAAATGGCAAAGATGTCATTTGCCAGAAAAGAAGATGTTTTCTCTGATAAAGGAATTTCAGGCATCAATTACCAGCTAAGGTGGGGTGAATGCAATAGATTTGTTTCCTCCACAAGTTACACTGCATGGGTAGTTGACTGTTCCAAGAATGCATGAGAGTATTATTCAGAGAGCACAACATAATGCAAGATAAGGCTTTTGGTAGGATGCACCAGAATTTGAGCTCAGTTTATTTACTAGCTATGTTACTTGGGAAAATTTCTTAATTTCTTTGAATATCAATTTTTTAATCTGGAAAATTAGGATAACAATTCCAACTCATAGGAATTTTTAGAGGATAATAAATTTAATAATTAATATAAAATGATATAATGTTAAAATAAGAGGGATGAAGAGAGGTTGTTTAATGTTTAAAAATATACAGTTTGTTAGAAAAAATAAGATCCAGTATTTGATATATCAGTAGGGTGACTATAGTTTACAATAATGTTTTGAATATTTCAAAATAGCTGTTAAGAGAATAATTTGAATGTTTTTAGCATTCAAGAAAAGACAAATATTTAAGGTGATGGAGATCCCAACTACACTGATTTGATCTTTACAAGTTATATGAATGTATAGTATCATACATATCCCCCAAATATGTACATTTATTATATATCAATTTAAAAAGTTTAAGAAAATAAGAAACTTCCAACAAGACAATTATTGTCAATCATTGTTTTCTCCAAATGTAAAGAATCTTCCTGAGTACGGAATTAGGAAAAATTTGGTACAAAACATAAATAAAGACATTCAGTGTATAGCTATATTAAATAAATTGTGCTGAATTTTAAGATGAAAAATAATCATAGAAAAGCACACACCTAATTAAGTTTATATCAACGCTACATGATCTATTCTCTGAATTGCACTCGCTAATATCCTTTCAAGGAGCTTGCTTTACTGATTATCCTCTTTTCCTTCTGCATCTCTTCCTTTTTCCCTTAATCTTTTTAACAATATGTTTAAAATGTGTCATCTGTTCAAGGCTTCCTCATCTTATAAAATAAAAAGAAAAATTCTCTCATGTACCTCTGACCTTTAGCTTTTGTTTTTTATCTTCTTCTCATTACAAACTTTTTAAGAGTCATCTAATCATTCCTCAGGTTTCTCACCACCTATTCTTTCTCTGTTGCCTATTTCTATCCCACTTCATTGACTTCCATGCTTTCCAAAACCTTCTACATCATAATGGTGCTCAAGTCTCTATTTCTATTCCATTTAACCACCAGGCCAGAGTGGCCATGGCAAAGCAAAGAGACTTCATTATTTCCCTCCGCTGCTATGTCTGCCCTTCCTGAGTGTTCTCTCTCTTTACTGCAGTTAGTGGGTACGCCTGATGACCCTGTTTCCCAATTCAAAAAGTCTCATCCTTGCTTTCTCCCTCTTCTTCACCCTAGATTCAAATTATCACTAAGGAAAATTGATCTGGACTTCAGAATCTCTCTTGAGTCCAACTCCTTATTTCTCCCTTGCACGCCCTACCCTGCTAGTAAACCACATCATTTAGTTTCCAACCACCCCACCCCACCCCACCCTGCTCCCTCAGCAGATTTGTTTCTGGCTTTATCATCACTAGAGTTAAGTCTTGCCATTACCTATCGACAACTCTGATTTTGTACCTGCACCTTGCACCAAAACTATTTCATCTCATTAAATAATATTCTATTTCAACCAAATGCTTCGAAGTCCTTCTTGATTCCACACATCTCCCAGCAAGTCCTCTCAGTTCTACATCTAGAACATTTCTTGAGACCAGATACTGATCACGATGCCCACTGCTACCATTCCAGTCCATTTCTTTTCAGGACACCTGCAAGAGCTCCTCACAGGACTCTTCTGCGTCCATTGTTTTCTCTCCAGGAGTTCAAATGCCAGAGGATCGTCTAAAAATGTAAATCAGATTATTTTCCATCCCTGGGGAAAAACGCCAATGGCTTTCCTAGTTATTTGCCTTGCCCGCAGAACCTCCCTATGTGTCCTTTCCACATGTCATCAACACCCTTTGTAGTCATACTTGCTGTCGCTTACTCTGTTGCAGCCCTACTAGCTGCCTTCTGTTTCTTAGACAAACCAAGATTCTTCCTGCCTCAGGCCATTCCCTGTGCCTAGAATTCCCTTCTTAAGATTATCTCCTCACTCTTTCATTAAATTCATAATTACTTCTCATATAGTTCTCTTGTACTGTCTTATAGAATGTCCCCTCTGCCCTCAGCTAACCTCACCACCAACACCTTCAGCTATTGTATCTGCCTCCATAACACGCTATATCTTCCCTGTAGCACTTATTGGCACCTGGAAATTTGGTATTTCTTTGGTACATACTTATTGTCTGTCTCTCCCTCTAAAGTTGGAGCTCCGTGGAGCAGTGACTTATATATATGCTACATATATGCTATGTAGGGGAGTGACTATTTTACTATTTTTGTATTTTTTAATCTAACTAACAAGAATTAATATTTCCCACCACTTCCCCAACACACACACACCATATGGATAAATCCATAACAGTCAGTTCAACTCTTTTTTCCTCATGCTCAATACCATGTATTCCTGAGGGCTCTTTTTCTGATCACTCTCTTCTGCCTTTGGAAGATTGTGAGCCAAATGTCTATCTTAACCTGTCTATTTGCAGTATACAGCCAAAGTCTGATGATGCCTGGTATTCAATCAATAAATGCTCCGAGTGAATGAATGTTAATTGACTTAATTTGTGAGACTCTCCATGAGTACTCTTGTTTGTCTTGAATCCATCTTCTGTAAAATAAGAATACTGGACCAGAGGATCTCAGGGCTGCTTTCAGCTCTAAATATCCATTTTCCAGGACTGTGTGGCAGTTTCCTTTCCAAATAGGTGCCATTGTCATGGTCAAAGGCAGAGAGTTTAGGTTCCTTTAACAGAGGACATGCAATATCTGAATCAAGGGGTCTTAAGTAATGCTATCTCTCCATCGACCTCATGGACATTAAAAAAAGGCTTTTGGTGTTGCTGTTTGCCCCACAACCGATTCTTTTATTGAAATAGTGGGAGTCCTTTGGGGATCCCTTATCTCTTCCTCCACTCACTGCAGCCCCTACAGTATCTCTTACACACCTTTCTGACTCTGAGGAGCACAGTTTGAAAATGATCGGCTGGGAGAAACACTAACATCTTATTGCAGATCTTATTGTATACTTGGCTCACAATCTTCCAAAGGCAGAAGAGAGTGATCAGAAAAAGAGCCCTCAGGAATACATGGTATTAAGCATGAGGAAAAAAGAGTTGAACTGACTGTTATGGATTTATCCCTATGGTGTGTGTGTGTTGGGGAAGTGGTGGGAAATATTAATTCTTGTGAGTTAGATTAAAAAATACAAAAATAGTAAAATAGTCACTGCCCTACATAGCATATATATTACTACTATAACATCTCCATTTGGACTAATCATCTCCATCATTGGTTAAAAGTTTTAGGCAACACAACTAAAATAAAGTGCTGATGTACTTGCTAAAATTCACCAACTATTCTGATTTGTATTTTACATTTTAGTTTTGAAATGTATAGTATCTTCATTTTTCTTCTGTAACTTATGAAATTAATAATAAGAAATAAACTAAATTCAATATTCAATTTTTATTACTTAAAACTAAAAAGATATTGGTAGCTATGATTAAAATAGGATGGGTTTAGAGTCTGTGACACAAATAAACACACAAGTTAAAGCAACAGCAAATTTTGTCAAAACATTGAAAAGAAGCCTGTTAAAGCAAAACTCACAGTTCCTGTGACAGAATATATATTATTTTTACAATAATGTTATAGAAAATTTTCACATCACAAGACGTAAATAATAGGCCATATGTCTTTAAGCCTATAAATCTGATTTGATCTATGGCTTATAATTTTGAAATATTGGTGGGTCCAATTTTGCCTATATTTAAAAGCTCTGAATATTTCTTTTTTATTTCTGTTTATATTTATAAACTACATCCTAAGAGATTCAAAGGTTAATGTTTTTCCCAGGATGAAAATGAGGAATGTATTTTTAGTGATGCTTAATGTATAAACATGGAGAATTCTGCCAATGATATAGATTACACTACAGCAGATTGCACCATTATTTATAGGACAACTGTCTGAGGAGCAAAATAAACTCTTCAAAAGTTGCCACCAAAATAATTTAGATATGCTGAAGTGCTCAATTCTATAGATAGATAAATAGATAATTTATACTTGAGGCAGGTACCTTAAGTGAAAATGACCATTGACATCACTGAATTGGCAGGCATGAGCTAGCTTTTGTTGAGGACACAAGTATCAGTGAGTTACACTGGTTGGTGTCTATTGTGTACATGCTTACTAGTATAAATTGGTCATGAGATGATAAAAGATGTTCTCATGATATCTGTCACTGATTAAAATCTCTTAAGCAATTTTCTAGCTTTAAATAATGTCCTCTTAATGTGTATGTACACACGTTATACATATATATATATATATATATATATATATATATATATATATATATAATGACTGACCAGCCTCTCATGTCTGAGATTTTAACTTTGTATTTTCCCCTTAAGCATTTTACTAAGCATGTATATTTAATAGAACATATAGATGAAATATAATGCAAATGTAATTGTGACAGGTATGTTTATTGTCTGTGTTCTAGAGCTATTTAAAGTAACAATAGGTGAAAGTAAATCAAAAAAATAAAAATAAAAATCCAAAGAATGAAAGGTGAGGGAGGTGCTGTAGAGAACTGTGCATACTCTTTCCTCACAGAGTGGGTCCTCCATGGCTATTGCTGAAGGCACTATCTCTCTTGCTGAGAAATCAGTGAGTCCACCAAAAACTAGAAATGTGCACTCCCCTGTTTTGGGATGTGCTCATCTTGTGGGTATACAACTGTGTAACAAGAGGCCCATGACCACCTCTGAGAAGGAAGATGTTGCCATATGATTCTCTTATAAAAACCAATGGTGACATTTGGTTTACCTTAAACCCAAAATGCATTATTCTGGACCCATTTGGTGAGTTGTTTGTAAAGGAAAACTGCTCCAAGTAAGTTAGTGTTGTAAAATAAATTAGTGTCAAAGTTGCCACTTGCAAGAGTTTTTAATTTTTGTCAAAGAAGAGCAGTCGGTTTCTGTTCAATTTCATATATGTTCACTGTAGAAAATTTAAATATTTGAAAAATATAAAATATTGAGAAAAATAATATTTACATCATTCTACCATCCAGATACATAGGTATTATTTACGTATGAGTGTGTATTTTGTTAATACTACTTTGTTTCATGGACTTATGGATGGAATGAATGTGTAAAAATAAACAGTTATTGAACAATGTCTATTTTATCGAACAACTTTGGTTCATATTCTCAATACAGTTTTACATTCTCCATTTGTCATGTGATAATAATGCTTACTCTTTAACCTTAAGAAAACCCCTCCTTTGAGTGCTATATAAATGTCCAACTTATGTCTGCATGAAGCTTGATTTAAACAGTCTCTGTTGTTGAACTTCTAAATTGTTGCCTATTTATTTATTATTTTTTTCTATTATGGATACAGATTTGCTAATGGATTTGTATAGACTTTCTGTACTAATGTCTATTTCCTTAGGGAATTCTCTTAATGTGGGAATTATAGGATTAAAGAGTTTGAACTCTTAAAAAACGTGGTTTTTTATTCCTTTGTACAGATTGGACCAATTTTCATTTGATCAGCAGTGGATGGGAGTGTCTATCTCACGATCTTGTGAATTTGTTTAATGAATAAATTCTTAGCCAACTTAATATGTGAAAAATGATATTTCAGTATTGTTTTAATTATTTTGCTTGCTAGCCAGGTAGTACATTTTTCATATATTGAATGATTATTTTTATTGATCTTTTAAGTTATTAATGTATACAGTTTTCTATTTTCTCTTTAAATTTTATGATGTCTTTATATAATGTTACTTTAAGTGTGTAAAAAGATTTATTTACATTTACTTAGAGGGATTGGGTATCTTATTTTACAATAAAGTTTAGAGATCTAATTTTAAAATGGGCAATAGCAAAAAATCAGGAAAATGCTATCAGAGCTTTGTGCTCGATGATTGTAATGTGAGTAATGGGACTGCCTAAGCAATTCTGTGTGCAAATATGACCATACTTCTTTCATTTGTCCAATTAAGCACTTACATATTCATTGGTATTTTTGTTTTTTAAAGCAGAAAGCCCAAACTTTCCCTCTCAGGCCATCTCCTTCTTTCCTTGCATTGTCCAAATATCGTGGGCACTTGCTCACCGGCACTCATTTGAAAGAGTCCAGTCATGTTTCCAAAAGCAAAGTGAAATGAGTGAACTGAAATGGTTTATCATTCTACTGGCATTTTTTAAATCGTGGTTGCCACACAGTGAGTAATTTAAAGCATCAGCCCTACATAATATATAGTTGCTGTGCTCAGGTGACGCACATATTATGTCAGATAATTGCTGAGCTCTGAGATTTTGGTTTATTTACTTCTCACTTAATATGTTGAATCATATCCCAAAGCACTACCATATGCTGGGCGAATGGTAGTGCCATTCCCCTTATTGGGGAAGGAAGTTTGCAAATTTGTTTGCATGTGGGGCAGGACAAGCCTTCATGATACCATTTATGTTAGATCTGAATCACAAGGCCAGGTGTTCTCTCCTATCATTAGTGATTAATTCCTCTTTGGAGTCTTTTTATGCTAGAAAACTTTGCTTATAACTATACCAGTTCACTACCACAGTTTTCCTTAACTTTCAAACTTGGGAGGAAAGGCATTGGATATCTCGGATCCTTCCCTCCCAGAATGCACATGACTCCTTATACTCCCCCAAATTATTCTTTGTACGTGGTAGAAAGCTTTTAATAAGCCAAACTAATTTTCATACTTTTCATAGTTGTTACAAAACCACTTAACCCAATCTTTGCAGATTAGCCTTATGCTGGGGGACTTCTTCAACATTTGCTTGTACTGAGCCAAAAGACAAGCCATAGGTGAAAGCTTAGTGTTTTCTCAAGTATGTTCTGGGCATACATGTGGCTTCTAAATTCTCTAGTATACACAGGTATTTTTTAATGTCCTATTTCCCCAAGAAATTGCACCCAGTGTTCTTCCCTGGCTTAGATTACCTACTGTGTGTCTTAGCCATAATCTTTTGCCTTAGGTGGCTGTGGGTTGTTCCTTAGTCTTATAATATTTTTGAGCAATGCCCACCTCTTTTCTATTCTGAGTTCTCAGTTAGGAGAATGGAGATAAGCACCTTGTACCAGTCATTCTGGTAGCCCCAGACAGGTGAGAAAGACATATATAATAATTTGTGAATAAGGTCTACTTTCCTTGCTCCAGAACCAGGGACCAGGATCCTACAGTGGGAGCACAGGCTGCTGTCTTCAAGACTGCCACCAACTCTGTGAAGGAGTAGCACAAGCCAAATAAAAATGCCACAAAACTTTCCTACTATTTTTAAGTTGCCTTTTTTGTTTGTTTCAGCATTCTATTGGTTGCTGTAAGCCTATGACTATTTTCCTGAGTTTTACACATCGCAATGATAACATTAATAAAACTATTATTTATTAATATCAAATGCTTGCTATATGCTAGTTACTATGATATTTCACCCTAATACCAACTCTAGAGGGCAAGTGTTGTTTTTCACTTTACAAGCAATGAAACAGAAGTTTAGCAAGCTGCTTGCCCAAGGTCAAGGAGATAATAAGTACAGACAGAAGACTCTTATTGGAATACTAGCTCTACTTCCTACTAACAGCGAGTCTCACACAGAATCTACTATTAATACATAGTACATGCCTGCTATGCATTAAACATTAGCTAAGGACTTCATAAACATATTTAATAGCTATTCTTTATGATAATCCTATACGGTGAGTGTTATTATCTCCTTATTAAGCATGACTATAAAGTAAAGGCACATGCTGTCAAGATCATTAGTAGATGAGTTTGGATTCATTTTGGAAGGAAGTTTTGACAGCTGGTTTACAGGCTTTTCTTTTTCCTCTGAGATGAGGATTTGAGTGAATTCTTCTTGAATGTTAATTTGTAGAAGTAAAAAATCCAAAGTAATGCTATGTATTGACCTAAGACCTTATTGTTGACCACGTGATCAAGACAGCTTTAAATATCCTGTAATTGATGAGCTAACCTATAACTAATAAAGAGCAACTTCCCTGAAATATGAAAGAAAATAATACATTTAGTAGACTTTGTGAATAGCAATATAGGCAGCAAAAGAGAAACCAGCGCTGATAGTTTTCTTACAAAAAGGTCGACTGTAGTTGTCCTGCCTTGTTGCTATGTGTATCCTGAGTATGCAGAAGTACATCAGAAGCTGTTGCTGGGAGTCACAGCACCACCATAGCATGCTGCCACCATGCACGCTATATTATATTTCCTGATTCCCTTTCCAGTGCTAAGTAGACTTGGTTCTAAAGTGAAGGCCCTTGCTTTCTTGAGTTTGAATTTTAACTGAGCCCAAAAACTCAGCTGCAGTTTGAGTCTACTAGAGGCTGTTGACTCAAATGCAGGGCTGGCCTTAATTTTCACTATTGAGACTCGCCTTCCTTAGTTTTTATTTCTATTTTTTTAAATGTTTTAAAAATAATTATATATCTATAGCTAATCTATTCTCTGCTTAAATATAAGAAAGTATCCATAGTCCTGAATTTTTGAAATAGGCAGTTTTACAGACCCTGGGAGTTTCTGATCGATTTTGAAGTCTGTAGTTCCTTATATGTTTTTCTTCATTTTATTCATCTTGTCAGATCAAATCGTAGAGTACAAAACAACATAACTAAGCTAGCAGATGAGTATTTGACAATGACACTTGGTGCTTTATGCCTGCTAAACTGCAGTTGGCAGAATTCCTGCCAGTTGCTGTAGTTTACGAAAAAATTGTCAGTTTGGTTGTGTTCCTTATATTTGGTGGCAGATAGGCAGCCAGAACATTGATTTATGTGTATTAGGGATGAATTATGTAAATAGCGCCATTGGTTTTCACATTTTTAGTTTATGCCTATTCCCATGGTATTATATATATGTATATATTTATCAATCTTAATTTTAAATAAAATTAGTCCATGTTCTATTTGCTGTTATTTTCAGGTGAGGTGTTTCTTTCTTATTTCCTCCATGAAGCTCAGATTTGCATAGATTGCCAGGAAAAAAAAAAATTACTCTTTACCTACAAATGTCTATAAGTATTTATTTTAGTTCTGATATTTTCTGTTAAGCCATTTACTTGAAATAATTCTTTTTCTTAATGCCTGTCCTTATGTCTGTATTTTTCACTATCTTTCTGGCAATCATTATAATTTCATTTCATTTATTCCCAGAAGGCTAAACTGATGTACATGATTGGGCCCTATAATATTTTTGCAATGATTTAGTTGTACTTTTGAAGTTTGACTCACTGAAAAAGGCCATGTAAGTTTTTTAAAACCATACTCTTAGTTTAAAAAAGTGAGTCAATTCCTCCAGACAGGTGGTCCACTTCTGACCACCCAGGACAAATCAGGAGAGGATGGTAGGCAGAACCCGTCAGGAGACCATTCACTGGTGTAGAACAGATGATGGGGAGACTGATTTAGCCACAGAAAATGACAGACTGAAAGGTGTCAGATGATGTAAGAGGAACTGGGAATTTAGACGTGATTTAACAAGTGATTGACACATCAGGGGCAAGAAAGAGCAGGTCTCATACTAAAGCTGTACTAAATATTACTATTTAATATAAGAGAAGCCTCCTTTACAAAAACAAAACCTGGAGCCCCAACATTTCAGCATCACAGGAAGAATCCGGAGAAGGTTGCAGAGAGTTCTCCAATCTACTCCGATTTTATTTTTTTCCCCAATCCTTTTTCCATTTGGTTCCCTCACTCGGATTAACATTCTTACCTTCACATTGAGTTATTCCATTTTCGAACTCTATTATAGTATAGAAAAAAAATACCATCCCATGGGTTTTCACAGAACAACTAAAATTGTTTTAAAATTAACGAACAAAACTAAAAAATAGGGAAATATAAATCTTACTTGCACTCCCACAGGTAGGTTGATGATTATCGGATGGTAACTAATGCTGTTCCATCTTGTACGTGTTCTTTCCTTCTCTGTCTCTAGTGCCAGAGCCTTGGCAGAGCTTCGCTGGCCCCAGTCTGTGTTCCTTCCTTCTCCATTCCCAGGTTCCCTGCATGTCAAAGTTGCCAACACACCTCCAGAGAAAAAAGATCTAATAATGCAACTGCTGTTGTTAGACTTTGCTCTCACTATTAACTCAAATGTTGACATTTCATATTTTAGCATTCTACAGTTTCTATTTTGCATAAATGAGCATATATAAATGTTTATCTCTTAATTGTGAATTTTCTCACTTAAGATTTATGAGGCTGTAAAGAAAGATATGATTTCTTGGCAGATTTTTCCCTCTTTTTTTATTTTATAGTCTCTAAGTCATATTTAGTCTTTAAATCTGATTTAACTTCTGAAGTCTTATTCAGACACTGCCATGTCTAGTCTTTCCATTATTTATAGTTTTTTGCCAAGGACACTGTCTTTTTACATTTTGTTCATTTTCTTTCAGAGACTCTATGAGATTTTTTTAGTTTAAAGATATTTTTCTTGGAGAACTTTCTGAAGTTGTTTTTTTTCTCTGTCACTTTGGATGAATCATCTGATCTCTGATCTCTTTATTTAAGTATTGTTTCAAAATGTAATGTCCTTCATATGACTAAATAATATTCTGTGTAGTAGTAGACATTTATTTCACTGCATAAGAAAGAAGAAAAAAAGCATTGTTCTGGTAATAATACTTCGTAACTTAGACTTTTAATTATGTTTATTTGCATGTTTGTGTGCCTTCTATTTCATTGTAACCTAGAGTCCAACATTCCATGTGAAAATTGTATTCATTCTTTCAATCATTCCTTTACTTATTCAACAATTTTTATTGGGTGCCTATAGTGGTCCAGGCCCTTTTTACGCACTTGGCATTTGTCATACAACAGACAGAGACATTGTTTATATTCTTATAATGGATGGTGAGGGGGAACAAGAAGTTTAAAAAGGAAATATAGTTTGTTATGCCAGAGTGTATCTGTATATTAACATTATATGTATGTGATAGTCTACATGAAAAAATAATGGACCAGTAGAGTAGGGTAGAAGATATATCAAGTACAAGGGTACAATAGGGCATGTTAACATCATAAATAATGTCACCAGTGCAGAACTCTTAAGAAGAAAAATTTCAAGGAGCAAGGGAATTAGCTAAGTGGATATCAAGGAGAAATTCTTCTGTCTATAGAGAAAAGAGTTCAGCAAGTTTTCTATTACTATGTGACAAATCACCACAAACTCAGAAATTAAAACAATACCTATTTTTTTTCTTATAGTTGTATAGCTCAGAGGTCTGGGTAGTTGTTACTAGGTTCTCTGGTTAGGGTCTCACTATGCCAAAAGCAAGGGTTTGAGTCAGAATAGGCTGCTATCTGGAGGATATGAGGAATAATCCACTCCCTACCTTATTCAAGTCATTTGTGTAATTCATTTCCTTGTGGTTGTAGAACTAAAGTCACCACCTTCTTACTGGAGGCCAGCAAGGGAGTATAATCAGCTCTTAGGGTCTCTCTCAGATCCTTGTATGCAACCCACTCCCTTCTGGTAACAGAGAATCTTCGTTATGACAGATCCCTCTCATGTTTCAAATCTCCCTGGCTTCCTCTTCTGCTACCACCCAGAGAAAATCCTCTACTTTTAAAGAGCTCATATGTAATAAAATTAAACCCACCTGGATAATCTTCTTTTAGCCTTAATTACATCACCAAAGTACCTTTTCCCAGGTAATGAAACATAGTCATGGGAGTGAGCTCCCATCATTATCAGTCTGTGATTAGGGTGGGATATTTTGTGGAGCCATTTTAAAAGTTGCCTTCTACAGGTTCTAAGACAATCATACTCAGAAACATGAAGAAGACAAAGACAGCTGGAGAAGAGTACATGAGGGGTTTTAGGGAAGTAATGAGAGATCCTCATGTAGGCTCTGAAATCTGTGGGAGAAGTTCATAGAGTTAATGAGTGAGTGCTTGTGTCAGCTGTGGTAGGTTATTTTAAGGACTTTGAATCTTAAATGGAGTAAAATATGGAGCCATTACAGGATTTAGGACAGAGCTTTTAAATATTTTTCTTACTTGAGGAGAAACACATTGCATAGAAGGACAATGTATATATTTTTTAAATGTTGCTAAATATTTTATAATAAGTACTTTAAAATTATTTTAATTTGTTATATTAACATTAGATAGATTTCTTCTTTGAATTGAAATCATCAGAATTTTTTTTTTAATTCTATTTTAGTGAAATCAGATGATAATTTCTAAAGCAAATAAGTTTGATATATTTGGTATTCAAGAGAAATTTGTTCAGTCTTCATTATCAGATTCTATGTCATAATTTTCGAGTAATTTTCTTCATATTTTGGTTTTAGAGTTCCTTTTTATTTGATTAAATGTTAGTAATAATGGCAATGATAGTGACAAAAATGACTAGCACTTATTAAATGCCTGCTCTTGGCAGACATTTTTCTTCTCCATTTGAATACCTTTGATTTCCTTCCCTTGCCTGATTTTTCTGGCTAGGACTTCCAACACTATGTTGAACAGAAGTGACGACAGTGGGCAACCTTGTCTGGTTCCAATTCTAAGCAGGAATGCTTTCAATTTTTCCCTGCTTATTAAGATGTTGGCTGTGGGTTTGTCGTATATGGCTTTTACAATATTGAGGTATGTTCCATCTATTCCTATTTTGTTAAGAGTTCTTATCATAAAAGGGTGTTAAATTTTGCCAAATGCTTTTTCTACATCTGTGGGGAGTATCAAATGGTCTTTGTTTTTACTTCTATTTATGTGACAAATCACATTTATAGATTTGTATATGCAGAACCATCCTTGAATCCCTAGGATGAAGCCCACATAGCTGTGGTGGATTATTTTTTTGATATGCAGCTGAATTCAATTTGGTAGGATTTTATGGAGAATTCTTACATCTATATTAATAAAGGATATTGGTCTGTAGTTGTCCTTTTTTGTTGTGTCTTTTCCTTGCTCTGGTATCAAGGTGATATTGGTTTCATAGAATGATTCGTGGAGGATTCCTTCCTTCTGTATGTTATGGAATAATTATGCAATATAGGTACCAGTAATTCTTTGTAGGTCTCATAAAATTCAGCTGTGAAACCATCTATGGGACTTTTTTTTTGTTGGGAGATAATTATTGCTGCTTCAATTTCTTAACTTGCTATTAGTTTGTTGAGGAGATCTATTTCTTCCTGATTAAGCCTAGGGAGGTTGTGTGTTTCCAAGAATCAATCATTGCTTCAATGTTTTCAAGTTAATGTGCATAGAGATTTTTATAGTATTCACAGGTAATATTTTGTATTTCTGTGGTACCAGTTGTAATATCTCCTTTTTCATTTCTGATTGAGCTTATTAGGGTCCTTTCTTTTCTAATCTAGTGAAAGGCCTGCCAATTTTGTTCACCTTTGAAGGGAACCAATTTTTTGTTTCATTAATCATCTGTATAATTCTTTTATTATCTATTTCACTCGGTTCTGCTTGACCTTCATTATTTCTTTTCTTCTGCTAGGTTTGGGATTGACTTGCTTTTCCTTTTCAATTACTTGAGATGATTCATTAGATTGTTGATTTGTGATCTTTCTGTCTTTTAGATGTAAACATTTAAGGCTATGAATTTTTTTCTTGACTGCTTTTGCTGAATCCCACAGATTTTGATAACTTATGTCCCTTTGTCATTTAGTTTGAAGAATCTTTTGATATCCATCTTAACTTCCTCTATGACCCAATAACTATTTCAATAGTAGGTTGTTTAATTTCCATGACTTTGTGTAGAGTTGACTGGTTTCTGTTGGAATTGATTTCTAATTTTTTCCACTGTGGTCTGAAAAGATACATGGTATAATTTCTATTTTTAAAAATTTGTTGAGACAGGTTTTGTTGATTAGGATGTGATTAATCTTAGAGAATGTTCCATGACCTGATGAAAGGAACATATATTTAGTGGTTTAGGGTTAGAATGTTCTGTAAATGTCCATTTGTTCTGTCTTAGGTCCATTTGTTGTAGAGTTCCCTTTAAGTCAATCATTTCTTTGCTTAATTTCTTCTTGGAGGATCTATCCTGTTCTGTCATGGGGTGTGGAAGTCCCGGCTATTACAATGCTGCTGTTTATCATTTTATTTAGAACAAGTAGGGTTTGCTTTATGAATCTGAGTGCGCCTGTGTTAGGGGCATAAATATTTATGATTGTTATGTCTTCTTGTTGAATTGTTCCCCTCACCATTATATAACAACCATCTTTGTCTTTCTTTACTTTTGTTGATTTGAAGTCTTTGTTATCCGACATGAGAATGAACACATCAGCTCTCTTTTGGTTTACATTTCCATGGAATATTGTTTTCCATCCCTTCGCCTTGAGTCTGAATGAGTCTTTTTGAGTTAGATGTATTTCCTGGAGTCAGCAGATACTTGGCTTGTGTTTTTTTCTTTTTTTTTTTTTTTAACATATTCAGCCAGCCTATATCTCTTGAGTGTAGAATTCAAGCCATTCACATTTATTGAGAGAATTGATAAGTGGGCTAGATTTCTGTTCATCTTGTTGAGTAGAAATTTATTGCTTTGTTTTATCTCTTGAGCCATTGTGGTATCCAGCCTCTGACCTTTAGCTTTTAGGTGATTTTACACTGGTAGGTGTCTATTGTGCTGATCTGTATATAATGCAGTTCTGAGTACTTCCTGCAGGGCAGGTCTGGTCTTGTCAAATTCCCTCAGTGTTGGCTTATCTGAGAAAATCTTTATTTTTCCCTCCCTTTTCAGGCTATAAAATTCTAGGCTGGCCATTATTCTGTTTGTGAAGACTGAGAATAGGACCCCAATCCCTCTGGCTTATAATGTCTCAGTTGAGAAGTCTGCAGTTAGACTGATGAGTTTTCCTTTGTAAGTTACCTGTTGCTTTCATCTTAGGGTTCATAGGAGTGACTCTTTCATCTTTACTTTGGCCAGTCTAATGACCATAGGTCATGGTGATTGCCTCTTCATAATCAATCCCCCAGGGGTTCTTTGAGCTTCTTGTACATGGATATTTAGATTTCCAGCAAGTCCAGGGAAATTTTCCTCAATTATTTACTCAAATAAGTTTTCCAGCCCTTGTGTATATTCTTTTTCACACTCAGGCATACCTATTATTTTTATGTTAAGCCTCTTTACATAATTCCATACTTCTTGTATTCTTATAGTGCTATTGAGATATGCACATCTCTTAATAAGATCATATCACCATACCTACACATATGCACAGCTTCATATTTGGAAACAGTAGACTTGCTTTTGAGGCTTCTTTATCTGACTTTTTTCTTTCGATACTTATTTATATTTTTATCAGATCAGAAAGTACTACCTAGACTACCCTACCTAAAGAGAACCTTCCCACAAGTCACTTTATACCTTGCCAGATTGTTAATTTCAGTTGGTGTATATGCTACTCTCTCTACTTACTTGTTTAACTATTTCTTTATTATCTGAAACTCTGAGTGTAATATGAGCTCAATATTATACCTTTCAATGTGTTAGGCAGTTACATGGATTCAAGAATTCAAATATTTCTTGAACCCATGTATTAATGAATGAATGATCCTAAATAGTCACTGCATAGGTATACTGTATGTCTAGGTGTATAGGTTTAGGAGGGACACTTTTTGAGATATATATTAAAAATTTTTATCAATTGCTTCCTATCCTTAAGATTTGAGTAAGTAATAAAAATTTTTCTTAGGGATGATGGCGTCTTTGGCAATTAAAGTATTCACAGGTGGTGTTTTAATCATTGTTCTCATTGGCAGTTGGAACTCTGGAAGAAAAAGAAGTATATGGGAACAAAAATATTGGGCATGAAATTGGAATTTTAAACATGTGCATTTCAAATTATGACTCAAGGTACCAGATACATTTTATCCCTTGCCAATAAACCATGCCATTTGTATGGGAAAAGTATTGTTCCAAAGATAGACGTCTTGATAATGAGGGATTTAAACAGAATTTGTAGCAGATGGGAAAAAATACTTCTAGATAAGCACATGAGTCTAGTCTTTATGCAAATAGTAAGTTAATATGGCAAGAAAAAATGGAGGAGGTGGTCACAGACTCACACACACACAAATATTAACTGATATTAACTGAAAACCAATAGGCAACCCAAATTCTAAATACTCACATACTTAGAAGAAGACAATAGATCCTAAAGAAACTGAAGAGTTCATCATACCACTGCTCACAATTTTCTCTAGAAATCAACAAGTTTATTTGAGGTTAGACTGGTATTGGGATGTGGAAAGGAGAAAGCTTGCACTACTATGAAAAGGCATACTTGTTAAGAAAGAATAACAAAGGAGAGAAGTGAATTCTTGGTAAAAAAAAATAGATGTACAGAAAAATTAATGAATCTAATACTAAAATTATTCTAGAAAGTGCGGATGAAGCTAAAGTAAAAGGGAAACAAAGGATAGTTTATGGGAATATCCTACCTTACCAGATTAAAAGAAACAGTGTCAGCGAAACAACAGAACTGTTGGAAAAATCTGTATTAAGTCTGTAAATTAGAAAATACCATTGTATCATGTTTTTTGTTTTTGTACTGTGGTTATGTAAAGAAATGCACTTAATTTGGGGGAAATGCACCCTGAAGTATGAGTGGAAAAGGGGCATCATGTCTATGACTTATCCCTAAATGTTTCAGAAAAACTATATTGTACAGAAATAAATATACATACAGATATATATTTTAAAATTATTGCTGTAACTTCTCCATCTCAAATGATGTCAAAATTTTATGAAATAGAGCACATAGAGTTAAAAACTTTCATATTTTAGATCGCAACTGGCTAGCATGATCGTGAATAAACTGTTTCATGTCTTTGAAATTCAACTACAAAATGAATTTAATATTTCTAGATTCATTATGATGATGAAATGATATTGTACTGTGCTTTATACATTATAAAGAATAATGTTAACAACCTTGCTATTATTATAAGTATGTTGGAAATTATAGTAAGCCTAGAGGCAAAATAGAGCAGCACTGGGAAATTTTCATTCCCTAAGTATCTGATAAAAAGATTTTTTTCAGCTGAAAGTTTTGCCTTGTGTGGTAACCATTTAATCTCTCTAAGAATTGACTAAATGACTAGGGGAACTGAATTCTTAATGAAATGTGGTAAATTTGTAAAAAAAAAAGTTAAAAAAGCAATAACATTCATAAGGTGGAAAGATAAACACCTAATCACTTAATATGGGAAAGGAAAAGGATGCTCAAACTATTAGGTCATTCTGTAACAAGGCAAAGTTTACAACATAATTTAGATTTTGCAACATAAAATGAGATTATGGAAAGGAGGTGTGCTTATCCATGTGCACACCACAGATCTGTCTGTATAATATTTAGATGAGGTAGAATGATATAAAGGAACAGTGGTATAAAAATCTTCTGGCACCAAGAAACACATTTATTTAAGTGTTAGATCTCTAGCACCTACTGTAAGCCTGGAAATATGTGAGGTGCAAAACTCCAAAAGCGAAGAAGGTGGATGTCAGCTCTCACAGGGCTTGCAGTCCTATCATCATTTCATATCTACCTGTTAGCTTTTATATCCTTATATTTCCAGATTTAATAGACAGCTTCAAAAATCTTAGTTTTTCTCTGTGTCAAACTCATATAATTTTAAATCACAAGGAATGAAATTTGATACGTGCAAATTAAAAAATAAAGCAGAAAAATAAAATGTGGCATATGACCAAATAATCCAGCTGCATTGCAAGTTTGTGACATAACCTCCCCAAGGTGGGCTAAGAAAAGAGGTGCTGATATAAGTGACTTCAGAAATGACTGGAAGCTATGATGAAAGAAAAAAAGAAATAGGCATGAGCTCTATATTCTAGTTGATAAAGTAGTTTCCTACAGGGGCAAATATTAACTATTCTGGAACCATTGTACATCTATACAGAAATTGGAAGATAAGTAAACTGATAGTGGGTTTTGGGAGACAGGTTTCTAATTGCTGGAATAGGAGGTCAGAGATGAGCAAAGGGGAGTGGTTAGAATGGACCATGTGATACTGTATTCGAGTTTGAGACATCAGTATTAACTCTTGTTTAATTTAATAGAGATGCTGAGGAACAGATGCAGGATAAATTATAGGCATGCATATATACATGGATTCTGTGCATATCATTTCCTAGCTGTGTCTGCTCAGATGTCCTGGAAGCAATAACACCTCAATAACAGTGAGTACACTAGTGTACAGATCTTGATTTCTAACCATTCTTCAATAAAAACAACCAGGGTTCCTTGGAGAATTGGTTGATTCTATGTAGGCCTGGATCAAGAAATGTACAAAATAAACCTGGAGTATCTTGTAGTTTCCCAAAATAAGAAAGTACTCAAAAAATAAAATGAAGGAGTATGTCAAAGGGACACAGTATTTAACTGAAAGTGCTCCCAATGGTCAAAGCAGGAAGAAACTGAGGAACAAAATAAAGTATTGGATTATAGACCAGAATATAAAATAAATATCTACAAGTCCATACTGATATAATTAAATAATTAAATTATTAAAGAAATGAGGGACAATAGATAATTTTTTTTCACACAGAAGAATTCCAAATAATTATGTAGATAATCTCCCCACCCAGAAGGTAGAGTACAACTCCCCACCTCCTAAATTTGGGCTACATGAAATGACTTGATTCCAAAGAACATAGCATGGAAATGTGGATGGTCGGGGGAGACCATTTTAAAGTGTAGAACCCTGGAAAGCTTTGCCTGATCCAGGTGGTGGGGGTAACTCCATGCCAATTGCATTTCTGTGGTCTTCTCCCCACAAAACCCATAACCCCAGTCTATCCATAAGAAAAAAAAATTAGGCAAACTCAAATTGAGGAATATTCTAGAAAATGCTCAACCAGTATTCCTCAGAGCTGTCAAAAATCTTCAAAAACGAGATAGCGTAAGAAATTGTGAAATCCCAGAGGAGCCTAATGATGCATAATGACTAAATGTAATGTGGTGACTTAGACTGGATGCTGGAACAGAAAAACAACAGGGAAAACTAATGAAATCCTAATAAAGTAAGGAGTTTAGTTAATAATAATGTATCAGTATTGGTCCATTAATTGTAACAAATGCACCATGATGCAAGATGTTAATAATTGGATAAATTGGATGCAGAGTATACAGGAACTCTCTGTATTATCTTTGCAACTTTTCTGTAAATTTAAAGCTATTATAAAATGAACATCCATTTAAATACAAAAAATCATTCAGGAATAAAAACCTTTTTAAAAAAATAAAAGTATCTTCTCGGATTCCACAGCAAATAATCTTTTCTAATGATTTAAAACTTAATAAACCGGCCGGGCGCTGTGGCTCACGCCTGTAATCCTAGCTCTTGGGAGGCCGAGGCGGGCGGATTGCTCAAGGTCAGGAGTTCAAAACCAGCCTGAGCAAGAGCGAGACCCCGTCTCTACTATAAACAGAAAGAAATTAATTGGCCAACTGATATATATATATAAAAAATTAGCCGGGCATAGTGGCACATGCCTGTAGTCCCAGCTACTCGGGAGGCTGAGGCAGAAGGATCACTCGAGCCCAGGAGTTTGAGGTTGCTGTGAGCTAGGCTGACGCCACGGCACTCACTCTAGCCTGGACAACAAAGTGAGACTCTGTCTCAAAAAAAAAAAAAAAAAAAAACTTAATAAACCTAACATATGTGAAACATGTAAAAAATAACAGCAACTCTTTGTGGTTAATGGCATAATGATGATAGTTAATACTGAGGGCTTCAGTTCTATTAACCATAATGTTTGTAGTTACATCTGTGTGTCTGTGCACACACCTGCTCATTTTAGTGTACAGCAAATAGCTACTATAAGATTCTCCATGATGTATCGTAAATATAAGAAAAGGTTAGTTGAATTTGATCATTCTAAGTTTTCTTGCATCTCAATGATTCTTTGATCCTGATCCTGATTCTGAGAGCTATGAACTAATCTTGTGACCTTTATATCCTTTGGCCTCTAGCTATAGAATCATCATCTATCAAGTAGCTGAGAACCTAAAATTCATGAAACAAAAATGCTATGCTAAATAAATAGGAACTTGCGATGTTAGATACAATACATAATTATAGCAAAGGGTTTGTGGTTTAGACCTGGTTTTACCACTTATGAACCACATGCACACTGGCTAAAATAGCCTTTCTAAAATGGAGAAAAATCCATTGAGCTATGGCAAACCCCATGAAGAAGCTGTTAAATATTATTGATAGATAAGACATTATGATTTTATGTTAGCAAGGATATTCTGTGCCATCATGTTTTCAGATATTGGAGTATTGATTCTATAAAATGAAATGAGATTTTAAATAAAGAAATGTTTTTTTTGGAATGACCACAAACAAAAATGCTAATAAAATAGGGAAAGAAATTATTCAAAACAATTAAATTTATAAGGCTAATAATATCCAGTAAGAACAGTACCAGAAGTAGAGAAGAAAGTTTATATGCAGTAATAATTCCTATCATTTCAGATGGAAAATTAGGCAATGTTTTCTTAGATTCATAATAATTTATGCATTTTTCTTTTAAAATCATTCTTTCTTCCTGAGTATAATTACTTCATTGGGCTCTGTAAATGGGACATAAAAGCACTGTGTTTCCAAAGCAATCAAAAAAATTTCATATGTGAAAATTTCTTTAAACTTACCAGATAATTTTTTCAAAAACCCTTAATGCTGCTGTCTAAACTAATTGCCTCCAACAGTGATTAGCCCTGGCTCCCTCCTCACAGGTGAACTAGATGTTGATTATGCAGTAAGTCTGGACAACTGCAATAGGTTCTTTATTGCCCTTTCCTACTGCCTGCTAATTCTTTCCCAAAGCTATTTATGTGTTATTTTCCCATTAACAGTTTCAGTTTCATGCTGCATGAGAAACTTTGCACTAATTAGTGCATAAATCAGGTAGGAACACACACTTGGTCCTTGTGCCTCTCTCCCTTTTCTAGAGACTGAAGAAAAAAAAATGAGATTATATTCCTTTTTTCTCAAAACCAAATTGAAGGCTCTTTGGGCTTTATAAAATTGCAGTAGTTTAAAAGGAAACATCAAATGTATATTCTCATCCTATAAATTTGTGAAAAATACAGAAATATTTCTTTCGTGCTCTGTCAAAGTAAAATTGCACTGCACAGACTTAACAGGCAAGAAAGACTTTATTCAAGACTATTGCAATAGGAGAGAGAGATGAAAGCTCAGCTGCAAGAAAGGCAGGAGCAATTTCAGTTGCTGGGATGAGCTAGTGGAAATGTACTGGAGGACACTAGGGGTGAAGTTGGTCAATGTGTTAAGGCCATTGTGTTTGCTAATTACGGCTTATCTAAGGTAAGCTCTTACTCTCCCACAGAGCCTGGGAGATAGGAGTGCTATTTCTTTTCTTCTTTTTTTCATCTTTATTGAGGTATAATGGACAAATAAAACTTGTATATATTTAAGGCATACAACTTGATGTTTTGATATATGTATGCATTGTGAAATGATTACCACAATCAAGCTAATTAACTTGTCCATCATCTCACATAATTACCTTTTCTGTAGTGATAACACTTGAGAGCTACTGTTTTAGCAAACTGTAAGTAGACAATACATTATTATTAATCATAGTCACCATGTGGTACATTAGGTCTTCAGAACCTATTTACCCTGTAACTGAAAAGGTGTACCCTTTGACCAGTATCTCCCTTTTATCCCACCCCTCAACTCTTCCCCTGCCACTAGTCACCACCATTCACTCTCTGTTACTAGGAGTTGGACTTAGTTTCTACATGTAAGTAAGATCATGCAGTATTTGTCTTTTTTAATCTGGATTATTTCTATCCTCTAGGCTCATTCATGTTGCAAATGACAGGATAGCCTTCTTTTTAAAGGTGGAATAATAGTCCGTTGTGTGTGTATATATTTTATTGTATAAATTTTTATACACACATGATGGAATATTATATGTATATGTGTATATGTATGCATACACACACACGCATCTCACATTTTTAGCCATTCTTCTGTCTATAGACACTTAGCTTGTTTCTTTATCTTGACTATTGTGAATTATGCTGCAATAAACATGGGAGTATAAATATTTTCAGGATAGCGATTTTATTTCCTTTGGATATATACCCAGAAGTATTAATAGAATTAATGGGTCATATGGCAGTTCTATTTTTAAATGTTTGAGAAACCTCCATACTGTTTTCCATAATTGAGTACTATTTTCTTGATGTTACATTTTAAAGAGATGGCTTCCGTGTCCTTAAGAAAGACATGCCCAGGTTATAAAACTGGCAAGAGGCTAGGAAAAAATGTACATCTCAATGGGGCAGAGAAAAAATTTGCATCTCAATGGGGCAGAGAAAAAATTTGCAATTGCACGTTTTCTAATATAAATGCTCTAGGAAAAGATAAGTCAGTGGGCTATAGTCAGGAAGAAACCTATCAAAAGTTTAGTGGAACTGAGAGGAACATCAGTTCCTATTTAATTCCACTCTATCCTATATTTCAATACAGGGGAGAGAAGCAAAAGAAAATCCCCATAGAAAGCATGCATTTTATAAGTATGAAGAAGTGGAGTTGGTTTTCTTGTTCTCGAAGGTAGGCTATTTGATTATAGGAGTGGTCCTGAGACAGAGTTTGAGCCACAGCCAAAGAATCAAGATTCACAAATTACAAGTAACACTTCCACAGATTATACTTTAGACCTACTGAATCAGTAATTCTGAGGAAAGTGACTAGTACTTTATACTTTTAAGAAGCTGCTCTTGTGTCCCTAACATATCAGCATGATGAGAGACATTGTACTATCAGGTTCTGAACATCTTTCATTCTAAGAAAAGTGAACAATAGGGAAAGATATTTGTTGTTGTTGCTTTTGCAAATTGAGTGCAAAATATAGTAGGAAAACGTATGAGGGTTTAAGCTTCAGACAGTTGGCATATTTTGCTTTTCTTTTCATGAATACATATTCATTTATAAATACATCATGGTATTTTTATTTTTCAGCAGTAACAAAGAACTACTGCTACAGCTGACCACATTTATTAATCTAATAGACATGAATTTAAGCAAATGAAATTAGGCACAAAGTAATATATATGTTATAATTTCATTAATAAAATTTCAAATACATGCAAAACTAATTTATGCTGGTTACCACTGGGGATTAATAACTGAAAGTGAGCAGAATGGAGGCTTTTGATGTTCTTATAGTTTTCTATATATTTATCTTGGCTATGATTACATAGATGAGATTAAAATTGTAAAAGTACCCTGAGTTACTATAAATTTAATATTTGTGCACTTCGTGTATGCATATTGTCAATAAATTAGAAAATGTATACACACACACAGATCAGTCTGAGAGGTACTCCTCTCAGAGCTCCTTCAAGACAGGACTTGGTGTACAACTGCAAAGGTTACAGTTAGCTAAGTGCCTCCAGCTGTTGCACCTTCTTCAGGTTCTGCCACAAAATTTGAATGGAGGATGTGCTCTTCCTAGGTGGTCTTGAGCCACTGACATAGCATGATGGTGCTAGCAGGGCCTGGCCATGTCTGCCCAGTGAGAGTCCTTTAGTGAATAGTCTCTCTTCTGGAGTTCTCTATTTGGCTACCCAAGTCAGATCTATATTGCAGTCTGAACTTTTTTCTGAAAAATTCTACTTCGGGCCTCCTTTTTCTCCCAGGTGTTAGATCTGCACTGTGGTCTGAAGACTCAGCTTGCCCAGTCCTGCTTCCTTCCCTTCCTCTTTCATAGGCATTACCTCAGGCTCTCCCACCCACCCAATAAATATCTTGCATTCCTAACTCCTTCTCCACATCTGCTTCCCAAAAAACCCTAATCGATGCAACATATATTCAAAGGAAAAAATAATTTAAATGACAATGGATAGAAAAATAGTGTAGATTAATTAAAAATCAAATAATGATATTTGTTGAGTGTCTTTATATGTCAATCATTATGCTTCATGTACTTTACCTCATTTAATCTTCCCAGAGACTAAAAAGATAGTTTATCCCCATTTACACATAACTGAGATTTAAATGGATATTATTCAGAATTCAAATACAAATTTTTCTTACTCAGAGAGTTTCTCTTTCTATAATTTACACCATTCTGCTAGAAAATACAGACATTAGTATGTAAATATAGAAGAATATAGCAAACTATAAATTATGCATAATAAATGGTAAGCTAAGGTATGCTATTCTAAATCAGTGTGTTAAGTAGAAAACAGTAAGAGGAAATATTAACTTGGACCCTTATCTGACACCAAATAGTAAAAGAAAGCTAAACTGAACTGAAAGTAGTGAAATAGTCAAATTAATCAAGAGAAAGAAGAAAAAAATTGCTAATATCAGTAATACAAGAAGTGATACCACTACCGAATCTATAGATATTTAAAGGAAAATAAGCAATATTACGAACAATTTAATGCCAATAAATTCTATAACATTGATAAAAAAGGGGGGATCCTTAAAAGACACAATCTATCAAAACTTACCTAAAAAGAAAAAGATAACATGATAAAAGATAACTGTATCTATTGCAGAAATTGAATTTGTAGGTAAAAACCTCCCCACAAGGAAATCTCCAAGGCCTAAATGTCTTCCCTTATTAATTCTATCAAATATTTAAGTTAAAAAGAAATAGCAATTCTCTAGTACTTCTCAAAACTAAATAAGAAGACAATAAACAATCTATTTCTTGAATGTGCAAAATCTTTGAACAGATCTTTTATTTAAAAAGATATATAGATGACCAATAATCTCATAAAAAGATATTGAACATCATTAGTCATTAGGAAAATGCAAATTAAAATTAGGTACCAGTATACAAGTTTTGTAATGGTAGATCATACAAAGTTTTGGACAGGATATAGAACAGCTAGAACTTTTTAAATTGTTGGTGGAGATTAAAAATGGTATAATACATTAAAAACAGCTTGCCACTTTTTAAAAAATTTCACCTAGCATATATCAATAACAATTCCAGCCACAGGTATTTGCCCAAGAGAAATGAAAGCATATATCCACACAAACACTTTACTAGATTCATTTGTAATAGCCAAAACCTAGAAGCAATTCAAATGTTAATAAATAGGTGAAGTGAAAAAAAGAATTATGGTATATCCATACAATGGAATCTTATTTGGCCATAAAAATAAATAAGGCATTGATGCATGCCATACTACTGAATCTCGAAAAAATACACTGAAGGAAAGAAGAAAAACAAAAATGTGTACATATGGTATGATAACATTTATATACAGTTCCAGAAAATGTTGACTAACCTCGCGTGACAAAAAGCAGATCAATGGTTGTCTGCAAAGGGGGGCAGAGGGTATTTAAGGAAAGAATTACACAAGGGCAGGAGGAAATTTTGGGAGCTAAAAGATACATTAATTTTCTTGATTGTAGTGATGGTTACACCGATTTATCAATATGTCAAACTGTACGTTGTAAACATTTACAGTTGATGGTATGTAAATTATATCTTGACAAAGTCATTAGCATAAAATGCATTCAAAGGAAAAGCAGGTAGTGTTTAAGAAAGACTATTAGAAAGACTATTCCTTGAAACAATGGCTACCTATATATAGAATGATTAACCGAAAAACACAAAGGTATGATTTATTCTTCTATATATTCATGAAAAGGCTGACATAAATTTCATTCCTAGAAATTTAAATAAAGAAAAAATAAAATTCTAGGAGAAGTTTTATTTCTAAAATTAATGAGAAAAACTAAAGTCTAACATAATGAAACAAATTACCTTTATGCTATACGTGTATATATGCACTATATACACACACCATATATAACATGTATTGTATATAATATTTTATGTGTGCTACATATAATCTAACTTCTTTTCCTTTTATCAAACTTTGTCTAGTTTGTTTTCTCTTTAGTGCTTAGCTGTTGCCACTTACCATCTGGCTCTAGTTGGTTCCTACAGTGCTAAAAACATGGACAAATAGAAAAAGATTTTTTTGTGTGTGTAACGCACCCTGTTCTGCAGTGAGCCAGTCTGTGCAAACCTACCCCTGAAAGGCTGAGGGAGCTGAGAGGCCAAATAAAGATGCTGAAAAATGCCTTTTCTCAAAAAGAAACTTTAATAGGCTCTTAACTAACAAAAGCCACATCTTCAGCGGCCTTGAGATGTGATAGTGAATCCCCACACAGTTACTCCGAGACTTAGGGCTTGTATAACATAGGGAAGGAATATGTAAGACAATTGACAGCAACCCCTCAGGGAAAGCCGAGAATTTGCCTAAGTGCAAGATTTAAAGTATGTGTTTACAATAATTTATTTATCATAAGTACATGAGGGCAGAAATTTTAGAGACATTCCTGCAACTGAGGTTGATTAGAAGTCAATATGGTGAATTAGCATCTAAAATGGAATTGCTTTATCCTCCATACTTCCCCTGTGTTTCTCTAGAACTGGTTTGTGGTCCTACCTAATACAATATCTACATATCAATTCATTGGCATGGATTTCAGTATAGCACTTGGCACACGGCAAATTCAAGTTTTCTTTTTGTAACTTTTTGGATTTTTTTCTGGATATTTACGAGCCATGATTCATTGAATCTATGGATATGGAATCCACGGATATGGAGAGCTGACCATAGTTGTGAAGGATATAAAAGAATGCCTTAGAAGTTTATGAACACCCTACATGAGTGGAAACAGAAGACAAATGAAGAGTAAACATACCATGCCCCTAGTTGATGAAAAAGAGACTGTGTTTTGTTTGCACTGTTCTCTCATGCTCTGGCAAGTCACACATAAGAAGGTTTGTACTTGGCACACTAAAAAGGAACTGCACCTATTTTCCATTGCTGCTGTAACAGAATTACCACAAACTCCGTGACTTAAAATAACACATTTATTTTCTCACATTGCTGCAAGTCAGAGCTACAAAA
The DNA here is from genome assembly GCF_040939455.1 of Microcebus murinus. Lineage (NCBI taxonomy): Eukaryota > Metazoa > Chordata > Mammalia > Primates > Cheirogaleidae > Microcebus > Microcebus murinus. Next base: position 68,086,120 of record NC_134116.1, on the reverse strand, counting down.
TCAGTCTCGGTTGGCTAAAAATCAAGGTGGTGGCAAAGTCGCATTCCTTTTGCAGGGACTAAGGGACAATCCACTCATTTCTTGACTTTTCCAGCTTCTAGAGTTTGCTCCTATTTCTAGGCTCATGGCCACAGTAATCAATCTCTGGTTCTGTTCTCACATATCAGACCTTCCCGCCTACCTTTTGTGTGGACCCTTCTGATTATGTTGATAATCAGGATAATCTCTCCAATGCAAAAGCCTTAATTTAATCATATCTATATGCTCCCCTTTGCCATGCAGGGTAACATATTCACCAGTTCTGGCGATTAGGGCTTGAACATCTTTGTGGGGGTTATTAATATTCCTATCACAGGAACCACCTGTTTCTCAACTATGATAACACTATGGATCTCCATCCTGTTTCTCTCTAGGGAGAATAATAATTTCTCACTAGGGAGAATATCTTCATATAAAGAAGATAAGTATGTTTTTGTGTTAAAACAACCTATTCAGCAAACAGGCAGCTACTTTTGATTTCGCCTTCAGCATATTGAAATGGTTTGGACAACTAATCACACTTCTTTTTTTTTTTTTTTTTTTTTTTTTTGAGACAGAGTCTCGCTTGTTGTCCAGGCTAGAGTGAGTGCCGTGGCATCAGCCTAGCTCACAGCAACCTCAAACTCCTGGGCTCAAGCAATCCTGCTGCCTCAGCCTCCCGAGTAGCTGGGACTACAGGCATGCGCCACCATGCCCGGCTAATTTTTATATATATGTATTAGTTGGCCAATTAATTTCTTTCTATTTATAGTAGAGACGGGGTCTCGCTCTTGCTCAGGCTGGTTTCGAACTCCTGACCTTGAGCAATCCGCCCGCCTCAGCCTCCCAAAGTGCTAGGATTACAGGCGTGAGCCACCGCCCCCGGCTCTAATCACACTTCTATTAGAAAGCAGGTGGTGAATGGTGGTTGGTTAAGCATTAGACTTGAGCTCAGGTGACGTGGACCCAACTTCTGGCTCTGTGAGAGTTCTTTAGCATAGTATTTGGGAAACACTAAGTGCCCAATGAGTACCTATTGCATGAGATTAAAAGGCAGTATCAAAATCAGCCAGTTTGTGCTCTTAGCAGGGTGAGCACAGTGGGTGGAAAAAGAGAGAAGACAAGGGCACAGTTTATTTTATGGCTTTATTAAGTGTGTTTCCCAAATGGAGCTTTTCCCCAGTTTATAAATTTTCCCAAATATTAACTATAATGAGACGTTAAGATATAAAATATGAAAATGGATCTTATTTTATTATTCAGTATCTAATGAACTATGCAAGTTACAGAAATTATTTTTAAAAATAGTTTTCTATATGTATCAAATAATAGAAGTTTTGGCTCATAAAGCAAATTGAGCAGATTTGAAAGGAAAACGAAGACAGATTAACCAATTACTATTATAGACATTTTCCAAACAGGAACATAAAAATAAGTTGTCCATGTGTTCTTGGAGTGGTGATTGAAAAAAAGGTGGAGGATCACTATGCTGGGCAACTAGACGTGAACAACACAGTGTGCAAAATCAAGACTATGTCAGTATTTGCCAACTATAATCATTGTTGCCACCGTCCTTCCCTGACCTCATCCTGACCTATTCTTGTAAACTGCCATTTTCAGAGATTATTTATGGCAGCCTCTCATAGCTATTTTCACCAGTAGCCTGTTTCCAATTTGCATTTTCTCAAATTACCTATAGGTGTCAGTATAGGTAGACGGCTCATCACCACAATTTTCAGCATAACCATTTGAGGACAGCTAAAAGTAGATTTCCTGATTAGGCTACCATAGCAGCTCCCATATATTAATATTTGCAATAATCCTTTAAAAATATTGTACAAAATCTCAGGCTTTCTTCTTTAACATTGAAAAATGCAAATTGGCACATTATCATTGTCTTTTCCCTCTCCGTTTTGCAGTACCTAAGGCAAGGTATATGACCTCATCTCTCTCTCTCTCTCTCTCTCTTTTTTTTTTTTTGGCCCAGATAGACCCTTTCATTTTTTTTTCCCCAGGGGGTTGTGTGTGTGTGTGTGTGTGTATTTGTGTGTGTACGTGGTTGGGTGTATGTGTGCACTGCAGTCAGTCAAGGGTGGAGTAGGGAAGGATGCCAGCAGGGTTTTATAATATAAAGTTCCTTAACATCTTCAAGCAGTGTCTGATTTCAGGAATTTTGACAGAAGTCCTCAAACATGCTCATGTCTACCTGCCCCACCAGACCACAGGGGCAAATCTAGAAATTACTTTCAGGAATAGTCCAGGTCTCTTAGTTCTCCAGTACAAAAATTCAAACTTGAATCTATTCCATTAGGCAAATATATATGCGTTTATTCTAAAAATATCTTAACTGCCAGCTGCCTAAAATGTCAACGTTTAAGTCTTACAGTACTTAAAGTGAAAAAGTAAACATATTTTATATAACTTACTATTTTTATTAGGTCATTAAATATGAAATGTCGAATTTCAAATCAAAAGTTTAGTGTATTATATTGTCAAACAAGCAGTACAATTAATCAAAGTATGCACCTCAATTATTGACACAGTTTTGCCATCTTGACGGTAGCTTAGTTAAACCAGCAGCAAAGAAGCTTGGAAAGTGAGTGGCGATGAAATCATAAAAGGTTTATTCCATGGCTTTTTGAGAATTGAATATTTTTCCTTGTAAAAAATGGTCTAAAGCCTGGAAGAAGTGGTAGTCAGTTGGTGCAAGGTCTGGTGAATACAGTGGATGACAGAGAGTTTCCAAGTCCAGCCTTGGTATTCTAAGCAGTGTCGTTTCTGTGACACGTGGTCGAGCATTGTCTTGCAAGAGGATTGGCTTGCCTGTATTGATTGATCTTGGCTGTTTAATCACAAGCATCCTCATCATTTCATCCAAGTCGTTGCAGTAGACATCTGCTGTAATCGGTGGACCAGGTTTCATGAAGCTGTAGTGGATAAGACTAGTGCTGGACCACCAAACACACACCATTAGCTTTTTTTGATGAACATTCAGGTTTAGACTGTGTTTTGGCACTTCCTCTTTATCCGACCATTGTGCCAAACCCTTGAGATTGTCAAAAAGAATCCATTTTTCATCACACATAACAATATGGTGTCGAAATGGTTCGTCTTTATGTTGTGACAGCAAAGAAAGGCGGGATTTCACTTCTGATGCTCGTTTAATTCATGCAATATCCATCTATCCAGCTTCTTTATCTTTCCTATTTGTTTCAAATGGTCCAATATTGTTGGAATAGTAATGTCAAACCTTGCTGCTGGTTCACACGTAGGTTGAGATGGATTCGCTTCCATTACACCTTTCAGCTCATCACTATCCACTTTGGTCTCAGATCTCCCACATGGCTCATTTTCAAGATTAAAATCACCAGAATGGAAGTTCTCAAACCATTGAAGTACTGTGTGTTCATTAGCCACACCCTTCCCAAACACTTTGTTGATATTTTGACCTGTCTGTACAGTATTGGTTCCACGATGGAACACATATTTGAAAATGACACAAATTTTTGACTTGTCCTTGTTTTCACAAAAATTACTCTAAAAAATTTTTGAAAGATAATCACAAGCCAAACCATGTATTTGAAAGAATGAGTATGTACCTTCGCAATAAATATTAAAACACGAAGTGTCAAAGTGAAGTGTCAGAGATATCAAAAGTCAAACTTAGTACTTAAGGGAATCAGACATTTCATACTTAATAACCTTAATATTTAAATTTTGAAATTATCCATTAAATCTATTTAGGTGAGAGGTCAAGCCTGAAAGACACTAGTTAGAGGAAGACAGAGTCAGAAGGTGGGAAGAGCAGAGGTAAATGCTTTGACCTCCCTCTCTTCCTGGCCTTTGATAGTTAAATATCCTCCTGGTACCTGCCGTTGGACAAATCCAATTTCAAGTCATAGGGCAAAGGATTCTCGGTTTTGTCAAACACAGAGGGCAGCCATAGAGTCAGGCAGACAAGGTCAGAGAATGGACAGAGATCAACTAGGGAATAAAGAGAAGTCCCTTGTCTTCCTTGTCCTTCTTGTTCCTCCCCCAAAGCAACCACTTGAAACTCTTTAGCTTATTCTTTAGAATTTTATCTCTACATCTCTATTAAACTCTCTTATTTTACTAGTTCATGGTTTTTTAATAGTAGACATTTTCTATTGACCTCCCAACTTCAACCCCCAATCCAATCTCATACAAACACACACACACACACACACAAACATACTTAATATTTTTATCCTCTCAATATTGTTAAATGGTAAGTTTGGTTAAACTAGTTTTCTCTGTTTTCATTACTAAGATTACACACATGCTATTCACAGCTGACCAATACTTTACACCATGACTGGTATTTCCTTCTTTTTGTTGTTGTTATTCCCTATCTCTAATAGTTTTGCCCATGTTATTTCATTTTTTCATTTGTTTATTAAAATTTTGTTGTTAATTCAAACCCTGACTTTCCACCAGTTGTGTAAATTTGCTTTTAAACCATTCAGATGCAGTAGGTACTGAATCAATTTCTTCTTTTTGGAATCATCTCTTCCAGAGGGTCTGACATATTCCAGTTTTGACTAGCTGCCCTGGAAGTTATGTGCATATCAGCTACCCTGGAATATGCCTTCACTATGTTGTTTTGCATCCCCAGCTTTATGTCTCTTATGTATGTCTCATTTTAATTTACTTTCTTATTATGGTGGAACACAGTAGAAGGAATGTACAGAGAGTAAAATTTCTGAGACCATACATATATGAAATTGTCCTGTACCCTCATACTTGACCAATATTAGCTTAGTATAGTATTCTAGGTTGGAAATAGTTTTAACTAAGACTTTCGAAGGCATATGTCCATTGTCTTCAAACTGTCACTGTTGTGAGTACCTAAGCCTTTAAGTGTGACCTGTTTTTCCTTGACACACAGCTTCTTTTGTCCTCAATAATCTGAAGTTTATGAATATATGCCTTGTCTTTTGTAATACTTTAGCCATCTTACATTTCCAACAGCATCTCACCCAAAATAGGCGCTACTCAGTTATACTAGAGGTGCTTGGGGAAGGAGGTCAGTGACTCTCACTATCTTTCCATAGCTATATCTGAGAGAAGGAGGTTCACAAGTATCACATTTTTATTATTTAGGTTCAGTCACTAAGTGATGCTATTAATACATAGGTAAGACAGACTAAAATTATATGCAATTACTGACTATCTCCTATTAATGTAGTGTCTTTCCCTGCTCCCCAAACCATTGTCACTATACTGTATTTTTTTTTAAGTTCTTTGGAGAACTTTTTGAAGGTTAAAAAGTAGGGATCCTGATAGTCATTGAGATTAATTTGCCAAAGACAATACGATTATTATGTGGTAGAAATGAGATTCCAGACCACATACATAAATTTAAATTCTGTGTTCCTTAACCATTTGGAGCACAAAAGGGATGGCTGCTACCTACAACTGCTAAGCACCTATGAATTATTTGACTATTTGCTTCGAAAAATTTCTCATATATTTAAAATTGTGTATTCGCAGCTTTTAATACCTCCTGATGTGCCCTGCACATATAATTGAAGCATAATGATACATTTCATTAAATGAAACCAGCACATGTTTTAGGTATCATTATATAACCTTTAAAGTGAATGCATTTTGATATTTTCCTCCTAAACCAGCTGTTTTTTTTGCTACAAGACTACCTCTCAAAGAACCATTGAATCACCTGCATTTGGATTCAGCTTCATAATTAACACTATCCTTTTTGGAAACAAAAAAGAATCAGAAATTTTTATGCAATGAATGTTTAATGGCAGATAGCAGATGATGATTTACTTGGCCTGAGGCTAAAAATTATCATTTTATTGTATGAAGGGATTTGAAGAATGCCTATATGATTGAGACTTCCTACTGAATATCATTGTCCACTTTCAATACATTAGGAACACAGGATTTGGTTTAAACACGTGTTCTTCCCCTGGGATGAAAGTGGAGTGATCAGAAAGGATATGCAGAAAAGAAAAATAAATGTTTTGTTGTAAATTTTCAAAGAACTCATTATATTTAGATTCTCCAGAGAAATGTTTGTGAATGTGTGTGTATCTGTGTGTGATTGTGTGTCTGTGTGTATGTGTATGTTTCTGAGCTAACCCAGATTGAGTCTCTGCAGGCTATTGACCTGGGAATTTAAAAACGGGATGTTCTGATACTCGTAGGCAAAGCTGTCGAATGTGTCTACTCACTTGAGCTGAAAAATCTAATGCTGTTGCAAATATCCTCTGATCAAGATAGGCATTCCTTAAAATAATTTAAACCTGTAATAGTAATACCTTACTATTAAAAATGAACTGTTATCACTATTGAAAATTACATCTTATACTTGAATGAAAAAAGAAAACAGAGGAACAATGGATGAGAACAATATATTTTTCTAAAATCAATACATACCAGATAATAATATTTAAAAAAACATTTTATAACATAACTTTTCAATAGGAAACCCCTATTTGATTACACAAAACCTGGTGGTCATTTAAAAAAGCAACACAGAGGATTATCAAGTGGCATAATCTAACGTCATACATTTCAAAGTCGCTGTTAATCTTGAAGGAAGAAGAAATAGACTTTTTTAACATAATGGAGAACACCAACCCCATGTCTAGGTCTAGAAATACAACGGTGAATATTATTCTTATTGACTCAGTGTCTTGGCAAAGATCAAAGAAGTCAACAGCACCACAATTGATTCCAACTAACTGTTTTCTAAAGCAAGATGCTAGACCATGTAGACAGGATATCTGTGAGATTGAGTTTGCATCAGCATTAGTCCCTAACCCATTGTTTTGGAGTCCCTTGTCCTACATGCTGTGTTCCCCGTCCCACTCCATCCCCTACCTTTCCTCAGTACCAGTGAGGGGAGGAAGTGGATGCTTCTTCTTCATTGAGTCAAATGAATCACCTTGGTAAGAACAGCTTGGAGGGTGCTTAGCATTAGTCCTTAGGCTTTGAGTGACTAATTTCTTAAGAACATCATCTGGCTCCTGCCTAATAGAATTTAAATGTGAGAGGTTGTGGTCGTAGCCGTCTCAACTGGCATCACAGAGGGGAGGATTTCCCTGTACCTTAGGGCACAGTGACCAACAGTCTGGGTTTTCCTAGGACTGAGGGAGTTTTGAAGACTTGGGACTTTCAGCTATAAAAATGAAAAAGTCCTGGGAAAACAGGTCTATCAATTGGTCACCCTACACTAGGACTTTATAGTGTAAAAAATACACAGATATTTCCGGTGGACCTTATCAAAGGATCCCAAATTGTGTAGTCTTGAGAAAGCTTACTTGAAAAGGCCCACCTGAAAATTTGAAATAATGACCCAGAAGATGCAGACATCTAAAGAAAAGGGGGGTAGGGCAGAATTGTGTGTCCAGGGAGACACAGGGAGTTTCCACGTCAAAGGAATTATAAGTGAGAGACACGGGGGAATTGTCTCCTGAGAACCCACCAAAGCTCCCACAGGAGAAAGAGTGGGGCTTTGGCCACCTGACAGCCCTAGAAACGCTAGGTTATAAATGTACCAGACACGTAACAACCTTTCTTTCCCTTCCTTCTCTCTTCTGCAGCTAGAACCCTGGGGGACCCCAAACAGCAACTGGCACATGGAGACCATGCTGGTGCAAGAATAATGAAGAAGCCAAACACATGCCCCTTTTCACCTACTGTGTGTAAGTGAAATTCTGGACATTGCATTATATAAAAGTGACTGGGAATTACCAGAATAATCTATAAATCCTATTATTTTTCCTAAGAAGCAAGAATGAGTAGAAAGAATGGGCTTGAATGGGCAGTGTGAAAAATAATAAAGTCACATTTCATTTATAATATAAACTGAGCATGTTTAACTTCCTCCAGGCCTTGAGATAGAGAAACTGCAAAATCATAAACAAATCTTCGTTTGAAGAGTTTGAAGGGATAGCACACTCACCCTTGTGGCACTTAGGTTTTTTAAAGACAGGGAAAGGGAACACTTATGGAAGAGTTTGAAGATGTTTGGGGAATTTGGGGGTGACAAAGCTGAAGTTCCAGATGACACAGTGGAAGAGTTTTAATAAGGCAGGAAAGAGTAGGAGAGTCCATGCACAGATGGGGACTCTGAAAGGCTTGGAAACATTGTGCTGTCTTAGATGTAAACATCTGTGTGAATCCCAATGGGATCAGTTCAGTTAGAACCCCAGAGGACGGCAGGCCATTGAGAACATATCTCCCCTATTTAGCTGGAAGTTCCAGGACCACTGGGCTGTTTCATCCTGCCCATCTGTCCTGCATGAAGGTGGCATGGAGGTGGGGACATAGCGCGGAGAAGGTGTTGGGATCTCTCAGAAAAACCACAGGCCCAGGGACTGTATCTGGAGACCAGCATGTCAAAAGGTCTCATTCGATATTCATATTTAGATTAATTTTTTCAGTTTGGTTATATGGGCACTGGCACAGAGGAGAATTTGGCCTCTTGTACTTACTTTGTTCCAGTTTGATTCCTACCATCCACAAAGCTAAGCAAATGCCAGGAAAGAAGAGTCTGCACTTGAAGGCCAGGTGCTGCGTGAGTTCTCACCTGCAACTGCATTAAGTATAATGCTTTTTATCAAATGAGCTTGTCATTGGTTCCAAGTGAATTCACTGCTTACAGCTGTGCAGGGTGTGCTCTGTGGAAGGGTGCCAGACAGAGGGCACGTTGAGTCTGAACTGCAGCCTGTGGAGCACTTGTCAACCAACCATTTGTGCACAAGTACTTTATGTGATATAGGAAAGGACTGGAAGAAGAAATTCAAGTCTGCTTACAAACAAGAGCAAGAAGTCAAGCCTTAACACTGAAGCCAAATAGAAGATATTCTTTCAATCACGTTGTTACCCCTGTTGAATTATATTCATTGGGAGTGATACATGCTCTTGAATTTTAGCTTAAATTTGGATCACTGTTTCTTAAAATATTTTCCAAAACATTACAAAAAGATGTAACTTAACACGAAGAAGTTATTAGGTATGCAAAAGGTTGCCTGTGATAGATAATTTAATTAAATGTAGTAGACAACAGGAAGTCTCTTAGAATAGTTGTAGAAAATGTCACAGCCAGGAGGGGTGGGTGTGATTGATTCCTTTACTAAGGACTATCAGTTAGTGTCTCATAATTACCAATCTAAAGTTTCCAGATGCTTTCCAGTAAAAACTGTTTAAAATCCATCCAAAAGTAATTAATTCAGGAAGAAATGAAATCTGAATGAGATTTAAATATTTTTTTTCATATGCCCCAATACTTATAGGACACCACACAAGGTCTAAAGTGCCTGAAAGGATGACCCTGAGTTCAAAAGACCAAAGAGTTCCTCTGCTGCTATGCTATTACCAGGAGACTCTGTGGATCTGAACTGAGAAGGAAGCTTAAATTAATTCTTTAGTTCAACAAAGTTTGTTTTTTTTTTCTAATTGGACTTCTTGATGTAATACATCTTCCTCATTCATGTTTTATTTAATACTTTAAAACAATTGTAAATAAAATAAGTTCTAGTTTTCTTCAGATTTGTTCATTGTAGATATTATATAATGTGAATATTATTTGTTCCTTAATTATATTTTAAGATCATCAGCAGCACAAAATGGGTTTGGACTCCTAAGTGTCCTTTAGGAAGACATGAGGAGTGGTGGTGTATGCTTTTTTATTTTCCAAAAAGAAACTATATATAGTGATTTCAAATATGATATAACTGTCAAAGTACACAAAATAAGCTGCTGGTAAAAGATAATTCCCAAAAGTGCAAAAAATCACAAAGACAGAATGTAAGAAAAGATGTTTATTACAGAGAGACAATGGATAGGAAGAAATAATCATTTACTTACCTCCTCTAGTGATTAAAGTCCAATCAATGACATTGGGTATGTGTCATCTCCCTCCTCATAAATATTATTGTCAAATTATAACTATGCTTTAAGCTCTGTGTGCTAGTTATTTATAAACTTCCTAAATGTCTCTCTTAGGTATAAGTATCAGATTTTCTGCAAATTGTGACAATATGGCAGTTTGTTTTTGAAAAATAATTCTACTAAGACTTTAAAATATATTAATAAATATTCTTTGTCATCTATTACACTTCTTGTTATGTGTCCTTATTTCTCCTCTAGTGGAGTCTAAAAACATACCATTTGTATGCACATGTTGCAGTAAGTGCAATTTTATTCTGTCATCGATAATCTAACATTCAACAACAAACAACATCTGTTCATCTGTAATGCATCATTCAAATTTCCCTTAAATCCATATTCCACAAGAAAAGCATGTTCATAAACCCAACACGCCGCATTACATGGACTGAAAAAAGAATTTATTTTTTTCTGCTTTCAGAATTCTAAAACTATCAGAATACATATCCCTACATTCACCAATGTATTTCCCAGTTATGCCAATTTATTAAAGAGAGTTTATCATTTTCTCAATTCTCCACATGGGCTGTACTTGAATGTGACCCTTGATTACCAGTGTCACAAAGAAGACATTTCACTTTAGACAAAAATTCTAGCTGTGCTTTAAATCTTCTTTGCATACTGTAACATGGGTGGGAAAATTAGTAGAAATTTTTACCTTGTCCTAATTCATGTCAGGAAACTTGTATTATAAGTTTATTAGTTGTGATGTATCAGTAACTTCTGTTATCCCCAAATCAAAGAAATATAATTGATTTTGAAGTTTTCTAGATTATCACATGCTTTGTGACTGATGCAAGGAAATCAAATCCTGTGTTGTATTTGTTCTATCATTTCTATTCAGGCTATATGTTGTAGCTTAATTTTTATTAGCAATTAATTTATTCAAAACAAGTAAATACTTTCCCAAATAGATATTTGAATTTGTCTCTGTGAGTTCATTTTTGCACAACCAAGAATAGGAAACCAGAAGTGAAAATTGTGGACAAATCTACTCCACACTCCAAAAATATTCATTTGAAATAGATGAAGAGGCTGCATTTAATGTGATACTCTAAGGTCTCATTTAATGTGATACTCTAAGGTCTCTTACTTGCTAATAAAGGAACTTGGTTAGTGGTTGAAAAAAACAAAACAAAATTTCTCTTTGGTTTCAGGAAGTATTCTCACTAGTTTAAACTCCACCCTCTATGTGGGGCATTTATGAATTTTTAAAAAGCGATTTGGGCAGAAGGGAGTCTATGGTGTTTTCATTAATATTAACATCTTTCCAGGTATCTCCAAGATATCTTGGAGATAATTAATTGGTGCAAAATACAAAAGTGAAGTGACTTTGGAGGAAAGACTATGAAAGCAATTCAAGAAAAGGAGAACACAAGAAAATAAAGACAAATGAAACAGAACTGAACAACCACCATGGATTAAATATGTGACATGCACTTCTGAGATTGTTCTAGTGTCTTTTCCAACACAAATGAAAGTATAAAATATGTAAAAACTTTAAGTATATACTTAAGGAAAAACATTTATGTTTTCCCCTTTTTAGATTTTCTTGTTCATTGAAATACAAAAGGAATTGTCTGAAGGAAGATCTAAAATTTTACAAAAGAATTAAGCAATATTTTTGGCATAGAATGTGTCATCTCTGGGCAATTTTAATCCCAACTCAATAATCATGACTAACTCATGAAAATATCAAAACTGGTGTGTGTACCCACACTTCAATGCATGAGCAGAATCTCTTAAAAAATTCTTTTGAAGACACCAAAAATACATTTTCCTTCATTATGAGATGTTATTATGTTTCAAGAGTAATCAGAGAGTAAATTAATTTTACTTTAATAATTAAAATAAAATTTTACTTTAATAATTAATTTACCAGAGATAATTATTATAATATTTGTAGGATAGTAATAGTGATATATATATATATATATATATATATATATATATATATATAAAGGGTTTGTAGATGCTAGTTCCCTATGCCTATCGCTCTTTCTGACATATCCATCCTCATGCCATGATTTTACATAAAACCAATTTTGTATTTTCTAACTTCAAAACTAAATTTATTCTGTGTGGTTACTTTATTTTCTTATCCTTACTACATTTATATTTGCATAATATTACTATATTTACATTTCATTTATGGAATTTTAAAAAATAACGGAGAGACTTCTGCATCTAGGTAGGATAGAGTCATTTGTGGCACACCAATGCTGCTTCAAAGAACTAGAAAGGTCCATTAAAATTTGTTTTAAAAAATATGTTTAAAGGCATCCCAGGGCTTCAGAAACAAAGACGACTAAAGGAACTAAAATTGTAGTGAGGATAGGACCTCCCAGAAATATGGTAATGGTGTATGACTGCTTTTCTGTTGAAGGCATAAGCCCTGGGTAATGAGAATCTGGACTCGTGGGAGAGGGCTACTCCTGGAAAACAAGGCACCAACAAGCTGCACAGAATTTTAGGAAAATACAGAAAAGAATAAAGGAAAGAAGAGAAGGATCAAGGGAGGAAGAGAAGAGAGAGGGATAACATGATTAAAATTGTTATAAAATTATGGGAAAGAGAATACATTTTTTGATGAAAAATAGAGAATTTCACCCCAAAATTAGATTTGTCAGAAGAGTCAAATTAAAGTTTTAGAAATAAAAGTATATCTCAAATTAAGAAGTCATATATGAGTTCAATAGATGATTAGAGAGTATATGTGACAAAAGATAGAATTAGTAAATTGGAAAACAAGTCAATAGAAAAATGTCAACATTGAAGTGCAATGTGAGTACAAAATGGAAATGTTGAAAAATGTGGAAGAAATGTATAGAACTCTGTCAAAAATTCTAACACAAATGCACTGGGAGTACCAAATTGATAGGAGCAAATAAAAGGGAGGCAGAAGCAGTCATTAGAGAAATAATGGATAGGAATTTTCTTAAAAGGTTGAAATACATTAACCCACAGTTTCAAGAAGCTCTGTAAATGCCAAATCAAATAAATATAAAGATAGCCCACTTAGGTAAGCCATAAACTGGTGAAAAACAATTAAAAGGAGAAAAAGACATCAAAAAATGTTGGGAAAAGATACATTGCTTTCCAAAAAACTTTAATAAGATTGAAATGATTTTCACACATCAATAATAAAAGGCAGAAAGCAGAGAATATTATAAAAGTGCTGTGCTGAAAAAGAATAACTGCCAACATATAATTCATTATCCACCAAAAGTGTCCTCCATAAATGAAAAAAACACAATTTCTCAGCCAAACACAAATCTGTTGCCAGCATATATTTATGAAGAGAAATTTTATAGGACATTTTTTTCAGACTGAAGAAAAATTATTTCAGTCAAAACCAGTATTGTAGAGAGGAATGAAGAGTAATGGAAAAGATAAACAGGTTGGGAAATATATGTAAATATAAATTGTACAAAATAGAAGAGTTTAATGAAATTTAAAATATTATGGAATTAAAATACATCACAAAAATAAATCTGAAAGGGATAAATGGAATTATTCTAAGGTCCTACCATTAGCAAAAAAGTTGTAATAGCAGTGATTTTAATTAGACTGCATAAGTCAAGAATACATCCTTTAATTTCAATAGTAACTTCAGAAAGAACAGTAAGAGAATGTGTGTATATGCATACATAGTATATATACCATATACTAAAGTATATATTGAATGTATATACTGAACGTAGTTTGTAAATAATTTTAAAACAACTTTTTGAGGCAAAAAAATTTATATTAGAGTCTTATTTTGCAATTATTAGTGAACATTTCTTTTTATTTCACTCTATTATTGTTTCTTCTATAAATTGTCAATTAATGTTCCTTTCTATATTTTACATATTTTCATTTATTTCTAAAACATAAATTATTTAGAATTTATCATACTTGTTTTGAATTTTATTCATTTGTCATTTTCATTTTTGTGAATATTATTTTAGTTAACTTGCCTTAATTAACATATTTTGCCATATTTTCTCCACACAATTTCTGAATTTTATACATATAAACTATTTATTCAGCTCTAGAATAATCCCACATTATATGTAGTATTTTGAAAGAACTTGTTTTACACCTTTGCATTTAACTGGGATTCAACAGAGAAGCAATGGGATGCACTGAAAGCAATGAAGAGAAGTATGGGGACTCACTCAGTTGGATTGGAGGTAGCCAGGGGAGAACCCCTCATGTGGGGAATGGGGCAGGTGAGCGATCCCTGGGGCTCTACAGTTCCCCTGTGGACTTTGCAATGGGAGCTATGTGAGGGCTCCTTCACCCCTGCAGGCCTCTGGACTAACACAGGGAGCTGCCTAGAGATCACACAGTGGCATTGCTCTGGACAGAAGGCACAGTGGGTTAGTGTGGGTTTCTGAGCCCTGGACACTGCAGCCAGCACCAGTCTGAGAGCTCAGCCCCAAAGCATGGCACCTACTTGGGGCCTGCTAGCTCCATTGCTGATGACTTCTCACTGCCACTGCCAGGCCAAGGAGGGAGCAGGGAGATCGGGCATCTCACACATCCTGAAAACAAGTGTCACCATGATGCCACTGTTGCTACTTTCATAAGGGAACCCAGGTGGCAGCAAATACCCATGGCTCCTGGCTTCTGCTGCCACTACTTGGGAAGCTTCACCCTGCCACTGCTGCTACTGGGGGACCTTAGAGAAAGCAAACACCCAAACCACCCACACTCACAACCATCACTGAGGGGGGCCCATCCCACTGCCACTGCTGCTGCTGCTATGGGACACAGGTATCAACAAATGGATTTATCTTTTAATAACAAGTTCCCCAGCCACCTGCCTCCATTGCCACCAAGGAGAGCTCTCCACCCTGTCCTTGCTAGAGCTTTCAGCAGCAGCCTGGGGACTAGCCTGTCCCCCCACACAAACATCCCCCAGCACTTGCTTGGACTATGACAACCTCAGAGAAATGAGGAAACCAGGAGGGCAGCAATGTTACAGGCTCACAGTGCATCTGCCCCTCTCTTACCTGAGCACCTTTCTAGAGCCGGACTCAAGTCCACAATCCACGGTTCTGGGAACTAGTGATTACCTAACCTAGTCCACCACCACTGGCACCTGAACATCCTACCAGTTGTCTGAGTTCCAACTGTCTCAATTTGCTGGCAACACCATAGTGGATACTAACAAGCACAAACCAAAAGGCAGTGTACCTCTCCCTCTCTACACAGAGTTCTCAGAAAAGCAGAACAGGTGAATCACAAAGCTATCTCTTTTGAGCTGAGGGCAGATGTTCCACATGAGAATGAACCAGCGTAAGAACACTGGCAATATGCTGAACACCAGAAATATGGAAGAATGGACTCCTCCAACACACCCAGAGGATCACACTAGGTTCCCAGCAATGGACTCCAACAAAAAGGAAACCTGTGTAATGTCAAATATTGAATTCAAAATATGGATCACAATATGACCTCAGTGGGATCAATGAGAAAGTTGAAAACCAACACAAAGAAACCAAAGAAAGAAAAAACATTTAGGACATACATGAATGCAGAATCCACTGAAGAGATAGATAGTTTAAAATAAAAAAGAAAAAAGATCTCCTGGAAATGAAAGAGTCATTTAGGGAATTTCAAAATACAGAGGAAAGTTTTAGTCACAGACTAGACCAAGCAGAAGAAAGGACTTCAGATCTTGAAGACAGGCTTGAATTAACCCAGGAAGTCAAAAATTAAGAAAAAGGAATCAAGAGAAATGAACAAAGTCTTCAAGAAAAATGGGATTATGTAAAATGCTCAAACATAAGAATCATAGGTATCCCTAAGGGAGGAAAAGAAAAATCAAAAAGCATTGGGGAATCTATTTGAGGGAATAATGGAGGAAAACTTCCTGGTCTTGCTCGATTAGGCATGGAGCTATAAGAAGGTCAATGAACTCCTGGAAGATTTTTTTGCAAATAGGACATCTCCAAAGCACATAGTTATCAGTCTGGCCAAAGTCAAAGTGAAGGAGAAATTTCTACAAGCTTCTAGATGAAAGCATCAGGTAACTTAGAAAGGAAAACCCATCAGACTAATAGCAGACTTCTCAGCAGAAACCTCACAAGCCAGAAAGGACTGGGGCCCCATCTTTAGCATTATTTAAAAGAATAACTATCAGCCAAGAATTTTGTATTATGTAAAACTAAGTTTCATAAACAAAGGAGAAATAAAATGTTTCCCAAAAAGGCATACTCTTAAGGAAATTTGTCACCACTAGACCTGCCCTACAGAAAATGTTCAAAAGTACACTAAGCACCAAAAACAACAGTCAATATGCATGAGTGTAAAAACACTCAGAAAGAAAGACTCTCAGCTCCTATAAAACAGTAACACAAGGGAGAATACAAATCAAACAGGTAACAATCAACATGATGACTGGAACAGTATCTTACTTATGAATATTAACATTGACTATAAATGGTCTAAATGCACCACTTAAAAGGCAAACATTCCAAAAAAACGGCAATGACAACAACACCACCAACAACAAAAGAGGTAGATTCACAGGGGAATTCTATGAGACCTACAGAGAAGAACTGGGGCCTATCCTACTAAAACTATTGCATAACATCGAGAAGGAGAATCCCCCCTAACTCATTCTACAAAGCCAGTCTTACACTGATATAGAAGCCAAGAAAGAACACAACAAAATGAATACTATAGACCAATATCTCTTGTGAATATACATGCAAAAATCCTCAACAAAATACTAGCAAACTGAATCCAACAGCTCGGCAAAAAGATAATTCACCACGACCAAGCAGGTTTCATCCTAGAAATGCAAAAATGGTTCAGCATATACAAATTAATAAATGTGATTCTCCACATAAACAGAATTAAAAACATATAAAATTTAGGATTTTTTTCTAATTCTATGAAAAATGACCTTGTTATTTTGATGGGAATGCATTGAATCTGTAAATCACTTCTGGCAGTATGTGATATATCCATACAATGGAATATTATTCAACCATAATGAAGAATGAAGTAATGATACATGCTACAATATGAGTGAACCTTGAAAATATTATGCTGAAGAATCCAGCAACAAAAGACCATATTTTGCACAATACTATATATATGACAATTCTAGAATAGAATCTATAGAGACAGAAAAGAGATTAGTAGTTTCCTAGGGCTGGGATTTTAGGGAAAATGGGTATGAGGTTTTTTTTGATAGTAGTGAGTATGTCCTAAAATTGATTTTTGTGTAGGTGCACAACTCTGTGAATATTATAAAAATCATTTACATTTTAAATGGGTGAATTGTATTGTATGTGAATTACTTCTCAATAAAACTATTCTTAAAAATGCAATAATGCATTCCAGAATAGTGCTCCTAATAAAAGGAAAAATAAAAATAAAGGGCAATAAATAAATAAATAAATTTAATACGGTCTTGATTACATAGTCATTTTACCATTCCGATCACGGACGAAAAGAAGATTGATTTCTATTTGAACCTATGCAAAATAAAAGGATATTATAAAAATATTCAATATGATATTTGGCTGTCATCCAAGCTATTTCTGTTTTTAAAAGGTTAAATATTATCATTCAAATTTGTTGCAGAATAATCCTAGAGAGACTATAAAAAATTTGACTACATTATTAGAGTTAGCAAAATTCAAATTTAAAGTCCTTTGTTAAATGAGTTGTGATTTCTCTGTTTAGCTCATTGCAAAAAGTACTGAGTTAAATCTCAGTTACCAGAGTCATCTGTAAATGCCCTTGGGGATTGATTAAGCCCTCAGGAAGCTGCAAGAAGTAATCTGTTAAGGTTACTTACTTAACGCTTATATTATTTTCTATGCTGCATAACAAATTACCACAAGCTTTGTGACTTAAAACAACACATACATATTATGTCACAATTTCTGTGGGCCAGAAGTTCAGGCACAGTTTATCTTGGTTCTCTGCTTGATGTTTAAGAAACAAGGTGTCAGCTTGAGTCCAGAATTAAGATGTCACCCAGGCTAGGATTTCATAACAGCCTTGACTGAGGAAAGATCTGCTCCCCAGAGCCCTCAGGTTGTTAGAATAATTTATTTCTTTGTGGCTATCTACAGGATGAATATGTGAGCTTGCTTCTTCAAAACCAGCAAGGGATTGAGAGAGAGAGAGAGGGAGACAGAGAGACAGAAAGAGACTCTGGCAAGATGAGGACTATATTCATGTACTCAAGTCCACATAATCACACATCTTTGTGACAATTTATTGATTATAAACAAGCCACAGGTCCCCGCACACACACACAAGGAGAGTGGATTACATAAAAGTTTGGACACCAGCAGATAGAAATCATGTGGGCCATCTTAAAGTCTGTCCGCCACGGTGCTCAAGTGGAAAATTATTCTGAGCATTTTATTTCTTTGCTTTCTAAAATTGGAATATCTCTGGTTTGCCATATGATTCTTTCAACAAAATTAGTGAGATCAGCTGGAGCACCATATTATTCAAAGAATTTATGCTGATTTGCATAATTATGACCTACTAACTTGAGGATTATAGATAGAGCAACAAGTTCTCTGAATAAAGCACCACAGAAGTAGTACATAATAAAATAGATAGAAATATCCTGCATAGCTGCTCATAGATTTTGATAATTTCTTGCCACAGGGAAGTAATTAACAAATTAACTAATATTTAAACATATGATTAAATTACAAAGTTAGTTCAATGTAATTATTAATTATCTTTGGAGGTAAGCACCTATCCTTCCTTTGTTATTAGTATCATTTCCATATTTTATAAACTAATTTAAAACAAATTGTTGTTCTTTAATGCCAGCATAAAATAATTTCTAAGATTTTAAATTTATTTTGAAACATTATAAGTATTTACTAAGTGACATTAGTCATAGTTCATGTGAAGAAATAGTAACTAATATGGCCTCTAAATTAGTATTGGGAAAATTTGAAATTAAAATTAATTAGGCTCTCTATGAGAAAATTAGCACAAATCTCATATAAACTTAATGTTATGCTTTTATTACATTCATGACTGAGATAAAGACTGAGGAGAGGTCATATAGTTGTCTTTTAAACAAAAATGAATAAATGATTTAATTTGCCCAAGGATTTATCTTGATTTGTGGTGTTCACTAACTTGGATGTATATATAATTCTTTCATATGGAATTGGTATTAAAAGTCTTCAAAGAAAAAAAAAGAAAACAAAAAAAAAGAGAGAGGAACACTCCTACACTGCTGGTGGGACTGCAAACTAGTTCAACCTCTGTGGAAAGCAATATGGAGATACCTTAAAGCGATACAAGTGAATCTACCATTTGATCCAGCAATCCCATTGCTGGGCATCTACCCAAATGATCCAGTGACACTCTACAAAAAAGACACCTGCACTCGAATGTTTATAGCAGCACAATTCATAATTGCAAGGCTGTGGAAACAGCCCAAGTGCCCATCAATCCAAGAATGGATTAATCAAATGTGGTATATGTATACCATAGAGTACTATTCAGCTCTAAGAAACAATGGTGATATAGCACATCTTATATTTTCCTGGTTAGAGCTGGAACCCATACTACTAAGTGAAGTATCCCAAGAATGGAAAAACAGGCACCAGATATATTCTCCAGCAAACTGGTATTAACTGAGTAGCACCTAAGTGGACACATAGGTGCTACAGTAATAGGGTATTGGGGAGGTGGGAGGGGGGAGGGGGGCAGGTATATACATACACAATGAGTGAGATGTGCACCATCTGGGGGATGGTCATGATGGAGACTCAGACTTTTGGGGGGAGGGGGGTAAATGGGCATTTATTGAAACCTTAAAATCTGTACCCCCATAATATGCCAAAATAAAAAAAAATTTAAAAAAAAATAGAAAAGAAAAGAATAAAAGGGGGGAAAGTCTTCAAAGAGTTTTATGCCTTTACTGAAACTTTATTTCCTTTTTATAATTTAGTAATTATTAGCAATTAGACTCAAAAAATTTTGATTTATTTGCTTCATTTCATAAAACCAGCAATTGGCTAAGCCAATGCACAGCTTGATTTGCTGGGGCAAGGTTTAGCTGAGTGATGCAAGCAAAATAGAGAGGAGCAATTTCTTCTAGTCTCTCTCTAATGTCTTTATTCATTAGACTCTAAGATGAAGCCATTTGACAAAGAAAAAAATATGGTTTTCCATCTGTAGCTCCACAAACCAAGACTCAGGGTGCTGAATGGGTAATGTGGCTTCACTGGTCAGACTGGCTGCACGTGTCATAAGCAGTCTCCGTAGCGCTCACCTTGGTGGCAGAAAGTGCCTCCTTCAAGAGCTTGGCCATGCCTTGGCACTGCAGATCTAATGACTCTTCTCTACCAGGTTGTGAAGGTCAGGCCATTTGGCCAACTGTGGGACAAGTCTGAGAGGCCATATGCAACCCAGAGCTTCACATGGCCCTAGGCATGGTTTTGTCATTTCTATGTTGTGATCATTACAGCTCAACTTCTCCCTCTTCCCAACCCTGCTTCCTGCCTTTCACTCCACGAGTGTTTCCAATATGCCCTGCTTTCCACACTCAGTCTCAGTGTCTACTTCTAAAGCATTTAACCTGGGGAAAGTGGGGGGAGAGCTGAGACCATAGCTTGATAACCAGAAGAGTCCACCCCTTTAGCTACTCAGTATCCCATCTAAATTCATTCAAAGATGTTTGTAGCAACTTCATACTTTCAACCAATAATTTCTCCTAACAGTTATCCTTTAGACACATCCTCGCCCCTTCCTCCTAAGGGGGAGACACAGTCTCCAGTCACTGCACTCCTTGTTGGATGTCAGTAACAGGGTCCATCTCTGGGAGGTATGAGTTATACCCCAAATTCAGTAATAGTCCCACCTGAAAGTTCTGAAACTAAATATACAATTAGAAAGATAACCACCACCACAATCCTTATTTAAGAAAATGAATGGCAGGAGGCGGCAGAAAGAAACAATCGTGTTAGTTAATCAAAACAAAAATACATGTATAATAACAGAAGAAGAAATTCAGAGCGTTAATACCTTCATTCCTGTAACACATCATGACCCTGTAACTGAGATTAACAGCTTCATCACTTACAAATACTTTCTGCTTCCATCTGCACTACTCAGTCCATGTTTGATTTTTATTTGCTTTTTTAACCTCCATGACAACCTCATCTTTTCCTAAAGTTCTTTATCTTGCAGGGTGACTCAAACTTTTATTTTTGAATGGTCTGACTCCACAATGACTTTGCCTTTTATGGTTATATTACAGGGCATACAAGTAGAAAAAGAAACCCACCCCAGAGAATACTTAAACCCTCTGTCCTATTCCACATTATTTAATAGCAGCCCAATTTCTCCTTGGTAATTAGGGTCAATCACCTCAACCAGTATGTTAACTCTCTTCTTTACATATTGGTTCAATGTCATGAGGAGAACAAAATGGCTAGGTTGCAGTCTCAACTTCCAATTCCGTGGAACCACTATTAGATCCGTTGGTGGAAATAGTCCTCCCTTCGCAAGTAGGACCTCCAAACAGCAAAGCTCAAAGTGGTGGAAACGAACCAAAAATTCTTTGAATGTATTATTAGGTAGAATAATGAGGAGAAATCCCCCCATTTCCCTTTCTTGATTTCCAGAACCATGTATTCTGGCCACATATGTATTCTGGATACATAAATTGGTCACTTTTAAGGTAAGAACAAACATTCTCCGTAGAGTTATGAAGCCTCATCTATTGGAAACTCTCTTTACCATTGCTGCAGTTACAAAGGTGCTTACATAGACACAAAGACATCTTCAGAAAGCAGTTTAAAAACTACTGCTTTGGGAGAATCACAAACTGCATCTTGGAGAATAGCCATAGTTTTAAATTGCTGCTTTCTATTGTAACTATTCCACTGCACTGCCAGCCCAGTCAGTAAGAGTAATGTAACTTGCAGAGTCCCATCCCCAGCTTTATAAAGCAGAATATAGAAGAGTGAGTTTGAAGCCAAGAAACAATAGCTTATTGGTCAGTATAACACCCCTGCAGGAAAGACAATGTGCATACACTATATGCCTATAGATTACCAGTAGAGTTTAAACTCATTCTAAGTGTTACGGTATTAGAAAGTTCTGAGTAGGTCAATAACACAATATGATTTCCATTTTAAAATATCACTCTGGCTACTTTATGGAGAAGCAGTGCTCTCTTTGGATGTGTGCTGGGTGAGATGGAAAAAGTTGAAGATTTTGTGAGGCAGTTATTAACCACCTAAGAGAAGATATTGAATAGGCAGTTGGATGATCTGATGCTCTGTAAAGTGGTCTGCATTTCCTCATATAACTTTAAAAGTCATCAGCATATGAGGGTATAGAGAAAACATGATTTATGCCAGAAAATGGTTGAGGTCATCCAGGGAAAAAGTGTATCTAGAAAAATGGAATGATCTAAAGACTGACTTTGAGAACTTTCCAATAGTTATAGGTCAGGTAAGAATGTACAGTTCTGGAGAGTCTAGTTTGGTAAAGACTCTGGAAGCTAATTGCTCTAGAACACTTCCAAATACCAATTGAAAATAATTTCTAAATATGAAATCTGATAAGAATAGGTTGTCCACTGGTTTAAGTCGTAGACAGGAGCTCAGTGCCCTATCTATGTGACACTCTTCTCAATACTGACTGTGGCTGTGAGGCACTCATGCAGACTTGTAGCATCGGCAAAAACAAACAAACAAGCAAGCCCAAAACAACAGCAGCAACAACAAATGGTTTAAAAATTCCTGCTCTAACAGGCAAGTGAAAGTGTTAGGCGTGACCCTTTGTATAGAATGGACATTGATTGGTCTCTAACAATGGTGATATTGGGGTCCAGTAATCATTACAGAGTTAACACTTCTGAAATATCTATGCCAGTGGGAGGCTTAAATTTATTTATTAATATTTTAAAGGTCTTTTACCTGCTCCCCCCACCTACCTTTATTTCACCTGCATTTATTTAAAAGGGCCCATTGTTAGGGCTCAGATAAGAAGTGAAATCTTAGGCAGTGGAATTTTTTTCCAAAACGATATAGTCAAAATTATAAGGCTATGGAGAGCTTTTCATTTGGAGCATATTTTCACAGGTTCTGTTGATCATCAGAATAAAAATACCTTTTCCTGAGAGGCTCTCCAGGACATTTATTCTATGTGCCTGGAGCAGTGCCCAGGATTTGATTATTTTCAAAAATTCTACAGATGATTCTGGAGATCAGCTACATTTGGGATCATGTGAATGAAAATAAGGGGACCTTAATGATAGCAAATATGGCAGTGCCTTACAGCTGAATTATCTGGTCAGTGAAGGGTAATGGCACACAGTCACAACAAAAACAATGTCACAATTATTTTGAAGCATGAAATTTTGTACCAAACTAAGGATCAAAGAGAGACCAATTTAATTAACAATACTTTTAACAAGCTAATCATTGTCATATCAAGAAGGTGGCCTGCTGTGCTTAGAAAATACTTCAGTCTTCATATGGAGCAATTAGGTTGCCTCTGAGGACTGCCCACCTGTGACAAGCTGTCCACCACGGATGTTAGAATATTTTATAAACACCCCTGCTGGAGGCATCCAGGAACCAGAAGACCTCGCTGACATCTGGATATCAGAGTGGGAAATTATCAAGAGCTTTCAGTTTGGTCATTGTTACTTGATCCCTTTCTTGACTCATACCATTTCCCTCTTATGGTCTGGGCAATTCAGCTGGAAGGTTTTGTAATAAACAAACTCTCATTAAGGCCCTTCTTAGGGAAATTTAGACAACAAGGATATTTGTTAAATGATGTTTAGATGCGATTTTCTCCCCAGTTGGCTATTCGACTAAATGAATAAATCTGTTCTATAAACACAAGTCTGTGGATGTATATGCTAAATCAAACAGGTGCTTATTAAGCACTTAATCACATTTTTAACACAAGTAAGTGTATGCTTTCTGGAAGAATATATTTTATAAAATCATATACATTACTTTGGCTGTTTATGAATATACAAATTATCATGAGAGTCTTTAGGCACTAACACCTCTTGTAGAATAGTTGATACCCTTTTCAAATCTTCATGAAGGAAGAGATTTTTCAATGTCTCCGAGAACCACACACAGTGGGGATCAGAGTTATATTGCAAAACATTATTATAAGTATAGAACGCCTACCCAAAGCAATCCCCACATTATACAAATATAAATATTCCATACTAAAAACTGCCATGAAACAGTGAGAAATATTCAGAGTGTGCAGAACTGTGAGTCTTATTCATATCAACATAAAATCAAAAAGAACAGGATAAATCTTCCTCCTTCCTTTATGTTGGGAAAGATACCTTTAGGAATAATAAATCAAGAATTTGAATAAAAAATAACAACAATGAGACAATAACAACAAAATAACCACCAATAGCAGCATTTATTATCCCAATTAACATTGTAGCTTCTGTTTAATAAGAATCTCTAAAATGTTAGGTAGAATGTTAGCACCTTACAATTTTGTTAAATTTTAATTACACATCATCATCACATTGGTTCTATAAAGTAGATATTATTATCCCTATTTAACAAATGAAACATTGGGAAGATAAGTAGTTTGCCTAAGGTGATGCAGCTGGGAAGTGATGGAGTTAGAATCCTAACCTAAGCTTTCCTTAAACTAAATTAGACCTGAAGATGGCTTTGGTTTGACTGGTACAGAATGGTGATAGATTTTTATTTGAATGTGTTTAGGGCAGCACTAATTCCCTTGAATCTTTTTGTTCCTTTGTTCTTCCTTGACTACCATGTTCTATGTTCAGTGTATATTTTATAGTGTTCATTTGCTTATTTTATTGCTGATTTTTAGCTATATATTTTAAGTTATTTTCTCAGTGGCTGCTGTAAGGATTACAACATGCATCTTAATTTATCACAAACTACTTAATAATAATGCTAATTCCACCAAAATATACATATTCCACTCCAATATAGCATCATCCCCTCCTCTATTCTATATGCTATTATTGTTTACAAATTTGAGAGAAGAATGAACTGTCCTTATTTCAAAGTAGTACGACCCTCTATAAAGAAAATCTGAGAGGCTTGAAAGAAAAATCCTTAGAATTTATAACAAATTTTAGGATACAGTTTTGCCAGAGGTGAGGTTGCTAGACAATAAAACCTTTACACAAAAATCAATAGTACTACTTTACACCAACAACAATCAATGAAAAAATAGAATTGTTAAAAGATAACATTTCCAATAATAACAGAACTTGTTAGAAATCTAGCAATAAATATTAACACCAGAGTATTAATGGAACAAGGAACAGAACCACACAAATGGGGAGTTTGGAAGAGAGCCTCCTATAAAATATATCAGAATATTGCATGTAATATCTATATAAATCAGTGGGGGGCGGATAGCTGCTCGTTAGCAAAGCATGGGAGTTATCATTGGTATCTTAGTTCCCATAGGTATCTTAGTTCACATTATTAGCAAAAGTTCATTTCAAATATATAAAGATATTAGGTCTAAAAGCAAATTGTCAACACATTTAGGAAAAAAATATAGATATAGATATATATGAGACAATTTTTATAATATTATGTTAGCAAAGATTTCTCTTGATTCAAATTTAAAAGCACAGATCACAATAGAAAATCATCTACATTAAGATGGAAAGCAAAAACACTATAACAAATCTTTAAAGTGTTATATAGGCTGATACAAAATTGGTGTGAATCAACTTTATCATTCTTTATTTAATTATATTTCTAAATGTAAACTTCTCTCCAGTCTCCATAATAAAAGAATAGTCAAAGCATTGTATTGGCCATCCATAAAACTGAATCTTCATCGTTCACTTTCAATTTTAAACAGAAAAAAGTAGATAAATTAAAATAAATAATTGGGGTGAAAAATAGACTTACTTTGAAAATATTAAAAAATTTACAAAGCTAACCATGGTGTCAGAAGATTCCTTAGAATTCAGAGATCTTAGTTACAAAATAATAAGTTGTTTGGGATTTATTTACTAATTCTATTGTAAAAGTTTCTTTAAAAATTTATAATGAACAACAAAAATTACTTATTACTATAATGTCCATGTGCCTCAAAATATTCTTATTAGAAATATAACTTTTGGTATTATTACAGATATTATTACAGACTAGATTATACATGTAAAATTTTTAGTGTGTTTAAAGTAGTTTAAGACCTATTTTTATTATTAAAATAATAGGCAATATAAACTGATCCAAGACAAATGTTTTTGCATACTGCCATATTCTCAACAAACTGATCTGTTCCTCAAAATATAATAGGGAAAATGAGACAGTTTTTCTATAGGTAAGAGAATGAAGCTTCCTTCCAAAACTGAGTATAAATGACATAGAAAAATTAAAAATGTACCCCTAGCTTTTGCTTTGTAACTGAAAAGGGTAATTGAGAGAAAACACTGCTTACAAACTAATTACATACTTTTCTAAGATACCATTTTGTTTTAAAGTGTAAGACCCATCTGGCTTGACATCTGCAAAATTCCTGTAATTAAAAGGGAAGGGAATAAACATAGTGGAAGTTATTCAAGGTTTTTGTACACTTTGCTAACTTTTCTATGCTTTAACTGTGACTACAACTGAGGAGTCCATAAGAATTATAATTTGTTGAAACTTAAGGTACAAAGTTTTATGATCAAAATTCTGAATACCTCATATTTAGCCTGTATACAATAACATTTTATTTATTCCATTACTTATTATAAACTTGATTATACAATTAACTTCATCTTTCAGTTAGCCCAATGAGTAAAACATGGGTAAAGCCAGGCAATTCTATGTCTCTCACCATAGAACTGCCAAATGAAACTATTTTAGCTTACTGATTTAGCCTGAATCATTGATTTATTCTTTCATTTGAAAAAAATTTATTTGTTTATTTTTATTTCAATAGATTTAGAGATCATAAGTTAAATTCTTTTACATGTATGTATTGTACAGTGGTAAAAATCTAGGCTTTTAGTGTATTCATCATTCAAAGAGTATATATTGTATCCAGTAGGCAATTTTTCACCCCTCCCCCTCTCCTCTCCTTTTTAAGTCTCAGAAGAGTAAATAGACAATGTATAGAACAGGAAAAATATTCACAAACTATCTGACAAAGCACTAATATTCAACATTTACAATGAACTCAAACAATTCAGCAAGAAAAAAAACCTAAACAACCTCATTAAAAGGCAGGTAAATGACATGAACTGATATATGTCAAGAGAATATAGACAAATGGCCAAAAAAATATGAAAAAATGTCCAACATCACTAATCATCAGAGAAATGCAGATTAAAGCCATAATAAGATACCATCTTACCCCAATTAGAATGGCTACTATTAAAAAGTCATAAAACAATAAATGTTGGCATGAATGCAGTAACAAGGGAACACTTATACACTGTTGGTGGGAATGTAAATTAGTACAACCTGTATGGAAATCACTATGGAGATTTCTCAAAAAACTAAAAGTAGACCTACCATTCAATCCATTAATACTACTACTGGGTATCTATCCAAAGGAAAATAATCATTTTATCAAAATGACACCTGTACTCCTATGTTTATTGCAGGATAATTTGTAATTGTAAAGATATGGCATCAAACTAAATGGATAAAGAAAATGTGTACACACACACATGCACACACACACCCATACACACACCATGGAGTACTACTTAGCCATAAGAGAGAATGAAATAATGTCTTTTGCAGTAAACTGGATGGAACTAGAGGTCATTATACTAAGTGAAGTAACTCAGAAATAGAAAACAAATGCCACATGTTCTCACTTATAAATGGGAGCTAAGTTATGGCTACAAAAGGACACGTGTAGTGGTATGACAGACATCAAAATATATTTTAATTTATTAAATGTATCTTTCATGTACTGTTCTAGGTACTGATATACAGCAATGAAGAATACAGCAAGACTTTTGCTTTCATTAAGTGTATTTGATGTTTCTTTTAAAGCTTTAGCCCAAGCACAGAAAGGGGAACTCAAACTTTAGAATTAAGCAAAACAGAGATTTTAGCCCCTTCCTGTGTCTCAGAGTGAAGAGACAGATAATTCTCCTCCTGATTTTCTATTTAGTTTAAGCCACTTAATAAGCCAAAATTGAGAAAAGGTCAAGTCAAATCCTCATTGTCATTGGAGTTGAAAGGATGAGAAGTATGCTAAGGAGTTTTGTCTGATTCTGGTAAACTACATGGAGATTCATATGTATAGTTTATGAACTACACATAGCATTATTTCATTTTAAATTTTAAGTAAAAGATGCTTATATGCTTTTCATATATTCCAGACAATATCCTAGATACTTTGAAAATATTTACTCATTTAATCATTTTAAAAACACTATAAGGTAGATATAATTGCCATCAGAATTTTACACATAAAAAATCTCAGTCACAAAAGTTAAGTGCTTTGGCCAATGTCACATAGTATGCACCAGAGCCATGATTTGAATCTAAACAGTTGGGTGCCAGAGTCCATGCTTGTAACCACTACAAATGCTGCTTCTCACAAATTAAAAAGTTATTTTTCTTGGGACCTCAAGTGTACTTCATGGAGAAATATCAAAGACATTTCTTTTCTTAGTTACTGGGAAAGAGTCGATTTTTATAATACTTCAAAATTTGCTAACCTGGTAGAGGGAGACAATTTGAGCAAAACTAATCCTGCAACTGTATTTTCAACCATAAAAGCCTCAATGTTATTCTTTCTTCTCCAGGCCATGGGGATGTGTGTTTAATAGTTTACTGAGTTTTAGCAGGTCTTAAAAATATGTCAAAAACAAGTTATTTCCTTTCAGAAGGGCAGAGTGAGGACCTCTGCAAATAAATCTTTACTAAAAACAACCAAAACATTGAAAAAAATGTCAAAATCAACTTTTTGGAACTCTGGAAATTAACCAATGGCTGGCAGCAATCTGAGGGGCATTTATTAAAAAAAAAACAAAAACAAAAAAAAACCCTGCTGAACTCAGGTAAGAACAGCAGGGTTTATGGCATTCTGATTTGAGCTATTCCCACCCTGACTCCCTAATTTCATAGTTGTCTTGAAAACTGGTAGCCTGCCAGTAGTATCACAGCCATCAGAGGGAGTAGATGGGTTTGGAACTCCTAAAGAAGCCCTGTTCTTTAGTCTCATAGCTCTTTAGAAAAGTGTCATTTGAAGGATGTTGTCATTATTTGACTTGTAACAAATCAACTAAAAATAAAACCACTAAACAATCCAATTAAAAGTTGGCAAACAGATCTAGCTCCAGATAAGATTTACAAATGGCTGGCCAATAAACACATCAAATGATGTTCAGCATCACTAGTCATTAGGAAAGTGCCAAATCAAAACTTTGATGAGCTGTCGCTTTTACACTCATTATTAAAACTATTATCAAGAAAAATTAAATTTAAATAAAAACAGAATAACAAATGTTGAGGATGTGGAGAAATTGGGACCTATATGATTGACAGTGGGAACGTAAAATGATATAGCCACTATGAAAAATGCAGTAGGTCCTCAAAAAGCTAAACAGAGAATTACGATATGATCCAGTAATTCTATTCCTAGGTATATACCCAAAGAAACTGAAAGCAGGGACTGAAAAAGATACTTGTACATCAATGTTTATAGCAGCATTATTTACAATACCCCAATATTGGAAATAACCCAACTGTCCATCAATAGGTTGAGTGAATAAACAAAGTGTAATATTATACAGCAATAAAAAGGAATGAGGTTCTGATACATATTACAGCGTGGAAGAGCCTTGGCAACATTTTATGTTAAGTGAAATAAGCCAGACACAAAAAGACAAATACTGCATGATTCCACTTAGATGAGGTACCTAGAATAGACAAATTCAGAGACTGAACACAGATTAGAAATTACCAGGCATTTAGGGTTGAGGAGTGGAAAGTTATTACTTGATGGTTACAGAGCTTCTGTTTGGGGTAGTGAAAAAGTTTTGGAAATAGTGGTGATGGTTACACAACACTGTCAATGTAATTAATGCAACAGAATCATACACCACTTAAAAATTGCTAACATGGTAAATTTTATGTTATGTATATTGTATCGTAATAGAAAAAAATACAAGAAAACCTCCTCCTCCTAGCTCCCCTGAGCTTTTACAGCATCATTGGTTTAGTAATGTTTAAAAGCTCTCTCTTCTGTCTTGATTAACTCTAGTTGCCCTTTAAAATTATTTATATTTATTTGACCTTTGTAAAGGATGAATTATAAATACTTCATTTTTTTTAATTTTAGCGTATTATGGGGATACAAGTGTTAAGGTTACATATATTGCCCATGCCTCCCCCCCTCGAGTAAGAGCTGCAAATGTGTCCATCCCCCAAACGTTGCACATCTTACTCATTGTGGTTGTATATACCCATCTCCTCCTCCCCTCTCCCACCTGCCCGACACCCGATAAATGTTATTCCTATATGTTCACTTAGGTGTTGATCTGTTACTGTCAATTTGCTGGTGAGTACATGTGGCACTTGTTTTTCCATTCTTGAGATACATCACTTAGTAGAATGGGTTCCAGCTCTATCCAGGAATATACAAGAGGTGCTATATCACCATTGTTTCTTAAAGCTGAGTAGTACTCCATGGTATACCTATATTACATTTTATTAATCCATTCATGAATTGATGGGCACTTGGGTTGTTTCCACAGCTTTGCAATTGTGAATTGTGCTGCTATAAACATTCCAGTGCAGGTGTCTTTTTCGTAAAGTGACTTTTGATCTTTTGGGTAGATGCCCAGTAGTGGAATTGCTGGATCAAATGGTAGATTCACTTGTATCGCTTTGAGGTATCTCCATATTGCTTTCCACAGAGGTTGAACTAGTTTGCAGTCCCACCAGCAGTGTAGGAGTGTTCCTCTCTCTCCGCATCCACGCCAGCATTTGTTGTTTGGGGACTTTTTGATAAAGGCCATTCTCACTGGAGTTAAGTGATATCTTATTGTGGTTTTGATTTGCATTTCCCTGATGATTAGAGATGTTGAACATTTTTTCAGATGTTTGTTGGCCATTATTCTGTCGTCTTTTGAAAATTTCTGTTCATGTCCATTTTGATGGGGTTGGTTGATTTTTTTCTTGCTGATTTTCCTGAGTTCTAAATAGATTCTAGTTATCAGCCCTTTATCGGATGTGTAGCTTGTGAAAACTTTCTCCCATTCTGTCGGTTGCCTGTTTGCTCTCTTGATAGTTTCTTTGTATGTTCAGAAGCTTTTTAATTTGATCAGGTCCCATTTGTTTATTTTTGTTGCTGTTTTGAGTGCCTTTGGGGTCTTCTTCATAAATTCTTTGCCTAGGCCAAGCCTTCATATTATTACCACCTTTCTCATATTTAAAATTTATTACAAACATCATTTTTTCTCTCTCATCAAAAATCAGCAACAAGGTTATTAATCTCCTCTAGAACAACGTATACTTCAGTCTTTTTCCTATATCGGAAATTTTTCTTTGTCTATGTTTGAACTTTTCCTCCCTTCTCTTAGGTTTGAGGCAAACTATAAAATACACATAAGGGATAATGTGAAAAATACCTAATATACTGGGAAAGCTAATATTTTTAATGAAAATCAGATACCTGTGTGATTTTTTAACAACAATATAGTGCGTATGGATTTTTGTGGTCTTTACTTACAATTTCCAATTCTTGTTTTGTTTTTGTGGCTAATTTTAAGTATACATTTATTCAGTATACATTTGAGACAGATTACAAATAAGCAGTCTGTCTCAAACTCTAATTTATAACATCTAATCACTTCTCTAAAGTGTATTTTAATTTTTAATTCCATCTGGCTAAGTGCTGGGCATCTCTCTTAGTGTCTGCCATGAAATTAATAAAAATGCTCACTAATCCATCTCTTAGGTCAGACTTGCCATTTACCTCTCAGGGATCTAGTAGAAATTAGTTAAGATCATTGTTCCAGTGCTCTTTGAAGAATTACATTTTAGAAGAGCTATACCAAAAGTCACAAAAAATGTGTACTATGAATTGCTCACAAAAATGAATGTTATGATTTTTAGCAAATGTTAAGTACAGTAGATACTCAAAAGAATAGACCCAGCTGTTGGAAAAATAAATGGCAATAGTCAAAGCTGGAAGATCCTTACTGAAAATGTTGAGGTTGGTAGAGATTTAAATCAAAAGATGTGAAAGGTATAAATATCTCAAAAACAAGTTTACACTATCACTTATAATATCTAAGGAAAACAAAACTGAAAATAATACACAGGTGATAACACTCAGATGAATATTAATTTGTTGTTTTCGAATTATATTCATTTTATCATAATAATGCTACCTAATTATGCTTAGAATATTTTAAAAGTACAAATTAAGAAAATTATAGCTCATAATATACCAACATTTTGTCACGTTTTCTTTGATGTTTTTGGCTATATATAATACTTATAAATGATGCTAAATAATGCTTAATTTCAAGTTGCATGTGCTGATTTTTAATGTATTTTTAGTTATATCATACTACAGAATTTCACACTAGATAGAAATATCAAACCAAAAGACAAACATACAAATGAAATTATCCAGATTTCTACCCTTGTAAATATTTTGATAGTTTAGTATGAGGTATTTTTCATGCACTTCAAAGTTTTCAGTTCTCCTTTTAACATGGTTATTCGTTTTGTTGATTTTTTACATAAGAATGAATGTTTATTATACAGAAATCAGGTAATAAAGATGTGTAAAAAGAAATAAATTAGATATCATGAATAATCCCACCATGCAGAGACATCACTGCTAATAATATCACTGATAATATTTTGGATTGTAGTTTCTCCCTATCATTTGACACACAATTATGCATACATGTGTATGTGTGACTTACAAATACACATACATATACATATATATATATATGTAGACATAAGTATATGTCTCTCTCTTTCGCTCTATCTCTCTCTGTCTACACACACACACACACACACACACACACACAAATGCCCAGTATTTAAATCACACATACATATTGGTAAGTAAATACAATTTATAACATTATGAAATTAAATAATTCAAACTCAAAGCAGTTTGAACTTTAAGTTATTCTGAGCCTTGATAAGAATGTGGCTATGCAGCCTGAGTCACACGGCATGCAGCTGCAACATTCATTTGGAATCGGTGTTTCTAAGTGGCCATACTTATGTTTTATACTTGAATAAGCTCCATACTTAGTCATATTTCATGAATCTCTTATTTTATTTTGTTATTTTATTTGATTTTTTAGAAATAGGTCTCACTATGTTGCCCAGGCTGGTCTTGAACTCCTGGCCTCAAGTGATCCTCTGGCCTTGGTCTCCCAAATTGCTGGGATTACAGAAATGAGCCACTGTATCTATCCTGAATCTCATTATTTATGAGTGGCATTTTGATGGCCACAAGAGGGCCTGAAGTGACTCTTCAGTGATCCCCATCACTTTGTGGATAGCCAGAGCCCTAGTAATGGCATGAACAACTTTTGTTCATCCGACCTGTCCAGAGTCAATGAGAATCTATGGTAAAGCTCCTTCTCAGTCCATGCTTGGTTGAGAATTCAGAATTTACATTACACACATTTCCAACTTGAAGTGATTGGAACTGAAGTGCTACTGCAAGGTGTGATTTTCACTTTTTTTCTTTTTCTGAGGTTAAGTTTGCTTAAGATTACTACTTAGAGTTTTTCAACCTTTTCTCTCACTTGAAATTTTGGTCAAGGAAAGAAAATAGTTTCTGAAAAGAAGAAGTGAATCCTTGTGGCTTAAGTGAAAACATTTGTAGTCTTCGGAAGTGACCAGATTCTGAACCTCAGTTTAATTGACAAATCTAAGCTTTCTTCCCGAGTGACCAAAATAATCAAAGTTTTTCTATGAGGATGAAATAAATCCCAAAGATAAGAGACACTGTTCCTCCTCACCAAAAGACACCATAGACAACTAAGGTTATTTGGGAATTTTGAAGCTTACCACTTACAATATAAAATGTTGTCACAGCGAATCCTTTAAGAAGAATATACAGGGAACTTTGCTTAATATGGTGGGTATGTATAAAGGCAGATCACCTGGTGCCTTAAGTATCCACTTTTCTTGGAACCACTAAGATATGTAAAGGGAAGAACTTCTAGTCAACTGGGGAGATTTAAAAGAGAAGGAACAGACTCAAAGTGAAATCTTGAGGAGATATTCCCATAAGCAGCACACTCAATCCAAAATAACTCCCTTTAGGTCTTTTTGGTTATTCAAAAGGGATAATAAATTTTTATTATAAATATATAATTTATTATTATAAATAATGGGCAATCATACTTCTAAAACTAAGTCTTCTTCCTTTAGGAGAGATCTACCATTGGAAACATCAACTGGACTTATGTTTAATACTTACAGTGCTTCTTCGTGCAAATATTTAGAAATGGTCTCATGTCTCACAGAGACTCCAAATTACTATGGCCAAAATGGGATATCTTTGAAATTTCTGAACTATTTTATCTGCATCTTCAACTAGAAAAAGATAGCTCTAAAATAAAACAAAATAATGTGGAGAGGTATTTTCAATGATACCCAGCTTCTGAAAAAGTTATTTCTTTGTAGGAAGAAAACAAGAGATTGTCTAAAACAATTTATGAGTTGAAAAGGACTGCTGAAATTTCTCTTCCTCCTTCAACTCCTCCTTCTCTTTTGTTAGAACTTTCTTGCCTGGACTTATCTTCCTTTCCTCCTCTCTCCTTCTTTTGATGTTCTAACTTTATTTTGGGAATACCATGTGTTTCGTACAGGAGAACCTGTCTTGGTTTATCAACTATGGTCAAAAGTAAAATGTAAAGGCATAATTAAAAAATTTCCCTACCCTCTTCAGGACTCTATTGGATTTGCTAGAGAATTTGCATTAAGTCCCCCTAAAGAGATTTTGGTAACCTTTGAGGAACCCCCTCCCAGCACAGGCCCAGACACCTAGGAGGACAGACAGACTGGTTTCAGGGGTCAGGCCCAGGGAACTGGATGCTCTGTGTCACCTGGGGGAGGCTGCTCCCCATATCCCACTGGCTGCTGGGGATCCAGCCATGGCTCAAAGGGCCCAAAGGACAGAATGGGCCACTGCAAAGGTTGCAAGTCAGAAGCCTTGGCAGTTTCATGTGGTATTAAGCCTGTAGGTATACAGAAGGCAAGAGTGATCAAGACTTGGCACCTTCCACTTAGATTTCAAAGGATGAAATCAGGTAAAGTCTGGATGCCCAGGGCAGAAGCCTGCCACAGAATGAGACTCTGCAGAGAGACTCTACCAGGCCAGTGCCAGAGGAAATTCCCAGTATCCCACTGGGATACTGCCTAGTGGAGCTGTGGAAAGGGGTCCACCACTGTCCTCCAGACTGCAGAATGGTAGCGCCACCAACACATGCACCCTCAGCCTGGAAAAGCAACAGGCACCAGACTGCAACCCTTGAGAGCAGCCACATGAGTTATGCCCAGCAAAGACATAAGGGCTGGGATGCCAGAGGCTCCAGGGCCCACCCCTTACATGAGTATGCCCAGGACGTGGCATCGAGGGAGATCATTTTGAAACTTTAAGATTTAATGTCTTCCCTGCTGGGTTTTGGACTAGCATGGAGCCTGTTGCCCACACCCCCACTGTTTTGTTTTGGTTTGTTTTGGCTGATTTATCCCTTTTGGAATGAGAGTGTTTGCCCAATGCCTGTGCTACCATTGTATTTTGGAATTAAAGTGCCTGTTTTTGATCTTATATGCTAATAGGTGGCAGGAACTTGCCTTGAATCTCAGATGAGACTTTGGACTTCGGAATTTTGAGTTGATGCCAGAAGGAGTTAAGACTTGGGGACTATTGAGAAAGGATGATTGTAATTTGCAATGTGAGAAGGACATGAGATCTGGGAGGCCAGGGGTGGAATGATATGGTTTAGATGTTTGGCTCCTCCAAATCCCATGTTGAAATTTGATCTCCAGTGTTGGAGGTGGGGCCTGGTGGATGATGTCTGTGTCAGGGGGCCATGAATGGCTTAGTGCCCTCCCCAGGTAATGAGTGAGTTCTGGTTTTGTTAGTTTGTGCAAGAGCTGGTTGTTTAAAAGAGGCTGGTACCTCTCCCTTGCTCTCTTTATTCCCTCTCTCACTATGTAAAGTGCCTGCTACCCCTTCACCTTCTGTCTTGATTGGAAGATCCCTGAAGCCCTCACCAGAAATAGATGTTTGGCACCATGCTTATAAAGTCTGCAGAACTGTGAGCCAAATAAACCGCTTTTCTTTGCAAATTACCCAGTCAGGCATTTCTATATAGCAAAGCAAAATGGACTAACACAGTGAGTATAACAAATACTCCCACATCAGTATGTAATTCTCAACCTATAGCTTTTCAGTTAGGTCCTCTACAGGGAACACATGTTTTCTTCTTGGTTTCCTCAGCCCCAATTCATTCGATAGGGAGAGACTTTTTACAAATATACAATACCCACATCTCTTTCTATCAAAAAGGGGAAACATATTTAGAATTAGGAGATAAAATAAAACTATTAGGTGAAAAAATTTTGAAATCTGATCATTTTAATTCAGAAATCGCAATTCATATTATCATGGAGGATAAGAAATTGTTAAATAATGAAAAATTGCAGGGGCTGTTGAAAATAGTACCAGATCGATTGTGGTCAACATCCTCTACCAATATTGGGAAGATTATCTTGGTTGCCTCAATTAAAATTGAAATACTTCATCAAAATCTCCTTCAAACCTTAAACAATACCCTCTAAGATCAAAGGTTTTTAATGGGATAAGATCTATAATTTTGAATAATATAAAAGCTTTGACTATTTTTTGTACAAGCCCATGTAACACTCCCAATATTCCCTGTAAGAAAATTGAACAGTGAAGGATAGAGATTTATACAGGATCTGAAAACAATAACATAGTCATTCCTGGACATCCAGTAGTACCAAACTCCCATAAGTTGTTGACTGCCATCCCACCTGAAGGTAAGATCTTTACTGTAATAGACCTATGTAGTGCACTCTTTAGCCTTCCTGTGGATAAAGATAGTCAATTTCTCTTAGCCTTCACTTGGGAAGACAGACCATACTCAAGGACAGTCATGCCTCAGGGATATACTGAAAGCTCAACTTATTCTTCACAAATATTAAAAGCAGACCTTTGAGATGATATCTTCCTTAAGAAATCCACCTCAATACAATACTTAGATTTATTTATTTCTCTGCTTAGGGGATTAGTAAGCTTCCGCAGAGGATGGAATTTATTTACAACAATTAGCTTCAAAGGGACACAATGTCTCAAAAGAAAAACTGAATCTTGTCAAAAGCAAGTAAGATATTTAGGTCACCTAATAGAAAACGAAGGCCTTTTTATCAATCTGCATAAAATAAAAGAAATATTGGTCTTCCCTACCCCCAAATGAAGAAATAACTGAGAGGATTTCTGCAGTTGGCAGCATGCTACTAAATCAGATTCCAAACTTCTTACCATATCAACCTTTATATATTCTTTTAAAACAAGATAAGCCAGACCCACTGGAATAGACAGAGAAAAGTCAGTTGACATTGGAAGAAATTAAAAATAGTCTTATAGATGCCCCAAGGTTTGGGACATCTAAAATATAGTATTTTATTTTTATTGTTTGTTCATGAAAATGAGGAAAATGCCTTAGGCATTCTGACTCAAAAACATGGAGATCAAAATAGACCCATAAGAAACTATAGTCAACAACTACACCCTGTGGCTAACAGGATTGTTACCTGGCATGAGAGCAATAACTGCTATTGCCCTGTTAATAAGAACAACTGAAGAAATAACGATAAAAACTCCCCCATCTTCATTCCGCATTCTGTGAAAGTGCTTTTAAACTCATACCATACTCAAGCCTACTTGTTTAGTGGACCGGTTTCTTACTAAGTTCCTCTTCTTTCTGCTCCTCATATTACAATATCCACATGTAATATTCTAAATCCTGCCTCTGTCTTCAGATGAAATGTGTGATTGCATAATCTTAACCAACCAGCTTCTGTCTCCTAGAAAGGACCTGCAAGAAATCCCTCTTACTAATATGTATGTTATTTGACTTACAGATGGATCTTACTTAAAGGATGAATCTGGAATTTATTGTGCAGGTTATGATATAGCATCTTTGGATTAAGAAATAGAAAGTGCTTATCTTCCAGGAGCAACCTATGCTCAACAAGCAGAGTTAATAGCATTAATTTAAGCCTGTCAATTGGCAAAAGGAATAACTGCTACCACTTACATAGATAGCAGATAGGTTTTCAGAGTAGCTTTGGAGTGCTTTGGAGTGCTATGGAAACAGGATTTTTAACCTCTTCCAAGCAGTCTATGAAAAATAAACACCTCGTTTCAGAATGATTGGAAGCCAGACTACTTGCCTAAATCATTAGCCATTATCAAAATCCCAGGCCATTCAAAGTCAGACACTACAGAAAGCAAGGGAAATCAATTAGTAGATAGTATAGAAAAAAAGGCCACCTTAAAAGTATATGAACAAGAAAATCAGCCCATTTTAGCTTTTAAAGAACACTTGATTTTGATATAAAATTAGCCCAAATCCAAAGCTCCAAAAGCATAACAAGAAAATTGGGAAACAAAAAAGATAATGTACTCCTCTGAGATTGGACTATGGTATTGACCAAATGGTCTACCCATACTTCCAACTAAATTACAGTCATCTTTCTTAGATTATGTACATGAGCTAACTCACTGGAACCCTAATAAGATGATTGCTTAGGGAAAAAAATATTATTGCATACCTTCTTCAACTGTTGTTCATAAGATATACAATTGCTGCCACATCTGCCCAAAACATTATCCAGGGAAATGTTTACATAATTTTCAAGATTATTTTATTTTACCTGAAGGCCCTTTTGAGATATGACAGCTCGATTTCCTTCAGCTACCACCATCACACAAGGATTCAAGTACATTTTAGTGATGGTTAATATCTTTTCTCATTGGGTAGAAGTATTTACATGCAGAAAAGCAACAGCCTTGGTGGTAATTAAAATTTTCTTAGAAAATTATCACAAATTGGGGATTTCCTCTAAAATTTGTAAAGAGGTCCTCATTTAACTGGGCAAATAATTCAGTCAGTATGCAAAATCTAGCTCATTCTTCAACATCATGCCTATCATTACAAGTCATCTGGATTAGTGGAACATACAAATAGAATAATCAAAACCCAATTGGCAAAACTAAATGAGGTTTTTAAAATTCCTTGTCCAAATGCTCTTCCTTTGGTTTTGTCAAATCTAAGATTGACCCAACTGTCTCCATTTGAAATTGTAACAAGCACACCTATGAAATCATCTCCAGGAAATTGTGAATCTATGATATTAAAAGAGGACATGCTGTATTACTACAGCTTCCTTATAAGGCAGCTAACTAAAAAATGTAATTTAGTGAAAGGCTTTTTTTTTTTCACAGTGAACTCTCCAGGAAACAAAAAATTCAAGTACTTCACAACTTGAGTTGAAAAACTCTTGGACTTGAACCAGGAGATTTTGTCTATTGGAAATGACGTCTTTTAAAGGACTCTCTCTAACCAAGGTGGAGGAGACCTTACCTGGTGCTCCTAACCAACTCTTGTGCCACTAAGTTAAAAGGAATCAATTCCTGGACACATGTCACCCATTTAAAAAAATGCCACTTTGCCAATTTGGACTCCATCTCAAGCTGGCAACCTAAAGTTGAAGTACTCTAGAACCAACAAGGATAAGAAGAAGATGCATCTGAGGTAGTCAGCCTTCCCAAGATACTGGAGCAAGCCTGTATTTAATGAATGCTTAATATCAATAATTGTTAACAAATGGGGAAGGTCTTTCTTTACATGTTCATCCTAAATTTCTTTCTATTCATTCCTAGTTCTTACGTTTTGTTGCTACAATCACCAACTGTTACCCATGAAGCAAACCTCTTCTTGCAATGGGCTCAGGACTGCTAATAGGTTATGAAATACCACTTGTTGAGTATGCAGCCTCGTGCCACTTTTTGGTGGTTTTGGCCTACCTTGGTGGGTATTTCCTCTCCAAGGAAAATATTAGATAGGATATCAGAATTGTATCCATGTTTCCCAAGAACAGTCATCAATATTTCACACTAGTGTGTTTAAGGACGATGTACATCACTAGCCTATTAATAATACTTTACAGAGCAAAGGACATGGGAAGAGATTTTTGCTAAACCAGTTCATTAGCTTTAACATTGGCACTGCCCCAACTGAGCGATAAACAATGACACTGTCCCAACTGGGAGATAAGACAAGTCTTTCAATTTCAGAATGGTAAAGCACAAATTTAGAGGGTTTTATCTGACTTACCTCATCCTTTGTAAGGTCAGACTCCCCTTTTGTTGGGGACAGAGAAATCATACCAAAGATACCTGGCCCTATAGCATAAGAGATATGGGATAGATGCTCAAAAAATAGTGTATCCACAGCATCAAATTACAAAGTAGTGATTGGCAGCCACTGAATGGACAAAAGGACTGGGTATTTATTGGTTTGCTCCAAATGGAATATCTTGGCTATGCAGCTCTACTGTACAGCCACCGTTTATACCTAGGATGGTTGAAATAATATTCTTTGGGTTATGCTTAGGCACAAGGTCAAGTAGTTCATACCCTGTCAAAACCTGCAAATTTTCCTTCAAAATCTCATTGAGTTTTTCTGTGTTCCATTGGTATGAGCATTTAGATTTCATCTTTGTACCACAACTGGGTATTGAGGATGTCATTTGGCATGGGAGGGCCCTAACCAATTATATACAAAAGGCCTTAAATGATAGCAAAATAGGGTATGTTGCTATTAAATGATAAAGTTTCTTTTATGAGAAAGGCTACATAATAGACATTTTAGACATACTCGCTGCAGCCCAAGGGGGAATAAAAATTGAGGGTTGTGTCTTTATCCCAGAAAAATCAGATAACATCACTAAGTTATTGGCTAATATGAAAACCCAAATAACTAACCTTTCAAATCCAACATCCTCTCCAAATGATTGACAACCAGCTGGTTTGAATCTTGAGGAACTTGGTGACAAACTTTGTTACTTATTCTAGGAATTATAATTATTTGTTGACTTTTGTCCTGCTTTTTACTTCACTTCTACTGTAATATTTCTTTGCAGTGAAGTCAATGCATGATGAAAAAGACTAAATTAAAGGTGGCTCAAATAATTGCATTAATTGGAGATGTCACCATTTAGCCTGACTTCTGTCGCAAAGTCACTTCCTTAATGTTGTCTACACTCCATCAGCTTTATAGGTTGTCCAATCTCCCCTCACCAGGGGGTGTGACATTCTAGGAATGAACCTTCCTAGCAATTTGGGACTTAACTCTTGCACATAAAAGAGTCAAAGCTATTGAGTTCATCTATGATGTTTTCTTTGAAAGATCTTGATGAAAAGAGGAAAATGTGAAAATAAATAAGTAAAATTCAAAAGTTGTTGGAACCCCACAAAAGCCTTTAAGCCTTGAGAGAGATGTAACAGTGGTCTGAATCACATAGCATGTAGTCATAACTTCTGCTTCTTGGATGACAGGTTAACTCTCTCCCTCATTGTCCTTATTCTGTAAATAACTAGGAGAGACCAGAGACCAGATCCGCTCCCCCCTTGCAATCACTGATCTTTGTTATAGATTAACTGCTTCTTTTATTGTCCTGTACCTAACTCAGGTCAGATGGCACAAAAGACTCCATGACTACTGCATCTTCAGTGTGGCCTGCTAAATATACCATTCCCAAAAGAAAAAGACAACCTTGACTAATCAAATTCCTGTAACTATGTATTAAGCCTTATAAAGAAAGATACTGAAATTCTGTTAAGCTTCCCAACTGTATCTATATAAATGACCCAAACCTTCTACACTTTGGAATGCCGACTTCCATTCTTTGGAATCTGTGCTTCCCAGCATCCCTTCTCAGTCCTCAAACTTTGCATTTGAATAAATTCCCTTTAAACTAGATTCTGATTCTTTTGATTGTTGTAGATTGACAGGACTTCTAAAATCACATCTGTGACCCAAGAATGACTTTAGATTCATTGGATGCCACAAATTTTCCTACAGAAAATCTGGAAGTCAACAAAAATATTTTTTTAAAGATAATTGCATATGCAGTCAAAGAATCAATCTGTTTAAAGATGTTTATTATCTGCCAGTATGCCAATACCGGGCACAATGATACAGTAATGAATAAACATATTTTTTCTATTTCTTGTCCTTCAACAAACCATAAGCTGGTGGGGGGAACTCATACATACACAAACCATTATAATAGAGTAATAAACATTCAGTACATGAACAAATTCCTAAACATTATTGCATATCCAAATAATTATAATACATTGGATAAAATCTTTATAGAGTCATAAACACTAAGTTATAGGAACACAACTAAAGGATTGGTTTATCTTTTCCATGTGAAGGGCTATGAGGACATCATAGAAGTATTGATTTAGGATGATGGTCTTGGAAATTCATAGAGTTATGTCAACTAGTGAGGGAGGGTAAAAGCGCTTTTATTTTTTTCATTAGTTCCCTTAGTTTTTAAATTAAACACTTGGTTAGTATGTTGAAGTTTTCAATATGAAGGAAACTCAAAATATTTTACCCCTAAAATATATTTCTTTGACATATTTCCAAGGTGGCTATTCAGAGGGCCTACAGACAGAAATAGCCCCAGAAAGCTGCCTCTTGTGGAAGAGATTCACATCTGTAGAGAAAAATCTGCATTAGTAAAATAAACAGCCAGGCTTTCTCTGAGGTCCTCCCCCTTATCCAGACCTAGCAAAGATGAACTCAAGCACAGGTTGTCCTCCATTTTTTCAAAGAGCTGCTACCTGTGAGGCTCCATGTATGTAACAAGACCGCCTTTGTCCCATGCCTTTTTTTCTCTCTCCCTCCCATAACCAATCTTGCCACACCCCAAATCCATATTCTTTCTTTAACTGCAAGATGGCATAAAACAGTCAACCATCTGGCCCTGCCTTTGAGTTTTCATATTTTGTATGACTCCAGTGCACACGTGTGCATGTTAATAAATTTTGTATGCCTTTTCTTCTTTCAGAAAACCTTCACATGGTGAAAGGAAGTTTTCCCTCAGATCATACAAATAATTCTAAGTCATATTTACAGGGCAGGTTTTGTGTCTAGAGAGCAGAGAGCCACATTGGGTCATACTAGCTTTACAAAGATATTAGGACTTCTAACTATGTTTCAGAACACAGCATGTGTTTTTGATACCCTTCTTATGAACATAGAATTTAGCTATGTGGTAGATTTAGGATTAGATTGCCTTTAGTGTCTTTAAGATAATGTTTCCAAATAGGAAAAGATAAATTATGTTTAAAATAAGGCAATATTCTTAAAAGCTACTCTTCAGATTATTCTAGTACTTGTGGAAGGAATGCAATACTGCTATGCTACTTCCCCCTCTCACTGAAAATCACATGGAAAAGGATGCCCAGAGTCATAGTAAATACTTCGAGGTGATTTAGGATGCTTTAAATATACCCTAACCACTGGTCTTACTCAATGGAAATCTAAAGCTACTTTGAGGATCAGAGTGTGGCTAAGAGTTGCCACAGTCCAACAGTAATGTAGGAGATCTCATGCAAATTTTGAAGTAAGAAAGGGAATTTTGTACACTCTCTGCCTTTCCTTTTAAAAAGCTCTCACCTTACTTGTCCCTGGACCTTCTTGTTCTGTGGCATCTAAGCTGGCCTATCTTCACACACACAAAAATGACTTGTTCTCAAGTTGAAGTCAATTTATTCTCACCAAATTACCTGATGATTAAGCATATTCTCTTATGAAAAAGGTACCCTAAAAAATCAGAAAGGCTTTTTCAAGCACAAAAAAGGCAATCCCTGATGGTGCAATTTCTGGTACCGTAATAGGTCATTGAAGCAGATGTTTTGGATGTGGAATGTTCTTGAAAACTCCTGATTCTTTGTGACATATAGAGCTAGTCACTTTCTGCACTATTGTTTCATATAATTTTATTATTTCTAATCGTATTGTAATACTGTATTAAGATGATGTATTTGTGTGCCTTGAAGAACTCTGCCTGTCTACTACAATGACTGAACATAATGGAGCATTAAAACACTTGAATTTGGGATTAGATAGGCTTAGCATCCACTGTGTACCAAGAACAGGCTGTCCCTGACTGC
The DNA here is from genome assembly GCF_040939455.1 of Microcebus murinus. NCBI lineage: Eukaryota > Metazoa > Chordata > Mammalia > Primates > Cheirogaleidae > Microcebus > Microcebus murinus. Next base: position 68,041,927 of record NC_134116.1, on the reverse strand, counting down.
CATATCTAAAATAGCATCCTCTTGACTCTCCATCTTCTTGTTTATTTTTTCAATGATCACTCACTAATTAATATCTAATGTTTTATATATATATATATATATATATATATATATATACACACACACACACGTTTACACACACACAGGGACTAAGTATCTCCAATAACGCCAGTAATAAATTTCTGTAGGAAATATTTTATAATGACCTGATATATGCTAAGTCCATTGTGCTACTGTAACTGCTAAAGCTCCATCACTCTAACCACTTTTCTCTAAATTGGGAAGGGGTCATTTATTATATAAGGCATTAGCAAACCTTTGCTGAAAGAGCCAGATAGTAAATTTTTTAGCTTTTGTAGGCCAGACAGTCTCCATCACAACAACTCAATCTGCCTGTCACAGAGTGAAAGCAGACATAGACATGTATAAACACGAGTGTAGTTGTGCCCCACTTAAACTTTATTTGTGGATGCTGACACATGAATTTCATACTTTTTCGTGTGTCAGGAAATATTATTTTTCTTTTGTTTTTTTCCCCAACATTTGAAAAATGTAAAAGTTACCCAGCTATCGGTAGTACAAACAGTTGGTGGCCTGGATTTGGCTTGCAGGCTCTAGTTTGCTGACTGCTGATCTGTATGCTGAGCTGGGTTGACTGTTTAGGTTACACAAATAAACACACAAAACTAATATCAGTCAAATTGAAATTTCTAACTGACTATAGTCTGAATTAATTTGAAAGTCATAATACTTTATTACTAATAATTGTTACTAGTTAATAATTAATATGTATAGTTAGTTAAATAATAATTACTAGTTATAAGACTAATAATCTCTTAAGTGGCTTAGAGTTTCAGAATGTCAGCTTCAGAGTCAGAGACACATGATTCCATCTCTGCCTATGATTAATATCTATGTGACTTGGCCAACCTTAAGAAACTTTCAAAGCCCCAGTTTTATTGCCTGTAAACTGAAGGAAAATAGTGATACTTATTTCAAAGTGCTGCTATGAAGATTAAATAACATCATCTAAATAAAGCACCAAAGCACAAACCATAGTTTCTGGTACATAGGAAATATTCAAGGAATGACAGCAAATTGTTATTAATTTTTCTCTTTAGCGTCAGCTCTCCCTCTCTGTAATCCATCATTCATGCTAAGACAAAACTGCCTGGAAACTCCTGGATGCTTATGATACAGGAAAGTGGATCACAAAACTGGGGTGTGTTGGAAGGCCAAATGGGTTCTTGGCTTCGCACAGGAACAAATTCAAGAACAAAAGGACAGAGTACAGCAAAAGCAAGTTTATTAAATAAGAAAAGACAAAAAAGAAGCTGCTCATATATAGGGCAGCAGCTATCTCTCAGAGCAACAGAGAGTAGCACCTTGTGAGTTTATAGCATCTTATTTTATACCCTCTAATTTTTTTTTTAATTTCAGCTTATTATGGGGGTATGAATGTTTGGGTTACATATATTGCCTTTGTCCAGGCCGTGTCAGAGCCTTCTATGTGATTTTATGTTAAGTGGAGGGAGGATTATCATACGATTTTTGGGAAAGAGGTTGGGAATTCCTGGAACTGAGGGTCCCTCCGCTTTCTAAACCATACCGGGTAACTTCCGAGGTTTGCCATAGCATTTATAAACTCTCATGGCACTGGCGGGAGGTTCTTTTAATTTGCTCATGTGTTATAACCAGCGTATAATGAGCAATGTGGTTAACCTGAGGTCATTTTTTGTGGCCATCTGCATTCCAGCTAGTTTTGGCTGATTTCTCCACCTTTTTTTCCTGTTTCATCAGATACGTTCGTTCGGGTCTTATGACTTCTTATCAAGCAGGGCCTGCTGTTTTCCTATCTCACAACTAATTCATCCTTGATAACATCAAATATGTGGTCCGTCAATCTGGCTCTGACCCATATTTCCAGCCTCAATTCCTATCCCTAGTCTGTTGATCAACAATTTATTGAGTATGTACTATGTGTCAGGCAGACCCATTGAGTGCTAGACCCATTGTCAATGCTCCCAAGTTTGAAAGTCTTTTGTTTCTGCCACATTGAGTGGTAGAAAATAGGTCTTGTGGACACAATAGCAAGGCCACATCACTAACCTCTTGGCCTGGATTTTCAAAAATCTAGTGTCTGAGAGAAAACAAACCATCACAGAGGGGAAGAATATTAACTAGAAAAGAAGTTTTTCCATAGCAGTCCATGAAACAAAGATGAATCAATTCATATTGGGAAATCAGATGTTCCAGATTCAGGGCATTCAGTTTGTGTATTTCCTTTCCCATTATTTCGCTGGGCACACTCATAGTACCCCTTAAGGGTACTATGGCTTTAAGGAGGCTCTCCTTAAAGTCACTAATCCATGAAGGCATCTGTGACAGCTCCAGATGCACAGACAGGTGGTGATTGTCCTACCTGGGTCCAAAGGTATACATTAGTTCACAGGGTCTTTTGTCACCCTGTGATATAATGTATACTTTTCCGCATCTACATTCTTCCTTAGAGTATGACCTCCTAAAAGGAAAATGTGACCTTGTTTTAGGCTGAATTGTCTGAAAGCCTGATAGAGAAAGTCACAGGTACATGATTTATTGAAGGAACACTCTCAGGAGAAAGGACGTGAAGGAAATCAGATAGGACAGAGGAAAGAGCTGACCAAGAATGTCATGTGAACCTGGAGCTATAATGTGGGCTAAATCCACAAAGAGCTCCAGACAGTAAACTGCACTATGAAATTTGCCTCACTTTGAGCCTCTGACATCCAGGTCACTCAGCCATTGCCCAGGGGCTGCATGAGGGAAGCGTGGCACGCTCCCAAGCAGGCGGTCCTGTTCATTCCACAGCAGTTCTCCCAGACAGAGTAGCTGTGAAATCTCAGCAGCCATTACCCCAGCAATGGGGGATGATAGTGATGGCCCAATGTAGGGTATCTGGCCAGAGCAAAAAACACTTCCAAACTTCTTTTCAACCTTTGTGTCCTAACATCTACTTTCTCATTTATTTATTTATTTATTTTTTATTTTATTTTATTTATTTATTTTTTTAATTCAGCATATTATGGGGGTACAAATATTAAGGTTATTTATATTGCCCATGCCTCCCCTCCCCACTCCCACCTGCCCGACACCTGATGAATGTTATTCCTATATGTCCACTTAAGTGTTGATCCATTAATATCAATTTGCTGGTGAGGACATGAGGTGCTTGTTTTTCCATTCTTGAGATACATCACTTATTAGAATGGGTTCCAGCTCTATCCAGGAATATACAAGAGGTGCTATATCACCATTGTTTCTTAAAGCTGAATAGTACTCCATGGTATACATATACCACATTTTATTAATACACTCATGTATTGATGGGCACTTGGGTTGTTTCCACACCTTTGCAATTGTGAACTGTGCTGCTATAAACATTCGAGTGCAGGTGTCTTTTTTGTAGAATGTCATTTGATCTTTTGGGTAGATGCCCAGTAGTGGAATTGCTGGATCATATTGCTAGATCTACTTGTATCACTTTAAGGTATCTCCATATTGTTTTCCACAGAGGCTGAACCAGTTTGCAGTCCCAGCAGCAGTGTAGGAGTGTTCCTATCTCTCCACATCTACTCCAACATTTATTGTTTGGGAACTTTTTGATAAAGGTCATTCTTGCTGGAGATAAGTGATATCTCATTGCAGTTTTGATTTGGATTTCCCTGATGATTAGAGATGTTGGACATTTTTTCATGTTTGTTGGCCTTTATTCTGTCGTCTTTTGAAAAATTTCTGTTCATGTCTTTTGCCCGCTTTTTGATAGGGTTGTTTGATTTTTTCTTGCTGATTTTCCTGAGTTCTAAATAGATTATAGTTATCAGCCCTTTATCGGATGTGTAGCTTGCGAAAATTTTTACCCATTCTGTGAATTGTCTGTTTGCTCTCTTGACAGTTTCTTTGGCTGTGCAGAAGCTTTTTAATTTGATCAGGTCCCATTTATTTATTTTTGTTGCTGCTGTGATTGTCTTTGGGGTCTTCTTTATAAATTCTTTGCCTAGGCAAATATCTAGAAGAGTATTTCCAACATTTTCCTCTAGAATTCTAATAGTTTCACACCTAATGTTCAAGTCTGTTACCCAGTGTGAGTTGATTTTTTTGAGAAGTGAAAGGTGTGGGTCCTGTTTCAGTCTTCTGCAAGTGGCTATCCAGTTTTTCCCAGCACCATTTATTGAATAAGGATTCTTTTCCCCAGTGTATGTTTTTGTCTGGTTTGTCAAAGATTAGTTGGCTATATGAGGATGGTTTTATATCTGGGTTCTCTGTTTTGTTCCACTGTTCAATGTCTCTGTTCTTGTGCTAATAACAAGCTGTTTTAAGTACTATAGCCTTGTAGTGTTACTTTCTCATTAATATAGTGAACTGGCAAAAATATTTACTATATCATTAAATGAATTATCAGACTACATCTATGAACAAAGTGCTGTATTGTGTATGAAAGGAAAAGTATGAAATGAATTCTTCACCTCTGCTGAGCTGGTTCTGGGGCAAGAAAGAAGGGGGAGGTTTGAGATACAATTATCAATGCATATAAAAAAGGCAGACTATGAAAACCTTTACAAGACAGAGACATAGATTTTATGGAGCTATCAATCCATAAATTTACAACTCAGTGGAACATGAGCTGTAAATACCAACTCAGAGTGATCAGGAAAGACTTAAGGGAAGAAGTGGAATTTGTAACCTTTATGAATACATAGATTCTTAAAAAGAAATGTAAATATTTTAACTGGGAAGAGCTACATCACAGAGGCAGTAATTTCTGAATTGGGGAATTGCTGCATAGAGTACATACTACAGTATGGACACTTCAAAGTAGAGTAGTAGTAAATATGGCTAGGAAGATTTATTGGGGGCTAAACATAGAGGATGTTAAGTGCTAAGCAGAGAAGTTTGGTTTTAACATTGTAGGTAATGGAAAGAAACTAAAAATTTTTTAACATGGAAGTTAGATTAAGAGAAAAAAGCTGTAGTTTTAACCTGGCAAGACTGTCATTAGATGGCTTAGATTGGGGAAGAACTAAGGGTAGAATTTTAAGGCAACCTTGAATCATGTTTTGAAACTAAATGCCTTAATCTCTCTGCTTCTTCATTTAAAGTTGCATTTTTCATTTATTCTATATGCATTCCTTTTAAAGATTAAATGCAGAAGCAGATTTTCCAAACACTATATTTCTAGGGCATATGTAAATTCCCTGTGTTGAAGTACATTTTGAGCAAAAGCACAATACATCAGGATTCAAAGTAATTCTAAGCCCCAATATAAAATTTGAGTGTTGACAATATAAAGACTTTCCACTATTTCTAACTTAATGTCTAGATATAGCCAATGGCAATTTCTTTGATTTATTTTCTCCTAATTAGATTTATTATATTCCTCAATCACAACAAATGTTTATTTAAAGTTTCATAAGAGCTTGTCCCAAGAAGGAACAGTAAGGAATCCAAAGTATAATGCTCGATACTTTAAAAAGAATGTTTCTGAGCACATTCTGTACTATATACCAAGCTCTGTGCTATGGACATGCTTTCACATACTATATCTCACATATTCTGCATATTCAGTAAATGTTCTCATTTTTATTTGTAAATTACGTAGACAATCAAGAAAGTATGAGTCAAAATTCAAACCTTGCTTTAATCACTAACCCAATGTCTTTCCATATATCTATCGGCATATGTAGCACGCATACATACATTGCATCAATTAGCAGACACAGGATATTCCCATGCCTAGATTAGGAGCAACATATGGCAGCAATCATTAAGGGGCAGGGGAATAGTGACAGAAAATAACTGCCAATATGCAACTTTCATAAATGTTGAGCTATATGTAATATAATCTCTCCCATTCTTATAACCCAGTTCTAATGTCCATCTCAGCCCCAAGAACTCCTTCCACTCTCCTGTGATGGAGGGCTGCTGTAAAACTGTATCAGCTTTAGAGACAATGCACAGAAGAAAGACAGCAGTTAGACTGAATGTTTCATACCAGAAATATTTATCTATACAGTTCCTTAGGATTTTTACATATGTTTTATACATTGATTAGCATGATTTGTTTATCAGTTAAAACATGTGTATTACTTAATAGTACAACTCATTTAATGTAATATTAATAGATGTGTTCAGATAAATACTTTTATTCTGCAAGTCATAGAATTTTGCCTAGAAACAATTTATTATTGGTAATCCTCACAAAATTTCCCAACATTAGGTTTTATAATTATTATCATCAGTGAGAAAATTAAAACTGGAAGTAACTTACCTAAGAGCCCATATTGCTAATTTTAGAATTAGCATGAATCTCCAGGTCTGTGTGACAGGACATCAGATGTAAAGAGATTATTATCTATTTGTAGATATTTGTAGATATAGCATCAAATTTAAAATTAATAATAATAAGTAATGAAAAGCTTATGCATGATAAATGATCAGGGAGTAGAACCATCATTGTATTAGTTTCCTATTGCTTCTATAATAAATCACTGCAGACTTGGTGACTTAAAAGCACAAACTTACCTTACATTTCTGGGGGTCAGAAGTTCAAAATAGGTCTCGCTGGGCTAAAATCAAGGTACGCACAGACTGCTATGTTCCTTCTGTAGGTTTAGAGGACACTCTGGTATGTTCCCTTTTCCAGCTTTTAGATACCACCTGCATTTCTTGATTTGAGGTCTCCTTCCACCTTCAAAGCCAGCAACGATCCCTTCAGTTTTTCTTACCCTACATCAATCACCCTGATTGTCATTCTTCAGCCTCCCCCATCAACATTTAAAGAATCCATGGGATTATATTGGGCCAACCCAGATAATATAGGATAATAGCCTTATCTCAAGATCCTTAACTCAATCCCATCTGCAAAGTCCCTTTTGCCATGTAAGGTAACATATACACAAGTTCTAGGGATTTTGACACGGACAAATTTGTGTTCATTGCCCGGCCTGCCACACTCGGGAGAGGTTTTATGAGGAAGATGAAACACTGAAGTTGGCCTTCTACATTAGAGAGCTGGGGTCAGGATGTAGCCATCAGGGGAAACAACACAAAGACAAGGCATGGGAAGAGTTTGTTATATAATGGCACAAGCTTCAAGCCAGGACCATGGTGTCATCTATCCACTCACTGGTTTTATGACTTCATTCAAGTCACCTGAACTTTCAGGGTCTCAGTTTCTACATCTGTGGAATGAAAACACTGGGATATGTAGTCTCTGTATTATCTTTTTCCAACTATATAAATACATATTTACATTTCAAATGGGTATATTTTTTAAAAGGTGGATGCGTTAAGTTCAAACAATATTCATCAAGCCTCCAGAGGGTGCATGGCAGTGACTAAGCATGAGATGGATATCATGTACCTTGTGTTTGGCTTCTTCAAAGCCTTGCATTTTTCTTTTGCCAGCTAGGGCCATGCATTTTTATTTTCAGCCTTATTCATTCTGAAAAAAAAAAATGAACTTATTTTGTACATTTGCTATTCTTTCTTGTTCTATAATTTCTTATTTTATGAAACTTTTATTTAGTCTTCCATAACTTTTTTTACATTTGATTTAATTCTTACTAAAATATATTCTTTATCATACTTCTGTGTATCAAAATGAAGAAAAGGAAAAGATACAGAGACTAATTTGCATTTATGTTTATTAGTATCCTTTGTCATCTTTCTGAGACTTATTGTGCTGTTTTCTTTATGTTGTACCATTTCTCCATGTGGAATAATTCTTAGGTCAGAGTCTATTTCAGAAAAGCAAATTGGCCTAATGATCTAAATTCAAAAACAATCCTTAGACTTGCCATAGGCCTGTAGTTCTGCCATTGGTGTTACTCCTTTGAAATTACAAAAAAAAACAAAAAACAAAACACCCCAAACCAAAAAATAACCCCTTGTTTTGTAAACTCCTATTAAAAATCAATTATTTTGCCCTAAAAGAAGAGGCATATTACTAAATATCATCATAAATGCATTAGCAGAGACCAGGCCCCAAGTAAACAGGTCAACGAATTTCCACATTTTGGACAGAAATAATGTGGAGGAGGAAATGCCCAACCATAGGAATCTGCTGAATTTCTATAATGACTTTCACACTGACTTCCTGTTTGTTCTCTGGAGAATTTCCTGCTGAGTCTTTATACTTCCCATTTGCTGCTTAGACTCCTACATCCAAGCCCCTCCTTCAGTCCATCCACATATTACTTTGCATGTGTCCTCACCCTGCTCTGAAGCATCTATTTGTTCCTATCATACATAGATAAAATTTAAAGGCTTCCACAGCATGGACTGCACCTATCTCTTCAATGTTAATGCATTTTTTTTTAAATAGATTCTCCACTGTTGTCAAACATATCTATTCATGTTTCCTTGAACACGCATACGTACATACCCAATTCTACCTCTACCCCTCAAATTAGTTTTCTTGTCAAGTAAGTCTGGACTCCTTTCCCTTTCTAAATCCTATCTACCAAGAGATATTTTCTTATTTCTCCAGATTTTATGTGTTTACACTTCCCTAAATTCCAAAGCTCTTACTCTGCTTTTGTCACAGAACTAGCCGTAAGTTTGCTTTTTTAAATGTAGGTTGCTATTTTTAATGTTAATACCCTATCTCCCCAACCACATTTGAAATCTCTCACAGTAGGGACTATATTGTATCCTCACACTCAGTATTCTCAACCCGTAATACACAGCCTCACTTATAAATGCTTCCTGGGAGAAGTTGGTAGGTAATTAAGATGATTATTTTATGTTTTTAGTTCAAATGATCCAAAATATATGTATACGAAAAGCCTACTGGTGTTTGGTTATTTGTATATAATAGAGATACCAGGGGATTTGGGGTAGTTCAGAAGCCATGAGATTGAAGGGTCACCACGATAAAATCCATCTTGCAAATTGCAGGTCAGGACTCTGACATATAAACCTGTATCACGAGTTAACACAGGCCAGGCATGCTGGCTCATGCCTGTAATTCTAGCACTCTGGAAGGCCTAGGCAGGAGAATTGCTTGAAGTCAGGAGTTCGAGACCAGCCTGAGCAAAAGCGAGACCATGTCTCTACTAAAAATAGAAAAATTAGCTGGGGTTGTGATGCGCGCCTGTAGTCCCAGCTACTCGGGAGGCTGAGGCAGGAGGATCGCTTGAGCCCAGGAGTTTGAGGTTGCTGTGAGCTAGGCTGACGCCACAGCACTCTACTCAAGACAACAGAGTGAGACTCTGTCTCAAAAAAGAAAAAAAAAAAAACAAAACAAAAGAGTTAACCCAAGGATTTAAGGTATAGTGGCTAATAGTCTCCCCAAAATTGTCATGTATATTAAAATATTTAAATATTCATTATGTTATAAACAACTTCTAGATAAATTTCGTAGAGCTAAATAAAGCCTTCTGCTTTATTGTAAAAATACAAAAGCTCTGATATATCACGCTTACATTAGTTCTTATATCACCAAAAGTGATCCTACAGCTTAGTATGTATAATATCTTTATGAGGGGGGTTTATTTTTTGTTTATTCTTAGCTGACAAAAGATATGAAGTCACTTTTCAAGAACTGGCTCAAATATATCTTACTCTGGAAAACTTTCTCCAAACCTTTTCAGACTTAGTCTTTCTTTCCAATGTGCTCCCAAAACACAAGCTAATTTTGTCTATTACAACACTTAAATTATTTCACTTTGTAGTTTCTATAATTTTCGCCAGCCTAAAAATTTGTTGAAGATACTTCCTTTGTTTACATCTTTATTTGTTTTCTTTTTTAATGCTGGGAGATTTGCACATTAAGGATGTTCCATAAATGTTTATTAAATGTGTGTTTTAAGAACATATGGAACTTTAAAACTTCCACCACCTGATTCTGGAGATGTATTTCCTCAGCGACATCTGTCAGGCTTGGTGCAAACAGAAGTCTATAGCACCAAGAAATAAAGTGAGCAGTGACAATAGTCAGATTGAAACAAGCTCCTTAAAAGGTGAGCTCACAGTTTAACTTTGGAACCCTCACTGTAGCTAATAGGGCTTCTGGAACATTTCACATGCTCAATAAGGATTCACCAAATTGATGTTCGGTCCTATGCTGGCCATGATAATTGCAGGAGCAAAAAAAGAAAATTAACATCAAATATTGGATACTACCTTGCCAGTGAAGACATGCATTGGAAAATAGGGAAGCTATAGTATGTACCAGATAGTCCAGCTGTGTTGAATTTCTGATGATCTTATCTCTTCTAAGTTGCTGAAGCTATTAGAATGAAACAACTCATAACATTTTTTGAAGACTCACTCAACTCCTGATACTATTTCTGGTAAAAATGCTACAGGTTATATGTAAGTCCATGATTTTTAGCAAAGGATATAAATTTATGTGTCTTATTACAATAAAATGACCATATTACAAAATACTTAAATCCAAAATTCAATGATATTGCAGATGTTCAGAGTATTGTCCCATTTATAACGTCTTTGTGTGATGAATGTGGGCAGTAATATTAACTGATACATCTTAATAGGAACATCGACATTTATCTCCATTATGGGGGAACTTTTTCAGACTTACCACTGGCATATCTGTGATATCAGTTTATTTTCCAGTAGCATAAATGGCATTCTAGCCAACAGAATCATGAATAATTGTAAAGACTCTGGTACTTAGCTGTACCAGATGGCTTAACTATAGAGAAATTCAAATGAATGGTATTATATTTCTGTGACATCTGCGAAACTTCTAACAACATATGGAGCCTAGGACTAGCACTCCCAGTATTTTTTAATGGCAAAATTATTAACATTTGAAAAATCCTGATATGGCAGCATTTTGCCACATTCATTATTGTTCAGGTTTTCTACAGTTTTCTTAATACCAACTTATGCGAAACATTTACGTATATACTGAGGAATTAGCAATCTATATATGGGATGATTTTTTTCAGCACAGGGGCAAATGCGTGACTTGAAAGAGAAAAGGCAAAAGACAGTAAAGTGTAATTTAACCTTGTTAAAAATATAAGCAGTCGCCTCAATGGCTGAGTGTTTTTTTTTTTAAAAATCAGATGGTGTACTCTCCCCAAAATCATAGTAACTGACCATTTAATTCATATTTGATTTATTATAACTCTGCTTCCACATTTAGTGTTTAAGAGGTGGTTTGGGATATACACAGGCCTGATGCTGGCTTTCTCTGGAACCCTCCAGTTTGTCTTTGTTGGTTTTTTGTGTGTTTGAGTCCCCGAAATTTAACTTACTGAGCAAGAGTAGAAGAATCATGGTGCCAACATCCTTGTGGATTGCTAAAGAAACTGTTATAAATAAAATTTGTTTAAAACTATACAAGATTCTTGCAAATAACTATTGTAAGAATTTGCCAGGATTAAAAATAATCTTTATAAATGAGAGTGACAATGTTCAATTAAGATAATATCATAGCAATTATCCAATCAATATATATTGTCTGACTAAATGATTGCATAAAACAATTTTCACATTTGCAGTACATTTTAAGTAATGAAGGTAAAAAAAAAAAAAAGTAAGGCCGGGCGTGGTGGCTCACGCCTGTAATCCTAGCACTTTGGGAGGCCGAGGCAGGCGGATTGCTCAAGGTCAGGAGTTCAAAACCAGCCTGAGCGAGACCCCGTCTCTACCAAAAATAGAAATAAATTAATTGACCAACTAAAAATATATATGCAAAAAATTAGCCGGGCATGGTGGTGCATGCCTGTAGTCCCAGCTACTCGGGAGGCTGAGGCAGGAGGATCGCTGAGCCCCGGAGATTGAGGTTGCTGTGAGCCAGGCTGACGCCACGGCACTCACTCTAGCCTGGGCAACAAAGTGAGACTCTGTCTCAAAAAAAAAAAAAAAAAAAGTAAAAGAAAAGATAGATAGAGAGAGGAAGGAAGGAGGAAGGAAGGGAGGGGGAGACATAGAAAGAGACCATGGGGACAGAAGGAGAAAGAAAAGAGGAGAGAAAAAGATGGAGGGAGGGAGCAGAAGAAGGCAAAGCAGGAGTTATAAGCATATGCCAGAGATATTGTGGGTTTAGTTCCTGACATCTCGGTCAAACTCCAGGCAGCAGGGCAGGCTGCTAGCACAGACTCAGGGTCCATGCAGCACCTCTCCAGCTGTCTGTGGACTTTGCATGAAAAAAATTTTTAAAATAAAGCAACTATCTCAGTGAAGCAAGTCTCACTGTATATAAAAAGTTATGTTTGTGCTATACTATAGTCAATTAAGTGTGCAATAGCATATCTAAAAAAAAAAACCAATGTACTTACCTTAATTTCAAAATATTTCATTGCTAAAAAATGCTAATGATGGGCCTTCAGCAAGTGGTAATCTGTTTGCTGTCAGAGGGCCTTGCCTCTGTGTTGATAGCTTTCTATATACCTTTTGGCATATATAGCATAGCATCCAAACACATATTATCTCTATTAGCTGGCATAGGATATTCACATGCAAAGGTCAGTAGCTACATATAACATCAATCATCAAGGGACAGGGAGATACTGGCATAGAAAATAACTGCCAAAGTGCAGCTCCTACAAATGTTGAAATATATGGAAACTACTCTCTCTCATTCCCGTAATTCAGTTCTAATTTCGGCCTCTCCTTGAACAACCTCAAACAGTTGTTTCTGTGAACTACATTTTTACCAGCTTTTGTAATTGTTTTCAGCAGAAAGGATAGTACAGTATGATCTTCTCTGTCATTACCAAATTCAGAATATTGGAATTATTTTGCTGGAGGGTCTTGCCTTGATGTGGATGGCTGCTGACTGATCAGGGTGGTGGTGGCTGAAGGTTGGGGAGGCTGTGGCAATTTCTTAAAATAAGAAGATAATCACTATGACATATCAATTGACTCTTCTTTTTATGAGAAATTTCTCTGCAGCATGTGATGCTGTTTGTTAACATTTTACCCACGCTACAACTTCTTTCAAAATTGAAGTCAATCTTCTCAAACCCTGCCACTGCTTTTATCAACTAAGTTTATGTTGTATTCTAACTCCTTTTTTGGTCATTTCATTTATAGCACCTTCACCAGGAGTATATTCTATCTCAAGTAACTGTTTTCTTTGCTCATCTGTGAGAAGCAACTCCTCACGTGTTCAAGTTTTATCACGAGATTGCAGTAATTCAGTCTCATCTTCAGGCTCTACTTATCATTCTAGTTCTCTTGTTATTTCTACCACATCTGGAGTGACTTCCTCCACTGAGGTCTTGAACCCCTAAAAGTCATCCATGAGGGTTGGAATCTTCTTCCAAACTCCTGTTAATGTTGCTATTTTCACCTCCTCCTACGAATCACGAATATTCTTAATGACATCTAGAATGGTGAATCCTTTCTGGTAGCTATTCAATTTACTTTGCTCAGATCCATCAGAGGAATAACTATCTATGACAGCTACAGCCTTGCAAAATATGTTTCTTAAATAATAAGACTTGAAAGTCAGAATGACACCTTGATCCATGGGCTACAGAATGGATGCTGTGTTGCAGGCATGAAAACAATATTAATCTCCTTGGGCTAGTAGATGCATTGTCAATGAGCAGTAATATTTTAAAAGAAATCTCTCTCTTTCTTTTTCCCCCTGAACAGTAGCAGTTTTCAACAATGGGCTTAAAATATTTAGTAAACCATTCTGTAAACAGATGTGCTGTCATCCATACTTTGTTTTACATTTATGCAGTGCAGGAAGAGTAGATTAGTTTAATTCTTAAGGGACCTAGGATTTTTGAATGATAAATGAACCTTGGCTTCAGCCTAAATTCACCAGTTGCATTAACTTCTAAGAAGACAATCAGACTGTCCTTTGAATCTCTGAAGCTAGGTATTGACTTCTCCCTAGCTATGAAAGTCCTAGAAGACATCTTCCAATAGAAGGCTGTTTTATCTGCAATGAAAATCTGAGGTTTAGTGTAGCCACCTTCATCAATTATCTTAACTAGATCATCTGGATAACTTGCTGCAGCTTCTACATCATCACTTGCTGCATCACTTTGTACTTTTATGTTATGGAAATAGCTTCTTTCCTTAATCCTCATGAAATGATGAGAATGTTTGTGATTAAGCACCTGAGATTGGTCAATAGAGACAGGCCAATTCTCTTGCAAGACCACATATTGCAAAAAACAATGCTGCTCAAACTACAGAAGCTGAACTTGGAAATTCTCTGTCATCCACCATATTCACCAAACCTTGAACCAACTGACTATCACTTCTTCCAGGCTTTGGATCACTTCTTGCAAGGAAAAATATTCAATGCTCAACAAGTTGTGGATAACACCTTTTGCCACTGGTTCTCCAGGCTTCTTTGCTGCTGGCATAAACAACCTATTGTTAAGATGACAAAACTGTGTCAGTAGTTTAGGCACATACCTTGATTTATTGTACTGCTTATTGTGTAATATATAATAAACTACACTTTTGATTTGAAATTGGATATTTCATATTTAATGACCTAACATTATATCTATTATGGTAATCTGTAATCAGTTATCTTTGATGTTACGAGTATTTGTTTTGGGGTGCCATGAACTACACCCATATCGACTGCTCCACTGATCAGCCGTTCCTCCATCTTTCTTCCTCTCCTCAGGCCTCTGTATTTTCTGAGAAATCACAATATTGAAATTAAGCCAATTAATAACATTACAATGGCCTTTAAATATTCAAGTGAAAGGAAGAGTCTCATGTCAAGCTAGAAATGATTAGGCTTAGTGAGGAAGGCATGTGGAAAGTTGAGATAGGCTAAAGCTAAGCCTCTTATGCCAAACAATTAGACAAGTTATAAATCCACAGAAAAGTTCTTGAAGGGAATTAAAATTGCTACTCCAGTAAGTACATGAATGATAAGAAAATGAAACAAGCCTTATTGCTCTGAGGAGGTGAGGGGTAAAAACTTACCTGTCAGGTACAACAAACACTATTCTTGTAGATGGGCACACTAAGAACCCCAACTTAAGCTTATTATATAAGGTATCCATGTAATAAAAACATTTGCACCCCTTAATATTTCAAAATTTAAAAAGTAGCAATAAAACCTATGACTGACTTTCAATAAAACTATGAAGTCCTATGGGCAATAGAATAGCATTTTTAAACAAGCAGATATTAAAAGGAAAAATATAAACAAACAAAAATGAGTGCCATATAATTGAATATCAAGTGAAGATATTCAACAAATATTAAAGAGAAATATAGATGTTTCTACAGAGATAAAAATGAGAATTAATTTGCTTCAGACCTTTGGAAATACTTTAGGAAATTCTTCAGGGTTAATGAAAATGATCCCTGAATAAAGCATAAAACTGCAAAAAAGGAATAAAATGTACCTGCAAGATAAAAATATGACTACTTCTTAAATCAACAAAAAATAACAACACTTGAAAAGATGTTATGATGTTTGTAAAAGCACATGTTAACTATTACATAAAAAGCAAAAGCAGATAGGCAGAGATAAACTCTTGTAAGATTTGACATTGTTCAGTAAGTGAAAAAAAATACAGATTTCATCTGTACTATAATATGGTATTTGCCATGTCTGTAGGATAACCAATATAAGAAAAAAAGAAAAATATGTAAATAAAAATTAATATAAGATATAAATTGGAATTATTAAAATAAAAATTCTTGAATAATCACAAAGAAGGTATTTAGAGTGGAAATTAATAGCAAAGAACAGAGGGAATAATTAAAAACAAAATATTAAGAATTATGCTCAATTATATCAGACATTATATTATGTATAAATGGAACAAACACTCCAAATAAAAATCAAAGGTAAGCATATCAAGAAAGCAAGGACCACCAACTACATTCGGCTTTCAAGATATATTCATTTTAGATAGAAGATGACAGGTAGGTTGAATATAACAGAATGGAAACAAAACATTATTCAAACACTAACCAAAAGAAAGCTAATGTGGCTTTATTAATGTCATACAAAGTAGATATTGAAGCAAGAACTATTACTTGAATTTATGAGAAAATATCATAATGATATATTTATCAATCCAATGAAAAGATGTAACAATACTAAATGTATATGCACCTAATATAATAAGTTCCCAATGTTGTTTAGTAGCAAAAATTGACAGAAATAAAGAGATAATAGGCAAATCCATAATTATAGGATTTTTAAATGTACATCTCACAGTAACATAGATAGCAAATACATATTATACATAGATACTTACTGATAGCATCATTATTAGCATTATTAACACCACTGACATTGTTATTAGTATTATTAACACTATCTGTGCTATTAACAACACTACCAACTACACTATTAATAACACTATTAACTACATGAGCCAATTGACATTTACAGAAAACTATGCTAGATACACATTTTCAATGGCACATAGAAAATATATCAAAATAAACCATAAGCTGGGCAGTAAAGCAAGACTCCACAAATTCCAAACAATTGAAATCTCTGATTACAAGAGAATTAACCTAGAAGTGAAGGATGTAAAGACTACTAGAGGCTGCTCAGCTAGTTCAGTGGGTAGAGCATGAGACTCTTAAAGACAACTAGAAACTCACTAGATAAATGTAAACAACACACTTCTGAAAAATGTGTGGGTCAAAAAAGTAATTTCAATCGAATTAAGAAAATATTTTAATTGAGTAATGATAAAAATATAACAATTGAATAATATGTAATACATCTAAAGGAGTACTCAAAAAGAAATTGAAATATTACAAAGAAAAAGGATTAAAATCAATGATACAAGCTTCCATTTTAAGAATCAAAGTAAAAGAATGCCGAAGTTAACCAAAGAGATGAAAAACAATAAAATAATATAAAGACCAGCACAGTAAATTCTTAAAAGAAATACACACATACAATAAAGAAAATCAATAAAAATATGGCATCAATGCAAATTAAAACATTGGCCAAAGACTTGAACTGGACTTTCACAAAAAGAAGATATTTAAATGGACTGAGAGTAAATATGAATAATTCCTCAACTTCTTTAGCCAGGAGTAAAATTCAACTAAAAGCACAATGTAATGTCACTACATACCACCCAGTGACTAAAATGAAAAATATAGACAACAGAAAGCAATTTTGAAGATGTGGAATATTCTCATACACTGCTTTATGGGAGTGGAAATTAGTTCAATTGCTTTGGAAAATTGCTCCAGTACCTACCATAAAATGGTTCCATGACCCAGAAAATGCCACCCCGTACTAAGACAAAGCAAAAATGTGTATACACATTCTTCTACAAAGACACGTACATATGTTCATTACCACAACACTTATCAGAAAACTGGAAATGACCCAAATCTCCCTTCATGCCCTTTCCTTACATTTGTCCTCAGTGTGAGTTAGATGTCAGGGTGTGATAATGAACAACAATAATAAATAATAAATCTATGGTGTATGTGCTCACAAAATATATCCAGAGATGTCCAATACTGTGGCAAGCAATTTTCTGCAGATCAGCTCTCTGGGAAAACTATACAATCTCCTACACCTCTAAAGATAGGTACTTAGTGAAGTTCATGCTCAGTTTCACATGTCAAATGTAAAAGCAAGTAAAGCCATTGTCAAAGGAAGAAGCTAAGAAATAAAGCTCAAAGAACTCTACAAAATAAAGTGTACTTTCTTCAATCTTCATCTGCACTGACAGAAAGGTTCATCAATAAAGGAAATAAGTCTTGAGACCTAAAACAAGAGTAACAATCTCAAGGGAAGAAAGGAGAAGGTAGCAAGAGAAGGAAAACAGAGCAGGCATGGAATGTATGACCAACAGTTAATAGGCAAACAGAAGAGAACAGTATATTTGGTTAACAAAGCACCTCAGGATATAATATTAGATCACTTACACCATCTATTTTTGCATGCCCAACCTCGTGGTTTCAATTGCAGTGTGTATTATCATAAATAAAAAAATGTTTTCCCAGTCCAGCTGTCTCTAAAAGACTGCAGAGGGATGTTTCCAAGTGCCCATTGCCTATTCCAATAGCTGATCTCAAAGGAATCTCAAATTCAGCATGTCAAAACCAGTGTTCCGTATCTGCTTCCATTCCAAGCCTCTCTTCCCCAAATGTGCTTCGTATTTTCATATTCCTGGTTTGGGCCCTGATAATTTCCTCTATTACAGTGACAGCCACCTAATTGGCCTCCTTGACTCCCGACATACTTCCCTTCATCCTGTGGGTCTTGATGTCTATTGGTCTTACAGAACTGCTCTTGTTAATGAGAGTAATGAATGCATTTCTGACAAAAATGTACATAAGGTCTTAACACAGGATATCTTGACAACAGTTTTGAAAGGATCATATATCCATGAATCCCATCCATAAGCCCTCTGCCACTTCTCATACTCCAGATTAATAGTTCCTACACTAAACTGCTGTCAAAACTTCTACTAGAATAATAATGAAGAGGTAGATCTGTAGTGACTCTGTTCTATATGATAAAATCCAAAATCTTTCACGTAGCATAGAAGGCCTGTCATTTGCCACACTCTACATCTCCAGCCTCTCATTTGCCACTTGTCCTCTTCTCTGGTCTGAACTACTTTAAGTTTCTGGACAGCAACCCCCCGATAGTGCCACTGCCTTACTCATGCTTTTCTCACGGCTGGAAACATCCTCTATTTTCATCATCTGCACACCTTCTCATGACTAAAGACAGCTTAGGCACTGTGTTCTCCAATTAACTCTTATCAAATTTCCTCCTTTCACCTCCATTCTGCTGGGAATAGTAGTCACTCTTATGAGCACCCTCTGCTCAAGTAGTAATTCCTACAGATTTTCACATAAACTCCACCAAATCCATGAATGATTAACTGGAAGTTCCATGTGTTCACTTGGCATAGGAAGGGAATACTTTGATGGGGAAAAGTATCCCTTCCCTTTCCCCTTCTCTACAGGGAGTAAAGGGAAATTTTATGACCATTTCTGGCACTCTTTTTCCCATGAAGCCAATTGATAATTCACCATTTCCCCTTCCTTCCTTCTCTAATCTAGTAAAGAACAGGGGAACAGTCTAACAGGGAGAGTTCTCCTGTCTTATACTAAGTCCTTCAAGAGTTATCTTCTCTAATTTGCAGAAGCAATCTTTAGCACGGAGTACCAACTACCTTTGTATATTTATCATTTGATCCCCCAAACCTCCCTTTTTGGTCCCTGTGTCTCATTGAGTCCTTTGTTAAAGCATGCCTAGGGCATGCACCTTCATAATACTCATGTCTAATTCATAAGGCTGGACAGAGAACATACACCAGGCCAACCCACTCCACTGCTCCGCTGATTCCTACAATGTGCAAATGTTTCTATACCCTCTAGGTTTAGGTTTAAATCCCCAAACTCATGCATATTAACTTATCAGTTTTGTTCTGGTTTTCCAAGCATTTCAAAGTATTCCTGAACTAGCAATAGAACATACTCAAACCCAGATCTTCATTACAAAACTGTTAGATAATTTGCCACAGTGCAATGCAATATCTGTCTACTTCAGGAAGTATGACCTCATTAAGGCTAACAACTTCCTATATCTACTTGATATCCTAAAGCTGAAAAGCCCCCAAACCCCGCGGCAGAGACTGGTACTGGCCTGTTAGGAATTTGGCCGCAAGCTGCCTGATCTCCACCACTCCTCACCCTGGTCCGTAGAAAAATTGTCTTCCAAGAGATTTAGAAACCAGGCCACCCAGCAGGAGGTGAGTAGTGGGCTAGGGAGTGAAGCTTTGAAGCTTCAACTGTATTTACAGTCACTCCCCATGGCTCGCATCACCGCATGAGCTCTGCCTCCCCTGTCCTTTGCTGTGGAAAAATTGTCTTCCATGAAACCAGTCTGCAGTGCCAAAAATGTTGGAGACCACTGTCCTAAACCATATGGCACATGGTTGGCACATAGGGGTTAGACTATTGGTTAGAAGAACATTGTTGGGAAAATTAAGATAAAGTTTATAAAACCAGTGTCAGGCACATAGTAAGCATTCCGTAAATGTTAGTTTATTATTATAGTAGGCGGTGATTAAATGCTTGCTGATTGTCAAGGATAAATGTAAAAGAAAAATAAAAAACTTTAAAGTACCTTTCATCTCTTATAAATTATTATATAACTGTAACAATATCCAAAACATATTTTTTCCGGTTCTAGTTTCCAGATTCCTTATGCTTTTTAGGACTCCAGGTGTCCATGTGCCTTAAACAAAGACATTTCTCAGTAGGGATTCTTGTAAAATAAAGAGTCTCACTGAGAATTACAAAAATGTAATAGCCTACACCTTTTTACAGCTGGGCACAATTTCCTGAGGCTATACAGTATGTACTGCACAGAGAGGAATAGAAATAAAGCTGACATTCTTAAAATTATATCACTAAAACATTAACAGCCTCAGGCAAAGGAACAAATGGAAATTTATAATGCATGTAAGAAATACAGTGAATTGAGACTTTAAGAACAATAATAATAAAAGTACGAGTATTGTAGACCAACTTAGCAAATACTCATGTTATCTGATATAGACAACAACTACGACAACCTAGGGGAATGCATACCAGGATATATTTGGGTAGACGGATCAATATGTTGGGAAATTCTTTTGATAAAACTGCTATGGATCCGAACTGGTCTAGCAAGAACATCTTGAACAGTGCTTGATGTAGTATTAATAGGTACTGGCTGAATGAATGAATAAAAAGAAAGAATGAATGAATGAATGATGAATGGAGCTCATCTCTTTATCTTTGTAGCCCTTATTCCCTTCAGTTTTGCCCTCCTTGCTTTTCTTTTCATACCTCTACATTCTGTCAAACAAATCCTTTCAAGCACTCTGAAGAATTTTTTTAAATGCACACCTTTTCCAAATGCTTCCACATAATCAGCAAGAGGCATGCTAGTTCTATAAACAGAGAACTGCTAAGTTTATTTGTTAAGAGGAATCGGTTTCCATATTAAGACACAGCGCATCCCACAGCCCTGTATACTCATTTCTTCTCTTCTATATGAAAACATTTTCTGTTATGTAAACACAAGTTTTCAACCCTATCAGTAGACAAAGACTGTGATCACTGTCAGTAGTCTCATCTTCACACATTAAGGATAATGAGAAATTGATTTGCTCCAGCAGATCAGTTTGTTCCTTTAGCTTTACTGAGATAGCAAGATGTAGAAGGAAACCAGATGGCTGTGACTAGGAATGATGGCTCTGGAAAATAAAAATGCATCCATGCAAATTTTGTGAGAAATACTGAATATTTGCAGATGATTTTTTTTTTACTCCTGTCTCCAGTTACATCAAATTTCAAGATATATATAATAGCTCTGCTATTTCTATATTATAAAAAATTACTCGAAATATACAGTGGGATTTTATTCTGAAAAGCGTGAAAGACACTTTACTGATTATGGTATATTTATATTTTCCAACATTCTTGTAATTTAGAAGGGAAACTAGAATCATGCACATGTGAATCTTTAGTACTTGTTGATTCCCCTTTTAGTCTTGTAACCTTAGGTAACTTAATGTCTCTTAACCTCATTTTCTTTTCATCTATATAATGAATAGAATGATAGTTCTTTTATATGGTTGTTGTAAGTTGTAAATAAACCAAAATAAACATCTGGGCACACAGTAATGCTCAGAAAGTAGTAAAGAAGTTCTGATTTTTAGACGGAAAAGTAAAGACAGAATGTTTAAGTCATAATGTAGGTTGCAGTATACTCATGAACCAATAATATCTCTATGCTTCTGTGTCCCCATTAGGAAGAATACAAGAGTGTGGGGACCACAGATGGACGCAACAATAGCCCTTCTTACTATCTCTCCTTATGACCTAACGGGGAGAGTTTCAGTGTCTATTTTTTTCCAGCTCTGGACTCTGCAGAATTAGAAGTCTTTTTCCTCAAAGGTGGTAGCAAGGGTTCCATTGAACTATAAGCTTTGGCTGCTATCTGGTCATTTTAAATTAGGGGGCTCAGAACAAGCATATGAGGATAAGAGTCACCATCAGCAATGGACAGCTGATGCTGATCAGCAAGAGATAAGATAAATGTTACAAAATAGAGCACTCACTACAGGAAGATGGAGCTTCCACCATTAATAATGCAAGTGATTATCATGACAGTATGAAAAGATATGGGTAAGTTTACACCAACTCTTTTTTTTTTTTCCCACAATCTTCTCGCGGCATTTTCATACACCAACTCTTACATATTTCTCTCTGGAAGTAACCCTTTTAAATTACACATATACATACATAATGAGTAAGATGTGCACTGTCTGGGGGATGGTCACGCTTGAAGCTCAGACTTGAGAGGGGAGAGGGGGCAAGGGCATTATACGTAACCTTAAAATTTGTACCCCCATAATATGCTGAAATTAAAATAAATAAATTATACTATCATTTCTTAGGCCAAGGCGGCAAGTAACGCGGCCTCACTGAGTAAGGAAATGTGAAACCTCCAAACACTTGGAAGTAGAGGGGAACTACATGGCAGTGGATAGTTCTAATAGCCTCCGCAATGCCTCATTGCAGTTCCTAATTCTAATATTGTAACTGAATGAAAGATAATGCACCAAGAAATCAGTTTGAGGTATAGAAGCTTAACCTACTAAACAGCAGGGCACCACTGCAGTTTGGAAAAGGAATGGCATATACAAGTGTATCCATTTTGTCATTTTATCAAAGAGCTTGTGATCACATAATCTTCTCATTTTAAATGTCTTTGCTGTTGTTGCCCATGGTAGTGAAAATAATAAGAACAGAACCCAAAATATTACTAAATATTCATCCACAGTGCAAAATAAGCTTTTCATGATAAAACAATTGCATGTACCTGTTAATAATCTTTAAACAATAGCTTTCTGACTGCTTTGACAGTGTAGACAGTAGGAAGCATATAAATGTATCTTAAATAACTCCTTTTTGTTTTGCTACTTAATTCAATTAATGTATTTATTTCACTTTAATATTTGAATTTAAAAATTGTTTTGTTATATGATGAGCCCAGTCCTTTATTCATTCATTGAATATATACTTAGTTGCTCCTCTGTGCAACATGTTTTTCTTGGTCTGAACTGGGAATTCAGTGGAGGCAAAAAAGAGTTCAGCATCAACAAATATATATTCTCAAGGTTAACCAGATTTGAGATTTTGTTCAGAAACAATTACATTTTCTTTCAACATCAGTGTTTTTGCCTTGAACATTTTCAATGGTCATTTCATTACTACTTATATAGTTTTTTAAAAAGAAAACTCAATATTGAAGTTGTGAGAAAGGTTTATTGTCAAAATCTTTACTTTCTTTTCCTTAAATAAATCCATCTTCCTAGCATGACTCATAGTCCAAAACATGTTATTTAATTCTTTTTAGTGGTATATACCTAAGGAGAAAAGGAAAACATGCTAAAATTTAGAAAGCAGTAATTTTAGTAGCTTTTAAAAAACTACCCCTGAGTGGCTTTACTTAATCACTTAACTTGATGATTAACAAAGGCATTTAGAAACATTCATTCTGTCAAATACATAGAATCAAATAAAACAAAATGTGCTTCCTAGTCTGTTGATGAACTATAAAATTTGAATAGAAAATTAATAGTTACCAATTAAAAATATGTCTTGGTAACAAGCCATTCAAACTAAAATAACCTTCTAAATTGGAAGCTAGAAAATAAAATAAGTTATAACTCAACTGTAGCTCTAATATCTCAGAAGGAAATACTTATGTACTTCAGACTTCAAGCCCAGTCACACTTACCTGTGGTATCAAAGACATTGCCAAAGGGAAGAAAGGAAGAAGGGGAGAATAGGAGTTCACTTATGCAAATCATCATATCCAGAAGTCATGTGGAAGAAGATTTATGTCAGTTTCTAAGTGAAAGTGATCATAACTTGATCAATTTTTGTCACAACAGCAGGAATCTATAAGCAGAATCAATAATTTTATAGCCAAGCAAGTGACCTCCTCCTGATTCCCTAAAAAAATCTATCTAGGTTGGAGAATGACCTTGGGCAACCACCAGAGGTAGTATAATCAAGAAAGAAGCTTGAAGAAGCTTATCTTACTAAAGAATAAGGCCCACTTAAATAGGCTGGGGTCCAGAGGAAGTTGCATTAGGATTTTTGAGTATACTTTGGGAACTGATGGATAATTCTGGCCATAAGGCATTAGAATGTACATGAGGAATTATAAAGAAAACTCTAGACAATAAGGCTACTAAAGAATGGGTATCCATATTCTAGAATGGGTATTTAGGATACTGGACCTAGGACACGAAGTACCTGCTTACATGTATTATTAGGATTTTAAATACATATCAAACCTCAGCTGTACTGGTTTAGAAATGGCTATAGTCCAATATGAAGCAGAGACAGAGCCATGACCTAGGAAGCCTAGTAGCTGGGAAAGAGGACACCCACAGTTATTACAACCCAGAGGACAAATATAAGCTGTGAAGGTCTCTACTTGGAAGTCACAACAAAAGAAAAGAAAACAGAATGGATAAGGGTAAATCCAATGCATGAGCCAGGTGTCTGCCAACACAGAAAACCTATTTCAGCAGCAATCATGTAGATATAAGACAGTTTGGTTCTTGTTTGAATAATATTTTCCTCTCTGTGAATAAGCACTTTCTGTCAGTGATTTTTTTTTTACCCTATTTAGGAATCCTTCATGTCCCCTCAGTACAATATTAAAATAAATATAGAAATCATATCTAACAGTAACATCCTCAAACACACCTCCTCTCAACTACTTCAGTTTTCCTCACTTTTGAGACCTTAATGACGAAGAGAGTGAAATTCTTTATGAATGATAGAGGGGTAACAGAAAGGAGGTTCAAAGTTTCTCATGTCCATCTGGGGTTTATGAGGGTTCACAGTGCTGCTGGTAGAAGCACAGGCAGCACTGTAGAAGCAGAACGTGGCAATGGGAGCTTCCAACCTTCTCTTATTTCTGGGGGAGGAGGGCACTGTAGGTATTGATTGGTTGATCTCATTTAGATAAGCATCAGATTAGAAATGTAGACAATAGATGAGAAAATTCAAATGGATAGATCCTAGAACAGAATTTATAACATGGGAAAGGCAAATTACTGATTATCAACATCCCCATATTTCTCTTAAAAGCCTGCAAAAGATCCCTAACTAGAAGACATTCTGAACGAATTTATGATATGTGCCAAGATACCATCCAAATGGATAATGACACAATAATCTAGAAAGCCCTCTGCCAAAGAAAGTTGGATGAGCCTTTGCTAAACCAAACCAGTGTCAGACATAGTAGGTTAAAACAGCAACCATGTATTTAGCTATGACTCTGTGGGCTGGGTCCAGTTAGGTGGTGGTTCTTCTGCTATCACCTTGCTCACTCGTGTGTCTCCTACGAGTTTAAGGCCAGCTTCTAGGTCAGCAGGAAGGCCTCAGCTAGATTGGCTTGTCTCTGCTCCAAGGCTTTTTATCCTCCAGCAAGTGAGCACAGGCTTATTCATGTGGCAGTGGATACCCTAAAAGCATAAGTCAAAGTGTGCAAAATTTCTCTGAAGCCCAGACCCAGAACTTAAACATCCTCACTCCAATCACCTTCTATTGCCTAAAGCAAGCCACAAGACCAGTTAAGATTTAAGGAATAGAGCAGTGGACTTCACTTCTTCATAGCAGAAGTAGCAAATAATTTATGATCATTTTCAAAAGTTTAACATGGAAGTTAAAACTCTTCTTATATCAGATTTCCATATGTCTCCTAGGAGTCAGCAGGTCAGAAAGACAGCAAAATGAAACTCCATTATGATTCTCTCAAAAGTTCCCTCAAAGCTCGTGTTTCAAATTTAGAAAGCAAGTAGTCCTGCCACAGTCATTTGTTTCCTACTAAAGCAATAATGCATAGTCCTTGCAATTTTGCATGATTATCATTGTCTCAAAGCAATAGTCTGTTGGTTGTGAGTAACTTTTCAGAATAGCGTACTCCACATTAGACATCTTGAAGGACTAGTCTCAGCTAGTCATGAAATTACTTAGGCACTTCACTGGAAATTGGAATCTGAGCCATCATGTAGCCAAATTCATGGAGTGCTATAATGAAATACTCTATTTAGAATGCAAGCATATAACTTCACATGGTTTCTCATACAAAATTGCATCTCATGTATAACAATTTTCTTTATAAAGACTATGTTATTGTATTTCCTGGGAACTGGCACTACTTTTTTATGAAACTGCTTATGACGCATTTATAAATTTCCCGTAATCGTTGGACTAGCTGCCTATGTCTTCTGCTGCAATGTTTGAACATGACATTTTCAATGCTTTAACATGCTTATAAAAAAGAGGGAGGGAAAAGTCTGCAGGAAGTAAGCAGAGTGCCAACCAAAAATGCTTGTAAAGATAGATTGACACATTTTCTCAAAATGCAAGATAAGACCTGAATACAGCAGTCCTGAAGAAGGTGATCATTTTGTTTATAGCATTTTGGTATGGCCATCCACTTGATGGCTTCCGGTTTCCTCCCACATGTATTCCTTGGAGTTTAGAGAATGCGATAAAACATTAGAAGTGGTCTCTTGAATTATGATGGGGTCCATAGTGCTTGGTCATCTGCAGCAGCAGGACTAGTCAAGGAGTCTGCTGCACATGCCCAAATGCGTTATGAATGAAACACAGTGAATCTGGAGAAAGTGACAGCTGGGAACTATTTGTCAGCTTGTCTTAAAAAGAAAGAACTTTTCTGAACTGTTAATGCAGAGATATTATGACTAGCCTAAATCCTATGGTGAGGAAAGAAAAAACAGTCTACAGAGATAGAGATAATGACAAAGTAAGACTGAGGGTGAAAGTGGGATGGCAAGAGTAATGCTCTCTATATAGACTACCATGTGTTCCATACATACCATGGGCACTTTTCCTGCCTTGTGATTAATCTTCCTCAAAATAATCCTGCAGGGTAGATAATATTGTATTTATTTTACATGAGAGTAAACTAGTTCTTTAGAGTTAGTTCATCAGATAGAGCAATGAGATGCCAAAGTTTGATCTAGTTCTACTACAACTCACCAGCTTCCTAATTAAAATTATCACTTAATATACTAACTAATCTAATAGACTTCTTCTCTTTTCTTCATTTAATTTTTAAGTCATGACTACATTTATTTTAACAATATCCTTCTATCTAAATCTCAAGATGGCTAGGCTAAAGAAACAAACAAAAAATTCCTATTAATACGTTCATCATGTCTGTCTTGAAACACCGAAATGAATGTTGAAATCTTAAAAGATAAAAGCTCCATATCCTAACTTTCTGCATTTTGAGATCAGTCATTATCTTAATCTTTTACTGCTTTCTGGAAGTGACAATCATTCTCTCCTTTCCCCCATAATTCACTTCTTCAAGAACCTTCTTCTGAGAGGTTTTGTTCATCCCTCCTGTTTGGGCTGTGAGGTGCCTACCTGACACATCCCCATTGGTGTCCACAGTTGATTCAGTTGCAAGAAAACACCACAGGAAAACTGGGCCTCTAGAATTCTGTTTCCTGG